>NC_050478.2:101423508-102066008 GCF_012460135.2 Molothrus ater | reverse complement strand
TGGAGCTATATCTCCTGTTTCTCTTCCTTCAGAGGATCTCAGTTCTGCCCTTTCCTGAACAATTGTATATCAAAGGCAAAAGCACTTTGCATTTCAGATTTTGTTTTCATACATGGCTTTTAAAGACTTACACATTTAGTTCTGTGTAGAAAAATGCCATAAAATCTCTGACACTCATAGGTTATGGAAAAAGAACAACTGAAGGGAATTCATTTAAAAGGAGTGAATTGTCACCAGAGATTTAAAATAAAAGCAGATAGGCTGGAGAAGGTGAGAGCATGTCTTAAACCACATGTTTCCCACAAGGTCTAGTAATAAAATAGGAATAGCATATAAGCCACTTTTAATATGTTTATCCATTCTCCTTATTTACCATGCCAATAAGGAACGTATAAGTCTAAGTTAATTACTGGGTTAAGTGCAGACCAACCAGATACAGTGATGTGCAACGGAGGTAAGTCAATTTACCACCTGCTTTGAATCAAAACTTCTGTATGGATCCATTTTGGACGTATGAGGAGAATCTTGATCTATATTTTGACAGTTCTATTTTTTAACTGGTGCTGTTTCTGTGCAATTTTCATAAGTCCATGTGAGTGTTTTTCAGCTGGATGGTTTTTGCAGCAGCTCCCAGCCATGTGCTGAAAATTTGCACTTGCATTTCTCCGGTTAAAGGTTTTGTTTTTCCAGAAAGGAAACAGTGAATGGTTTACACATTGTGACTTTTTTTCTTCTGGTAAAAAAAAACAACAAGAACCAAGGACCACATAGAAAGTTGCATGTCTTATGTTCACTATTCCTCCAATGCAAAGCTGTGGGAAGAAGAAAGATAAACTGATGCTGTGATTATTTCTTCCCACCAAGATTAGGGGATGCAAGAATAATTTACTTTGATGTATTGTATTCTTTCTTGCTATGTAAGATTCTGTAGAGGTTGACAGTGTAATGGCTTAAAAGACCCTTTATGATGTAAATCTGGATATTTGAGTCCTAACTGAACTTGGTGAGACTTTATGTACTATCCATACAATGAGATGGATTTTTGAAGACTTGGAGTGAAGTGTTCTGTGTTTTCCCAAACTCAGAGGCTTTTCATATAAGCACAGACAAACAACCATGCAGCTGCCTATTCTACACTAGCAAATGAAATATATGTCGTCTATTTTTAAGGGGTGAGAAGAAGAGTACATCTTCAGAAGCAGCTTCTGCCAATTCAGTTAGATGTGAATTGCATGTAAAAGGTGTAACAAAAGGCACTGGAACCTTCTTTCTGACAAATGCAATGGCCAGCTGTCAATCTGTGAAAAAGTAGCAATTTTTAAACTATGTGTTCAAATGTAAGGTCCAAATATCAAAGCATTATAATGTAGCTTTAGAGGAGCAGCATAAAATATTCATCTTCTAACTTGCTTCGAATTGCACGCAAATGCTGGAGAGCATCATTCTACCCTGCCTCCTCAGGCCTTATTTTGTTTGATCATTTCTGGGGGGGGAAAAAAAAAGCTTAAGAGAAAGATTCCATGAAATTTCATGTTCACGGTTGTTGCATATAAATTGATTACGTTTGCAGGCGAATTGAGGTTGCAATTAGCCACGGTAAAATGGAGAAAGCAGACAAATGAAATCCAGCCATACCTTGTCTTGGATGGCAATCTTGTAAAAAGCAAGTCATGGCAGATATGTGGAATTGTGTGAGCTGCAAACTAACCTAAAAAGCTGTCAACACTCTAAAAGGTGGGGAAAGGGGTCGGTACAGTGAGGGAACGGCGGTAAAGTCCCCAGGATGACTTTTCTTGATGCATCCTCTTGAGGTAAAGACATCAGCATGGATTAGCTTGTTCTGGAGTGATAACAGGTGAGAGAAAAGGTCTGAGCAGAAGGATTTGGCAGTGCCTGTCTGAGGGGACAGGAGTGGCAGTGTGTATGGTAATGCAATAACTGGGATACATGGGAAGCTGTTAGTCGGTGTTGAGCTGTGGATGAAGTGCAGCTGTTTCCGTGGTGCTGTGGTAGAGTAGCACTAGCTTGTAGTTCCCATGGTATTGTGTTTGTATGTCTTCTTGTAGTGAGTGTGTGTGTCTGTTCTGTGGTGTCAGCACATTGTGCAGTGGCCATGGTGTTCAGGGTGTCTCCCGTTCCTCGTGTAGCACACTCCTTCATGAGAACAAAGGAAGCAAACAATGGAATATAACAGGTTATCAACTGTCGTGTCCATTTTGTAGTAATGTTCCCTTACAAAACAAAACCACAGTTGTGCCACAGACTACAGCCTGCTGGTTGTATGATAAGGGACTGATTTCCACATGTAAGCATCCAGGCATCCATCAGAGCAGTACCAGGTACCTGAACTGCATACACAAATATTACATGATACATTTATAAGTATAATTCATTTATGATCCTAATAGATTGTTTAGCAGCAATCTATTAGGCACTTAAACAGCCTTACCTCCCATGATTTGAGCAGTGGAGCTATCCCAACACGTCTGGTAGAAATGCCATTATAAATTATTATAGACTATGAAGAGTTCTCAGGTTGCATTGGAAGGGAAAAGGTGTGCAGCTCTGCATTCATGCCCTAGCTGCTTTCCAACTTAAATTTACTTTAGGACTTACAAAAATATATTGTCCTTAAAGAGGCAAAGCAGTTGTGATGTGACTTTTGCCTTAGCATGCATGTAATACTGCCTCTGCCTTCATGATACATTTAGCTTCTTTTCAGTAATTCCAACAGTTCCCACACAATCCTAGCACTGAAGTTTCCTGAAATTTGGCTTTTCATGGGCTACATATTTGTAAAAAAATTGGATGGGTTAATAATTTTGAATTCATAAAGGGAAGGAACAGATTTTTTTGTTTTTAATTATACATTAATGAACAGATACATTGGTTTTTGTTTGGCATATTCCTAAGGAAGCCTGATCAGAATAAAATAATGCAGAAATTCCTGATGAAAGTAATTTTTGCTATATTGCATGAGAGAATTAAATAAAGAATTTACAAATGATTGGGCAAAACTGACAAATCCCATCACAAGCAGTTCTTTTCAAATCCCGATTTTGACCTGATGCACTACAAAATGTCTGCAGACACATTATAGAGACAGATGAAATTGATAAGGCAGGTAATGTTCTCTTAGTCACTTTATGTGTACCTTTCAGAAGGATGGAAGTGTCTTTTCCTCAGGTACAAAACAGACATGCACAAGTCAATAAATGACTCAAGTAAAGAAGGAACTGATGGGGCCCAGAAAGTCTGTTTAGGTCCACTTTGGTTTTCAGCAGAGTGTGGTCCTGCAGGTAGTTTTTGGGATACTTCCATTTGCCTTATCTCATTTTTCCCTAGTGGAGGGGTGAGGAGTGTCTGTTCCAGGGAGAACTACATTTTGAATAACCAAAATGTTCCAGCAAGGGCTGTGTGGCCTGAACAGCAGCAGCTGCTGGCTTTGCTCTGGGAGGTGGGAGGAGTGGCGAGGAGGTGGATGCAGGGGCTGGGGAAATGGCAACACAGCCCAGGAGAGCAGTCCCACGACCTTTGTTACATCCTTGCAGCTGCTGAGGCTGGAGCACGCAGGACGTGGGCCAGCTGAGAACTTGGGATTGCACCTTTGAAGCCTGAAGCAACCCTGTCATTAAGTACATTTTTGCTCTGGGAAGTGGGAGTTTGGTGCTGTAGTGCTTTCGGTGGTCACACACGTGAAGAGGATGGCATCCAGCCAATAAATAAATCAGTTTTGGCACCAATGTGAGAGACACAAAGTGAAGGGCACAGAAAGTTCTGATCAGAAATAAAAGTGCCACAAGATTAATTACTGTAGTATAAATAATGAGATCTGACTCTGCCTTCTTGGGTCTTTATTTTTGAGTTAAGTAACTTTCAGGACTAAAGTTGATGGGATGCCAAACTTAATGAGAACATAAAATTGAAGATATTAAGATTAAAACACTATTGGACCTTAATTATTTTGGTCATATCTCAGGCTCACACAGCTTATCACTGTGACATTTTTGTTGTAAATATTTTGAGTAGAAATCACAGAATGGATTTGACTTGTGCAGAGAACTGTCTTGTATCCAAAGAAAGGGATCTTATGTATACTTGATTTAATAAATGCTATCCCATTAACTGCCCTATCAAAACTGTTGCAAATTAATAAATAATTAGGTTCAATATGCATGCATTGGATTCATCTTGTGCAGAGGTGTTAAAATTTTACAGCTTTGATTATGATGAAGAAATGCACCACCAAATACATAATTCTGCAAACAGGAGTCTCAGCTATTCAAGTGCAAACTCAGAGCAGAGGCCTGAAGAGAATATCCAATATGTAACATCAGCATTCCAGCTTTAGTTTCCAGAAGAAGCCACACAGGAAATTCCCACACAGATTTAGGACATCGTTATTTATTTGCACACTGTGCTTTGGTTTTAACTATTGATAATCTTGAGTTGTGCAGATGTCTGTCCCGTGGCTCTTTTCTTTTTCATTTTCTTTTTTTAAACCCCCGAGACACATTTTCTGCTAAACCTTTCCCTTTGTCCTGCTGATCAGCTCAGGGATTCCCATGTTTTACCTGTACAGAATGTATCGATACAGGAGCTTCAGGCTCAGCTTGAGCAGGAGACAAGACTTCACCGAGAGGAGCAAGAAAAGTTTTCAGAAAGGATCATCCAGGTAAATACAAAACCCACCTGCTGGGAGAGACGCATGACCATGATGTGTGACGTGAGCCTTGTTTGTCAGGACTGTGGGAACTTGTGTCCTGATGGCTGTGCCTGTGTGACCTCCTCTGAGTAAATGAAGAATCTGGAATCGGGGGAAATCTAAACTCAAGCCCATTTTGCCTCCGTGAATCTGGCTTCTCTGCTTGGTGGAGAGAATTTTTGTCCTCCCCTATGCACAGGAAATCATGGTAGGGACATGGAATATTGCATGGAGAGTTCTGTCACCCTTCATCTCTCTGTGAGCTGGGCAAGCATGAGTTGGATCTCTGGAGCTCAGTTTGGCTCCATACCTTATCCTGACTCCTCCTGGCTGATAGAAAATCCAGCACTTTTCTGAAGTCAGAGGAGTTGCTATGCGCACATAGCTGAGAAACAAATCAGGACATTCATTCTTGTATTTCTCAGTACTCAGTGCTTCCAATCTTCTTATTGATAGCTGGTGAATAAATCATATTTTTTTACATGAGCTCTCCCTGCTCTTTTGAAGGCTGGAACAGATTAGTCAATCATTTTCTGATCTCTAGCTCCTAGGGCGAAAAATATCTGCTGCTAATTTCTGCAGGCTGTTTGGCTCTTAACTCAAGTTTTCTTCTTAAATTTACTTCATGGACTAAATTCAGCATAATTGTTGCATACTGTAAAGAATTTTTCTTTGTGCCAACTAATCTCTTTATGCCCAAGTGGTATCTCTCTGTTTTTTCATAACTAGCTTTAATTTCCAGTTGATCTCCACAGGAGCTTTCCACTGGAGCTTTTGAAGGCAACCAGTCAATTGATTTCCTTCCTAGTTGCCTCAGCTGTGAAAGCTTTTTGGAAGCTATGCCTGTCTCTTAAAGTTCTTTTCTTTTGCAATTGCTATCCATTGAAAAAGCATAGCACTCTATGAATCTACCTCCACTAGGGTCTTCTGCAAGAATTCATGACCATAGGGATTTGAAATATAACAGCTTGTCAAAATGATGAAAAATGCACCAAAATCAAAGTTAGCTGTTCATATTGATTGCCAGCAGAAATAGAAAAATAAAAGCATCTTCTGGATTCTTCATTTTTTTTCCAAATTATGCCTGTTCTGTTGATAACGTTCCTTTTTTATCACTTTCCAGGATTTCTGGTGGAAATTAGATTTTTGCTGTATTTAACCATAACTTTATTTGGTGAAAGAATGGTCATCAACATCAAATCTACATCTTTCTTTCTGTAAAAACTAAATTTAAAATCAGCTCTTCTTTTACTTTTTCATTTTTAAGAATGTTTAATGACATCAAATTGATGTGTGCTAGCAGTGTATAATCTCCATGAGTGTTATTAGGAGTTGTGTGTAAGTTTTTTTGGGCCATTATGGCTAATTTTGTTCCAGACTGCTTTTAAACTTCATTTTAAGGTATACATTTAAGCTAGTCACAACTGTAAATAATTTCAATTTAATCAGGAACTTTTTAAGGCATAGTAGCATAGATGCTAAAAACTTGCATTATGCTGGAGCACATCATTTAGAAGGCAGGCAAGTCCTTAGGAAACTATCTCAAATGGACTGGTAGCCTATTTCAGAAGCATCTCAATGTTGCCATGAAAATCAAACATGTATTTCTCAGCAGTATTTATTGCTAGGGAGTCCTAATCCCTGAAATATTTTTTATTCTTGTGTGAGCATTGTTTGTTGCAGGGCGTGTTCCAGTGGTTTGGATTGTTGTGGTCATAAGTGTACTGTGGCTTTCATAGATTTTATCTATGGAGCTGGTCAGGAAAAGGAGCTGCAGAATGGAAAATAGAGACTGGCGCCTGTAAACAGTGACTCTGTACTCATTTTCCATCTGCATTTTCTTCATCTATGGAGAAGCCACAGCTTGGTTGAAGTGGAAACACTTTCTCATCTATGCACAGTATGAGATATTGTGCAACTAACTTGTACAAGTTCTGTTGGGTGCAGGTCATGCCATGGTTTGATTTTTAATATATTGAGGGAAGGTCACATTTAAAGAATGATGTTTCAGGTGGCCTTGCATTGAAGCAGGTGTAGTTATACATGTGCTCTAAAAAATGAGCTTTTCTTGGTGATTTTAGTACTAAGGCTGAGACATATCAAATGCTGGGTAGCAATCTGTTCCTGTGTCTTCAGTTCCTGCTTGTGTCCCAGATAAAGTCATGACAGAATGAGGGACTATTTGCTGTGGTATCATTCAGATGCCTCCAAGTATGAACTGCAAGAAGTGAGGGACCAGTAGTGGTATCTGAGGTACTGGAGGTGTTTTCTTCAGAAGTGTTGCACTTCCAGAGGCAGAGGGAAATGTAGCAACTGTGGACAGATGAACCTGTGCCTGTGGGGGGAAGTTGCAAGGCAAATATTCCAGGTTGTCTACAGAGAAGGGCAGCTGTGGTCCCACTTGTACGAATGTCTGCAAATGCATTTAATAAGTGTGATATGTGCAGCAGCGTGGGCTGGTGCCTCTGCTGGGAACCTACTGCAGAGATACAATCAAGAGTGGGAGGAAATATGAGAGGTGTAAAATGTTTAACCAGCTTCAGAACTCCTGTGCATCTTTGAAGTACATATCCACTTCCACAGCAGGTTACTTTCATATGGTTATCTAAGAAAAGCTTATCATCTGCTATCCTCTAATTTCCTCAGCAGTCATAACTGCTGAAGAACTTATTGAGCCAAACTCAATAGCTGCTCACTACTGGTGAAAATTAGAGATTTCAGTTTGTCTCACCCAGTGAAGAACAACTCCTGGAGACTGCCCCAGGACACCACTCTGTTGACATGTTGCCTGTTATTCCATTAAAGCTGGAGGAGGAGCATCTGCAGACCCTGCGGAGAAAAGACTTGGAAGTGCAGAGCTTGACTTTGCAGAACAAACTGGAGGAGAAGACCTGGAATCAGGAGAAAAATCTGCTGCAGCAGGAACTCAGGCATTTCAAGCAGGACACCTTTCTCCTGTATGTCAAACTGAAGTGGCTGCTGAAACACTGGCGGCAAGGCAAGCGAATGGAGGAGGAAGGGGAGGACACATTGGAGGTAACTTAATAACACCTTAATAACCCAAAAGAGTACTGGGATGTCCCTTCTTCAAGTGTAGACTTGAAATATGCTGTGGCACCAGCAGCTTTCAAATTGCACATATGTTGAAAGGGGATTCAAATTAAACATGAAAGCTGGTGTTGGCTTGTGCTGAGCTATATTCTGCATGATATGTTACAGATCACCCATCTTTAAAGCAAAACCCTTAACTAGTACAAACAGCTGGTCCTAAAATACTCTCACAGAGTAAATGAAAAATTAATTAGGTCTCAAAGATATGACTCCTGAGTAATTTTTTGAAAGAAAAAACCCACATTAGCGAGGTGAGGGAGTCAAATCTGTTTAGATGGATTGAGTGCTGTTGTTTTTCTCATCCTGTGCACAGTGTGTTCTTTACAAAGCCTTCAGCAATACAGATGGAGGGAAGCTCTGTTTCTGTGTTGGCAGGAGAACTATACAGCTTCATGTGGGAACTTAGAGTGAATCATGCTTATTTGTTCCCCTTCTCCATCACACGTCTGTCGCCGTCAGCAGCAGTACATCAGTCGTCATCATGATGCTTTTCTAAGTAGAGGCTAAATCAAGATCAGGAATTTCAGAAGTACATAACAACCTGGAATCCCCAAGCTGACACATCTCAGCAGGGGTGTGGTTGCCAGCCAACATGCACTGTGAAGGAAGTGTTGAGTTGCACACCCAGGATTACCATTTGCTTCTTAGCTAAAGAAAAAAAAAATGTTTTCCCATTCTGACATTTTTCACCAAATTCTTGAGAACAATAGATTTGTTTTGTAGGTTCATGCAATTCTGAAGCCATTTGGTAAGCAACAAAGTAACTCTTCTCAATATTTCTGGTCCTTTTATATGTAGTGTTTTTCAAGGTTTGCTGCATGGCAGTACAAGTAACCTTTCAGGTCTGGTCAGAGTGTGCTTAAGCTGAATACTCCACTGTTTTGTATTCTTTGATAAGGGGTTGATGAACATCTTTAGATTCATCTGCTGTCATAATATGAGTCAGAAACAATAGATGAATTGTTATTTAGAAATAATTTGCTTCTACTTTACTTCAGCTATGTTAATTTGCTTCTGTGTAAATTAGCTCATCTTCTAATACCTAAAAGCTTACATTTATTGACTGTTTGGATTTTTTAACCATTTTTATCTGGTTAATTTATTACCAGCCCAGTTTTATTGGAGCCCTGTTTTGCTTACGCTTTGCAGAAATTAAAATTAGAGATTTGGATACTTCCTAATCTCCATTACTTCATCACACCATACACCAGTGTCTTCTATAGTTCTTGATTAATGTGTGATGGATTATATCCATCATGTGACATTAGACCCATCCCAGCTGCATAAATCCCCTGTGTTGCAGGCCTGCGTAGTGGTGGTTTCACAAACTCAGTAAGTGATGTGTCACCCAAAGATCAGTTCTGTGGCCTGAGTTGGGGTCAATATATGCCACCACAGAGATGCAGTCCCTTCCCTTAGTCCTTCAGGAGGTTTCTGGCCCCAGAGGTAAATGGCAGAAGCGTGTTCCTATGTTCCTGCATTCCTGTGTTCTTGCATTCCTGTGTTCTTGCATTCTAGATCGAGCACCCTGAGGCCCTCCCAGACTTCAGCATTCAGCCTGAGCAGAAGGCAAATGATGCAGAGCGAGAGGAGGAGGAAGAGGATGTTGTGTTTGCACTGGCAGATTTCTCCCAGCATCCCACCACAGAGAGCACTGATCATGGACCACAGCTGCAGACTGCAGAGTTACTGCAGCAGCAGAAGCAGGTACTACACCATTTATATATCTTGCCCTGGGAATGGAAACTGTGGATTTTCCAAGAGAGTTCTGTGCTGCTGTGTTAAATCACCTAGAATCATACTTGTGTAAATACTTCTAGCTACACAGCAATTACAGTAGATTTCATCCATTATATTTATATTTAAATTTAATCACGAGCCACGTGATTACTGTTCTTCTGTTGACAGATGCTATCAGTGAAAAATCCTATTTCCTCTTGTGGCTGCTTGCCCAGAAACATTTATCAGTATGTGATGGTTTGCAGAATTTACAGGCTCCTCTTGTCTGAGCACATCTATTGTACTCTACTGTCAAGCTTTTAGCAAGAACATGTGATTTTGTTTCCTTTAAATAATTTAAGAAACTAGCACATGTATTTAATGTTTCCCTTGGAGATGATGGGAAAACAATGTAAGAGTTCCTTCCTGTCACTGGACTTGTTTTTAAAAGCTTGAAATCAAATCATATTAACTTTTCCCTGGCATCTCCTGTACCCTGACTGTGTGTCAGAGCACTGCCATATATCCTAGCTTTTTCCTTTGTACATTTAATATACTAACTATCCTAACTGATTTGTAACAATACAAATAGAAAAAGAAGACAGATTTATTATATTTTTAAAATGAAAACCATTTGTATGAGACCATCCTGTTACATGGATTTATTTGCAATCATAAATAGAATGGAGCAAGAATTCTGTGTGGAAAACAAATTCAGGGGGAAAAAAATCTTCAGTCTTCTCATGTCCCTTCTTTTTCCAAGCCTTTGACTTGGGAGCGTGCTCCACAGTGACAGCTCTCAGGCAAACATATGCTCCCTATGATCACAATACATAGCTGGAGTCACTTCAGGCCTGGGGATTGTGTCTCTTTGCATCTGAGCTCTTCACCTTGAATTCCCCAGACCCTCATGATTATGATCAGGATCAAAAAAACAGGAGAACCTGTTTTTTAACTGCCTATGTGTTGCAGCAGGCAACAGGAAGTCTCTGTCCTATAAAAAGGATATTCTCTAACTATTATTTTCTGTGAAGTGTGCTACCAAGTTAGTATTCATTTGATTAGTTTGGCATTTGGAAAGGTTCTACCTTGCTGGTCACCCAGACCCATCACTGTCTTCCTCTCAGCAAGCTCTTTTGTGGTAAAAGGCTGTAGAAGGCCATGCAAGAGATGCTCTTGAACACATCATCTGACTGCATTCCATCTGTAGACTGATTTATTCTGGAATTAGTAAAATAAATATATACCAAATTGCTGTTTCTTTACAAACTCCATCATGTACTAACTTTCCACATAGAGCTCTTAAAATAACCAAGAACATTCAAATGAATTATGTACTCTTTGAAATAATCATTGCTTAGACATTAATCTCAGTTAAGGTGGCAGAAATGGCCAGTAAATTGATTATAATTCATTTTTATAGACATCACAGCAGTTCCAGCTAATCTTGCTTGAAGAATTGATCCAGAGGAACTGACCACATCTTGGTACTCCCCATGTTGATAAATAGTGCATGATATCCAAATGAACTTGTCAGGATAAAACAGATTCCTTGCTCCCCAACCAGAAAAAAAGTGTTATTTCAACACTGCAAGAATGAATAAATTTGCTAAATATTTCTCATTTTAAGCACTATTATTTGCTCTGCTTGCACACACTAGGGCATCTTCTCACAAGAACTGCTGTGCTGAAAAACACACTAAGTTTTTCGGGGTTTTCTGCAGGTTCCTTAAGCCCATAACTGGACAAAACACTTATTATACAGGGAATTTTGAATGATTGGTGCAGCTGGAAGTCTCCAAGGTTTGCACCTGCCCAGAAGAACCCAAAGTTGCTGGATCTGCCTGACAAGCCCCAAGATGAAATGCATCAGCACATACTTCACATCAGGAATGAAACTTTTAGTTAGTCTAGGAGCAGCTGAGATAACTGGGTCAGAAAAAGAAAGGGCTTACAGAAACCTGAGGTTACCCATATTTATTTTTAACATTTAATGTTAATATTTAATGGCTTGTGTTTCCAGACTGCACTCTTGCTGCTGACTTTCTTACCCTGCCTGGAAAGTGGAATTGTTTTGAGAAAAAATATAAACCCAAAGGCCATAATTTCAACATCTAACCTTTAATTTTATATTGCTATGATTTGAGGTACTCAGCTGGCTGAAAATACACCAGTCTGGCTTGTCTGGGATTTTTATTTGGACAGTGTGTGGAGGGATATAGGCAAGGCAGAGCAGAAAGGGGAGAAAAAAGTAACGCTGATAAGAGGCAGAGTAGATCTGAGAGGGGTCAGTTCATCTTTTCCTGTATGACATTGTCCCTTGGCTGGTAGCTGGGGGACACGGCAAGAAGTGTCAGGCAAGGTTAAGAGCCAGGCTGGAAGTTTGTTTGTATTTAGGAGATAATCAAGCAAGTTGGACTGGTGGCACAGCAGAGGAGAAAAGCCTGTGGATAAAGGAAGAGCTTTGTTTCAGTTGAGTATGAAGGGTGAGATGCCTGTTAGATGGTGTAAGATAAGGGAATAAGGAGCAGAGAGTTTATCTGTGGTCCAGTGGAAAAAGCATTAAAAAACAACAGTAGTGTTGTTGCTGGGAGGCGTATCAAGAAAATCCCCAATTAATCTCTTTTCTTTCATATAATGTTTGTTTTCAAAGCTTAGCTAAGAGAAAAGCCCAAAGGAACAGTCATTGAGCCCTGAATATACTGAAATGGGTTGCACCAAGAACCAGCTTGTCTTTTGCCTAGATCTGTGATTAGACAGAAGAAATACAGGGTTCTGGTTTGCTGTTTAGGCTCCTAACCTTGTGTTTTTAATTGACTGCTCTACTAAACTGCTTGTAATACCAGCCTGTGGCTGAAGTCTTCAGTGAAATTCTCAAGGGAAATTCTCAGAGAAAAATGAATTGTGATTGAAAGCAGAACCAAACTGCAAACTGCTCTTGTCCAAAACTTTTCTAGAGCTGGATGCTCCTGTTTCTGTGGTTGACTTAACTTCGTAAATGCTCCAGTGTTCTGGAATTTAACTGGAGTTTGCTACATAAAGGTTTTGTTTGTTGTCAGCTGTTTTTTCTATAAATCCAGAGCTATGGATACAAGCCTTTAAACTTTTGTAAAGCCTTTTTAATTATCTTGTTTTAGCCTTTGTAATGACCTTGTCTTAGATCAGTTGTGAATCAGTGAGATTCCTCTAAGCTTTAAATTTTAGAAACAGCTAAGGTGCTAAAGAGCCATCTCCTCGCATGGAGGACTGTCCAGAGAATGACAGCCATGCCAAATTTCTTCTGTGCAACATGAAAGGAAGGGGAAGACTATAACAATACTTGTTGATATTTACAGGACTTAGTCTTATGTATAAGCTGTTTTGCCAACAAAATCTAAAGCATGGCTAAATGTAAATGTATTTCAGAGCACATTCTTTCAAAAGTACTTTCTCTGTTCTCCAAAACCACTCCAGTTTGGCAAAAGAGAAAAAAAAAGTTCACAGACTTCTCCAGCTTCAGACTATAAATACAGAGTCATGCAGAAGAGACTTCTCTGCAGGAGTACAAAGTATATAACCAAAATTGGATTTATATTGGCAAGGTAATTACAATCCCAGCAAGCCATGGGGCACCTGAGGTACTTATCTCATCACAGTGACATTGATGTAATGTCCCTAGAAATAAGAAATGCCCTCAACACAGTAGGCTACAAACCTGCAATGAGGCTCTTTTGTCTCCTTTATGTACTAGTCCATATCTTCTTTCTTTGCAAACCAAATTTTATAGGACTTTAAAATTATCAATTGTATGCACAGGAATAAGAGTTGTAACTTGCTCTGATGTCATTTGGTTTTGCTTTTCTTCTGCCTCACTTCTCTTGTGGAGCTTTTTGACTGCTTTGCCAGAGAAAGGTTTGTACAGCAGACCAGAAAACACAGAACGTGGCACTTGAATGAAAGCACTTCCCAGACTTTTGGAGTCAGGGTTTCCAAAGAGGATGAAACCCAATTTTGATGCCTCCAATACCCAGCAGTTCCTGTTGTGACATTAAGGGCAAAACTTCAAAGGACTTCTTATTCTGATTATTACACAAGGGGCTTGAAATGTTTGGAGAATTTAGCCTTAATTAGGTGGTAGAATAAAAATGCATAGTGGAAACATGAAATCTCATTGCATATTGAATAGTAGGTGATCTTATATGCATGATGGAGACTGCTGCTGGATAGCAGGAAACTGCTAATTGGCATTAAATGTTAATGGAATTAATTCTGCTTCTGTGGGTGCGTTTCTTGCAAAACCCCATCTTGTACACCATCACTTTTCATTAGGCCAACCAGATAGGTCAGTCAATGAGCACCTCCAGTCATTTCCCTACATCTAGCATATTTTTGCTGATGCATCAAATGACTTGGAAAAAGTAGACCACGTTTGTTTGGTTTTTAAAGAAAAAAGGCACCTTGGCATGTATAATTAGTGAATACAAAAATGGATGAGGTGGGTTCAGTGATGCCAAAAATCTGATGAGCATATGAAGTCAGCTTAGTTGTCTGCATAAAATTTTGTAAGTATTGCCATTGAAAAAAGCACATGACAATTATTTAGATTTTTGCATACTTCTGTTTACTTGACCTGTCTTCAAAGAAGCCTCCATGTAGTTACTTCATAAAATACCAGATAAGAGGGAATGCAGGAAGCCTTCACTTTGGAATACAAATTTTAAAAAAATTTGATTAGACTATCTTGCAAGGATGGAGACAACTAATTTGAGTTAGGCCTTCCCAATGGAGTTAACATATTCCTGAGAACCAGGTAATTAAATGCTGAATTTTTTGAGTAAGCTTTCCAATTTTTCTGCCCCTTGCTGTGTCTGCTAGTCAAGTATAATTTTCATAAAAGTATTTTCTAGTCAGGATAACTTGTCAGATATAATCTGTGGTTGCTCCCTGGCGTTTGAGACACTCATTGGGAATATTTGATTTAAATTTTGGACAAATAATCATATATTTCTGATTCAATGACTGCAAGAAAAAAAATTGTGGGAAACATTTTCTTTTACTAATCCAGAATGAATATTTGGAAATTTTGTTTTGATATTTAACTTTAAAATGGCAGATTTTGCAAGTGCCCAGAGAATGTGCAGAAGGTAAATGCCAAAACTAAGGAAAAAGAAATAAGATTTGAGTAAGAATATGTGATGTCAGCTCTGGGCTAGACTTTCAACTTAGCTCCACTCTTGGCTTCTGGCTACCACAGGAGCTCTGACAACATTTTCAGCATGGCCATGACACTCTCAACAAGACATGAATGGGGGTTTGCTCTTTGATCCCCTCTGCAAGAGGGAAGGGGCCTCCCTGGCCTTCCAGCCTTTGGCATCCAGAAGGTGCTGCTGCAAAGCTAACAGGGTGCAACTGCCTGGTGTGGAGCAGGAATACGAAGTACAGACTACTGAGACACCTTAGCAGAGATGCTCAGCTCAAAGCCTCACTGTATCTCCCAAAACAATTTTATCCAATAATACAAAAGCATTGAAAAGTTATCCCCTTTCTTTTTATGTAGTTTACAAATATTTGGCATTTGATACAAAGCAACAACTGTATGTGTGAGACAGACATGTAACTATCCAACCTCAGGAATGATACTCTAGCTTTGGTTTACAGTATTAAAAAAAAGTTATTAATGATGTCCTCAGTCCAGAAAGATGCTTAGTGCCTTTTTCAGAGTAACTTAAGTACCTTTGGCTTTCAGGAAGCATCAGCACTAGGCCTAAGGAGAAGAGAATCACAGAATCATTTAATTTGGAAAAAACCTTTAAGATCATCAAGTCCAGCCATAAACTTGACGCTGCCAATTTCACCACTAAACCACATCCCAAAATGTCACATCCACACATCTTTTAAATACCTCCAGGGATGGTGACTCAACCACTTCCTGAGCAGCCTGTTGACAGAGAAGACATTGCTATTCTTAGTTTTCTCATGCAAAAGTTAGCCCAGGCACTTTCTCTTCCATGCAGTAGACACACAGTCATTTTTCATCCTAAAAAAAATGGAAGTGGGGATTAAAGCCAGCATCCAATGACAGCATTTTGTCTGCTTTGTTGTGCCAGGCGAGTGAAAACCGGAAGCTCCTGAACGCTCTGAAGGGTTTGCTGGATGACTTCCGCTCGGAGCTGCGGGACGAGGAGCGGGAGCGCCAGGGGCTCCAGCAGCAGTACGCCCTGCACAAGGCAGCCTGGGAGGTGGAAACCACTGAACTCAAGTGTCGCCTCCAACAGGTAACATGCCCTGAGTCCAGCACCTGGAAAGGACAGCTCAGGTGCTTAATGGAACAGGAAATTTACTGTGTCAATGTTCCTCACTCGGGGCTCACCAAATGTGGTGGTGTTCGCAGGGGTACCAGGACGAGGGAAGAGATGAGAATCTTGACTCCATGTTTCAGAAGGCTGATTTATTATTTTATGATATATATTATATTAAAAGCAAATGATATATTAAAACTATACTAAAAGAATAGAAGAAAAGATTTCATCAGAAGGCTAGCAAGGAAAGGAGTAGAATGGTAATAAAATCTTATAACCAACCAGAGAGTCTGAGACAGCTGGACTGTGATTGGCCATTAATTAAAAATAACCAACACGGACCAATCAAAGATGCACCTGTTGCATTCCACAGCAGCAGATAATTATTGTTTTTCTTTTCCTCTGAGGCTTCTCAGCTTCTCAAGAAAAAAATCCTGGCAAAGAGATTTTTCAGAAAATATCATGGCAACAATTTACAACAAACTGAAAAGGGACTTTAGTCATGCATTTTATCCTGGTGTCTGAAAGCCCTCACCTGAAGCCTGATCAAAGCTTTGCCATTTGAGTTGCCTCTTGGATTTCCAGGTGTCCCAGTACAAGGGCCCATGCAGTGGGCACTGCGTGATGTGGGTGAGAGCAAAGGAACTGAACCTCTTGCTATATTTTCTCAGCAGAGTTGGGTGGTGATGTATCAGCTGTGGTAATGAGACATGTGGGTGTCTGTATTTATTGGAGAGAAAAATGTCTTGTGGTTGGCATGCTCACAATTAGCTCATCACTGTGCCTTGGTGTGTAACAACTGCATTATTTGATTTATAGCAGAGAAAAGAGTGATTCAACAACACTGAAGTGATAGATCAATATATTGATATTAAACCAGCCGTTCAAAGCTACTGGTTAGTGATGGAAGAGAACGATCTCATTACCTGCCATGGGATACTGTTAGAAGTATTTGTATAGCTCCAGGTGTTTCAGTGTCATGTATGGCAGTTCACAGAAAACAAATCTTCAAAAAACCCACAAGAATTGATTTCCAAAGCTGATGACATAAAAGCTCTTATTTTACACATTGAGGAGGGAAGGGGTGGGAGAATTAGTACATTCAGATCTTGAGAAAAATTGTACAGCTTCTTTGCAGAAGTAACATATAATAAAAATATTCACTGTTGAAGGATGGTACATTTAGAAGGATTTACTAAATTTTAGAGGCTCACTGTGACACACAGAGCTGAGATGTGAGCACTGCTTTTCTTGCCCAGGTACTGTGGGCTGCTTTCTCAGAATGAAGGAGGCAGCTTTCATTTTTAGCAGAGTCTTCTCCCAGAAGACTGAAATTCTTAAGTCTACTGCTTCTCAGTTACCAGTATTTCTGACCAATATATCACTTGAAAAAGGAAACAAAATCAGTTCCTGTTTTGGCTCCTTCTGAAATATCTTGGTGACAGATTTACCTTAAACTCAAGATGGCAACAAAGAAGGAAACTTGGAGAAATTCTGGCCACAGAACTGCCAAGCTTTCCTACTTTGCCTTTGCATGGGCAATAAATCTCCAGGCTGCCACTTTGGCTAGTGTTTGGCACCGGGATGGTGCTGCCACTCCTGCTCAGGGGTTTCCACCCTTCCTTCTGGGGCTTTTACCAGGCTCTTTGCTACCTCCACTGCTACGCTGGAAATAATATACAACATTTGGTAATTATTGGGCAATGGGTGTTACTTGTTAGGGAGTTGGTGTTAGGGGCCAAACCCTGAGTATGCTTTGAGAATTTGCATTGAGCACATGGGACCCATTAAGGATGTGGGAGTCCTTCACTAGGACTCTGACCAATGGTCCAGCTCCAGGATGTCTGGAGGGAATATAATGTATCATATCATATCATATCACATCTCATATCAAATCATACCATATCAATATCATATATCATATTATATCATGTTTCATATCATGTGGTACACAGGTGTGAGAAAGATGATGTCATGTCAACTTTGTTAAAATAGGATGCTGCTCTTTCAAAATTGATTTTTTTTTTTGTTTGCCTGTTTGGTCATTTGAAAGAAAACAACTGGACTCTGAGAATCAGTGGTAGAAGATGCCTTGTTAAGATTTCCCTGTCACTGCAAGTGGGTGTAACAGGATGTTCCCTGCAGCTCAGTACAATTTAAGTAACTCAAGCAATAATCTCTCAGTCAATTGTTTGGGGAGGCTGTTCCAGAAACTAGTAAGCATCACTCCTGAATCCAGTCTGAAATTTTTTTTTCTCAGAAACTTTGGGTTTATTTTCCACATAGGGCAGGGTGAAGGTGTTGTCCTTCTCTCCTGCTAGAGGAATATGCTTCCCAGCAGACCTGCTGCCTCTCATTTTTGAGGACAATGGTAACTCCAGAGGTGGAAATGAGTTTTTGCTGCTTTTCACTCCATTTCACCTGCAGAGCTAGGGGATGGAGATGTATCCATTCTGAGTCACACACACATCTACTGAGCTGTCAACAGAAGATCAGATTCCAAGGATAAATTCTTCACTCACTTGAACTTACACAAAACAATTGAGCACTTTTTCCCTCTGACAACAGTCCAGCACTGGCCCAGCTTGACCAAAGAGGTTGTACAATCTCTGCACTTGGAGGTTTTTCAGGATCCATCTGAACAAAGTCCTGTATAACCCATTCTGACCTCAGAGTGTACCATGCTGGAAGGAGAGGGTTCACCTAGAGACTTCCTGACACCCCATGAAGCTTATATTTTCCTGTGAATCTATTACCTTGGGCCAGCTCTTCTGATCTGTTTAAGCTAATCCCTGATCATGAAATTATAGAAGGGAGGGAAGGTGGCATCAGACAATTGCCCTTAAAATCAGTTCAGGGTCCAGAACCTCAGAGATAGGGGGGATGATCCTGGTGCACCTGCTGCTGCTGCTAACAGCTTCTCTTGCTGGAAGGCAGGAGAGTCATACAAGAGCACCACTGCTGAGGGTTGGTGTGGGATAGGCCTCTTCAGGAGATGAAAACACTCTCCTTAGGTTTCAGGTGCACCGAGCGAGAGCACAACAGCAGAGCAGTAGCTGAGGACATTGTCCTGGAAATTGCCTCGGAGATAATGATGAGGCTGGAGTTTATCTCCATGTTTTCTTCACTACTGGTCCTATATTCCCATCAGAAAGATCATAACTGGTGCCTTAAGAGCATGAAGAGCTTGAGAAGTTATTCCCTGTAGTTTTCACTGTCTTGATTTTAAAACTTTTTCCATTCTGAACATATTTGATCATTTATTGAGGTCCTAAGATGTACTAATTGCTATTATTCTGTCATTACCTTTGTAAAGTTAGGTCTTTAACTCCAATCTATTGTCAGGCACAGGTTTTTATTGCAGAAAGTTGAACATCCTAGTAACATTTGACTTTATTGCCAGCTGGAAGGGAAGAGTGAGAACACCTCCGGAGAAACAGGTTCAGATGCAAAGGGAGCTTTTAAAAGGGAAAGAGAGGAGCACAAGAAGCTTCTGGCTGACAGTCACAGTGTGGTGATGGACCTCCGCTGGCAAATCCAGCACAGCGAGAAGAACTGGAACCGGGAAAAGGTGGAGCTCTTGGACAGGCTCGATAGAGACCGGCGAGAATGGGACCGCCAGAAGAAGGAGCTGCTCAGGCGGATAGAGCAGGTAAGGAGCCGTCAGGTAAGGAGTCATCTTGGGTCAGCAGTGCCTGCCTGAAAGAATGAGGCCATTGTACCATTACTACACTCAGGCCAAGCTCAAGGGACAGCATTAAGAAGCAGCACAGGAATGATTTTGCTTCCTTGGCTACATCAATGTTTCTCATGTTATGAAACAATTTATATACACAAGGGAGTAAAATGGAAATGCTCATAATCCCTATAAAAGACCACTTATGAGAAATAAGCTCTAGGTTAGAGGTCATTTCCCCATTTCAATTTCCCTGGACAAGCCTGGTCACATTCTGTTTGAAAGCTTTAGTGCATCTCTGTGCTAGAACACTCAACCGACAGAGTTACTCAGAGTTTGGTACACAGCTTCTTGCTGAAAGAGACTGTTCATCTATGGATTAGCCACCAAAGATGCAGCTGCTGCAACTATTCAGTCTCAACTGAATGCTTTTCCTCTGGCAAAGGAACACAGGGGTTAACATGAAGAGCCCTGAATGATAACAAACACAGTTACCAGTACTAAATATTCAGAAGAATATTGGCCACATGAATTTTGTGCAAACCTCTGTTATTACTTGCAAATCTGGGAATGCATACCTACCCCTTTGTTTTCATGCCTATCTGCATTTTCATCTGCTTAGTATTAGAGACAAATAATACCTAATGAATTTATTATCAGCCTGGAAGCCGCACAAAAAATGAAGTTTGATGTGGGGGAGTTAAAATACTGTTTTTGACTGAACATTGTTCAGATCTGAGTCATGCATTCCAGGAAAATCAAGAGAAACAAGTGAAATTGTGGGTTCTCAACTAAATGAATGCTTTCTGTCCTTAGGACAGCAAAAATGGAACCACACCAGCCCTGTGCATGCCCTTTAGAGAGCATTATACTTGAGAAAAGCACAGAGTGGCCTCACAGGTTTAAATCAGTGAAAGCCCAGTATAACTTCATGACCAATTTTTGCAAAGGATTCATTGTCTGTGTCTCATGTTCTCACATCAGGGCTGCAACAAGAAGTTAAAAAAAAAGACACTAGGCTGGACACATTATGAGTACAAGACTAAACCTCAGTTTGAGCTTTGGCTGTTAAACCCACAGAGAAGCTCTTAGGAAAATCCCATGCTCATGTGGGAATTTCTAAAATCAATGCTAAAGTGTGGGTCTGCGTGAGCAGTGCCAAACATGAAGGTTTTATGACCAAGAAAGATGATTTTTGAACTTCCAAATTTTGAAATATCAGCAATCTATATTCTCAATTTTTTCATCTCCTATATATCTGAGGGGTTTTGTGTGTACTTCATGCAGCTTTTTGAGCTAGTCTTTATAATGCACTACAGTAGTGCTAAGTTAAAACCTAAGTTAATCTCCTAAGTTAAAATCATCAGAGCCTGCGAGCCTTATAGCAAAGGTCATCATACAAAGTTCCTGGCTTGCAGGGTTCAGTGGCAAAAGGTGCTTAGATAGTTCTCCATGGCTTGACTGGGCTGGTTTCTAACTGTTGGGTTGTCGTGGCCAAACTACCTCCTATGGAATCTTCATGCCCAATGGGAATTAAATAGCTCTCAGAAAATTTTCCAATATACTAAGGACATAGACAGAAACTTTTCTTTGAAGAGTCACTGGTACCTCTTTGGATGTTTCTTTTCCTGTCCTTTCAAATTGTGGGGTTTTAAGTATATCCTCCATAGCTTGAGGGACTTAACCTGGTTAAAGAGTGCTTTTTCCATTCCCTGGGAATGGGGCACATTGAAGGAAGCCACAGAGAAATCCCTGTTGATGTTACCTAGCTTTTAATTCTCTTAAAACCTGACATAACCTCTCAGTGTCATCCTGGGAGAGCCTACACAATAGCTCTTAGCTAGTGCTGGAACTGATTCCTTTTGTTATGTTTCTGAAACCTCTAGGCTTTAACTATATATTTAATGTGCCAGCAGAGTTGTACACAGAATTGGCAATGAATAGGGGGAATAAAAAGTATTATATCAAGCTAACTTCAGAGGACTAAATCAACAGAAATAGCATTTGAAGTCTTGGCTACTTGCCTACAAAACTTCATAACTCCATCTTTGCTTATAATCAAACATTTCCCTGTGTGACAGGAAGCTTCCAAATATTTGCAGGCTTTTAGTTGAATATCCTCTCAGATTGCAGTCGTGCCCTGCTTTATATGGAAACAATTAGTATATCTCTGAAGTCCTGCTCCCCAGGGTTTTGGTGTGTGTATTCCATGTATGGCAATACACAGAGGATGAGGAGACTACACCACTGTGTATGTTTGAAACAAAGTCTAAGAGATAGCAGAAGCGTGTGTGTGCCACATTTCATTCTAATGCTTTATGCCAGTCTGCTTTCACACAGCTCCTGAATAATACATGTATGATAAGAGGGAAATCACACCAATGTATAAAATATATAAAGTACTTTACTCTGGATGGTGATGGGAATTCTGCTCACATAGAAAAAAAGTGATGACCTACTTTCTTCAGAGCACACAGTTGTTGTTTTTTCTTTTAAGTACTCAGTCACTTTGTTTTCCCTTAGAGACTCTCCCTCCCCTGTACTCCTAAAACTAATTGTGCACAAAGCACGCTGACAAGTATTTCAACCCACAAGATCACCTGTATGAAAAGTTGTATATCTAAAGGTATAAACACACGGGGACTCAAAATTATTAGCTTTTATTAAAAAGTTAGGACAATATTTGTCACTTTAATTCTCCTGTCAGCTCTCTGAGATTCAGAGAGTAAGGCAGTATCAGTACTGTTTTCTTATAAAGGTTTCCAGAATATTGTCCTTATAGGATCCCTAAAACTCTGAAGGGCTTGTAATTGGAGCTATCTATAAAGAAAGCATGTAATTACCATTTCTCCTTCCTTTGAATCTTGCTCAAATGCTCAGGAATGGCCTCCAGGATCTCTTGATATATACTTCCAGCCCCTGCCTTTATAGGACACCTCCTTTTAATAAAGCTGTTTCAGGTTTTGTATATCATGAGCAAAACACTGAAGATGCACTTCCCTTTTTGTAGACCTGAATCAAGAAAAAAATCTCCCTGTTTTCAGCTCAAGTGTAAATTTAATCATTTGAGACTGAAAATGGTTTGGTCTAAATTAAGCAATATAATGTCTGTTTATTTTTCCAAACACAGTAGTAAGATGAATATGTTTTGTAGGTTCTCAGTTTTCCATGGTCCTAGTGAATGACTTGCATTTTCAGTTAATTGTCACTAATCTTAACATGCTACTCGAGCAAAACATCAGAGTTCTTATCAGATTCCTGCAGTCATTTATCATGTTTGAAATTATCACTTACTTCATCCATCCTGTTGTATTTACAACTAAAAGAGAAGTTGATCACATAATCTAATTTTAATATTGGCAATTTCACTAATGGTTCACTTTTTGAAAAGCGTAGAGTTAATGGCTTTGATGCCCCTTCTGTAAATACACGTTTTCTTAGAACATGTTCTGCATGCCTAATTCATCCCTTTGACAATGTTGTTCTGTACAAATACTCAACTTTCCAGCCATGAATTCAGGCTAGGCCATATATAAAACAAAGCTTTTGGGTTTTTTTAAGCGTAATTTTCCACCTCTGGAAACAAGTGATATACATAAAAGCGCAATCTTTGTGTTGCTGAGCAGAAGAAAAATGACTTTGTTTTGATGAGAAGGCAATTTGCACACCCTTCCATCAGCTTCTACTTGTACTGCTGTCAAGCTTGCTTTTAAATAACAGTCTGTCTTGATTTGTTTCTTTAAAAATCAGATTGCAGGCAGATGCATTATTTTTTATATACATATATACTCTGTGTGTATATATGTATACATACATATGTAAATAAGCAAAACTGTGCATATACACATTTAGTCACCTAAAATCCCATGAGTAATGGCATCAAAGTTCTGGAGACGTCTCCCTTTGTGGAAGAACCAGCAGAGCAAGGCCAGTGTCCCCTGGGGCAGGGCTGTAATCCCCAGGGCATGGGTGCCTTGCTCCCAGGGAAGGATGAGTTCTGCCAAATGCCATACACTGCAGAAGTAATTGCTGCTCCTCTTGATGTGCCTTGTGTCCAGCTGCAGAAGGAAGCGAGCCCACGGCGAGGAGGTGGTTTGGTGTGTGACCCGAGCGAGAGCAGCCGGCGGCCGTTTGTGCCGCAGGGGAACTTCCGCGTGCCCCGTTCCATGGGCTCCAGGTCCTACTCGGACTCCGACACCATCCAGTTCGACGAGCGCTCGCTGTCCAAGCTGAAGGAGAGCGACCGGTGCAGCGGCACGGAAAACCTCTTTCTGGAGTCACTGTCCCTCGACTCCCCCGACGAGCCTGAGGAGCATCGCTCTCGGCAGCTGGAGAGGGAGAAATTCTTGACTGGACTAACAGAAGTATGAGTTTTATCATGCTGTCATGTTGTCTCTTCTGCCAGAATCAGTACTGCTTCCCTGCTCTAGGAAGTGAGATACTGTGTCACAGGCACTGCTTACAGTTACCCAGTAGTAAATTTGGTATGGACATGTTTCCATTCCTTCTTAAAAGCTGATTAGACCAGTGTCAGTCACCTGACAACTGGGAGCCAGCCCGAAGGTTCCAAAGATTAATTCATCTTGTGGCCATTTATGTTATGTATGAGAACTATATTTGACACAACATATTGGCTTAGAAGGTCTATAAGTCTTTTCCAATTATAAGTAGATACATATTTATGAAGAAACATGGGCTTTACTTTGTTAGTAAAGCAGTAAGTGCTGTAGAGAGGCACTTCTGATTGTTCTGCCACATTTGCCTTCTGAGCAGATCAGCATGAGTAAGTGAGATGTAAAAAAAATAAAGTTATTTATCAGCAAAGTACCTAACCTGAAGTCACACAATAAAGCTATAAAGATATAAAACACAATGCTAAAAGATGACAGCAGGAAATGGCAAATGAAGTCTGTGTCCTCTACCATGACAGGCTTATTTTCATCAGTTCCAGGTCTTCACAGTTTATTTATATTGTTTCTGAGTGAAACCAAGCGTCCCTGTCCCCAAATGCTGGTACAAAACAAAAGGATTGAGAAAACAGATTATTTGAGAGGAAGAAGAGAAAAAAAATTGGAGGCAAGAAATGTGACTGTCCTTTTTACATAGCTAGGTAGCTATGTGTTCCAGTTAGGTTTTCTTCCCTTGGCACCATAAGTGAATTGCTGGCAGTGTGGGATCCCATATTTATTATTTCTTAGCTTTTTTTTCCTACATGTCCAAGTGCTCAGTGAAGAATGTTGGTAACACTATCAGGGAACTAAGTTTTGTGCTTAATTTTGATTGCTGCTCCCATTCCTTCAAATTCAGTCTGATTTTCAGAGAAAATCTCTCTTCCCTTTTCTGTTTTTCAGATATCACCACCATTAACAAAAGGGTGGGCAGCAAAATTTGTTCTTGGCGATATTTGCATAGCTTCTTTCCTTCAAAGCATGTTTTGGGGAAACCTGGGCAAAGTAATTTTCCCTCAGAGGGTTTGCTGAAGCGAGACTGATTGGAGTTTAATGAGTAGCTTAACTGAGGATGCACAGAGGCAACTTGCTGACTCTACCTTCCACTATATTTTCTTTTTGGTACTGACTTCAGTAGAAGTCAATCCAGCCTTCACCCTGATTAAGCATTCACTTAGGTCAGATTTACTCTGCAGTATCTCCACTGAAGCCAGTGACATTATTCCAGAATTATACCACAGTGAATGCAAGGAGGATCAGTTTACTACTATTTTTTTCCCTGACCCAGGATAAACACCAGAAAGGTATTTGCTGAGTTAAGCAGAGCTGTTTTTAAACAGTCCCAATTTGAAATGGACTTTTGGTAATGTTCTTGATTTCATGAGGTCAAATAAAATATGTACAGTAGCAATGCTCTTTTTTCCCCCCGATCCTATTTGCATTCCCTGTAGTTTACTAGAAATATAAGTAAACATTTAAAATAACTGTAGAGCAAATGCTTCAGAAGTAGCTATTTAAAACCCTAACTCGTTATGGGAATTGTCACAGGGAAATAAGTGCCATAAAAACATCTTTATGCTATTAGCAAGCTGTAGGTATTCCGTCCAGGAAACAAGCAAGTCTTCCCACATATTCAATATATCAAGCTTAAGGAATTTCAACTGGTGCCACTTGTTGGTTCCTAGAAAATGTATAATGAAATATTACATGAAAGAAACTCAGTCAATCTTTTATTTCAGCACAGCCAGGCCTCTAGCATAAAGTAGATTGCCTCTACAGAAAAAAGTCGCTCAAAAATATGTAGTCTGAAACAATAAATTGTGGGAATAAAAGCCTTTTTTGGCCTACATGTATTTGTGATTGCATGGGAATATAAAAGTTCAGAGCTGTTGTAGATTTGGCATACAGGTTTTGCCTGTGCAGTGTGTTGTCCTGATGGCATTGCCCACTCTCCTGCCTATGTACAAAGTGAAGAATATTCCCACTGGCACTTTAAGAATCTATATCAGAGAGAAAATCAGACACTTTTTAGAGACAAACATACCTGGTGCAACTAATGGGAAGTGAATGACAAAATACCCGTAAGCTATGCCACCAACACCTTTAGAAATAACTTATCCTGCTTGTTTCTGTTTTCATTCAGGAGGAAGAAACACACAAAGGAAATCTTCAAAGGTGAGTAAAACTTGCAGTGGAAAGCCCAGCAAATACTCAACTGCTGAAGCTATGACTCTCTGCACCCAAGCCACAGGCCCAGGACATAGCCATGCCACCTCCTAAACAGCCTGCAAACCAGACTAATGGATTCACCCAGGGATTAATTTGTCTCAACATGCTTCAGTTCTACTCTGATTAACTTGGGCCACATTCAGCTGTCATGCACAAAGATCAAACTCTAGGAAAGTGCATGAAGCTGCAGCTTACAGTGAAATCTACGCCTGCCTTAGCAAGCAGTGCAGTACACACTGCAGACATCCATAAGGAAAGGAAACTAGCATAAAGAAAAAAAAGTAAAGGAAAACACTTGGTGCTGAGGACATGATATGCTGCTGCATGTCAGGGATATTTTGCTTTGGACTGGTTCTGGTCTTATCCCATGGGTTGAATACCCACCCAACCCTAGAATGCATTAGCTGTGCTTCTGGAGAGCATCTTCCAGCTCATTTTCATCCCAAAGGAATGCCCCCTGTGCTCTCTGAGGTTGCCCTCCTGATGCAAACCAGAGCATCAGTCTATGAGATCCATTTAGAAACCATACTCACCTGAATCCCTAACAGAGACACACCCAAACTGCAGCAGGAGCTCTTGATTCGGAGTGTGACTCACAGTGTGACTTGGCTATATCCTTTGGATCACTGATCCATGATTTCTGCTTGCTGATTTCTCATCCAGTTTGAGTTACCTCTTTGAACCAACTCTGATAAGTACACTCATTTGCATTTTTATTTAGTGCCATTCAAAAATTTTGATTTTTTTCTTAAAATAAAGCAGTAGGATAACTCATCTGAATGCCTGTGATTTGTACAAATTAGTAAAATGTGGGAGAGCCAAGAATTCAGCATTATCACCTAGAGAGATTCCCTTGGTAAACTTCTGCATAAGCTCAACTCACCAAGCCAGTTCAATGTAGCAGCTTTTCTGCTGGATGTCCCACATCACTGCACACCAGCTGTGCAGTCTGGGCAGTCTCAGAAGTGGGGGTAGACTTGATGATTTCCCAGCAGGTCAGAAATACTCTACACTTGCTTTGAAAAGTGTGCCTCGTATGTTGACAAACATTCATTTCCTGTGAATGGTATAATTCTGAGATGCATCCTACTGCTCAACATTACAGATATTTGCCTAGCAGTAATCCATGAGAAAGCAGCAAATTACGAACCTCTACTAAACCATTTGGTACTTTTAATAGCACATCACAGATGTTTGTGTTCACAGCTATAGCAAAGATAATAAAAGGGGACTTAAATGAAAGAAAGAGCTAAAGGAAGGAAAACTAGGAAAAGGTTTTTCATGCAGAGGGTACTTGGGGACAGGCTCCCCAGGGAAGTGGTCATGGTATCAAGCCTGCCAGAGTTCAGGAAGTGTTTAGACAATTCTCTCAGGCACATGGTGTCATTCTTGGAGTATCCTATGCAGGTCCAAAAGTTAGACTTGGATGATCCTTCCAACTCAGGACAGTCAATGATTCAATGATTGAAGTGGTTTTATATGTAAGAAGATGGTGAATGTAGGGTATCCAAAGTTTGCTGCTGAAAATAAGTTACTCTGCAACAATTTCCAGGCTCATGAGTGACTCTCTTGTGTTCCTCTCTCCAGGGCAATGTCTGTTTCTTCCATGTCCGAATTTCAGCGCCTGATGGATATTTCTCCATTTCTACCAGAAAAAAATTTGCCTTCATCTGGCAGCAAAGATGACATAACGCCTCCCTTGTCTCCCGATGATCTGAAATACATTGAGGAGTTCAACAAAAACTGGGATTACAATGACACTAGGAGCCATGGTGGGGCAACTGAGAAGCCTGCAGAGGGTTGGGCAGAAAGGACAGAAACTGGAAAAGCTGGGAAGGATCCTGCTTCAGATCCATTCCAGGCATCCTCATGGTACCTCACCACCAGTGTCACTATGACCACCAACACCATGACCAGCCCAGAGCACTGCCAGAAGCAGCCAGTGAGGAGTCACAGTGTTACTGACAAAATGGGAGTGCGGGTATTCCACAGCCCGCCGGTTGTCCGTAGGTTTGATAACTCAGTGATAGCTGGCAGTGAAGGGAAAAACCAGGCTGAGCCAGATTTCCTCTTTTCTGTGACCAAAGCTATGGGGAATGTCACTGAGACAAAAGGTGCTTCCTCGGACATGTTTGGAAGGTGGTCCTGTGACCTGGCCAAACACCATAAAGATTTTCTGGAGAACGGTCTTCATCCCATTGAACGTCCTATTTGCACTACTGTGGGCTTTGCCTCACCCTTGCACAGCTTGGAGATGTCCAAGAACATGAGCGATGACATGAAGGAGGTCGCTTTCTCTGTCCGGAATGCGATACGCTCCAACTCCACGGAGCCCCAGTTCAAGGACACGGCGTGCCAAACCAACGGCATGAGGACGACAGGGACACAGACCACCCAGACCATCAGCGTCGGCCTGCAGACGGAAACCCTGCGCAGTATCACCAGCAGTCCACACAAGTGTCTGACACCAAAGGGGGGGTCCACGCCTGTCTCCTCACCATCCAGAAGCCTGAGGAGCAGGCAGGTGACCCCCGTCATTGAGAAGGTCCAGGCTAAGTTTGAACGCACATGCTGCTCCCCCAAATATGGCTCTCCGAAGCTGCAAAGGAAAGCCCTTCCCAAATCAGACCAGCCAAATAACCGGACTTTGCCTGGCACACCTCAGAAAGGATTCAGTGAGTCCGCTTGGGCTCGATCAACCACCACACGGGAGAGTCCTGTGCACACCACTATCAACGACGGCCTGTCCAGTTTGTTCAACATCATCGACCATAGCCCCATCTTTCATGAGACCTTCCAAAAATGCCCCAGATCTGGCAGCCGGTCCAGGTCAGCTGAACCCAGACCAGAACTGGGCACGTTGCAGGAGCCATGTACAAATGCCCGTGGCAGATCACCCAGTCCTCTCCGTCTGGGGACAGAGACACAAAAGGAAGAAGGATCTGAGGTGACGAGTATTAGGCAGGACTTATCTGCTCCTCCAGGGTACACACTTGCAGAAAATGCTGCCAGGATCTTGAATAAGAAACTTTTGGAGCATGCCTTAAAGGAAGAGAGAAGGCTACGTTCACACAGCCCACCAAATCTTAGCAATGACAACAGCACAGGAGAAATTGTCAAAGTAGATCCAGGGTCCATAGAGGTAATGAATTTGCTTGTTTTTCCTCCTATAGCTAAGTGCACTCTTCTTTGAGCAAATGTATTATGAGATCTCTTGCAGTCCTACTGAGTATTTACAGTGAATATCCTAGTCCTGTCCTGGTACCACCAGCAATTTCCAGTCATGAAACTTTGGATTAGTCACTGAAGAATGCATGAAAGAATTGAATTTCTATCCTGGCAGCTTATTTGGCTTGAAAGGATCAGCAAAGTTTTATCCTTTATGGGATAAAAAATTGTTCTTCCCTGAATGGCTGGGATAAGAGTTTTCTGTCACAAAATACACCACATATTACAGATGCTCTAGGTACACTAGGTTTGAATAAAATTTTTATTCTGCATGGAAAGGTAGATTCTTTCTCCTACACAAGAATGGGCCTTAACAAGTTTGTGTGAAAAATAGTCTCTACAGTACCCTGGAGCAAAACTTCAGGGCCTTCAGCATATCTTTTCTGAATGTATCTGATTAAGTTTGGCTGAGGTCTGTGAATGTGATTGAATGGCATGATGTTTGGTACTGACTGCTGCTGCCTCACAAAAATAACAAAAAGCAAAAAATACACATATAATCAACTAATCTAGACACACACCTATTTAGTGTTTAAGAACTCCTTGCTGATATTTTGTCAAGTCATCATCTGTCTCAGCAAGTGTGCCCCGATATTGGGGGTCAGTCTCAGGTGCAACAGCTATCAACAAAAAAAGAAGGTGTAATGATGGAAGAAAGCTTTCAGTTACCAGTATTTAAACCTCCTGTTTCAGGTGAACCTCTGAGAGCACTTGAGAGTCTTACTCTTAAGAGCCCAGAAAAGCTGAATTATGCCCAGGTCTTACATGCATATATTGCCTTTCATGGTACAGCCATGAAAAGGGGTGTGTGCTGCTGGTTGGTGACAGTCCCCAGGGCAGAGGCTCCTCATCCTCTCTTCCTTGTGCTGCTCCTTTAGCATCCTAGTCTTGTGGTGAGCCCTGGCTCCAAGGAAGCAGCTCATTGAACCCTGCACACCCCATACACCCCTGCACACCCCATATATGCACTTTGCCTTCACTGAGCAGACTCCTACTACCCCTGCCTCAGATACTTCAAAAGGGGAAGTTCAAACCCCATTTTCTAACTCAACATTTGGTGTGAAGGATTTCCGAGAGCCTGAGTGCTGAAACCTTTGGTCTGCAGTTTGCCTTGCCCTAGTGGCTGGTTCTCAATATACAGTCAGTTCCTTTTTTGTAGGCATTGCTCAGAGGATGTAATCTTCTTTTCCTAACAGACAACCCAAACCTAAGAATTTATTCCATATGTGCAGTTTAAAAAGATATAAGCAGGGGACGTTTTTCAATTAAAAAAGGAAAAGAAACCACATGCACATTATAAATACTAGTGAGTGAAAATGGTCTTTGTGCACAAACCTCAGAGTGAATAAAGGTGGGAAGCAGCCTCATTAATTTGACTTTTTCCAGCTATCTCTGTATTTTGTCCTTAGTTTGAAATACTGGGAATACACTACTGATCTGTATTAGGAAGTGTGTGAACTCTGCCAAGTTCAATTCAGCTTTGCCTTCAAGGTAACCCTCGAAACTCTTTATTTACTCCTGTATCTTTTAACTGCCTCAGTAGATTTCAAATATAGGTAGAGGGATGTCATCCCACATGATCACAAATTGCTGTTGGAAAAACACAAACTAGCAACAGTACCTGAGTTTGATGCACAGAGAGATTTGGGTCAATGCTATTTAGCAAAAACTTATTGACCATCAAACTGGCAGAAAACTGCTCCTTTTTGTGAATTCTCAGTATCTTTTGCCTAATTTTTTGAGTTATGAGCCCTAGAGCTAAGACTTGTTTTTCCTTGCAGCTCCTACATGACTGTTATGACTTGTAGTCTAGATGCATGGGTTTTGTTCTTCAGCTGGTCCTGGCATTTCTCAGGAATGTGGATTGAAAAGGAAACTGGTGGGCATTCACACAATGAGCTTAGCTTTTCCTAGCTGAAGTGGTGCTCTGGAAGATGTACTCAAGGGAAGCGTGGGTTTGCTGCTGAAAAAAAACCACCCACAAATAAGTTTAGACTCTGCAGGTGCCTTGGGTTATTTGTGGATTACCCTAACCACACAAATTACACTTTGTACAAATTCTCTTAGCACATTTTGTGCAAAGCCAGACACAGCTGTTCAGGGAGTTATGATCTTGAAGGAGCAGGTTTGTGCTTGGGGCAGCACTGACACAATGCTTCCACCCTCCAGTAGATCCCTGCTCTTCTTCCTTCTGACCTGTTGGTTTCTGGCCAAGTCAAGTGCCCTTCTTACTACCAAACGCCTTCTAGATTCTGCAGCCATGGCATATAAATGACTTTTAACTTGCATGCAGCACCTGTTGGTGACTTTTTCTCAATTTGAGCTTCTGAGTTGTTTAGTTACATAATTTTCTTCTATATTCTTCTATATTCCTGCAGCAAATATGAAATCTAGTTCATATATTTATTTATGTACAAATGCATGTGTGTGTGAGTGTATATGCATACAGAGCAGCAATAACTTTGTGTTTTCTGACTTGCCCAGAGCTGCTTACAGGCAAATTCATAATCCACATAGTGTGGCCTACTAGTGTCTTATTCTGTAAATTGAATAAACCCCTAACTTACATGTGTATCATAGGATTTATCCATTTTACTCTTAAAAATGCAGATTAGCATTATGTAACTAACAACATAAGTGCTTTAGGAACATTTTTGCTTTTATAACTAGCAAGGGTATAGATTGTGGAGGTTACACAACAGTCCTGGACTGGGAATCAGACTCATTTCTGGAGACAACACTGTGAAAGAACCATCCACACAGACCCACAGATGAAAGAGCAGGTGCTGCATCCTCTGCTTGCCAGGGCAAAGCAGTTGCCACAGGCTTGCCACTGAACCACTCAGCATGGGAGGGGGAATGTTGAAAATCAGGGGAGGTGCTGACAGAATTAAAGGGCTTTTGGTTAAGCTTGGATTTCCCATCCAGCATCACTGCTGAAGAGAAACAATGGAGAAAGGTGAGGCAAAGAGCTGTCATGAAACCTGAGAAATAGAAGTGTAAGCAACAAACAATAACTGCCATTTTCTTGCTTGTTAAAGATTTTCTAAGCAGAAACTCTCTCTTGAAATCAAATTAAGGGAAAAAAAAATACAGCTTTATTCCTCTCATAGTAATATGGTTTTTCCCTAGCCCAAATCAAGGTTGGCAAAGAAAAACAGATATCTTTCTTTGCTGAGTAGAAATGTTTGGTTTGTTTATTGATATGTCCACTTCTGAAACTGTGCTAGGATTGTAAAAGGTTGGTTTGTTTGCTTCCTTACTTTCTAAGTCTTTTTCTTCTAGTGGCTTGGCTTTTATTTTTGATTATTAGTTTCCCTGTGATAACACTGGTAACATGATCTGAATGAGTAGTAACATCGGGAGACTTCTTCCTTGCTGACATGAAATCTTCACTTTAAAAAAATAATCAATTAAAACAGTTCTTTCCAACCTACTTGCTTTCTTTTTCTTTTCTGTCTGTTCTGTCCAGAACCAAACTGTCTTATTAACTACCCCCTGGGGACTCTAACCCTGCCTGCCTCACTGCTGTAAGTCCTTTCTACCTTGTTTCCAGAGCTTTCCGAAAGCGGTCATTCTTGAACACGGGGGTCAACAGAGGGAAATAAATGGCCACAACTCCAGAGGTATCAGCACACACCTGTGGAGTTCAGCACAACTCCAAGGGTATCAGCACACACCTGACATCCCTGTGGGGTTCTTTGTATGGGACAGTCAGGAAGAGTTCAGGATAGGAGCTCATCTGCTGTGTCCCGTCCTGCAGCAGCACAGGCTAGGAAGACGTCCCACTTAAGTCAAAATTTGTGCTGTTGGGGATTTTTGCTAAGCTTTTAAAAATTGGCAGCATTGAAGACCAACAGAAAGGTATGCAAAAATGCTGGGGAGGGATTCAGATTTGTGATTAATTTTTTTTTTTTTTTTTTCCTGATAAATGCACAGCACTGTGCAGGGCTTCTGGCTGCCCCAGAATACCTTCCCTCCAGTTCTGGCTACAGCAGCAGGTGGAGAGGGCTGGGAAGGGGCTTCAGCACCAGCCTGGGGCTAAAGCCTAAAGTCACCTTTGCTCATTAAGCAGTTTTGGGCGCAGTTTGGGCGCAGTTGGGCCCAGTTCTGTCCAGTGGCTGCGGTTGCCACAGTAGAGGAAAGACACTGTGCAGATATAAGCTGTGACCATCCACTCTGCCTCAGAGAGAAGAGAAAACTGTTTTCTTTATTTATTACTATAGACATAGCCATGGTGGCTGACAGCCGGTTTTAGGAAATAGCTAGAAATTGAAGCTGAGAACCTTTCCCATTTTCAGTGCTCAGGCTAAGAAATGTTGCCTATCCACCTACACCCCTGAGCAACTACCAAACTAAATTACCCACAGGTTATTTATTTTTTTTTTTAATCATTTCTAGCTATGACAGCTACATGTAGTAAGGGAGGAGGGGTTTTCACAAACCATTCTGCAGAGTTTCCTTGTCATGCCTGGATTTCCACCCTGCAGGTGGGGGTGACTGACTTAGCAGCCAGCACTTCATAAGATTATGCTGCCAGTCACTTTTGGCCCTGGAGCAACATCCATCACCAGCACAGCCTTGTGTGCTGCTGGGCATGTGTACATCACAGATAAGATGAGCTTAACCTTGCTGTTTGGTGAAAGCTGACCAACATCTGCAGGTGTGCTGGAGAGAGGCTTTTGAACGGGGAGGCAGCAGTGGAAATAGATTTTGTTATGGCTGTGCTAACTCTGATTTACTGCTCCAAAACTAGGATAAAGCAGCCGGGAGCAAGCAGCACTATAAAGATATCATTTTAAGCCTCCTTTTTGAAAGAGGTTAAGACAAAACCCGCAAATCTCATAGCCTCAATTCACTGTGTTGTGCTGCCCATGACTGTTGCTGCGCAGATGGATTTCTCTTAACAAATCTGAGTCTAGTGGCAGCTTTCACAGACCATATGCTGCCCCAGGCACAACGGGATAAGGTGAAGTAAGGACACACAGTCAATCTTTTTGTTAGCACCCATTTCTATTTCAGCCTTACTGCTGTTTTAGCAAGGGTTGTGAATTTAATGGCACAGAGATGGGATAGGGGGTGAGGATGCAGAGAGGAGGGGGTGCAGGCTGGGGTGCTCTGTGAGTGCCAAGGGCAGCTGGCTGTAGCTCTTTCTCAAGCACTGGTGTGCAGCTGTACCTCACTCCATTGGCTGCATGCTGCCCAAAACACCGGTGTTGACCCTTCACTGAGGCTTCCCCGAGTCCAACAATGCATTCTCTCCAAAACAGGTGTCACCAGTTCCATTTCTCATACCTCAGCTCTATGTCTTCAAAACTGGTCTTTCTGTCCTTTGACATTCATGTTTGGTCTTCCACTGCAATTGAAAAGTTCAATGTTGTATCACCTTGTTTGTTCACTGTCAATCACATCATGTTACCTACTCCAATATTCTCCACCCTTAGTGACTATTCTCCTTCTCCATGAGAAACAGTGTGCTGAATCCTGGCCTCCCTGCTGCCTTGGTATCCCTGCATCTTACTGTGCCACAGCTTTTCCTTTGCATTGTATCATTTCTGGTCTCTCTCTCTCTCTATCACCGGTTTGCATTCTGACTTTGCTTTTTACTGAACTCCCCTGTACATTCCGGTGACTGCTGCTTGGTGTACACATTGCTAGATGTTGGCAAACTGCTCTGATTTGCTTTTACAAGTTTCAAAGTATGCAGTGAAATTCAGAAGTTTGACTTTGGCCCTGTGAGACAGACTTGCTTCCACAATCACTCATCTTGATGTAGGGAGCATTCAGAGCAAGGCAGGAAGCGCAACTGTACCTTGAGCAAAGTGAATATTAAAAGCATTACCAACTTAATGCCAGGGTGAAAAATCACAACTGCAGATTGTTTCTAATTGCAAAGGCAAACTAACCAAGCCAGAACAGTAGAAACTCAGTGAAGGAATAAAATTTCCAATTTCTTCCATTTCTGTGAATGTTGCCTTTAACAAAGAGTACCTCTGAATCCTGTAATTCAGGCTTCAGCAGCTGGCAGTTAGTAGCGGTGTTCCAGAAAATGAAATCTGTAGGTAAGCCTCATCTTTGACCCAGCTGGAGATCATAACTACCCCTGTAGTCATTATTCTGTGCTAAGGTCTCCTGCATGTCAAGTCTGAATTCTGAAGGCAAAGAAAAGGAGACAGTGGTTGATTTTTCACCTGTCTTGCAAATGCCAAACCTAGCCTTTTTATGCCAGGTCAGCACTTAAAGTGTTGAACAGTGGAGTTTCCTGAATTATTATGCAAATGTACTTTTCAGGCTCTTCTCTTTCTAGCACAAGGACAAATAGCAATTGAAAGTGTTTCAGCTACTCCAACTCACCCTCTTTCTTTCATTGTCTCCTTACCTGTTCCATAAATCACGGACACACGTGCAGATTCCTGGAGCCCTCACCCAGCCAGGTGTTCGCTGCTTGCTTTTGTCCTGCGCCACGACACGCGCTTAGCTTTAGTTTGGCGGGTTTGTTTCGCAATTCTTCGCGCATCCCGACGGTCTCTAACGCGAGTCACTAACCGCTGTTTTGCTCTCTTGGCTGCCAAGGAACTGCCTTGTTCTGCACTAGCCCCGTCCCTCCAACCCTGCTTCTCCCGGCCAGAGAGACCAGCGAAGCGGCGCCCACCGTCACGATGGGCCTCACATTCCCCCACTGCCTCACAGTCGCAGTCCACCGGAGACCTGGCGTCCTCAGAGGAGCGCAGAAGCGAGGAGCTGCTGGCAGAGACCCCCAGCCAGGGAGGCGATCCGGCCTGACCGCGCACGGGAGCAGGGCGGGACACCGCTCGCCTCTGCCAGGTCGCCCGCCAGCCATCCCTGCCACGAAAGGAGGGAGGTCCGCTTGGAGAGAGAGGTCAAAGAATGTTCTCAGACACAGCTGCTGAATGTGCAACCTGGGAAACAGAGGTGTTTCTAGAATGAAACAGTTAATGTGCCTGTAATAACTTAATTTTTTTCATAGCTGAGAAAACTATTTTTGTCTCCATCTTTTCTACATACAGTATATTAACAAAAACAGCAAAAAAAAAAAGGTTAAAATGATATAAAGTAAGATTTAAAATAAAATGTAAATTAAGTTTTAAGGGAATTTGAATACGTGCTCGCGCTCTCTCCAAATACTGACTGCCTTTTGGTTATATTTGCACTGTTACGTTTTCAGTTTTGGTTTTGGGTATTTTGGGTTGGTTTTTTTTAATTTCATGTAAAACTAGGGTCTTAAGTTAATTTTTTTCTATTTTAATGTCAGTGTTATCAGTTTTTAAAGGTAAGGTTCTTAAAGATGCTTCAACTGTCTGAAGCGATACCTTTTAAGTAGTGAAGAAAGCCATTAAGCTCGTTCACTAGACTTGTAATTAATTGAAATGGAGGGGAATACAGGTAAACACAAGTAAATGTGTAAAAAAAATAAGAGAAGAATGCCTCAGAAAGTCTTACAGAGTTAGCTGTAAAATACACCTACAATACTTGACTTGCATGCCTCTGGGTCCTCGCACTTTAGTGCATGTACATACTGCTACTGTACCATCACATAAATGTGAGTCAATCTGTTTCACTGTAATATTGTTGTGAATTTACCTGTACTGTACTTTTATCGTTGGTATTCTTGCATTGACTATACAAAAAAGAGTTTTTAAATTATTGTTAGCAGTTCAACTGGTTATGTACAGCGTTTACTGAAAACTTCCTTTGTTTTGGAAAAACCATGGAAATCTCTGGGCATACTAAATTGTAACTGGTCTTGTTTAAGAGTCTGTTTGAGACCATGTGAAGTGGAAATAAAACCCTCAGTATTTACAAGCTGCTCGAGTGCTTCATAATGTTTTTTTTATGATGGTACTTCCCAGGTTCATTTAACTGGGGGACATAAAAGTCCCTGAGCTCCTCCTTTATTCATAAGGGAAGAAAAAAGCTTCCTAATATGAAATAAATCACAGCAAAACCAAATATTATAGTGTGCTCCATGGACTCCTGTGAGCACTGGATCAGACCGTGGGAAGGTTTCTAAATTCCCTCCCTGAACTCCACAAGACATCTACTCACACGGATTGTAGGACCCATCTTCTCAGTTTCTCTGTGGCCCTATGGCTTGTTGTTTAGCCAGAAATATGACATGTCAGAAATATGACATGTCCAGTATTAATCTAAGATTATGTACCATCTGCATTACGCACAGAGACCAATAAACAGGGTTTTTGTAAACCTGAAGGATGACAATGAGAAGTAAATGCAGCCAAGAATTCACACTTCTGAGAGGTGGAAATCTCTCAAGCTACTTTGCCTAAGACCATCTGTTTGGCCACATGCTTTTCCTGGAACCCCAGAACTGCTCTGACTAGTTATCCCATTGCTGAACTGGCTTGTTCCCATTCTGTTTCCTTAGCTGTGGTTTTCTGAGGCGCATTTGTTGAAGAGCACCATCTGGGCTCCCTAGAAGCCTTCCTGGTTAGCTCTGTCAAGAAATAAGCCCTTCACATCCTGTCCTGCTGTGTCACAGCCGGCTTTCTAGGAAGTTTAATTCAGCTGTTGGATAAGAACAAACTCCCTGTCTCCCAAATCACAGCCAATTTAGGTCTGATTTCTTCCATATCAGGTAGGGCTGTGGCTATTGACCCGGGGTCAAAATGTCCACCTGTGGGTCATCATTACAAAACTGGGCAGTGAATGCACAGTACTGTTGTCTGATGGCTCTCTGGTGCCACAGTCAGAGCAAGGGGTGTCCAGGGCCAGGGCAGAGCAGCAATAGTCATGTTAGTGATAGCTGCCTTCCCAGCTGTCTCAAAGCCTCTCTGCTAGCCTTTTTCATGAGTTTGGTACAATCCCCAAGTCTGAATGCCTAAAATTGTCCATGGTGGCCACCCTGATTGCTGAAAATCTTCCTCCTGCAACACATTGCTGAATTGTTGCACTAATTTTGGTTTGGAAGGGGAAGGAGGAACACATGCAAGAAGTGTTTTGAAGGTGAACTGCAATAGTCACAATTATTGGAGAAGACTAAGCCACAACTGAAAACTCCTTGTTTGTTTTCAAAGTAGCTTTGCAAGGATAAGGGGAAGGTTGCTGCTTCCTTAAAAGCTATTTCTCCTTCATGAAGCAATTGGAAGTTGCAAATGAAGGAACAATGTTGACAACCAGCAAGTTGTCAACAAAATTATGTTCTGTTTCTTGTGACAGCTGTAAATTATTATTTTTTTTAATGATGCACCAGAAAATTCAGGGCACTAATCTGTTACTTTGATGCCAGAGGATTGTATTTGCCTTTCAAGTCAAGGATACCCCAGTTTGCAGAAATAGCTGCTGGCCATCCTGAAGATCTGTGAGGATAAGCAGCTCCTGTGGCTTGACAGGTAAAGTGCTTCTGAAACAGCAGGAATCACTGAAACGAAAGCAATAGAGCAAGCAATAGCAAGAAGGAGAAGGTTAAGCACAAATAGAGATTATGTGGGCAATATTAAAAGAATGACATTAATTAAACATAATCTTCTTTCTAGTCTAATTAGTGAATACAGTGACGTCGAAAAATATCCCATGTTTCTACTGGCTCTTTGGAAACAATGGGGCTTTTCTCTTCCAATATAGCTGCTGGTGGGTTTGGGACATTCCTACCAACCTCCACATTATTCCATCATGCTCCATAATTACTTACATAAATCATAAAACAAATGACAAGTCTCTAGTCCATCTGAAGTCATTTTACAACCTTCTGAGAGAAAATAAAAAGCCTTTTTAGAAAGTCTGCAGCTCAGTGTCTATGGGGTATCTGAATTATTGCCTCATGAATAATCAGGGCAGGAGAAGCCTCACAGATTAGCACACAAGTTAGTGTAAGGGGATGTGGATACATGTGTCACAGCTTTTTTTTTGGTAAGGATGAAATAGATGGATTTCACCCAGGGATTTGTGGTGCCAGAGATGATGGCCTTGGGATATGGCCTGCTCCTGCAATACAGAGGGGATCAGGAGCAGGACCATGACCTGTGGCATCCCTACCAGCCCAGGCAGCTTTTGAGGTGGCTGTGGCACCCCCGGGTGATGATGTATCCTTCATGTCACAACACTGATGTGTCCATGTCGGTACCATGAGGAGGAGAAGTCCCCCCTTTCTCCCACTTTACTTTCTGCCTCTTCCTTCACCTGCCCATGCTGTGGTCCACTTTGCACTCCAGGGAGACAGGGATATATACCAGTGGCAATGGTGTATGGACTCTCAATTCACCAACCCAACACAGGACAACCTGGCAATGCCACACCTGTGTGGTGCCTCCGTGCCTGGAAAATGACCAGGCTTGGACCATCCTTCCCCATTACCCTTTTCCCTTCGCATCCTCCTCTGCACAGAGGGAATCTCCATGACCTTACAGTACCCCAAGGGATGTATTTTCCCAATTTAGGTCTGATTTCTCCCATCTCAGGTAGGGCTGTGGCTATTCCTACTCCTTTCCTGAGTATCTGAACCACCAAGCCCCTCCATGATCTCTCTGAGGTATCCCATTTCTTGCTCACTCCCTGTTCCCCAGTTTTTACTTTGTTATATGTAAATCATTGTAACCTGCTGGAATATTATTAAGCTGCTGAGTACATATAATTTTCATACAAAATGACAGCTAATGTCTTCAGTCTCCACACAGCCCAGCCTGCTTCACAGAGAGGCTTGATAGCTTTGAGCAAAGTCTGCTTCCCTTCCCTGTTATCATCCCCTTATTCATCATGTGGGAGTATGAGACATTGTGCCTCAGGTTTGGGTGAGAGAGGTTACTGCCTTGCTGTAGATGTCTCTAGAATGAAAGTCTAGAACTTGTCACTGAAAGCCACTTTTTATTCCCTATCAGAGCAGATTTAAGACTTCTCTCATTATTCAATCTTCTTTTTTTGACATACCAATACTTTCTGGAGGCCAGTGTTGTCATCCTCCAAAAAATACATGAGAAATCCTGAGAGCACTTGGTGATTTGGGCAGGATTTCACCATTGAGGGAGGGATCAATGGGCTGCTCAGCAAAGGCAGTGCAGACTCTCATCCTGAAGCTGTCCTGAAGAAAGGTGATGCTCCATATTGAGCAGGTGTTTGGAGGCAAAGCTGGGGCTAGGGCTGCACAGGCCCAAAGTAGCTCCTCAGAAGTCCCTGGTTTGGCAGCCAAGTCCCCAATTTGGCAGCCATCCCTTGCAGGCCAGAGCTGCAGGAGGTTAAGAGGTGGGTGGCAGAATGTGCCCTTCCTGGGGACAGGGCAGGGGAGCCCAGGGTGGTAGACTGAGATCTGAGGAGAGAAGATCATAGAAAAAGAAAAAATCAGTGTACTTGGCAGCTGCAAGCAGATGGATATCTCAATGAGGAGAAGAAAGAAGGTGGTTTGAATATTGAGTTTTATATGATTCTCTAGATGGCAACAAGCCTGGCTGAGCAATGTGAGCAGATACTGCACTAAAAGGGAAAAGTGCTGTTAGGCCATGAAATGTGAATCCTGTTAAACCTCAACAATAGCAAATAGCAAATTTTGGTTTGTCCTTTTAAATCCCCAAGTTGTTTGTTTGGGGTTTGGGTTTTTTTAATATACTATAATTATATTTTATAATTTCTACAGTAAGACTTTAGAATACTGTTACACACAAAAATGTCATGGACTCAGGTACTCTTCTAATCCTCCTCCTGCTCCTCTCTCCCACTGTGATCCGTCTGGATTAGCCTGCAGAGGAGAGAGCTGAGTGCAAATGGATAGGCTCATCCCACAGCTTTTGCTCAGCAGGTGCCTCTTTCTCACTGAGCTGGTTGGAACCCACCTGGCTCCAAAATATCAAGCCCTGCCATAATGGAATAGGGCATCATTCTGGGGTTGAAAAAATTACCCCTTTAAAATAGGAGATGAGCAGTCCACGCATTTTAGCTATTAAGAATTGTAATGTTAAGTGCTTAGCAATTTAGAACATAAATCTCATTGATTTTCTGCTCAAGGAAGAGACTAAAGCAATTTAAGACATTTGGAGAACTTTTATCATGAATCTCTGACTACAGCTTCAGTGTGTTTGTCTTTAAAATACAGCCTCAATTCCTGATGTTGTCTGGGAGAAGACATGTATTGTGTTGTTCCTCATTGCATTTTCTGCAATGCCAGTACTGAAAAAAAATCCACTTTGCACATATGAATGAGAGGAAGAACAATAAAGGCCATGATTTTGTCACCACTATTTCCATGATAAAACCAAAGACTTTTGAGAGGGAGTTTTCTTACTACAGTGTCACTGTGGTTTGTCATGGAAATCACATTTCAAACAAAAAACAAAGCCCTGGCTTCACAAATTATCTGTGCTCCTCTTAGTCTGTGATGCTTCTGACAACACCTCTGCTTCATAATGTACACATAAAAATGTAAGTTAAATATGTTGCACAGGCATCTTAGACATATTGCAAGTAGGTTCTGATGTGTACTCAGACAAAAGAATTTATTTTTTAGTAACTGGACCATTAAATAGTTGGAAGGAAAACAGCAATAAGAAGTTGGGAAAGACAGAGTCCTTGGAAACCAACACCCTGGACTGTGTTTGGTAAACAACGAGTCTCATTCTGATTTCCTGGAGAGCAGCCCCAGACCTGTGCCTTGAGTTTAGCAAACCTTGAGTGGTGCCACTTTCATGGGAGGACACACAAAGGGACAAACCTTGCCTGTCTGTAACACTGACAGCATCTCTCAGCAGCAGTCCACTTTTGAGTGACAGGGAAACTCCAGCTGATGAGCTGTGCTGTGCTTTTCTCAAAAAGCCCCAGAGCCTTCAGCAGGACAGACTGACTTGCCACGTCGTGAGTCCTGAAGAACACAGTGACACTCAGTGGAGGAGACATGGTGGGACACTATTCCCTGAATTATGCAACATTTTTCACATCAAGAACAGAAGCAAAATTATTCAGAAACTGCAGCACTATGGGATAACACCTCCTCAGGTATGTGGGTTACTTTTAGTCAGGAAATAATTAGTGCATCTTCCTAGCACAGAGCTACATCATTTAGCACTTAGAATTTCCCCACTCAGAAGAGTCTGCCTGAGCTCTTTGTGAGCAGGCCTGGTTTAGGTGACCAGCAAGCCCCCTGGCAAAATCAATCCTCCATGGAGAACTGGGAGAACCTCCACTTGCTATGGACCCTGTCTCACTTAGCCCCTGCCAGCTCCCAGAACCAGAACTGGTTTATTTGGCTAGTCCCACTACCAGGGTTTCTGGTTTCCCTGAGAGGAGTTAGTTACACTGAAATCATCCCAGCACAAGCACAGAATATTCTTCTGGTGCTGGTTCTTCAGGTTAGGCAGAGGCAACTCTGAAACTTCAGTGGAGCCAGGATGGAGAATGGAGTGAGGAACTAGACCACTGTTACCTGAGGCCACCTCTGACCTGAATGGAGAAAAGAAAACACAGCACCCTACACCGAAATTAAATTGCCATTTGAGCCACTTAGTAAGTTAACTAAATTGATTGTGACCTACATACTAGAAAGCTTTGGATATGTGGAAATTCTTTCCATGGGAGTCAGGTCACTCACTAAAATCTAGTTTAAAAATCCACACACATTTTCTCTGAAGCCTCCATTGATCTTGCAGCAGAAACAGTCAATCTGAAGAAGCAGTAGGACATGCTTAAACCTTGGCATCTATTAGGTCAGGCCTGCAATGGTTTTAGTCTCTTGTCAGGGTAGCAGACAATGCTGACAGATGAACTGATTAGGCTTGGTGCATATTGCAGTGCAGACACAGTAATTACAGCCTAGAAACAATCATTTAAACAGAAAATAATGTATTACATGCAGAGGGTTCATTGCCAGCTGCCTAGAGGCAGCACCTCCACAGCTACTATGCAAAAGTAAAACACATCAGGCAGCACATTGGGCATTAAATCATTCTAAAAGTACATCAGCTAAAGACCAACAGCTGATGTAGTCACAGAGGATAAAACAATATATATATTGAAAACAGTCTCCTAAAGGAAGATGGAAAAAGAAGCATCAATTTCTCTGTCTATCTGTAAAACAGAAAGTCTCATCTTTTTATATCTAGCAATGCATGTGTGTATATACAGGGGTAACACGAGACCCCTAATAACAGACACTTTGCAAGGTCTATGAAGTGGCCTTTGCCACAACAGGGTGGAGGAGATATTCTTTAGAGCAAATAGACTTTCCCAGCCCTCTTAGTATTGTCTTTTATCCCATATCAGCATCACACAACTTTTAACCACAGACTGCTGCAAACCCGGTCTTTGGGAACAGTCACCACATAGTATTTGCTCTGCTGTTTTTAAACAGTATTTGTGGGCAAAAGCTCAGCTCAGATTAAGAAGAGAAATACAATACAGAGCTTTAAAGATAAGCTAAATGGACAGTGAAAATTAGCCTTTAATCTACTTAGGAAGTCTTTGTGATTAAAGTATAGCAATTTTTCCTGTGCTAATGAGGGACTAGGCAAGATGGTCACTGAAGAAATATCTGGGGAATAGCACATAAGCCATAGCTTGTGTTGTTGTTTTCTCTTTTCTTTCTAAATCATTTACTTTGATGAATTTTGTGTTCTTTTCTGTATCAGTTTGATCAGATGGAGCATACAGACACAATCAAAACATACATACGTGGCTTTCAGCCTCCATCACGGTGAGTTCCCTTTTTCCAGCAGGCATCTGAGTGTGCTCCCATGTAAGCAAACCTCCTTTAGATGCATGTTTTATGCAAACAAGCCTTTGCTTTAGGGAGCAGCAGGCCACGAGCTGGCACATACATCAAACAGCATGCAAATCCTTCCCTGCCAAAGACATGGTTTATAGCGTGCCATCAGATTGTAAAAATGTAAAACATCTGACAAATTCTGTAGGGCTATGGCACAATGGCTCCTCAGAACAGGCAGGCACTGCTTTCACAGAGCAGATGTTTTGCAAAACCTTCCCTGGAACACCTATGCCCTCAGCTGTATATTCAAAAGCCATATGTAACAGCAATTGAATGTCCCAATGCTTTGTGGATTAGAAAGCAGAGGGAATGGGCATAGATCTCAGATTAAACCAAGTTATCTGGAGTTCAGATTATTGACTGATTTTCTGACAACTAGTTTTAGCAGCAAGATAAAAACAATGTTAAGAAGGCACTAGTGTTCACTGGGAGGTTTTGAAAAGTTCAAGGGGCACCTGATTGGAACAACTGCATTGCATGGGAAGGGACTACTTGAGGTAGAGCTGCCCTCAGTTATCCCAGTGTTTTCCAAATGAGCAATGGGAATAGAACATTATGTCCCAAACAAAATCAAAGAGGTTTTGTGTGCTCACCCCCTCTGAAATGTTGTTATTAGAAACAGACACCTGAAAATAATTTTCCCTCTTCTACTCAGTCCTGCCACTCTTACCACTTCAGTATTTGAGCACTACCATGCTGTGGTTTAATAAGCAGCATGACTAACATCTGTCTCATAATGTGTTTGCTCGTCATCTCCCTCGGGAGAGACCTGTGTGCACTGGAGACTGCTTTCCTTATGCATGCACACCGAAAAATAGGCAATTACACAAGCACACACACGTCCATGTGAGCTTGTCAGAGAGGGGAAGATGAAAGCAAACGTGGCTCACACCTCGTGCAGGGAGTGCTGGGGCTCACTCTGAAAGAGTGGGAGGCTGAGGCTTAGGAGGGGCCCAGAAGGGGCTGCCCAGACACATCTCACCCTTCTCCTGGACACACCACAGCTGTGTCAGGAAGCTGTTCATTGTCTTTAGCAGCATAAACAACCAGACACTCCGGTGACCAGTGTGAGCGGTTACAGAAAATCTGGAGTCTTACATGAGTTTTAGCCACAGCTGGTACATACAGTACCTGGTAATGTGGACCCAAAGAGCCTGACCAATTATCATATACCAGTTACCAGTTTTGAGGAGTCTTCTCTATATTACAGCATTTTGCTGGAAATTTGTTTTTATAGCAGTGTCTGTTGTGCTGGAGTGACCTGGAGAAGAAGAAGCCATTTCCTTAGTACAGGAAGAAATTTTGGTACTAATTAAATTTAAGCAAGTAGAGGCAGGAGAAAGGAATTTCTTTGCCTCTCTGCTTTCAGCAGCAAGAGAAACATATTTACAGGGAGCTTTTTGGAACCTGGCCTCTTTGAATAGGGAATATCCATAGCCATTCAGGAAATATATTAGTGCAGTAGCCATGCTATGCAAGAAATTATCAGCTTCTAGTTATTTTCATAATGCAGGCTGGGTGCCCTTCAGCTGGCTGTGTCCCATGACTGAAGACAGGAATGCTCTTGCCCATTTTTTCTAGATGTGTGTGCTCTCTGTGAAGAAGAATTTGTATTTTTTTAACTTGGATGGAAAATCCAGCAGTGGAAATGGTGCTAATCCAGAAAGCTCAGCAAGTCTGAGCAGGAGGGGTCAGGCAGCATCACAGAGAAAATAAGTGACAGCAGATGTAAGAAACTACAGCTGTTCATCCAAATTCCAGGGGCCAAGGTGAAGAACTCAGCAGGACTGTGTCTGACTGTCAGTCTGCTTTGCATGCACCTATCTGAATTTTGATACTGGCTTCCCTGCTCAGATTCTATATGAGCTCAGGCAGTGCTTACACAGCCATTTGCTTCTTGGGAACATGTGGAAGTTTGTTTGCTCTCTTGTGATGGTTGTTGTTCTTCCAGCTGAGAAACTGAGGCATTTAGATGTTAAATAATTTATTTAAGGAGATGCTGTAGGGTTTGGAAAACACCCAGTTCCTGTTCCTTCCTAGGCTGCACTGAGTACACCAGGCTGCCTTTACAGCGAATCAACAGCAAGGTTTAATAAAAGTTTCCAAATCCTGTGAGTTTTTCCAAGAAGCAAGAAGGGGCCATCAGTCTAGAGAAGGTGAACCTGCAGGAGGAGAGCATCCTCTGGTGTTATGGAGCTGGTGTCTCAGCATTGACAAACAATTTGGTTGCTAAGTTCCTTAAGGAAGTTAGTGAGCCTCATCTCATACTGCCTAAAGCTTCACCAGTGAGAGCAGACAGAGTATTACAGCCACAGACATGACCTGCAGCTGCTGGGCTGCACCTCTGGGCTGCACCATCCTGTTCAAGGAAAAACTGTCCAGAGACCAGCTCTGGGTGCTGCTGGGCTTTCTCCATGAAGAGAGCAGCCCTGGCTACAAGGGTCCTGGCCATGGGCTTTCACTGCTGCCTCTCTCAAGCTCCCCAGAGGCACCCTGCCTCCCACCAGGGTCCTGTGCTGCATGCTTGGCACACAAGGGAGATGTTTCCCATTTTTGCCAAAAAGGACAGCACAGAACAGCAGCACCATAAGTCCCACATTTTAACTGTTTTCCTAGCACCCAGAGTGTGAAATATGCACATGCCTTGACTACAATCATGGAAAACACCTTTCAGCTCAGCTGACATCTTTGAGGATTTCCTGGGAATTGCAGGTGGCACTCTGCCATACAGAGGGATTTAAACCCAAATGAGAACTGGTATCAGTGGTGAGCGAGGAGCACAGATCCTTACGAAATATGTTGCTTGCAGGCATGTCACAGACTGGCGGTGACATCAGTCTCAAAGGTGGTGCTGGCCTCCTGCCACCACTCAGCACATCTAAAGGCCAATTTGGCAAGGAGCAGGACATTGTATGGAGCTGTTTGTACAGCAAGTACACTGCTGCAGGTTGGGAAAGTGAAATCTGGCATCACCTCGAACCATTTCTTTATGCTTCCTGTACTGAGAGTGAGACCTGAGTTTAAAGCAAAAAGAAGAAACAAAACAAAAAGGTCAGCTTTGTTTAATGTCCCTTTTAACTCTGTGGATAGCACTAGGTTTTCATCTGTGCCTGCTTGGCTGTGCCCAGAAGCTTTGCTTATACTCTTTTGTGGTGGGAACCAGCATAGCAAAGCAGCTGGGACAGGCTTTTACTGCACTGCTGAAAGAGCCCTCAGCACCTACAGAGCTCTCCTTCCCAGCTCTGTCCTTACTCAGCACATCAGGGCCTGGCCTGTAAAAGGAGGATTCATGCAGTGCCTGTTGTCTGCTGAGCACAGTGAAACCACTCCAGCACCAATTCTCTGGGCACTGGCTTCCTCTAGAGGGAAATGTGGCAAAACTGTTCCTGGAAATCCAGTGCTGTTCTCGGAAATGAGTGAGGTTTGCTGTTAGCAGTATCAAGGCATCAAACAATTCCTTCACACATTCTCAATAAGATCAGGGCACAATTTTAAAAGACAAAGTGTTCTAAATAATCTTGGTATTTTTATGGCCAAGCAGCTCAGCTATGACATTCTAACCTTATTCTCCTTTAGTATAAGAAGAGAAGCGTATTTTTTGCCTTAATATTTGAGGAGGGGAGAAAGATCATGGGTTTAGAACATTGTTCATCATTATACATAATTTTGCTCTGCTTATTAATAGTTGAACTTTCTCCACTCCTCTCAAATGTCACCCTCATATTTCTTCATAATTCTTCATTGAAATCTTAAGCATTCAAATTACAGATAGAAACGAAGGCAGATATGGAATATTATAGATTGCATCTTCCTCTCCTCGTCTGATTCAGTAACTCTGGCCAGTTACTCTGCTTGGACTCTAGAAGTATTGGTGATTCTGTAATTTCTTCACAGAACTCAGCTTCCCTTTTTTCCATGGTCTTGGGCCCCAATTCTCCATTCCCCTTGTACACAAAGCACACAAGGGGTTTAGGAAGGAAGAGGATATGGGATCAGGCTCTGGCAGCACGCAGAGTATAAAGGAATTGGCTCCCACTGGGCCCCCAGCTGGCAGCATTTAGGGCTCTGTGTCTCTCACAGCAAATCAGTCCCCGTGCCAGAGCCCAGAAACAGAACCTACTCCCTGCTCCTGCTGAGAAGCAGTGCAAGGGCAGGACACAAAGCTGCTTGGGCCTGAAGGATGGCATTTCATGGTGCCTTTGAGATTGGCATCCAAACTACTCATCAAAAGTGTCATACTCCATTTTACACTACATTTGAAAAGAAGAAAGACTATGTAAGCTGTGCTAAGTGTCCAGGTAAAAAAACCCAAACTGAGCCATCCTATGTGTGGGTGCATCTGAAGCCTGTAGCTTAACTGGCAGTACTTGATAAAGATGAACAGCACAAGGATTATGGTGATGAAGGAGTACTTCTGCTACTTCTCAGGCTGTGCAGACAGCTGAGGAAGCTAAAAACTTAGCAATACCTTCATCAGCACCTGTTCTTCCTTCCAGGGACCACCCTCTGTCCATCCACAGGTGTGTTCATCTCTCACATTCTCACAGAAGATCAATGCTCTTATTCCAAGCAGTTTCTTATTTCCAGCCAAAGTTTCAATTGTTGCTCTATTCCATTCTTTACCAAAGCACAAATGTTTCATACCCACATCAAGACCCTGGCTCTTGCCAGACATTTTTACTGATTTTAAAACTTTGGCCAGAAAATATGTTGCAAGGTTTCATCTTCCTGGCAACTTCTGAAGACATTTATATCTATGTAAAATAGCCCATGGATGAAACTTTGCAGAAATTACTCTGCTAGTTGCACTCAGAGTCACCAAAGTGACTCAGGCAGAAATTCCAGCCCAGATAATTTGACTCAATGCCATTTCTGTGCTCCCTCTGAATAGGAAAATGAAGGCACAGAGACCAGAGCACTGCCAGCCATGTCTGCAGGAGCCTCCTCACACATAGAGAGCAGAGATTGCCCAGGGGTCTCTTTTCTTCCACTCCATTTCAAAAGGTACCCCTAGGTACAATTCTTCCTCTGATTTTTATCATAATTAAAGTCTTAGATTTTGCTGAGATGTGTTTCAGAGTCAGAATCAACTTTTCTGACTTTTAAGGGCTTCTTGTTCCTGTCTCCTACACTGCTCAGTGTGCAGCAGCCTAGCAGTATGTCAGTCATGTTAGACTATGGATAGAAATAAAAATGAAGATAATGGTAAGGATATGTGATAATACACTGCAACAGCAACAGTTTTTCTATGGTTGGGCCATTAGAACAATAAATATGTGCTGCCTTGGGGATGGAAGGTTTTCTCTCTAGGACATGATCTCCACCCTTTTACACCAAGTAGAGTAGCGAATTTTAACTTCCACTGGAAAACAAAATAGTTCAAACTATTCTTGCCATCAAGGAAAATTGAGAAAATGCTTTGAAGAGCAGTATTGGTTCTAAACCTCTTAAACAGGGGTAAATAGCAATCCTGGTTTTGCATCCAGCTTTTCCAAGTTAGAGTTTTCATGGGCACTCACTCATCCTGATCCTGTTACAGCAGTGTGGTTTCAAGTCTAGAGAACTACACAAAATTACCAAGGAAAATACTGTTAAAAACAAAAATGCTTCAATTTTTGTTAATACTAGCTCAGAGTCAATACATTATCAGTTTCCCACTGTAAAATAAGGGATATTTTAAAATATTAAGGTACCACAGAAGGTCCATGAGCTGAGAATATCAAACCCATAAATTACCATCAAATCAAAAATAATGCATCTAGCTATCATAGGAGCTTTCCCCTGTGTACCAGAGTTGGGAGAGTGCTTAGACTGATGTGGGTTAATGTCTGGGAAAGCATTCAAATTACAGAATCCACAAATGACTGGCAGTCCCCATTAAACTCGTTGTCTTGAATCAACTGGGAGTGGTGTAGGGGATCCCACAAGGGGTATTATCCTGTTTGGCCGTAAGCCACTCACTGAAAATATGCATATTGGAGGTGAAATTGAATTGCATAGATTTGTTCTCTAAATATTGACCATATGTTCTCATAAAAGTAAGTGCCAGACACATCTTTAAAATGAATTGTGTATTGTGTAGCTGTTTTCTTTAGGCTTTGGTTCAAATCCTTAGTATACAACATGAGCTCTGTAAACATTTGAGTCATATACAAGATGCAAAATGAGTTTATTCCAAATTTTTAGAAAGGAAGGCTTGATAGCCTGAATGTTTGTTTACATGTGGATTTCTCTGCTTTGTGTAATTACAGTCATGCTCCAGTCCCTCAGTAGTTTCAACTTATCTCCTTCAATCCTAAAACAATTTGTTCTGTGTCAACTATTGTGAAAAAGGTAACTATCTTCCCAGAAGGGACCTCATCCCAGTCATCATTAATAAACTTGTAACACAGAAAAGTAGCAACCCATTCTCTAGTTAATAACATCTTGTGTGGTCTGTAGAAAGCTGGCAAAACCAACCAAGAATTAAATCTATATAGAATATATGTTCAAGAGTTATCTAGTAAAATAATAGACATGTTTTAGTAACTCCAGCTGGCCTGTGTAGAAACAGAAAAAAACAACTGTAATGACCTTGACACTTGGACTATACAAAGCCAAAAGATGCCTTAGGGCCCCTGGGTGAGACACATCAAAGAAGCCAGGAAGAATTTCTGCTGTGAGTAGGCTTGGATTATGTCTAACACCAATTTCACCTGTAACCTGTTTTCCAGGTCCTGTTAAATGAAGTGTGGATTTTCACAGGAGGCCTGGTGCAAAGGGAGAGATGAATGAGAAAGAAACTCAGCACCTTCCTGAAGCAGCCACCTGAGTGCTGCAGTATGTCCAGGCAGAAATGAGGAATCAGCATCCCAGGACATGAACAAGGATGACAGGTGCTGGGCAGAATGGGGATTTGGTCTGCCAGGTAAGAGGTATTCATGTCAACAAGCAAGTATCCCAACCATTCTTGCAACAGCTGGTGGAGACACCTTACAGCTCTGCACAAAGCCCCAGAATGCCCAAACTTCCCCCTCTGAGGCACTGCTCAGCTATAAAGACTGAACCCAAAGACACTGACTCCAAAACATTGGCTCTGGTGGAAATGAAAGACAATTTTTCTGTCTTTAGATGTCAAACTACTGGGCATGAGCTGTGCAATCTCTGAGCAAAGAGGGCTGGTACTCTCTGGAGAGCCCTCACTGGACCCTGGGGATGGCTTCTTGAAAGGTTTAAGACATGCCATAGGTAGAGCATGGAAAAGAGCCATGGCTGGGAGCAAGAAACACTGTTCCTTCCCTGCTACCTCCTGCCTGGAGCATGAGAAACAAGGACTAAAATCTCACAAATCCCTCTGAATGAGCTCAGTACAGGGATGCTTCTATACTTTTGTTTACAGTACTTGTAACCAGTCTCTCAGCCAAGTTTCCTTCTCAGATCAAACACCTGGTATGGATATGTTGTACCTTAAGCTTGGCATTTTTTGCTGTTTTGATGTTGGACTTGGTATATTCCATTACTTCAGACAGTGTTCATGGGATGTGTTTCTTCTCCAAGACCAAATAGGGGCTCAGAAGCAAAGGAAAAGTGCTTTTTTAAACAAAGGAGGTGTTTTGTTGCCTAGAGAGGCATTCTGCAATCTGTTTGCTGAATGTTTTTCCCTGGTTCACAATATCATTGAGGAAGTTCCCAGGAAAATAACATAAAGGCTCACTAAAAATGATGGCTTCTTGGGAACATTATCTAAAGAAGCAAATGCTTGCCCATATTTCTGCTACTTTCTGTAGCAGAACTCGTGAGTTCCAGGGCATCACAAATTCCTGTTTGTTCTTTCCTGAACTGTATTTTCAAATTCCCACGATGAACTCACACAACTCCACCAGGACACACATTCTTCCTCCTTCTCATAATATGTTTATCATAAAAACTCTGACTGGCCTGAGGCCACATGGCTTAAAAGCAATGAAGGTGAAGTTCCTTTCCCAACTCTTACAAAGAATTGCAATCTTTTTTTATGTTTGATTGAAGTATGAATGTGGTTATAGTACCCATCTTAAATGTAATTTTGTTCTTTCTCTGACATAACAGTATGTTTATTGTTGATCTCACTTTATATGGATCAGATACACATAATAGCTTTTGCAGTAATGTTTTATTTGATAAGCTCCTAAGAAAGTAACCCCTGAGCTTCCATATTCATGGTAGTTTAAAAACAAAACCAAAACCAAAACCAACAACAACAACAAAACACAACTCTGATTGAAGGGTAACACTTTCAGTAGAGATGGGATGGTTTACTTTGGGACAATTTAAATTTAGCACTGTTTCTACACTGTCTACAGAAAGGGTGTCTTTATAGTACTGACATGGGATCTCTTCATTGGTGTCCAGATCATATAGGGAATTCACAACTTACCAAAGATCTAAAAGCAAACACCTGGAGTGAAAATAGCTATGTTCATATGGCCTACACTCATTTCAAATTACACAATTCAAGGCCTTATAAGAACAACAGGAAAAGAGGGACCTGCTCACCAGAGAGATATCAACATCTTACAGATGTTAGTTAATGATATCTGGACCCCTGCCTTGCAGTTCAAGGTTTCAGAATTACTCAGGAGCATTTTTTTAATTACCTATTACCAAACACCATGAGTTTCCTGCAAAGCTAGAACAGAAGATGGAGCTTTTAATGGACTTTAGTAGGACCTTCTAAGGTGCTCTTTCCAACACACAGGTGGCTAGAACTGAATAAAATTCTGCTGTACTCCCAGAAGAGATGAGCATGCAGTATATGTAAAAGATAACACACAGTTTGTTTGTAAGTCCTACTTTTAAAGAAGGTCATCGTGCTCCCTCTGCCACATTCTCTTCAGATCCAGGACTCTGCACAAGGAAACATGCCACTGCAGGATTTTCACTTCAACTGTCTCTCTTCTGATTCTCTTCTCAGATTCACCACAAAGATTAAGATGCAGCATTCCCTGTGGTGCAATTATCAAAGGCTCTGATACAGGAAGACACCTCAGATCCTTTCTGTTGTGCTGCTGAGAACTCCGTGCACTTCCAGGATGCCTTTTTCAAGCCTGAGCCTGTGTGTTGAGATGAAGTTTGTCCCCAAAAGGTGCTATATTGAGTCACTTGTTTCTCAAGTGTTTTGGGGCATTGTCCAGCCCTAAAATCATGTTAAATCAGCCAGATTAAATGATACTTGCGGAGGTGTTGAGATCTGGTGACAGACACAAAGGACAAATTGGTCTTTTGGAAATCATCTCAGCTTGACATCTCCATCATTAGCTGTTGATAGGAACAGAGCTGGATATCTGACATTATTCAAAACCAAATGGATCCTGCAATCTGTCTCAAAGACTGTGTGGTAAGGATGGCTCTGAAATAGCTGCAATGATAAAATCCAGATGGATAAGTCATCCATTTTCTGCCCACAGAAACATTGGTGAAACTGTTTCTATTTTGCATACAGCTTGGAAAGCTCTGTTATCCTGGATCTGCGAGAGGGATAAGAAATTATTAATTGTTCAAAATGGGGTTAGGAGAGCTTGTAGTCCTCACACCAGATGAACCAAATAGAGCTCATCTCCCAAGGAATGTGTTGGTAAGTGAATGATGCAGAAGCCCTGAGAATTTCAAGTCCCTGACTTGAGAAACTGAAGGAAAGAAATGGAGGAAGGATGAATACAACCCTAGAAGGAGGTATCTTGGTGAGAAGTGAAGAGCTAGAAGAATGTTTCCTTATGTATTTATTTTCTGCAGAATGAAGACAGGCAGTCTTTATGATTTGATCAGGAATGCCAGAATGATTTAAATGTCAAAGTTCTCTCATGCAACATTAAAAGCAAAATCTCTGGAGCAAGGATAAGGGAGGGGGCAGGAATTTCAGACTCGCACACAGAGAAAAGAGATCACTTCAAAAGACCATAAAAATTGTGCACAGCTATATCTATTTTCAATTGAACATAATTTTGGATTCCCTTAATTCTACTGAGTTGAAAGAGGAAGAGGAAGAATACCCAGCTCTCTAACAGACCAAGGACCCACTCATTTCTGGAAATGTCCCAGGGGGTGAACATTATGTGGTGAAATGTTTGCAGCAGCAGTGCTGCCTATGTAACCTATGCAACAGAAGGTGCATAGGGACTGCCCTAGCAAATTATTCATGGACAATAAATAATGTATAATGTGTCTCAAAGATTAGGGAAGTGCACTCTGCAATTTACACAACATTTCTATTCCAGAAGTAATTTTTATTTTTGTTTGGATAGTTTTTCTCATTAGCTCTGTGGGTAAGCATGACCCCTCATGAGCCTGGGTTTTTTTCACACATTTTTCATGTGACAATTCTCACATCTAATACACAAACTAAAACAAAAAGATTTTTTTCTCCTGATCCACTCTTTATTAGAATTTATTTCTTTTTAAAGTTCATATATAAGCAAGCTAATTTGTTAGCTTTCTACACACATACATTTTCTTGGGGGTAAATTTGTCTCTGAACCATATTATCCTGCTGGGTTTAGTGGTAGTAAGAGTGTTTCCAATGCCAGTTATGGAGCAGGTTCTGTAGCAGCATGTACTGCATCAGCCTCCTGTGAAATAAGCTCTCCATCCCTGGGAGTTCATAAACCAGGATGTGAGAAGTTGCAGCTGGATGATGAGGTAACAAGTGAGCAAGATATCATGTCCTAATTAAAGGACTTGGCTTGCTTTCCACTTGGCTTCTGCAGTAAAGGGAGTTACTTGGAAAGTTACTTGTCTTCCTACCTCATGTCTGAATAATGTTTATTAATCATCACTGATTTCTCAGTGCACTTCTCCCCTGTGAGAAACAAGGGAGGATCTTTCTCTTTCCATTTCACTCTCTGTGGTTTGCAGCCTGGATGACTCAGGCTAAGCTGGGCTATTTCTTCTCCTTTCATTTCAGGTGCTGTGTTTACTACACTGGTCTGGGCTGCAGAACAGCCTGACCTTCCCCATTAACTACTTAGAGGCTAGACTAGTGTGTACTTTTGCCTGAGATTCTCTTCCTCCACTCTTATGATCTCTTGGAGAAAGGCACTTGAAAAATGCAGTAAGGTAGTTCATACACTCCTTCAGAGGCACCAGCAACCTTCCTTTGAAGACATAAATGTCCTGTAAAGATTTATTTCCAGGAGAAAGTCTCAGGGGTAGTTCCAATCCAATTTCACGCTTATTTTAGTCTCTTCTTTCCGTGGAGATTTAGACCAGAAAAATTTCTTCACCAAAAGACTTGGAACAGGTTGTCCAGGGCAGTGATTAAATCACCATCCTGGAGGCATTTAAAAGACATGCAGCTGTGGCACTTTGGGACAAGGTTTAGTGGTGGACTTGGAAGTGATGAGTTAATGGTTCAGCACAATGATCTTCAAGTTCTTTTCCCAGTTAAATGATTCTATGATTCATATTTTTCAAAGTTCATTTTCTTTTTATTTAATACATCTCGATAAAGAAGTGGGAGAGGAAAGCCTATACAATTTTTTCACTTTTTTTACTTAACTTTTTGAGCGTCTTCTCTTGTACATAACAGATACCTTGTAAGTCTTGACACAAATATTTGGACAGTGTCTGATTACTCCCTGGAATTAAAATCGTAGCCATTAGCAAATATAGTTATAGGTTCTAAATTATGTTTAATCCAAAATTCATAGAAGTTGGTGATTCACCTAGTGAAGACATAGGCACAAAAATATAGGTGTCAATTGAACGGAATAAATACAATACATACATCCAGTTTGAGAGTTAATAATTTGAAAGATCCCATTTTTATGGATCAGGTAGTGAGAACTTACAGATACTGCAAGAAATCTTCAACATAAATACACCCAAAATATTTTTCTTTAGCAAAAACTTACTTGACTTGAGTCTATGATTAATTATTTGTTAATAATGAGTCATCAGACTGCAGCTGTACACATCTTGGGTGCTTCTAAGGTTTCAGATTTGTCTACTTTGAGTGCTCTAAAAATGTCATTTCTTGCTGAAGGGCACACATGCAATTTAAGAGACTATGCTATTCTCGCACTATTGTAACAAACTGCTTTGCAAACTACTCTCAAATTGACATACTTTGCTCTTCAAACCAATTTCTCTGGAAGTGACAGAAGTAATTGGCATGACTGGCAACTACCAAATTCAGTGGAAAATGAGAGCATAGGAAATATAGAAAAGAAATATGCACCTTGCACTAGAATGATGAAATGCTCCAAGTACTTTGGTGAAATTACACTATGAAAGAATATTCTCTGGGACAGCTAGAAGTAAAAAAAAAAAAAAAAAAAAAAAATTAATATATCATTATACCTAAAAACTATCAACTGGAAATCAGATGGTGATCATCAAAGATCTATTATTGCATAGCTCTCCAGGGTTAAGAATACCTACTCCTCTCCAAATCCATGTAAAAGTATATAGCTCCTCCTTGGTTAGTTTTCTCTGGTAACAGGTGACATTCACAGCCTTCAGGAATAGCTTCATCTAGGTCTGTGTTTCAGCAATCTACTCTGAAGATGGCCAGAACAACAATTATAAGGGTCCAATTTGGTCAAGAATAGATATGACTATCAATAAGTTAGTTCCCACCTTATGTCTAAGTGTTTTCCAAGAACAGAGAGCTCAGCAAAACTTCTAAACTGCAAAAGACACTGAGCAAATTTATTTAGTGAAAATGGGCTTAGAAAATTCCCTTACTTTGCTGCACCCTACTCTTAGCCAAGTCTACTTGGCTGACACTTTAATATTAGCCTTCATCTCAATTGGTCCCATGTTCATTCCTACTCTGCTGACTGGATGAAAAGAAATCCAAGAAGTAAATGCTGCCTCAGAAACTCATAAAATTGTGGTTTCACTGAACAGTAATAGTGCAGAGACCAGAGGTGAGGGCACTCCACACAGAGGTACTAAGACTAGACAGTCCTTGGCCTCATTCTAGCTTCCCACTCCCTGCACAGAAGAAAGCTCTTGGCATGGCAGAAATGAAACCTCCTTCCTCGTTCTCCCAATTAGATTTTTCTCTCGTCTTGGACTCACTGTTGTGGTTTTAAAGTCTTACAATACCTTCAGGCTCTAGCATCACACCTATTCATTAAAAAGAGCAGTCATCTTAAAATCATTTTCTATAGAAGTGACTAAGTAATTTCTCATTTAATATACCATTCCAATCTTTTGGGTCACTTGGCAGTGCTGTAAGGAACCACTGCCATAAGCCCTCGATCAAACAGTCTGAAAATACTCATATGCCTCAGGATTGTCCATTTTGTTCTTTTTGCTTTTTCCATGGAGAGCTGTCAGAACACCACCACTGTACAAACTCACCTGGAATATTTAACAAGCAGCAACCAGAAAAAAAAATGTGAAACTGGAAGCCTTCTCTGACAACAGTAAGCAGCTATTCAACAGCTGAAATCACTGGGATGGTTTGTGAGAGTCTGTCACCTCTCAGCAATGTCAGTAAAGATCTCACCATTTCATCAGATTCCACAGAGGCCTTACAGAAGACTCCCAACCCCTGATGCATGAGGTCTGGGATGCTGTTCAAGAGTTGACATATGTGCTGCAGAGACTGGCTGGTTGCAAACAGATAAACTGTCTTATCTGATGTGACAAAATTCGTGTTCCCCAGCAATTGCCAGATGTTGTCAGCTCTCTCTTCAGAAGATGAAAAGGCTAGGAAGACATGCAAATTGTGGATGATAAGAGGATGTGACTCTGACCCCTGGGCCTGACAGTTGATATTAGGCTGTTCCCATGGCTCTGCTATCCCCACTACATGGCTCTCCACATCCTCTTGGTTTTCATACTCACATAGCAAATTCAACTTGGCATGCAATTACAGAAAAGTAACATACCAGTACAAGAATGAGCTTGTACCTGAGGAATGTCAGGATCTTAAATGTCAGGATTTTAAACCAAATACTTTTTTTTCCCAAGTGCCGTTGAGTTTTGCAGCAATTAGGAGATGGAGCAATCTGTTTAACATCAGGAGGAGTAGAGTCCTTGCAAGACATGGCCTTCCATAGTAGGTTTCATCACATGCTAAGCCAGGTTAAAGACATTAAAACAAAGCATTCCCTTTATGGGAGAGACAAAACATCCAAAACCTTGGATTAAGTCTTGACCAATAGACTTTTCTTTGACCTCCTACTATCTATGTGTGCATAACTATCTGTGTAAATTTATTTATGTCCTAATATGGGATCAAGCATGATACACAGTAGCAGGAAAATAAGACATGAGATTTCTGGAGCACTTCCTGTTGTAGTGAAAATTGTTGATTTGCAAGTTGAATCATTAGCTATTTGAATGCTGCTACTCCTCAAGGTAGGCAATATTCCTCAAGGAATTTTATTTTGCAAGAGTCTGTTTTCTCCTAAAATGGGATGGATAAAAAACAGCTTCATTTCTCATGCTTATAATTATGTTGGTCCTCTACTTCATACTTCCTAGGGTAAAATATATTAAATAAGACTCACCTTAGTTGCACTGAAAGTATTTCTTCTGTTTGGCATAAAGAAGTGGGACCATCACACCATGTTAAGGTTGCTATACTGTCCTTGAGGATCCTCAGTAAGGTAAAGGAAAACACCTCATCTGCCTTCCCCTGATGAAGCTTTACCCGTTTTTATGAAGTCACTAACACTTCCATCATGTGTCTGACCTAAAAGTTTAGCATGTGCTACTAACATCAGTTAATCTTTTTAATTGAAGATACAGTAATTTTTGGTTTATTGGAGAGTAAGATTCTAAATTCATACTGAATTGGTTTTTTGTGCACTTTACATATTGGCCATAGCCACAAGTATTTGTATGAAATATGTATTTATATACAAATATGGAAATTCATTCTAAAATATGAGGTCTCTTTCTCCTGGAAGATCTGACAGAATATTGGAAATCCTGGATATCATTTTAAACCCTGCAGCAAACTGTGATCAAAGGAGTGTTCTTCCTGAACATTTCTTTGCTCCTTTCCATCCCATTTACTATGTCCTTGTGATTCCATAAGAAAAAAATTACAAATGAAAGTCCATCATTTCACTTCTAAAATGGATTGCATCAATATGATGCACTCACTGTCCAGTGCCTTGCATCACCTGAGTGCTAGGTGACCTTACTTGCTCCTTGTGAGCCAGTAAACCCACTTAGGCAGCTGTGTTACATGCAATTCCCTTTAGTATTCAGCATTCCTTTTTCTAACTGTTTTAATCTCTGTTTTACAAAGAAAATCAGTGTATGCAATGTATGAAAAACATCTCTATATGCCACTCCCTTAACAGAAAAGGACAAACTGGAATTTCAAGAGACCTTCCCTACATTTGCATTTTAAAACAAACTTTGGATTTAACCTACTGAGCTTCCTTTTTTTCTTTTTGCATGCCAGATGTCTGAACCATACTGGCCTCCCATCATTCAGTTACAGTCTCAAACAATCCCAAACAATTCAGCTATTGCCTATGAGTGTTAAACATACCTTTTCTGGTTACCCAGAGGTAGGTTTGTTCTCATACGTCTGCAAACCAAATCTCTTAGCTCAGCAACTCTTAACTTGGTACTCATGTTTGCCACAAACAAATTTTCTCTGCAAAACTGAAGGGAAGTGGGGAGATTCCCTTCAGTTCCTCCCCTTGGCAAGGGTGTTGTCGGGAGCACAGTGAAAACACCAGCCCTAATCTACAGCAGAGCCTCTCAAGGAGACAGAACTTGCTGTGCTCTATTCTCAAAGCACAGAGAGAGGCTGAGAAAGACAGTACCCAAGGGGTATGGCGGGAATCTGGACTCTGCCCTTGGTTTGTAGATCCTGTTCTAACATGGGAGGTAACCCACGCCTTATAGCATGAGTGACTGAGGTACATCAGTTTGTTGAATATGCTCCTACCTCAGGATGAGAGTGAGACTTGCTGGAATGACACAACACTGATATGAGACCAAAAATAACCCACCTGGTGCTCAAGGTGTCCAGGGCACTAAGGTGCTGTCTCTGAACCAATAGATTAGCCCTAAATCAAGTCTATCCAATTCCTGCCTATGTCAGTTATTTTTGTTCTATGAAACTGAGATACATTTTGCAAATGAGATGAGCACAAGCATGCCTCCTGCAGCAAAATCTTTTATCTCCAGTACAAAATCAACAGGGAATCTATTTTGTGCCAGGGAAACAGAAACCATGGCTCAAATATGGACAAATTCACCTTACTTCCCTGAAATCTGAAACAAAGACAGGAAAAAAATCAGTCACGGGGATAAAAGCTGCAGTTCAACTATCTTTAGTCTGCACTTTTTGTGTCACACTAGAGGTCAGAGAAACAGTGTATACTTATCCCTGAGATGACAAATGAAGATTAAATGAGACTATTCATGTGGAATTTCACTTTTATCCTGAGCACATGCTGCTTTGAAATGTGCACAGGATTAGCATTTCTAGCCCATGGAAAAAAAAAAGCCCCCATCTAAAACTTCTGTGGTCTGGAGAACATGTAGAGGTTGCTGCAGCCTGGCTCTGGGCAGACCTTCCATGGCAGAGCAAAGAGCAAAAAAGCCAAGAAAAAGATTCTCATTTTCAGCAGTGTGCTTCCATCCTGGCTGTGGTCTTGTCCCTGTGCTGACTGCTGTGCCAGCCCTGGAGGATTGCACACACACACTCACTCTGGTGTTTAGCATGGGAAGGGAGTGAGCAACAGTTGCCCATCAGCTTCTGAGACTCATGAACTTCCTGGAGCTTTCAGAGCATATTGAATTATGCCAATGTTCACAGGCAAGAAATGACTGTTTAAATTATAAATATTGTTGATATATTTTATCTGTATTGTCAGCTACTGATTCTAGACAGCATTTTTTCATTTATGTTGAGGGACTGGGCATACATGTGTGATGAATAAAGAAAACACTTGCTTCCTTTTCAGTCCAGGATCATCACTATCCTTTCTGTGAGCCAGTCCTAAAAAGATTGACTTTTTCCCACTGGTTCCCAGACCTACTTTTTTCTCCAGTAGTTTAGGAAGTCCTACAAGACATCTTCTTTCTCACCAACACCCACAGTGTTTTCTAAATCTACTTCAAATTTCATCCTTTTTACTTTCCTCCTCTCCTCTCCTCTCCTCTCCTCTCCTCTCCTCTCCTCTCCTCTCCTCTCCTCTCCTCTCCTCTCCTCTCCCACATCCTCATTTTGCTCCTTATCTGAGATGCACAGCGGTGGGCTCACCCCACACTTGTGTTGTACCCAAGTTCACTGCCTCCTCTTTCTTTTCCCCTCCATCTATTCCTGTTCCAGCTCCAACCCATCCCTCCCTCCTGGAAGTGCACAGGGACTGGAAGTGACCTTCCCTTCCACCATCAGCCTCTTTGAAAAGTTGCCTTTTCATTAATCCAGGTTATGTGTATAGGTGTGACACTTTGTGTATCAGACAGCTGCAACTTGGCAACCTTGCTGGAAGATCTCCACAGAGTTAGGTTTGTTAGCTGTTAGGCCTTAGTATTCAACAGGAAACAGAAATTTGACCCCAGTAACTAGACAAATGTAGTGCTAATTTCTGAAAGTAAACATTATCCTGCTTTTGTCTCCAATTTTCCTGTGTCACACACATAAGCATGTCATACTAATTATCTTAAAAAATCTCATGTGGCAAAAAGATTGGCTTGGGCCTAGCAGAAAGGTCCAACTAGGTCACACTTTTATAGATGATGCCTCTTATTTCCCTGTTCTGTCTACACCTAGGCTGTCCCTCCGCTGCTGCCCTTAATTCGATACCAGTTTTCTAGGATAACTCTCATTGTACCTTTCTGGACAAGAGATTTTGATCCCTGACATAAATCCAGACCAACTCTGCATTTAATGCACTTAAATGAATGTATTATGAAATTACAATTTTTCCTGTACACTTATTAGACATAAATAAGATACTAGAGATGTCATAAATGGCACTATGATTTGAATTGTTTCTAGGCAAAGAGCATACATTAAAACCAGAAATTATTTTCACAGATTTATGGAGCTGTGTTTTTAATTTTGTTAAGGAGAAGCAGACGAGAAAATGTGTCACATTTTCCAGCAAATCACATGAAACCTCAGTGTACTCTCTGAAATTCTTGGTACCCCTGATTCTTCTTATCCAGGAGCTTCAGCAGTTTGGAGAGCCCACAGCGCATGCCAGCAGCCGAAAAGAAAACAAGGATGAGGGAACGCTGCTTCTTTGCATGCGAGACTTGGCCGTGCCTTACCAAACCCAAACCCAATTCATCATCTTCCAGACACTATTTCATAGCAACAATTTTGCTGTCTCTTTAGTGCATCTGTCTGTTTATCTCTTCTCAAGTACCATCTGCTTGTCCTGCTCTCTCGCACCGCACATGTTCACAGCGAAGACACCTCCAAGGTGACAAATGAGCAGTCGAGCTAATTTCATTGGGATAAACAAGAAAGCAGAGCCAGATGGAAAGCTATGGAGAGAGCCAATGTCATGTGGGGGGAGGAGAGAGTGTTTGGAGGAAGAATCACCATAACAACGGCAAGTGCAAAGAAGAGGTTTCTATTCTGTCTATTCCACTAATTACTATGAATATTTCATTCTTGCCCTGTGGTTTATCCATGTCCAGATCAATGATTTACTGGCAGATGGCTTATTTTGTTCTGGACTAGTTTTTTCCCATAAAGTTTGACTGTTTTGATTTTCATGAGGTTTGGGGTTTGGATTTCTTTAGTTCTCTTTAGGAGTTTGGATTGTTTTTATCAGATGCTCACAGGGAAGTAGCACTTGAAGGAGTTTAACGACTTTGTGAATTCTGAAATGAGAGCACCCTTTTATTTTAATTACTGTAAAGACACAAGTTGCTTGTTGATAGTGTTCATTCAGACCTTGCTTTCAGTTTACAGATAATCTTTTGAGACTGTAGCTTTTCTCTATATCGCCTTCCAAGCCCTGGCACAGCATGAAGATCTTAAATAATCCTGACTACATTGGCAAAGGTCCAGCTAACTTCAAAGCACCAAGATCTCTCTGCCTGTCAAAACACAAAGATTGTAGCCATTTAACTAAACTGGTTTCAAAACACACTTTAAGGAAAAAAATGCAAAGCTTCAAGTGTGCTTGTGTGTGTGCATGTGTAGCTTTAAAACTGTTCTACATTGCTTTAGCCTGCTTCAGCAAGTGATAAATCCAAAAGTGACAGAACAAAACTTAAAATTGAGCTAAATATGTTTATATAGGCCTTAAGAGGATATGGATTTTTGAAACATGATTTTAGTTCAGTTATCAGTTCAAATTGTGCTTGAGGCAAGTTTTTGCAGCACAAAGCACAGTGCAGGTACACATTAGCTGCTACATGGGGAGCTGGCTTAGACCTGGAAGCAAAACTCTTTGGCCAGGCTAATAAAGTTGTTCAAAAAAGGCAGAGCCCAGTATCTTGCAGAGATATTTGTGCTAGCTGGGCATTCCCACATGGTAAAAGTCGGTGAGCTTACTGCAAAGGACAATCTGGTTTATAATTTCTAGTGACACACAAATACAGAGCTAAGCCAGCAGGCTGAGAAACATCTCAAGTTCACTGTCATTGCATTCAATAATGGCTCAACAAATTTAACAGTACAGGCTGAGCAAGTACTTTATTTTGCTAAAATGAACAGACAAGGCACTTAAAAATGTCTCTAGGTTTTGTACAATATCAGTATCATTCAGTGTAAATTGGCTCCTATGGCTCAACATGTAATAATAAAAAAAAAAGTGAAACCACCATGATCTAACTAAAATACCCCTCCACCTGAGCTTCCCAAAGTTCAATTTCAATCCTGTGTACATTGATTGATTTTTTCAAAGACTAATCTTCATCAGAAACTCCTATTACACGCTTTTCAGTGAAATGCCTCTCAGAAAAAAAAATTGCTCCCTCTCCCAGTGAAATATAAACTTTCACTTTGAAGATACATTTTCAAGCAATCTGCTTTAGACCTTGGCTATAAGAAAAGAGTCATTCTGTATGTGATACAATCATGTACTATAAGCATTGTCTTTTGAAATCAGTTTTAGACTCTGTAAAGCAGGAGGTACTCTGTCTTCATGAACAGGAGCTGTTCTGCTGAATGGTGCAGAATCACACCATGTGCTGGAAGACTTCGCTCTTTGTCTCCCTTCTCTTCTCACTAAACACATGATTCTCCATCAGCTTACTCAACCAGTTTGCTTTTGTTATGCTAAACACTCATGGAAAGATTAAGGCTCAGATCTGTCCTATATTCCTGTGTGCTCCAACTGCACTCGATGCTATTTGCATGAGAAGCACTATTTGATTAAATTTTGGGCATGGTATTATGCGGCAAGTTTGCACAATAAAGTGGGGGCCTAGGCTTAATAAACAGAAGGGTTCTTCCTCTTCTATAGCCTAAGATCCTAAGGGAAAAACCACTCATGTGGAAAAAGGTCCTTAGTAAAAAGCCTGTTAATAATTAAATTTTATTCTTAAAATCTTATCTAAGTTTTTTCTATAAGTAATGTTGTACTCCTTGGGAGACAATGCCGTGGTAAATCACACTGTGTGTTCTTCTACTTGTAAATAAACAAATCATATTATATGCCTGGAGAGCACACCCAAAACCTCAAAAATAAGATGTTTTAGTATGGAGAATGTTACATATTTCTATGTGTAACTAAAAGAAATGTATGCAGTTTGCAGATGGGACAAGAAAGAAATAAAACTTGCCATTAATATAGCTCTCACATGAGTGTCTTCTGGTGGACTGGTATTGCAAGAAGGAAGTTCAAGTTCCAGTTTTATAGGATGAGTAAATAATGTCCATAGTGAGGCATTTTCAAGAGAACAGGCACACCTGCCTACACACAAATGATTGCAACACACAAATGATTGCAAAACTTTTCGCCTCCTCAGCGGTCATGGGATGCCCAAAGTCAACAGAATGGAAGACCTTGAAGTACCACACAACTTTTCCTGAACAAACATCAGGAACTCTGGAAGGCAACTTCATCCAGGGCCTCCCTGACAGGCCTCCGGCAGTCTGCAAGGACAACAGTACACGAGGAAAATATCTGGTCATCTCAAATCCAGGAGACTTACTCTATTTTCAGCAGCACCCCCTCCTTTCCCCTGCCCACAGCACAAATGTCCAGGTGCTTCTGAGGATCAGGCCTGGCCTGGGCAGCCCTCAGTATCTTTATAACCCTTTGACCTTTTCTTCTGCCTTTTTAAAGCTCCGTTATTTCTGTTTCAAACACTCTTGTCCATCTGAGATGGATAGATGGATAGATTTGCAACTGGAGATCTTCTGTTCATTGCCAAGGTGGAAAAAGCCAAAGGACTCAGTTAGCAATGGACATTTGCCCACCAGCATTGCTTGCAATTATTTTCACATACCCTGGATGAGATGGCTATAATCCACATTCTCCCTCTAAATACACAAGGCCTTTGGATGAGTAAGCAGCACCCTGAAATCAGTGAAGCAACTGCATAATGTGCAGGTGATCTGGAGAGAATTACTGCTTCCCAGAGCTACCAGGATTGTATAATATTAAAAAAGATAAATCCACAGAACAAGCCTTACATAACTTTTTTTAAAAATGCCTCTTCGTCTATCCCTTTGTTAATCTTGCCTTACACTGACTGCATTTGTTGAGGATCTCACTCCCACTGTACCTGAAATAAAACATGATAGGTCTTTTGGCAAGATCAAAGCTGGAAATTTATACCAGGACAAGAGCCTGTGAAAACCCTTTAAGAAAATCAATTTCCAGTACAAAAATTCAAATGCAATAGCTTCTGTTTAATCTTTTCAAAATGCATATTTGACTAAGATTTACATGAACATATAATATTTCAGAATGGTACAGCTCCCAAACCAAAGTACAGTCTTAAAAAACAATAATCACCTTTGTTGTTGATTGTAGTGGTAGGCAATAGAAAATCTGCTGCTGCATTTGCCAGGTTCTGCAAATGGATTAGACATGTGATAAAGGGGGGAATAAAACCAAAAAAAATTTGCAGTAGAGCTCTGACCCAAAAACCACACCTGCTCCTGCAGTTGCACCATCTCAAGTCACCTTTATTAGAGCTCTTTGCAAAACCTTTACCATCCTGCAGCCTGCAAAGCTGCATATCAGGGAGCTCTGGATTAGGATTGCCAAGTGAGAGAAGGTTACTTTTCTGGTGGGTGCAGTGTCAGGACTAAAGGCTTTAACTTCACTACTGATTTTAAATTGTTTGGGACTTTTCAGCTTTGATGCTGGCATCTAGAAACACTCCCCAGAAATACTGTCCTTCCTCACAGCAGCTTTGCAGGGCTTAGCAACCTGACACATGCAGAGCATTTTAGGATGCACATTATACACAGCTTTATTATTAATAGCGCTGAATGTTCACTTTTCCTACACAAAGGTCTCCTAAATAAAATAATTTTAGGCACTTTATGGAAATAAAATATTAAGACTAGGACATTAAAGAACTATTTTGGACTGTCTTTTATCTCTGCATGTACACAACGGTCAAGCACAGCTTTGTTTAATTCTGCACTAGCCTAATTGCTGGGTACCTTCCACATCCATCTGTGTGCATTGTGGTGACTACGTGCAGAGAGGCCCTAATGAGCCTGACACCTGCTCCAGTGAACAAATGGACTAGAATTATCACTGCTAATATCATCCATACATTTAAGATGTTCTTAATTTAAAAGGAGTGCCAGTGCACCAAAATAAATGAACTGGTAAGATTACTCCACTGGGATGCTTGGGCAGGAGCAGTGCCATGTCCCCAGGACCATCCTCTGGCAATGCAGCTGGAGTGACTGCACCCACACACTCCAGGAGTGAGAGCCCTTGAAGCAGGGTAGTCCTGTTGGGAATGTTCCTGCCAAAGATACTTAGGAATGGGGGGGTGGGGAATGCTAGCTATCCTGCATCACCACTGTGATAGGGAGTATTTAAATCTACAATAGCATGTAAGACCAAATCTCACTGACGAGAATGTTCTCTGGCATTGTTCTGTTTACTGTGACTGAATTACTACTGAGCCCAGAACAGAAGTGCTACAGTGCACAGAACAAGGCAAGACACTTCAGTTCAGTGCCCATTACACAAAAATAACATTTTGTATTCTCCATACCATTAATAGAACCTTTATGCAATTTTCTGCTCCCAGAAAGATTTGACTATTAAATAGCTTATACTCTGAGTAACTATAGATACTACCAAGTCAAGCATCCCACAGCCAGAAGAGTTGTTATGGTTGTGTTTATGGTGACATTTCAGAAAAAAATAATGCAGGGAAATAATCAACAGAAGCCCAGATACAACAGGATCATAAAACCCTACTTCATACTCAGTATGTAAATGGGCTTCCTCAATCTTGTTTTCATGTATTTTACTCAAGTATTTAGCTGACATTTCTCTCATGGCTTTTTTCCAAGGCCTGAAAGAACACAGCTTCCAGTATAAGGTTTTTTAAAGCAGATTTTGTGGCAATCAGTTAATACTCTGTTATTACCAGCATGGTACTCCTTCATTGCCCTCATTACTCTAAGCTACCAAGACTATGAAATTCTACCTCTAGAAGAGCCCACCTTCAGTCTCTATTTGCACAGGTAGAAAGGTCCCAGCTGGGAATTTTAGCTCAGTTCTTGATTATTTCATGTTCTCTTTCCATTCATTCCCCCTTTGAAAGCCATGTTCCTGGGTTCTGCCTTTTCATCCCTCCCTTGTCCTCTCCCATGAAATACAAGTCTCTCTTCCTCATAATTCCTACTCACTCCTCCTCTGCTCTGCTTTCTGAGAGTCAGCCCTGTATATTTACTGGATTTCCTTCACCTCATCACTTATATCAGCCATGCCACTGCTTGCTAATGCGAAAAATTATTAATTTCCCACTAATATTTGGTCATTTTCTTCCACAGCTACTGTGCAGACCCACTCCAGGTACTTCCACCAGAAAAGATCTCAAATAATACCAGAATAAAGACTGAGAGGGGCTGCTCCAGGCCTGGAAGGCCTTTTATATGAAAATGAGAAGATGCTATCAAATTCTTTCTGGTACACACTCAAGTACAAGATGCATATAGAACCATATAACCACCAAATCAGAGAATCATTTAAGCTGGAAAAGACCTCTAACATCATCAAGTCCAACATGGCACTTTTGAGGTCACCACTAAACCATGTTCCTAAGTGGCAGATCTACATATCTTAGTTTTTTAGCATTAAAAAAAAAAAAAATATATATATATATATATATAAAAACTATAGGAAATCTATTATTTATTTTTTAAATTAGCATTTGCATAGAGGCAGGGTGATCTAACATCAAAGTCTCAGTATACAGATTTATGAGTCTGTCTTCACATAAGCACATTTGTATAATTTTAGGATTTAGTGTGCAATAACACTTCTTTTTAATTGCCCTGAAATCTTAGGATCAGTTAGAATGATGATGCTCTGGGAAAAAAAGGAGTCAGAGCATGCCAAAGTATAGGATACAAAATTATATGAAAAGATGGTGTGAATACTGCAATATAAAGTCTGTCCTTCATATAGGACTGCAGAGAAATTTAATCTCTGTCTGTTTAAGTTTCTCTCTTTCTCTTGGTTGCAGCCTCCAGCCCAGGTGGAGACATCCCTGTTCCAGAACCATGAGCTAAACTGAAGACGTGGCAGCCCGTTGCTTTTGCTCACAGTGTGTATGCTAATGGCTCAGCTGGATCAATTCCTTCATCTCACAGAATCCTGAAAGGTACTTGTTAGTGCCTTGTTCCATTAGGACAGCACTATTAAAATGCACAAGCCATTCCTCCAGGGCTATGTATATATTATGTGGCTGGCCAGGGCACCAAGCTGGGATTTATTAGTATGCTGTGCACAATAAGTAGTAATCAATACTTCATTCTTGGCACAGTTTAACGCTGCAGAACAGTCTGAAGATACAGTTCATGCCAAATAGCAGCATAGGATTTAGTGCAGTACAGATGTATCTGAAATATTTTAATATGAAGAAGGGTTATGGAAAACATTTGGCAGTTTCTGGAGCATGAAGCAAATACTGAATTTTATACCATCTAAAACAGTATAGATGAGCATGTACAATGTATTAAAAAGATGCTGCATCCATTCCTATAAAAATTTCATCTTTCTGTAAAAAACATAAATATTTTAAATTTTGGGGTTTTTTTTAAGGTTTCCAATTAGGCCGGATTTGTTTGGTTTGGAAATAAAATCCTATTGTTGCTCAGCTCAACTTATTTAATACTCTTGAGATAAGACAAAATTTCTTAAGCTCTTTGCAAGAAGTTCCATTCAATAGTCTTCAATGTAAAATGTTCTTGCTAGAATATCCATGAGAAAATTATATTCTGGACTCAGAAACCCAAATGTTTCTGCTGCTCTCTATTGTGGCAGCAGAAGAAGGCTTTTTATTCTATTAACTGGCTTCCAGATGAGGCAGCATTTCAAGGACTGCCCTACCATGATGAAATCACCTCATGATCTCAGTCATTAAGCTAATGCAACACACAAAGCATACATGTTAGAGAAAAAACCAAACTTATCCCTTAGTGAGCACTCAGAAGGGCTCATGGATGAAAGAGTAACCCTTTAAGCTTCCTGGGTCCCTTAGTGGTACAAGCAGCTGTAAAGAGATCCACATCTGAGGGAAAAAAGTGCTTCCCCCTGTGCCATTAGGGGTGGAAGAAGACTCTGCTGACCATCACTGCATTCATTCAGACTTGAAATCCTGTTAGTTTCCTCACTCTTTCCAAGAATGTGAGCAACAGTGGAGTAAGGTTGTAAAATCCCAAGTAAATATGCAGATGGAATCTTGAGCAAATATCTTATTTACCAGATTCCCTTACACCCAGTCAGAATTTTCAAAATAAAGCTAATCCTTTTCACACCAGACTAATGCCAAATGGACTTGCTGTATCTCTGAGTTTGTTGCTCTCACTGTTGCACCACTTCATATATGAACAGGGAGGCTACAGGGTCTGTAATCCTTTCCATGTCTGCTGTGAGAGTCATTGGGGCATTGGCAGCATATCGACATCTGAAGGAACAGAGACTGGTGACACATTCACCAAAGAAAAGCACTGAAAAGCAGCAGCTCACTGCCTAAATGGTGTATTCTGTAGAGCTTTCTGAATGCACTACAAGGCACAGAAGCAGGCTTGTGTTCTGTGATATGATATGAAGGTGAAAATGGCATAGGGATAGTTTAACAGATCTTTTACCATCTTCTCACTCATTGCAAAATTTTGTCAAAAATACTATTGGGCAATGTGTGCTCAGTAGGCAGTAGAGAGGTGCAGCTGTTGTAGCCATTGTGGGCAGATATGATGATATTTTAGGTAAAATTGAATCTTGATCTGGCATGGGTCTTTCTCTTGATCTGGTGTTCTTTGCTGGTTTTAACATCAAACCATTTGCAGTGTCCATGCAGGGTTGAATCCCCACACATGTGAAGACTATCAGAAGCTGAAAGCCTGTTGGAATGATACTTTATGGTTCGGAGCCTAAATTTTACTTCCTTTCTGGCTTACAGGTGTAGCATAATGCCTGGAACAACAATGACCCACTAGTAATTGCATTCAGTTTTGGTTTAAGGATGACTTTTCTTTCTACCCCCACAAAAGAGTTGCATGGTACAGACATTCCAATTCAGTGCTTCTAAATTAGTGTCATATTTGAAGCATAGTCTCCCATGGTATTTGCAGAAGGTTATGCTGTGTGATGGATTATGTTCTGGTTTATGTCATGGTTTTATGGCTGTATAAAAGCCAATGAGAGGTGTAGGAAAAAAAAAGCTGAAAATTCATTGCCTAAAAAAATTCACTCATCAAAGCAGGGGACTGAATTATTTAATAATTCAGCAGTATAGATGAGGGAATTCTTTATGGAAACCTAGGAAATAGCTTATCTTTGAACAGCTGTCAGTATTTTTACTTGTTAAATTCAGTGTGCAGTGTTCACTCTGCTTTTCAGAATGTTCTGTCTCAAAATATTTTATCTTGAGAGCCCTGTAACAAATAAAGTGGGGAATTTTTAAGGTGCTTGTTCGGGTTTTTTTCTTTTTTGACCTTTAGATTAAATGTTATCAATACTAATATTCCCTAAATGCTTTGTCATGGTAGTGATGTCTTATCTAATAGTGAAAGAAACTTTCAAGTCTTTTACTGAAATAAGGGAAAAGCCTCATTCCTTGGATGTGTTCCATTTCTCCATGTTTTCTTATGGCAAATTATTACTACAGACAGTTTTAAAAATATTGTCTGTGATGACATATAACCTAAGAGGCCCTCTGGAACACCAGTAACATTCAGACAGATGCTGTTTCTGATTATTAAAGAGAGAAGCATTACAATATCCACAAATGGAGTGCAACATCTAATAGGTGGAAAGACTTGCACTAAGTGATAATGCATTCATATATACATACATGCATATGTGCATACACAGATCTGTTGGGGAAAGTTCAAAAAAATGTCATGAAAAGGTTCAGAGGGATGGAGAACCTCTCCTGTAGAGACTTCCTGAGAGAGCTGGGGTTGCTCAGCCTGGAGCAGAGAAGGCTCAGGGAAGACCTTACAGCACCTTCCAGTACCTGAAGGGGGCTTACAAGAGACCAGGAGAGGGACTTTTTACAAGGGCAGGAAGTGATAGGACAAGAGGCAATGGCTTTAAACTGAAAAAGGGCAGGTTTAGACTGGATGTTAAGAAGAAATTATTTACCGTGAAGGTGGTGAGACACTGGCACAGTGGGCCTGAGAAGTCATGGATACTTAATTCCTGGAAGTGTTCAAGAAAAATCCAGGTTGGATAGAGCTTTGAGCAAACTGGTCCAATGGTAGGAGGGGTGGAATTAAATGATCTTTAAGGTGTCTTCCAAGATAAAACATTTTGTGATGCTATGATTCTGTTAAGCTTAAGACTACAAGCTGTTATCTTGGTTTCATTTCACCCTGAACACTAATGTTCCCCATCTAGTTGTCTGGAGACATGTTCGTTTTGGAGACACTATTAACACACCTCTATTTTGTCAGAAGTCTCAGAGAGAAAAGTTATTAAGTTGGAGTGTGGAAAAAAAATGTTGAATGATAGAGGGATCCTTTTCAAGTACCTCACTGCAAGATGACTACGCTTTTGAAGCAGTTCACAGTGACTTGCAGAACCAGCTACTATTCTTCACTAATTACCAAGCAATGATACACTTCAGTAGCACAAATGTTCACTTTCTGTGCCTACTCAGTACCATTTTTAGCTCCATCTACTGAGGAAATGAAGCCTATTCTGTATCATTGGGAGGTCTTCTCTTTGTCCAACTCAGCATTACTTGGCTGACTTAAATAAAATCTGGCACTTAAAGGCTGAAATAGATAATGGGAGACAATTCAATTGCTCAGAAAAACATCTAGAGCTATTTTAGATGTCCACATTAATCCTCCATCTGCTGCTCCAGAGAAGTGCAGGTCTTCAATAGGTTTTGTATCTTAGCTCCAGTCCCATATGCAAGCCTCTAGACCAGGACGTCAGTTTTGGGCAATGACATAAATGTCTAGGCACCAAAATCTTGCCCTAAATCCCAACAATTTTTTTTCAAAATCCTTAGCCTGCTGAGTTAATGGCCACAGCATGAACCTGGCTGTTTACCTGTCATATTTTAAGTGCCAGATCAGAGCTGGCCACAGCCAGCTCTTTCACACTGGTAGGACTGGGTGGGGAAGGGCCTGGAGATACTGTGGAGAGGCTTAAGATTAAGTGGAGAGGGAACTGCAGGAATGACAGGACGCTCAAAAAAGGCTTTGATTATTGCAGTGAGGTCAAGGCTAGAAATTAAACATGGTCTTAAAGAAAACCAGACTTCCTTACATCCACTGTTTCCCATGTTTACTGTATAATAAATTGCTTATATGGCCGCTCATTAATCTCTCCAGACACAAATAGCCCAAAAGGTCCTGATTCATTTTCAGACTTTGCTAACCATCTTTCCTTATAGCTTACCAGTAATGGTTTTCCTAAGGAAGAACCAAGGCATGGGTCCTGAAAAAGCCCCTGCAAGATTGTTCCTGCCCCTGGACTTCAACCAGGGCTGTTGTACAGAGACCCAGCTCTGAATATCCCTCTCTGGGATGATTACTGTAATGAAGTAGAATATTTGCCAAATTTAAACTGAACTAATAGTCAAGGACTAATCTAACCCATTGTTCTGTCTGACTGGTTCTTACAATGCTCAGATTAACTCCCAGCAACTGAAGTGCATTTTTAAATACCCCTGTAATCAGTTTGCCCTACTCCAAGATAAACAGACCCTAGAGCTTTGTCAAATATTTCTGGCCTGAATGTTGAATACTGCTGAGGGAGGAAAGGTCCAGATTTAGTCTATACTAAATGCCTCATTTGTACCTTACTGGGTCAGCCATATGCATTGTGATGACATTGGAGAACCAAAGAAATGAAACAGCTTTCTAAGTAACCACGATAAAAAGGATGGAAATGAGGACAGGAAATATCAGAACAACCACTCTGAGAGAGAGGAGACAGAAGTGTGACTTAGACTGGACATATGGTCCTGTTCCGCCCTAGAGTATTATATTGGCTTCCCTGGAAATAACAACAGCCCTGTACCCAAATTCAGAGCCTAACATCAATCTCCAAGTGGCTGACATTTATCATGGGAACAATCAAAAACTGAGACTATTTGAGATCTTTCCAACTCATCAGCCTCTTCCTTCTTCTTTACAACACCTTAGAGCAAAAGAACCACTGGAGCATTTACACACCTCCATTACAACACATGAGACCTTGGAGATCCCTTTTGGGGTCAGCAGGCAGATACCAGCAGTATTTTATTTACAGTCTTCTGTCTGCCATGGAAGGGCAGGCAGGGCAGGCCTGTGAGCCCTGATATCCTAAAACACTGCAGGAAAGTCCCACATAGTATCTGTCTCAGCAGAGAGATTTAGGTGCCTTCTGCACGTTTTGGTGTCCTATTGGACATGGATGCAAGGGTGCTATGTTATCCTCATTCTTCCACCACTGGCAAGTTAAATAACATCATAACAATATACTCCTCTTCTTTTTGCATTTGTAAAACTTTGAATGCTTTTTGACATGAAGCTGCTGAAGATTGCAAATTTACAAAATAATTTGTCTAATGTGGTATGTTTGACTAATAATGTTTTAAAAAATAAGCCTGGCAAGTTGTGTAACAGAAATGCTTTCAATGCTTCTTGCTATCTGCAGTTTGCAGTTCCCCCTGGCATTACTGATGGCTACTCCATCTCTTTCAAAGCCCCAGCGCATTAAATCATTTTGTAAATTAAAAGAAGTGTGCTATCTCCAGCAGACAAAGAGTGGGTAGGAGATCTCCCAGGTTAATGCCAAGCCCTCAAAAAGCTTTTGAAATCTCATTACTCAAGTATCTAATGGACAGAGTAACAGTGAATTCATTATGTTTGGTGTGTATTGTGTATAACTGACATACATCAACCCTCACTGTATTAGTAAATGGGGTGGATAATCTGCCAGGTTTTCATACCCTTTAATACCCTTGTCCATAATATAGGAAATTAATGTTTACATTTTTATATGTATGTATATATATATATATGCATGTCTATATGCATTTATATATATATAATTTACATATACACATATATACCACCTACATATATAGTTATATCTATAAATGTGGTTTAAGAGGACTGCCATTCTGTATATTAGTGTAGTAGCCCGATATGTTTAATGTGTGACCAGAAAGCCTCTTTATATCAATTTCACTTTATCCATTAACTAAAGTAACATAAAACATACTCATAACAATCTCAACTTTTCCCTCACGTCTTCTCAAAAATCCAAACCCACCTAATCATGAGTAGGGTTTTGATTCTTCAGTGTCTAATGAAGCACAAGCTGTAGCCTTATATGAACTACAGTGCTGAAAATCACTTTCTTCCTCACTCTTCCCTTTCTCTCTCTTCCCAAATAAAGACTGAATTCACACTGATATCTTCTTGACTAAAGACACCAATATAATCTTCCTCTCCAGCAAATCTCCCTATCCTTAAAAAATAAAAAAAATTCCAGAACTTAAGAATACCTTACATAAGCTTTGTCTTCAGTTATATATGGATTCAAATGTTACAACAATTATTACTTCTTAAGTTACATTTTCTTTCCAAGTGAGGAGGAAAATCACTCCAGCAAAAATTCTGCCCATTTCTGAAATAATGCAGCAGCATCTAGCAGAATACACTAATCAAGAGAAAACTGCATATTCCATAAGAGTCTGGACGTGGATATTCTAGAAAAAGCAATGCAAGCATTTTCAAAGGTACATTACACTCATCGCACTCTGTACTACCAAGCCATTGTGACAAATGATCCCAACAAGGCAAAGAGCATTGTTGAGCTCTCCCAACTGCCTTCTGACTCCTTCAGTCTTTTGACTGCAGAATTTTATTTGAAAAATTGCCAAAAAAAAAAAGTCCACCATCCAAACTTTTGATGCAAATTGGCCCTGAAACAACCTTACTTCAATCCCTTTCCTTTTATTTGTATTCCAGGCTGCCTATGGACAGCCAGGCTCAGCAAAGGGAAGCTGTGGACCTATCTGGAGAGGTGTGTTTCAGATCTGGAAGCCTTTTACACAGAGCAGATGGCATGGCATGGCATGAGGAAACTAACCTAATGTAATGGCTGTAGGGAACTACTAAGTGATGCAAATTTTGGCTTTGCTCTGAAGGGAGGATGAACACATCCATTTGCTGCCTCTGTTCAGAGTGAAGGGGGTCTCTGTGTATCAATGCAGGGCGACCCCAACGTAGGGAATAATGTGCTCTGACTCCATGATTTCAGAAGTCTGAACAATTGCTTTATGAAGCTATGTCATATTACACTAAAACTGTACTAAAACAATACTAAAGAGATACTATGCTAAAAAGATACTGAAGAAAAACCCGTGACTGTCTCCAACAGTCAGGACACAGCTTTGACCTAACTGGCCATTCAATCCAAACAAGCATCAGCAGAGTCCAATTAACAAATCACTCTTGGTAAACAGTGTCCATAACACATTCCACATGTGCCAAACAACAGGAACAGCGAATAGAGATAAGAATTGTTCTCTCTTCTTCTCTGGGGTTTCTCACTGCCTTTCCCTTGGAGAAATCCTTGGGAAAGTTGTGCCTGCTGCTCTCTGTGAAGAGAGCTTCGGCTACATCTGTGCAAGCAGAGAGAGCAATTGCATCAGTTACTGGCTAATAGTTATTGGACAAAATTTAATAACATGATCTTGAGTTATAAAACTCATAACATGATGTGGTGTTTTTTCTCATTAGGACTTCAGTTAATCAAATTCAATTTTCCATCTGGAAGCTGCCTCTTGAGCCAGTAGTGGTGTGGTAAAGCAGCTCTCAGCAGCACTGTACCACAGTGCAGGACTGCCTCACCACCACTTCCACATTTTCTGTCCTGGAAGCAATTACTTGAGAGGCCCAAAACCCTTCAGCATCCAGTTCAAGATGAGATGGCCTTTTGGATTCATGGAAGATCTCATTCCAGACTATGCCAAATATGGAGTACCACCATCTGCACATTTGTTTAACAAATGGTTTGCACACCTACCTCTTGAGGAGGCATATTGCACTACAAAAAAAAACATGTTGTTGGTACTTGCTGTGTGATTTATTTCTTCATAGAGAATTTCTTCTAGAAATTTTGACAAAATTTATTTCATTTCAAACTGGAACAAACCCAAATGTCAAAATAATTACATGGTTCTCTGAAGAACACTTTCCTGGGTTTGGCTGGCTCTGATTAAGGTAAATTAAGAATGAATGTCCTCAAGCTGTACATCCACCATTTATCTTCCAGTAAGGAATCAGCCTGTTCTGAAAAGCCCAAACAGACGTGCTGAGCAATTCAAGTTGCCTGAACAAAGAGATGAATCAAAAGCTGAAAGAAATGTGTACATGGGAGCAGGCACAGCATTGTGGTTTGTGAGCTGCATTATCCTGCAATCACAGTGTGACAAGCGGGTCCTGTGGCCAGACTGCACTTTAGTTTGGGAAGTATTTTGCATAGTCTGGTTTGCATCTTTCTTTGGGACAAACCAAAAGAAGATGGAGGACAGCCTTTGAAAGGCAGACACATTGATTTGTCATACTATTCAGGTGTCAGATTTCTAGTTCAATGGGGGATTTAATTTACTTTAAAAATCCAAAGATTAATTCCCTTTGTTTACTCCTTCACTCTTCAGATCCAGTTCTTGCAACACTTCATTCTTATTACATGTTTTTGAAAGCCATATGCATTCTTACTGGGAACAAGAATCATCTTAAATTCCTGAGTGACTGGGTGGCTCACCAAGATTTCTTTATGACTAATGAATTGTTTTCACTCCTTCAAACCTTCATCATTAAGGCCATTGCTTCCCCAAGGAGATATCCTTGCATATTCAAAAATTGAACTACATTCTTCCCATGTACTTTGTGGCAGATGCAGCTGAGTTCTGAACACCTGTGGAGACTCAGCTTCTCTGTGAGCTGGTATCAACCATTACTTGGCAAGCTCTAAGGATAATGTCTGCTCTCAGAACTGCACTCTCATTCCTTTCTTCCTGATCTCATTCTGCAAAGTTTATGGCAGGGTTGTATAATTTTTTTAAAAAATACCTATGATTTCTCTCCACTAGGAACATGGTGAGATATGCTTATGAAACTGCAGATTGTGACAAAATGAGATTTCTGGATCCTTGTCTCACCCTTCTGCTGTTCATCTGTCTCTGAACTCTCTGTGTACCCTCACCATTCCCACATATTTTAAAGGAACAAACTTCTGGGGAAGGAGTGACAGTGTTAATGACAAAGGTAAAACCAGTCTTTTCTTCTCTGTTCCCTCCAGAAAGTCTGTTTCCCTTCAACACAAAAAGTATTCTGTTTATATTTGTTGGGGTGAGGAAGTTAGTGGATATTCAAGCTCATGCAAGTCTTGAGCGATGACAAGTGTGAGCAAATCTTTTTTTTCTTCTGGTTTTACTTGAACTTCTGTAAAGAAGGAACAAAGCCCTTTACTCTGAAAGAAACCCTGGCTGTCTGATGAGATGACCACAGTAAACGACAGAATGAAATCTGTTTGACCTTTGTGTGTGACAAATTTAACTGATAGTTATACAAGATTTTTTAAAGTGCCAGAAAAGGAACTGCTATCTATTTCCCACGTATGTAGGTGTTATACCAGCTGCTCACATAGTCTAGCACCTTGTGGCTCTTACTGGTCGTTTTTGACAACTGTGCTTTAAAGACTCCTCCCTTCTAAACACAGGTTTTCCCCTTTCTCCACTGAACAAACCTGTGGGCTTGTACAGCTTCACAACCTGACTGAAATGGCCAGGGCATGGCCTGAAGAAATCCCTGTCTTCTGTATGCAGCAGCCCAGAGGAGTCCCATTAGAGCAGTCAGGAGGAGCTGCTTAGCCTCTCTTCATCAGCCTCCTGCCCATCCAAATCCTTCTCCCCTTCTGTAGAGATAGCTCTGCCTAGTTGGTTTCTCTGACACTGCCCTTCAGATTGAGCTCTTGGCAGAAATACACCTGGGAGCTGAGACAAAACTTCCTTTGGGCCTTTTTGTTCTCAGCATATGCTTCTGCAAGTCCATCCTCTGCCAGGAAAAGAGATGATGTGGTTGATCCCAGAAGAAGATTGGTTGCTGGCAGGAATCAGAGAGAGTGTTTCTGATCTCAGCTAACAGATTTGAGGGGGGGTATGACTCTGTATTTTAGCATATTCAGTCTGTTAATCATGAGTGATAGGGAACCAATAGTGTCCTTTCCCAGGGAACAGAAGGGTGAAATCTCTCTTCTTTGAGGATTCTGCAGGGTAAGATGCTGGCTGACAGCTAAGTACAAAAGGGAGTATAAAATGAAGCTTGTGTGGGTTTGGGAGAGGAGAGGCCAGAAAGAATCTTCATCAGCATTTATTCCTCCTTCTTTCTTACCTTGACCCAGCTCTCTCACTACCCACAAACATGCACAGCTTATCACACACCTCTGCTGGGGATGCTTTCAATGTGGTGGCTGGCAGCAGCCTTGATCTTAGCCTCTTGTCACTGTATTTGTAATTCAGGTCTACAGAACACTGGTGACACCAGGAAGGATTTTTACAGAAGTCAAGGGCAAAAGCAGCTGAGTCCCCTTCAAGACACTGAAATTATAATGAATGTCAGAATCATATCATGGCAGTTCAGAAACTGGTGCCATTAGCAGGAAAAAGCACATAGTAATCAATAAGTGTTGGCACTTAATGGCTCTGAACTCTTGGTGGGTGGCAATTTACATCTACTCACAGCACTGCACCGAGTCACAACAATTTACTGTCTGCTCTCCTGTTGAAACCCACCAATATAAATTGTCTGACTGGCACTTGCTAATTCCTCCTTCCAGTCTCATAAATTACTCTGTCTAGAAATCAATAAATCTTGTATGGGGAATGGGTAAGGAGGCAGGGTGCTGTTTAATTAATAGCTAATTTTCACAAGGTAACATCATGATTTCCCCACCAGATTTTTTTGATGCAACTCTACAGATTTACTCAGAAGAGCTCTCAAGGTACATGCACATCCTTCTAAACTTCCAGAGATCAGTTTTCACTTAATTCAGTCTCCCCATATCTCTTGAGATCAAGCTTCCTTCCTTTATGAGCAGGATGTGCTAAACTCACAGAGCTCCATAACCTATCCAAATTCCAGCCTGGGAGCCCACCCTGGGGCAGAAATGGAAATGGGAGAATCACAACAGCCTTCTGAAATGTAATGTTTAATACTTTATCTCCTCTTGCTCATCATTGTAAAAAAACATAAAAACACCATAAAGATAATATTTTATTGTATTTTCATTCTCTCAAAACAATACCTGAAATTCTGTCCCTAAGATAAGTTTATTAATTTTTGATAGCCTATTCCCCAGTGAGTTCAGCTTCATCTGGCTTTTGCACAAAATGTAATTATAGAGATGATAGCCAATTTCACGAATAGTTATGGTGTGTAGAACCAAATCTCTGTTTCTCTCAGGATTCTCCTTTATCAGCATATTAGATCACTGTCTCAGACACCTGATGTGGGAGAATGAATTACAGGTGAAATGACAATTAGCCTGAAAGATGGAGAAGCCCCATGGCACACCATCAGTGGGGAATGAGACTGGGAAATTTATTTGATCTCTTTCTTCACAACTGAGATTTAAGAAGTCTGAAATTGTATCCCATGGACCCTTTTTTAAAGCAATTAATATCTGGCATAGAAAATTATTCCCAAATCCACACACTGGACTGGAATTCACAAGACTTGGTTGTCATCAAGTAGTTCACCTAATCTGCTTGTTCCTGAGCATCCTGTAGAATGTGAACAATAACAGTGCACTCAGAGGCATTTTGTGGGGACAACCATATGGAGACTCAGAGTGAGCTCAGAAGCTGTACTGTTAAGGACAAAGCAAGTGTTAAGCAGAATTTAAAAGAGTGGTACATATGTTCTGCAGATTCACATCTTCATCCATTTAATTCAGTGCTTCTGTTTCATCACAGATGTAATAAGAAACTGCAGGAAGGTACAAAAATGCATCATAGTTACATTGTGGCCAAGATTATCAACTCTCCACTGATTTCAAGGTGTTGCAATAAATCTAAGGCACCCTGTAGGTCCCTTCATGTTTCAAATGCTTGTAAATATCGCAGATCGCACATATAGAGGGAGGTAAAACAGCTACAGGTAAAACAGCTTCTCATGTTTGAAATTATATAAGAAAAATATAAACTATTTTATAATGTCCCAAAATTATTTGCAATCTGAAAGTAAATGCCTGCTTAGCTCCAGCTGAACTAACGCTTGTGTTTGGTCCACCCAAACAGTTGGAGATCCACAGAAGACAGAGGTAAAACATTAAATGGTTGGACAAGAGGTATGAAAGCTCTGAAAATGTTCTGGAAGTGCCTGAACATGAGTACTGAGCAGAGACAGGCACTTGGGGTGGTGTGAGGAAGTCAGGAATCCAGAAAGTGCACCCAGCTGTGGAACCATTCTCGTGCTCTGCTTGGATCTCTGACAACCTACTTATGAAAGCCTGAGGCTTCTGGTAGAATTAAAAATCTAAAAAGTGGGTGATTCACTCAAAAAAAAAAAAAGGTGGCTAGTTACAGGTGAGACTTCAGAGGGACAGTATCTCTAGGTAGCTGGAGCTTACAGCTCCTGCTTTCTAGGCCTCTTGTGCTGTGGGAAGCCAGGGTGGAAAACCTTGCCTCTCTGGGTGAGAGACACAGAGGGAGAGGGCAAAATGTCATGAAAGCTCTTCTGCATTCAGACAGCTCAGAATCACCACGCTATACAAAATCATCACTCAGCTCTGGGTGAGTTTTTAAAATGGAAACCAACCTGCACTCAGGCAAGTCTAGGGTGTTCCTGCATAAGAAAAAACGCAGATTCCACTCTGCCAGTTTCTGTAAGCAGTTGTGGTTGTAAGAACATGGTCATCCTCAGTGACAAAGGGTTTTGTTTGGTGTCCTGTCTCAGAAAGTCATCTTTGTCAGAAACAATACAAGAAGAGAGAAGAAGAGAGGCACCTTACTGAGCAGTGTGACACCTGTATACACTTACTGCAGACTTTGACTATTTACATGTTTTCCTTAACCAAGGATCTGAATTCCTGTTACATCTTGCATTTGGAGGCTTTCTCAGGCTTTTTTGCTTTCTATACATTCACTATGTTCTTTTTAATTAGGGTCCTACTCTAACCTAAATAAAACATTTATTTTAACATAAATTCATAAATATGAATATTCATAGATATTCATAGATATTAATAAAAGCACTAACTGAATAAATAAAGCTTGCCTACAACATAATATTTATTTGATAATGTTCAAATTGTTTGAGGTCTTCATGTCCTAGAAGTCACTGTACTGTAAACTGAGGTAGTCACTTGCTGGCATTGTGCAGCAGGCACCCAAAATCTGGCACAACTTTAGCAACTGCTCCCTAGGGCAGGCACATTGGTGCTGAGGCTGGAGAAGTGGATGGGTTTGCTGCCTCTTGGCAAAAGCAATTGGTGACCTGAGCAACCTGCCTAAGAGGGATGTACATACTCTGCCTCTGTGTCCTACAGAAACTATCAAGATAAAATGTTCAGTGCTGTCAGTCATTTGCTTTATTTCCCTCTCAGTGTTCAAATCCAGTATATTAGCTCATTAATAAACACCATTTGTCAGCTTCATCTCCTGTGTATTCTCAGTGAAACAAATAAGATGTGCCAGAGAAGCATTTAATGTTCAGATTCACTGGTTTAATTTTATCCAGTTGCCACTACTGCCTCATACTTCATCCTACTAACAGATTTATGTCTGGATTTTTTGATCATCCAGAATTTCCTTCGTTATTTGGTGCTTTGCCTTTTTTTTGCCCTCACTCTGAGCAGACGGGTGATGCACACACATCTCTCTCTGGGGCCGAAGACACTTTCAATTCTTCCTCCTGCATTAATAACACATACAGACAACTTGTCTTCTGAGGGTTTTTCACTGAATTTTGTTGCCTCTTATTCTACAGAAGATATACTGCTATGAAAAGACTCATTGCTTTCTCCTACCCTTGTCCTCAGGCTACTGTCATTGTTATCTATTAGCAACAGAATAGGCTAAGTTTTTCATATCTCTCAATAGTCTTGTTTATTATTTACTGCTCTTTTCAACAGACTATCAGCTCATTTCTGCTGCCTGCTATGTATTGCACTTTAATCATTATGATTTTGCATCACTGTTTCACCATCTCCTATAAAAGCACTCAGAGGGGAGAGCCCTTTCGGTCCTGTGGCCGTGAAAAATGTAACTGCGGCTTGTACCAAGAGGGACTCCTCAGCATCAAATGAAGCACCTCTCTCAGAATTTTCCGTAAACACTCAGGTTCACAGGGGTTTGCTTTTTTAAGTCTTTTGCTTTGCTTGAGACTGCCCCCCTTTGACAATGTAGTGGAAGTTTTTGATGATGTCTTGAAAGAAAAGACCAAGGTTTTCTTCCCTTTTTTTGTCTGTGACAGGAACAGAAGCTCGTGGGGTAGGGAGAGCTGAAAAGAGGGCTGCTTGGCAGTACACCAGACACAAGGCTCCATATGAAATCCTGCTTTGTTCACTGTTTAAATTCTTGTTGGTCTTGATGTTTAGCATAATTCTGCCCCACATAACTATATCCAGCTGCCTCTCACAAACCCTTTAAAAATGTATGTATTTAAATACTCCTTTTTCAGCAACATATAACAATAACAAGTAATAACTTACTGTTAAGCAAGTTTCAACATGTGTAAGCAGCCTGTTAACGTAAATAATTTGCAGGGCTGAAAAAACCTCTTAAGAGCTCCCTTAAAGGACCATTAAGTTTTTCTCAGGATTTTCTCTTTACCAGAAGCCCAGCAGTCACAAACAAACAATGCTTTGCATAACATGGGTCAGAGGGTTTTGTTGTGGTGATGCTCTGTTCTGCTTTGTCAGCCTGACTGACAATAATCCAGCTCTGCATGCTGCTCCACCCTTGCCAAATGAGACCATATCAGCAACTCCCACAGCTCCTCCAGGCTTGACTTCAGTCTGGAGATCAGCACAGCTGAATGGGATATTTTTGTACTTAGGGAAGGGTGGGGAAGAAAAGTACCTTATTATCAAACAGGCTCTTTCTGAAAATGCCGATAAATTGCTTATGGCAAATTTCAGCTAATGGTGGCCTTGCCCCACCAAAATGCTGCATTTCTTATCTCCAGGCTACACCCAAATCCCCATTCTCTGATATTGCTGGCATAAGGCCTTCAGGACAACAGCTTCAGCCATGCTGTTATGAGAGTCGTGCACATCCATGGAGTCACTGGTGAGTTTATTTATACACATGCTGCCCTAGTGCCTGGCTCCCAGTGCCAGGCATGGCTGGGCAGAGACTCAGCAGCAGGAAACCTGGTCTTGATTCTCCACAGCTCACAGCCAGGGCATTGCTGCTTCCTGCTTCCTAACAGGCAGTGGGGCACAACAAAATCCTTCAGATAATGACACACCTGCCTTCACTCTTCAGTCCAGACTGCCCCTCCTGAATTCCTTGCCATATGAAGCATTACATGGCCCCTTCCCCCCTTCACTCCTTCCCTCTTTCCACAGTGGTGATAGATTTTGGAGAAACAGAGGCACAACAGCAAATTCTGCTGAGTTTTTACCTAACCCAGCTAAGAAAAGCAAGCACAGCAGGGAAGCACAGAGGTTCATTCAGAGTGCTCCTCGGTTTTTGCTTTTTGCTTGCAGCAAAAGATTTTGCTAGGCCTTACTTTGCATGTGTTTGAAGGCACGGAAGCGTATGAAGTCGAAGGCTTGTAAAAAAAAAGAAAGCTGGGTCTTTTTTTCCTTGCATTTAAATCTCAATAATGTCCTTAGACTGCATTACTTATACATATATATGTGTGTGTATACTATGCATACATAATGCTGACTGCTTCTTATCCTGCTTCAGTCCAGCGAGCACATTTCAGCTAACACATCTTTGTGCCACCTTTTCACCCGTGTCTCTCTTATTCTACAGGTGAGTCCCAAGAGGACAGGCAGGTAACCCATAGACATTTCTGCCACAAAATTCCTCCAACACCTTCTCCAAGCCCACACCCTCATGAAAATTTGCCTCTGGAAAGGGAAAAAACTCATCCCCCCCCTCGTCTTTTTGCAAGTCTGACTCCCCCCCGAGCTGGTGGCTCAGCCGCTGTGTGGGACATCCGACGGCCCCGGGAGCCGCCGAGGGGCACGAAACACAGCGGAGGACATCCATGATGTCCCTTTGCCCGCACCCTGGCGGTCACTCCAAGGTGGGGATGTTTGTGTCGCCTGGCTTTGGTGTCTGTCCCAGCGGGAAAGCCTCCGCTGGCCGCAGCCGCCCGGCAGAGAGCGCCCGGCGGCACCGCGGGGGCTGCGGCGCCATCGTGCGTCGGCATCGGGACCGGGACACCGGGACACGGGACACGGGACACCGGGACGCGGGGACACGGGACACGGGGACACCTGGACACGGGGACACGGGACACCGGGACGCGGGGACACGGGACACGGGGACACCTGGACACGGGGACACGGGACACCGGGACGCGGGGACACGGAGAAACCGGGACACGGGACACCGGGACACGGAGACACGGGGACACCGGGACACCGGGATACGGGGACGTAGGGACACCGGGACACGGACATACAGGGACACAGGGATATGGGACACGGGCATACGGGGACATCGGGACACGGGGACACGGGGACACCGGGACATGGGGACACCGGGGACATCGGGACATAGGGACACGGGACACGGGGAAACCGGGACATAGGGACACGGGACATGGGGACACCGGGACACCAAGACACGGAGACACTGGGACACGGGGACAGCGGGACATGGGGACAGCGGGACATGGGGACATGGGCCCACGGGGACACCGGGACAGCGGGACACCGGGACAGGGGACACGGAGACACGGGGACACCAGGACAGAGGGATACGGGGACACGGGGACGGGCCAAGGCAAGGCGGGTCTGAGCGCTGAGAGGGAATGAGGTGTCGGGCTCCACAGGAGGGAAGGGCAGAGCCGCGTCCCCGGGCAGCAGCAGGGACAGACCCCGAAGAGGGGTCTCCGGATGCAGGCAGGCTGCCCCATTGAGTGGCAGGCTCTGCTTTTTTGGATAGCCTCTGATGATGTACTTTTCCCATTTCCCAAAAACCTGGCCAAAGACAGGAGCGTGACTAAAGTGCTTGACTGAAAACGGAGCCAGGGGAAGTGCAGGATGGGTACAGAGATTTTGCTGTGAGGAGGGCTAATTTTCTGAAAATAGTTCCATCTTTTCACTCAACCCAAAAATATGGCCCAAGAGATGAACACAAATGCAAGTACCCCATGGAGGTGACAGGCTACTGTGCTCCATACTCCCTATGATGTCTAGCAAGTGTATGGATGCTCCCTCAGGAGAGCTCTGTGGCTCCTCTGCAGTGGCCAGGATCTGCATTGTCCCATTTCCATCAAGCTCTTAAGTGCAACAATACCAGAAGCCAGGTATAAGGAACAACATTTTCACTGGAGAGCATTTCTTTCCACCTCTTGCACCTGTTTGGTTCTGTTTTGTTGAGTTTTGTTTTCTCAAAAACTTTTTTGGCTCATGTCGTTGCAAGCAAAACATTTTTTTTTTCCAGACCACAAGCATCTGCACAAGATTCAAGGTAAAAATGTACTGGGGTCTTCAGTGGTGGTACAACAAAGAAGAAGAATTGAAGAAGTGGGATAGCAGAGTCAAAAGCTACACAGGAAACTAATCATCCTCCTATTGGCATTTCTCCTCAGAACTCTGAAAAGTGCTTGGGTGGGAGAAAATCAGCACAGAGAAGCAAAAGGTACACTGTTAACCAGGTCCATGTAGACTTCTGGTCCTAAAGAACTGAGAAAAGTCATCCTTGGAGCATGGAATTAAATGCCCATTAAATGGAAAAACATTGTAGGGACCAAAATGAAATGCAGAAAATAAGAAACTTAGGAGCGCTTAGAAAATAAGAAACTTAGGAAACTTAGGAAATATCTATAAGAGGAAAGAGTTAAAAATGAAAGGGTAAATTACTATCCCACAGCAAAGCTGAAGGCTTATTTTAACATGGCTGAAAATGCACTTTTTTTATAACATCATTCTCTCATTTTCACAAGTGATCTCAAAAAATCACTTCTTTAATGCCACCAACCTTTGGATGTATTTGTCTCCTACACACCTCCAAGGGAAGGCCAAAGTAGGTTTGGGAAAGGATGAACAAAAATACACAGAAGGTGAAAGAGCATATTTATAATAAACTGATCCCGCGCATCTAATTCTTATGCATTTAAATGCTCCTCAGGAGAGTTCATGACATACAGCTTTCTTCTGTTCTTTATTTTCAAACATCTATGGCACTAAACACTTTGTCAAATATCAATTAATCAGAACTCGATGAGGGGATTTGGGGAATTTATGACCTCAATAAATAATACAGTGTACTTATTTGTACAAAGTATACAATAAAAATGTACATCATTTTATAATGTCCTTGAATTATTTGCAATCTAAAAGTAAATGTCTACTTGTCTCCAATTGAACTGACTATTAAATATAAAGTTCACTTGAAAATCTGTGTGTTTTTGACTCTTAGGAGAGGGTTTCTCCTTTCCTAATATTAATGGCTGATAAAATGGAACAATAAATCCACATTCCTCAATAAGTGACCTTGTTCCAATACATAATTTCCATTATTATGTGATTCTCTGGTTATGATTATAATGAGTTTCTGCTTTGAAATGTATCAAATTTATTTCATGACTGTGTGTTTGGAAAGAAAGAAAAAAAAAAAGGCAGCTGGAAGATGTTAAGAAGCCCAGATGTGTCTTCTTCTTGATGCTCCCCTCACCAGCCAGCATTCCTACACCCTCCCAGAATGGCACCAACCAACCAAGTGCCTGAAGCCTCAGACCTGCCTCCAGATGTGCTGAACACAAATGTGAAAAATGTGAGTAAAGGCGGTTTCATTTCAGTGGTGGCAAAGAGACCGTAATTGCTCAGTGGTCAGACTACCTATATCTAAAACATGCAGCAGAGATTCAGGTATTAAACCTTAGGGATGATGCTTTGGAAATTGTAGCTCCAGCCAGATTCCTTGCATGGTGATGCAGGAAAGGGTTCAGGGCTTTTCCATCAACCCAGCAGGTGCACGGATTCTGCCTCGGTTCATTGTACTGGGCTGTAATGGCCCATATCAGTGTTTCGTAAAACAGGTGCTGAGCTCATCCCTGAGTGGAAAAACTTTATTTGCAGTCATAAATCTCTAACTACTTATTGATGGGAGCACAGTCATTGTGAACTCCTTTCAACTTGACATGGTACGGTATAAACTTTTATTTTCTTATACACTTTCAAGAGAATGTACTTTCTTCTTGGGCTCATTGACCATAAAACTCCTACTAAAAGTAGAGAGGGGTAGTAGCTCTGGCTTAGCTCCACCATCAGCTCTGAAAAATTAATTAACATTTTTATTTGCTCTTCTCACTCCATACTGTAGCAATTTTGAGCAAGCAGATCCAAATACGTGGTTTTAATGCAAGTGCTAGGGAAAGAGTAAGGAGGCAACTCAGTCATAACTCAAGAGAATATTTGTCACCTATAAAATTGATGTCAGGGAATAAAAATAGAAAGAGTGATAAAATAAATGAAATATGTGATAATGGGTGTCACCATTGCAGACAAAGCAATGAAAGCAGTGCTTTGCCATAAGTCTGGTGTGAAGCAAAGATCATGGAGGTTGACTGTGGGTCTTGAACAGCACCCTAAGAGGCAAAGACCAAGTTACTGAATTGGTTACCATTGAAGTCAAAAATAGCTTAGTTTTGCTAGATTTTTCAAACAGATGAAGCATTAAATGATCATTTGTGATATTTGCACACCCCTGAAGCCTTTGTAGTTTTGTCATCTGCTTTTTGTTTGAAAATCTCAAGTTTATGAATCATATCACCTAGCAAGAGTGTAACAATATCTGTTACAATGTCTGATTTTGCCCCTTTCCATATTCCCTGCAAAGCAAATGGAACAATAAATGCAAAGAAACTCAGGTGATGTTTCATTTGTCATCAAAATATGTCACTAACTATCTGGGGGTTCATGAAGGTTTTTTGCCTTACCTCCTGAGGTCTGTGAAGCTCTCTGATTTCAGAGGGCATTTAGAGACTACTTAGAGGGAACAGTGTCTTTATGAGAGGAATGCTGCAGGAACCAGCTTGCAACTTGCTCAGGAGTGAGCTGGCTTGCTGAAATCCCCTGCCATCTCGGTGTGTGACAGCTCAGGTAAACCCCTGCATGCGCCTTCCTCTGTGCAGATGTGTGTGTGCATAAGACGTGCTCATAAATGTGTTCTAACTGTTAGAGGAAACAAAATTATAGCTGCTGGTAGGAGATGGCACTTTTATAACAGCTTGCTAATGTTTCCACAGCTTATCACCAAGCATTTTAGAACAGTGGTTTTGCCAGTAAGTGCCATTTCTTCTTGTTCAGTTCAGTTTAATAGCTTAATAATGCATAATTTGAGTTCTTCGGTACTGGTAGTGAAAGGACACTACACTCCATTAAGTCCAGGATATTTGTTTTGAGAAAAATGAATGAGTGCACAATTTTCTGGGAGCACTAATAGACTTAAATGGATTTCAAAAAGCCTTTTACAATTCCAGAATAAGACTCAGCTATGGGTCACATGCTTAGCCCCCAGGATTCATCCAGAATGCAGTTTGTCACTGACTTGTTCTGCATTAAAGAAACTCTGTGGATCTTGCTGGCAATGTCCCTGATTCATTGAGCTATGAATGGGATCAGAGTAAGGCTTCTTATTTTTAGAACAGGCGGTACTCTTTATATAAAGATATATGGTTTTGAAACAAGGTAATTTAGCATTATATTGATGATTTGGAAGGCTACCCACTATATGTTCCCCTCCTCCCACCACCCCCCTGAAATTCTGGCATAGTCTTATTCATCCACACAAAGAGATGATGGTCTCAGGAAGGTCTCAGGACGGTTTGAAGTTCTTTCATTGACTGGTGGGTTTTGTGTAACAACATCTGTTACAATGTCTGATTTTGCCCTCTTCCATATTCCCTGCATAGCAAATGGAACAATAAATACAAAGAAGCTCAGGTGATGATTGATTTGTCATCAAAATACATCACTAATTAATGTCTTTTATCACATCTCTCTTCCAGAGCTCTTGTGTGATGGACTGTAATATAATGTAACACCTTCCCTGCAGCTTCCTCTGGCCTCAGCATCATTGATTAGGTGGCTACTGGGCTCTAGAGGTACTCACACCGAGTGATGGACATTTGGAGCTTCTTCATCATTTTTCATGTCTGTGGAACATCACACCCCACACTTCAGACATCTTAGCTCCTGAGTTTTCAACACAAATATACACTCAGCAATGTCCAGTACAGTAGATATTATTTTCTAATATCTGATTAACGTTTCTTTTGTGGCTGTAACATCTCAAGCCTTTCAAACTAGGATTCTACTTTAGAATGTTTAGGTGTTAGAAAAAAATGGCTAAGGATAAAAAGAGGAAAACTGGTCCAAGAGATCTGACACACAGAATACATCCAGTGTGGCAATGCACAAGGCTTATCTGTCTTTCTTTCATGTCACTGGAGGGAAAGGGAAGTTGGGATATTTTCTGTTGCTCGAGCATGGGAACTTTATTTCCTTCTGATCAGGTTGGTTCATCACTTCTCTCCCCAACATCTCTCAGTCTGATACTTTGATCATCTCTGGTTCACGTTCCCACTTGCTAAATATAATGTATTGTCTTGAGGAGATGGGATTCTTTTCTCCCAGAATGCCTGGTGTAAATGCCTAAATTAATTCCTGACTGTGTCTTGCTTTAATTTGAACTAGTTTCTCCATTACTACTAGTGCTAGTAATTGTTATTTGGAAAATCTGCCCATTTTGTACCCATGTTACTCATCTCATGTCTAAATAAGAAACAGATAAAATTCATGAGCCTGTATGCTGAGCTAATGCTTGGCATATAAACTATAAAGTATTAAAACATATAAACAATAGTAAAAAACCCTGAAATATTTCACATTTCACTTTTTATCACATCTCATTTTCACTTGTCACATGCATTTGGAAAACTGTACTGCAGCAATATTTTCCTTTTCAATTTGATTTTTATTGACTTCTTTTCTTTTTTCAATCCCACTCACATAAATATGACAATATGAGTTATGTACGGATGATTCATTTATCTTGCTGACAGCTAGCCAGTCCAATGAATTTGAAACAATCACAGCTCCATGACATCTATTTATACTTCCCCTCTGGTTATGTTATGTTTAAGAGGAAAGTACAATTTTAATCAGCAAAGATGCATTAAAAATAATAAAATAAATATATATATATATATATGCATGTATGTTATGTATGTATGTATGTATATATAAGGGCTTTCTGTTGAGTTAAAATATTTTCTCTTTTAATTTTGTAATCAGGCTGAAGACATGATTTTCTGCAAGGAGTTGCAATATTCTATTAAATATCACAGTTATGATATAGTATAATTATTACATTTCTTATTTCTGGTTATTTCTTTCTCTAAATTCAGTTTCTTCATATGTGATCATGCCTGTATTTGAGCACCATAGACTACTTCATCCAGAAAAAGGTTTTTTCCCTACAACCACTTTCCCCTTCAGAGTTCGATTTACATTGCTCTCCACAGAGGACCTTTGAGCCCCTCAGCTCTTAGGACTCTTGACCTGGATTCAACCTCTGTCATACCCATCTCTGATGATTTTAAAGGCAGTGATGCTAAAGAGTTCCCAAGGTCAGAGGGAAAGCAGAATTGGAATCCATATTCCATAACACTTCCAACTGCAGGGGAAGTCCTAAATAGCTTCTTTCATCACCAGCCATGCTGAGGACAAGGATGTGACTTCTTGTTCACAAGAATGCTTCTGTTGTGAGAACGCTTCCATGTTCAAGGGCTTCCTTTGAGAAACAGGATTTACAAGTTTGTGTCTGCAGTTTCTATATGAAGATGATCACTAGAAACTAGAAACGTCGCTGCACTTGAGCGTGAACAGGAGGGTCTGCTCCTCAGTGCTTCACCAGGAGGTGACCCACACAGGGCAACGCTTCTCTCTACTTTGAGAAGCACTTGCTAAGGGAGAGGGTTCTGAAATGCCCAGGAACTTTACTACTTTTAGCTCCTACTGCCACTTTTTCCATTGAGCACACTGATCACATATTGTCTCTGCTCTTGCTGAGACCCAGGAGGGGAATCGTTTTGCTGAGTTTAGTTACACATTCATACAAATGGAGTTAGTCCTACAAAAGCTTACATTTGCAGCTGGCAAAAAGCCATGTAACTTGTTATTTTATCTTGCCTCCAGTCTTTGGTGAATGCTGTCATTGACACCAAGGTCATTGTGCCCTTGTAGGTACCATTGTCATTTTTGCCAGGAGGACTCAATGTCAACTTCATAGAGAGTTCCCTGAGGTTGGGTTTAATCCAGGTCACAAGAACAAAAAAAAAATTCACCCACTGCTGGGTAAAATAATGCAAACTGTACAACAATACAATTGAAGGAAACCAGGAGGAAAATCAAAAGATTTTCCCAAATCTGCACATGCTTTAAACTTAATAAAGCACCAAGTGTTGACAAAATGTCTTGTGGTTATGAACAGATCAGAAGTTCAAGGCTAGGAGACATGAAATTATCAAGACTCACAGATATGTTTTGCATGGCTGCTAAACCTCAAAATAATTAGTATTGAATATCTTTGCTAAGAATCTAAAGCAGATGTTGGAAATCAGAGGCTAAATCAAGTAATCCTGCATACCAAAAGTTTATCCAAAAGTCCTACTAATGGCACATCATTGTTTTGTTGTTTTTTATTTCAGTAGTAATTGAAACATGTGGTTTAGAACCCTAACTGACAAAACCTCACATTTTGCTCTGTGTTTATCTCAATGTACATATGAGCACGCCTGTTTGTAAGATTCCTGGCTTTCATATACCCATTTTAAAGCTGTTACCAATTTTGGCAAGCATCCATTTAAAAGCAAATACAAAATTTAAAGGCAAGTTTCTCATAATTAGTCACGTTATAATTTACATTGCAATGTGCTCTGGGAGCTTGTTTGGGGGGTTGGGGGATGCAGTCATAGAACGAGCCCTAAAAGGGATTTTATTAAGGGAGAACAGGCCCAGCTCTGGGGAAACATTTGTTCACTTGCTTCAGTCTGTCTTTAGTCACGATGGTCCCCACATATATTCTTAGAGGAGCATTTCCAAAATTTGTCCTGAATGAGTTAAAGGGAGAATTTCAGTGGCTTTGCTATGTTATGAAACTCAACGTGGGTTTTAAAAACAGGTACACCCCAAATAAAATTTATTTCTTTAAAGTCTGAGTACACTGTCAGTTAAATGGGAGTTGTAAATAGTACCTGCAGAAACACCATCTGGCAACTTTCACAGTATTAACGTGTCTAAGCCTTCATGAAACTTGGAAGAAAAAGCTGGAAACTGATTTCTAGCTAATGCAAAGAATATGGGAATATATAGAAAATTACATTTCTTTATAAAGCTCAATAAAGGAAAAAACAGGCTTCATTGTAACACTGGGGCAAACAACCTCTATTGACAAAAACTTAATAAATAACCTCTTAAAATTAATTAATTTTTGTTAAAATGTTTATTAGCAATAGTAAGTAAATCCCAGGCTCTTCTGTCTATCTGTCTTACAAATCAGGACCACATTTGAGAGGACAAGGCTTGAAATATTGACCTAAATAATTTGTTTGTGCTGAAATTTTTGCAGTCTGAAATGCACATTGTTGCCAAACTTTATCTCCGTGATTTGTTCTACTTCAGCATGAAAGAAAATACACAGAGGGACAAATCCATTTGTGTCCTGTCTGTTGGATGTGTGATTCTTTTTAGCAATCCAGTGAGTTTCTTCAAGTGTTATAGAAAAATGGCACAGACAAAATGTAGTTCTGTCTCCTCACACATCAGGCTTTGTGCATGACAAAACCCTCATGCAGACAGGAGTCACGTCCTTCTTTTGCCTCAGTTTTCTGGTCTCTTCAGCCTGGGAGGCTCAGCCTAACCCCTGCACCTTCAAGCTGTATCCAAGCTCCCTACCATTAGGCAAAATTTGCAGCAGTTGTGCACAGGGAACCCAAAACTGTTCCCAGGGGAGACAGCAGTGACCAGACCTTGTCACTGCTCTCTTTATTGCTGTCCCCATTTCTCTTTGTGGTTGGCTGCTGCCATGCTCCAGCCAGCTGTCCAAAGGTCCTGGGAATTTACACTGTCAGGAAATGCATAAGGCTTTCCTCTTCAGCGTTGAATCTGACCCACATATTAACCTCATTATTCCTACATTTGCATGACAACAAGCAGAAAAAAAAGAGCAAGCCAACAATAACTCTGTGTAAAAACCTCAGGAAGGACAATAACTGTAAGTCTGATGACTACAGTATGAGGGCTATTGCTCTTCTGTAAGGCTCCAGCACAGAAACAGCTGAGAAACACAGGAGATAGGGAGAAATTGTAAACATTAGGAAACATTTGAGAAATGCAAATATTATCCCAGCACAGATACAATGGAATTTACAGATCCTTTTTTTTTTCCCTTTCAAAAGCAAGAAACTGAAACATTTTTTCAGCACATGCACCATGTTTTATACTAAACTGCAATTTGCAAAATTTGCAAACTGTATGCACTGGGTAATTCAGTTCCGGGATGCTTCTGCTTAAATATTTTTATAAATAATATTACATTCTTTATAAATAAAATTTATAAATAAAAAATGTTTTTTACAGAGTTAGTTATTCCACGAGGAAATTTTTAAAGTTATATTAACTGAACATGAAATTTTCAGAATTGCACTTACACATAAATCATTTTATTTTTATGCTATTCAGCACAGTGGCTTAAGGAGCTGTTATGTAAGTATTAACAGGACAGCTGCAGGTTGTCCTTTCATCATATTATTCAGATGAGCTCATTTGTCATCCAGAAATCACTCAGAGCCCAAACAATGATAAAAATCTTCCAAAATCTGCGTTCAAAACAAGTCCAGCAGTATTCTGTGACAGAATCATCTCCACAACAGAGCAAGTAGTTACAAATATCTCCTGTGAGATCCCTCTAAAAATAGAGTTCCCCACAAAGATATTGCTGACTGGGTTCATGGAGTCTGACTGGGCTTTTAGTTTTACTGCAAATAATTCCAGCCCCATTTATTCAGTTGTTCTAACTTAACAATGGACCATATATTTAGAGAAAATACAGAGAAAATATACAATGCTTGTCTTCTGCACCTATTTGAACTGTAAGTTTTTCTGAGAAGAGACATTTTCTTTATGATTTTATAATAAAAAGGGTAGTTAGAGTCTTAAAGCAATAAATAATTAGTGAAAAAATGTCAAAAAGTTCTGAGGCTCAGTGAGCCAAAAGTCTTTTATGTTTAAGAACAGAATTTCAACAAATTTACTTTACTTTAGACTGTTATAGCAGACACCTACAGCAACAGGGACAAAATTATTCTGCCTTTTCCAGAACTCACCACTGGGATATTCCAGTTAGGACAAATTCTGTATTTCTTTGAAAAAGTTCACACATCTTGGCAGTGTATGTTTGTGATCTATCTCTGAGGAATACTTCAGATCACTAAAAGGGACAGGTTAAAGTGAGAATTAATATGCTATCCATTCCCTGGGGAAGCATTACAAATTATACCTGGACAAGTGAACAGAAAGGGCCAGATTCTGTCACCCAACAAGGCTTTGCTCTGCTCCCTTCATCAACACAAGGCTGCCATAAAGACTGGACAGGTGCCCTTATCTCAGCCCTGCAGAACACATCTCACAGCTTTGGGTAGGAGACAGTTCCTGCTCCACTCCACACTGTCTGCAGCTGAGGGGAATGGTACCAGATGCCCACCATCAAAGTCATTCATTCCTTGTAGTCAGACCAGCTCTGGGAGTGTCAGACCTGCTGCCAGGACTGCACTGTTGGTCATCCAGCTCTGGAGGGTGGCACCAAGGCAGGAGAGCAGTTCCAAGCAGATATTTGATTGGACCAAGTCCTCCTGGCCACTGCTAAAGCTAATTAGATTGACTAACTTCATTTTTCTGCTTTGAGAGGGAGCTCAAAGAAGCCTCTTGCTGTATTAGGAGGGCTCCCATGCCTCCCATAGCACAGGGCCCAAGTTGGAGTGCTCCTGTATACTTGAGCAGTCCCATGTGTAGCTACACCTGACCATGGGGTGTTGAGGTGATGGTGATAAGTATTTAATAATTTCTCTGCCAATTCATATTCCTGATAGTTGGAGTGAGTTGCTATGAAAGCTAACACTTGAAGTGGTGTGTAAACTTTCTCTTCAATCCATGGCAGGCGTGTTCTTGGTGTCTCAACAAGAGCCCTTCCCATCTGTGAGAGATATGAGTCCCTCCAGGAGCAGAAAAAGGGCTAAAAAGGGCTTCCCAAAGGCACCACCTACAGCTTTAAGCTGAAATTTGGCTGTCACAGGCAGCCCACTAATGAGAGCAGCTGGGAGATTCAATGTGTGACTGTACAACAGATCCTTGGGCATCATCAGGGAAGGAAGCATAGCATGCCAGGTTAGATAAATCCTTCTGTCACACCTGAATAATAACAAGTACCTTCAAAACACTTTCTAAAAGTTCAAAGAATCTTATGCAACAACTTGCATCTCAACATGTTATTGCACTGCAATTTACTCATCCAAAGCTCTTCCCATTCATTTGTTTCATGAACTGTGTGGGACAGTATGAGGAGAAGGCAGCCTTTTTTCAGCAAAGAGAAATATTTCCTTAATTTCTTTGATTGCAGATAGCTTTCCAATCACACACTCACAGATAGGCTCTGAGACTCTATTCCAAACTCCTTCTTGTACTCCCTGTGTGCTTTCATCCAGTTGCCATGCAGACTGCCAGACTAATGAGATAAAGTGGAGCTTGGCATGGTTTATGTAACACTGGAGCTGCACAGCTTCTGAAACTGAGATGGAACAGTGTGGGGCTCTAACTAAAGAGGGTGACATTCATTAGTGATGGGATTAGAAACCATTTATAAAATGTGATTCAGGCACCTAAATTTAGGTGTGAACAGTGTAGCTGCCTATGATAAGGCAGCTGTCTGCGGCATCATTACACATAGAGGAGGTTGAAGGGTCAGTTCAGCTTCATAAATCATAGGTGTCCTGTGCTGTCTGAGACTCTCAAGGGCAGCTATCACAGGAAGCTCCCAGGGAATTTGTGTCCTGCTGCAGGGCAAAGATCCTGCTAGACACCAGGCAGGATGACCTTGGCCTAGGGCCTCTCTTTACTCTCTCACACATGGGCATCCACTGCCATTTGAGATGCTCCAGGAAATCCGAGGCGCACAAGGCTGGGACATAGGGCAGAGGATATCAGGGGGACATATATCCATCTGAAATGACACATAACTATGCTTGTGTAGGCAAGACACCCTGGCCACCTCAGCTGGCACAAGATAAATATTTGAGGCTTATCAAATGATGATGTGTATGTCCTTGTCCAGGCAAATGGATCACACCTCTAGTCAATGCAGTTGGGAATGCACACTTTGACACGCATTCAATAATCCTCTAGATCCATCCACTGCAGGGGCAGGTTACCCTGGAGACATGAAGAGGGTTCATAGACACTGGTCATGTGTTTGCACTAGAAGTATCTTATCTTGGCCTGGTGTCGTGCTGCTCTTCCAGAAGATTAAATGTCTCCTGAGGATCCTCTGTCATACACACACTGCATGGATGTTCCAGAGACAATGAGACACCTCACACAGCACTAGGAGCCCATTCTTAGGCATCTGAATCCCTCAGTAGCCCACTATTATTGGTTATAATAGCAGCTTCACCACCAAACACCTACTGATACTCACCCTGTAGACAGCTCATTGTTCAAGCCTGAACTGGGATCTTCACCTCCAGCTCTGCCCAGAGCCTGCCATGCTGTAACCTTTCAGGCTACAGGCTGTTCCCTTACTTTGTATCTACCCCTGCAGCGCCTTGATCTCAGCTCTTTCCCCCAGCTATGCTGAAATAGAACCAATGAACCATAGAATCAAATCACAAAATATTCAGAGTAGGAAGAAATCCACAGGGGACGTTGAATCCAACTACTGACTCCACACAGGGCAACCTAGAAGTTAACCATATACATAAATGTGTTGTCCAAACATTTCACAAACACCAAGTTTGGGGCCATGACCTCTTCCCTGGGCCACTTATTCCTGTGACTGACCACTGTCTCATTGAAGAGCTATTCCTAATATTCAATGTGAACTTCCCCTGATTTAAGTCATTTCCATGCATCCTACCAGCAGAGACCAGAGGGAAGAGATCAGCACCTCCCTCTTTTTTTAAAGGAAGTTGTAAACAGCAACCTGTGCTGGCTGGGCCTGATGCCCTGGCTGTCCTGAACATGCTGCATGATGGCACTTAGGATGATCTGCTCCGGGATCTTCCCTGGCATGGCCTAAGACTGATAGGACTGCAGTTCCCTGGGTCCTCCTTCCACCCTGGGGCATAGATGGGGCTCCCATTTGCTCACCTCCAGTCAACTGGGACCTCCCTGTCAAGCCAGGACTGCTGACAAATGATGGAAGGTGGCTCAGTGAGCACTTCCACCACATCCCTCAGTACCCTTGGGTGGATCCCATCCAGACCAACAAGTTACAATGACTTTAATCACAGGCAGTAACTAAAACATATCTCACTATTGAGAGGATAGCAAGTTTGTTTGTTTGTTTGCTTGTTTGAGGCTGAGCAAATCTACCATCAGAGAAACCACCCCTAATTGCTATGTCAAGTTCCCTGCAACACCAGGATCACAGTGACACAAAGAACAGAAATCTTAATATTTTCCCCCATCCCCATCTCTTCAATGACTTCCAAATCTCTTCAAGCAGCCTCTCCAGCTGCTGAATTCCCAAGTATTCCCTGCCATACTGAGTCAACCAAGTCTGCCTGAAAATGGATAAAATGTGGTGAATACCTGGTTCACTGGGTACAGGTTCCAGAGTGTTCTCTGGTCTGGAGAGAGTATCCTGAGATGGAGCCCTCCGAGTGCCATTAATGCTGCACCTGCTCAGTGTGCCCATGGTATCACCTGATTTTTTATTTTTGTACAATTTCTAACAATTCTCATTGTTACCTTGGCGCCTGGGGACTGTGATTTGCAGGAAGGGTTCTTTTCCAGGCCAGGCAGAATTATATTACAGTTCCAAGGCATGTTTGGCAACTGCTAATAGTGGCTGGCTATTTTTAGATACTTTATCTGTTCTTCTCACAGTTCAGATCTGTCCTATTTACCCCCACTCCCTTCTTTTTTCTTTTTTTTCCAAAACCAGAGATTTTAGACCTGTAATAGTTTTCACTGAATTTTTGGAATATATTTTTACTGCTTTTAAAAGGTTTTCCATTAGATTGCTTCCACTTCGATTTTTCTAAAATTGTGGTATAATTATTTTGGACCTAAAACTGTATCTCTTCCATGTTGTAACAGCATCTCTCAGAATAAGGACTGAATTTTTTCACTATTTGTTCAGACAGTGAATTTTATATCAATATCTATATCTATCCAGTAATACCTGGTTTTGACATCTGAATATGAGGTTTAAATCTTTTTGAGGGTCCTGCCCCTCAGTCTTTGCCATTAATTTGCACTAATTTGTTCTAATTCACAAAGTCAAATTTAGCGACCCCTCAATGACTGAAAATGCCTGGGGCCATTTGCTGAGCTAAGAGTAGCAAAGGAAGTAGAATTTGGCACTTTTGGTACCAGTAGAAAAGTAGAAAGCAGAAAAAAACCGCTTTCTCAGTATTATTTCACCTGAACCCACACAGGCAATTGCCCTATGTGGAGCTAATTTTGTCTGAAACCCATGGTTCTAAAAAATGAGGAGAAAGTGGGGGGAAGATAATTTGGAGGAAAAATGTACAGTGGATTTTCCAAGGCAGCTGCCAAAGTTTTCACACATGCATACACAGAGAGGAAAAAATAGTGCAGTAGTGATGCTAGATCCTCTCTCAAGACATTTTTAGCATCTTGCTAAGTGATGGCATCCCCAAAGGAAGGGGATGTACTCTTGAGTATATATTAAGTGTCCCAACAAAGTACAAATTTGGGGATGTACTCTTGAGTATATATTAAGTGTCCCAACAAAGTACAAATTTTATTAATGTGCCATGAAAATTTGCCTTGGCAAAGCCAAAAACAAAGATCTTGTTTACTTTCCATTTCACAGGTATCTCTGCTTTTTGATGACTGCTACAAGTGGATTATAACACTGGGGACGTGTAGGCAGGCACCTCACTGAGTGATAAATAAAAAAGGATCCATCTGCAACCTGCCGTGTATCACACATTACAGAGGAATGTCTTCACAGAATAGTTTCCCAGGATTATTTTTAAATCTACCTGGTTTTTTACTGTCAGAAATACCCATTTTCAGCTGCTAGAATTCTCTCTAGAATTACTGTGCATTGGAGCACGGAATATGATGAAAAAATCTGACCTGCTTAATGGAGGGGTTACAGGTGGCACATTAGAAAATGGAAGATGCTTTTCTTTTTCTTGGTAGCTCACTATTGGAAGATCCCCCAGTGCTGTGAAAACATTCATAAGGACTAATATTGCAACTGCTGCAAATAAATTTACAGACAGGGAATGAGAAAGATAGAATGACAACTTGAACAAAAAGGCCTCCATCTGGAAATGTGAGGCTTGGGTCTTGCTTCTGCTGTTCCTGTATAAATCAGGATTAACTGAAATTTTAATGGAAAGAGCTTACCCTGCTTTAAAAATGTGAGATCAGACTCCTGATCTGGGTGAATGAGAAAGATCTAGTCAAAAAAGGAGCAACTATTATTTGTCTGTATTTACTTCAAATGCTAATAAACTGCAGAAGTACATTCATTGAGTTGCAATAAAATCAGAAATTCCATAGAACAGAAAGGATTGTTGTTTATGCTCCATATGCCTGGTAACCATATCCCTGGTAACTCAAGCAGCCTCCTTGTCTGTTCTGCATGGGAGGGCCCATATAGAGCATAAAATCTGTGTAGGTAACACTCAGCATTTGGAGAGCCCAAATGCTGTCAATGCATTTGAGAGGTAACATGAGAGGAAATCCCCATCCCAGCTTTGGCTTTACCTGCTAATCTTGCTTTCCAGCCATGTGTGATCCTGTTTCTTGTAAGATACATCTCTGGCAAGAGAGGCATTGTATTTCTGCTGAGTTTTCTAGCAAGTGGGAACAGGCCAGCCAGTGCCTTGCAGACAGGTAAATGCCCAGCCCTGCTGCTTCTTGTTTTAAATATTAGACTGTACTGGTGCAGAAACTTTGCAGATGCTGCAACTCCAATATTTGCTGGTTTTGCAAGCTCATTTCCTACTTGGTTCAGGAGAATTTCTGAGAAATTTTGGCTATCTAGAAGGGCTTGGAAATTTTGCCATGAAATAGGATGAGTTCGTATCCTGGTGGTGTTTTGTTAGTAAAAGAAAAGAAAAATGGAAAATTTATTTATGTAGCTGACACGCCACAGACAGTTCCAACCATTTCCCAGCTACTTTTTCCAAAATTAGTACTAAACATAACTTAGTCTAGTAAGAATTGCCTTAAGTGTACTGTAATAATTGCTATCTAACGGTCTGGAGAGAAAGAGTCCAAAGGCTGGAAACTCAACACAAAGTGCCACTCACAGCTACAACAGCCAGCTTCAAAGGGATTGAAACAGCTGAAAAGCATATCCAGGTCATTGACAAAAAGCATGTAAGTTGTTTGCTACCATACCAGGGCTAATGCAAGAAAAAGATCATCCTTTTTCTATTTTTCTTTTTCTTTTTTTCTTTCTTTTTTAGTTACAGTCTCTTTTCTTAGAGAGACTATTAATGGATTTATGTTGAAGCATAATGTTGCTTCCTGTTTCACTAGGTCTTCCTTCCATAATAAATCCTGTCATTGGATTTGCCTTTTGCATTCCACTAATGTTTTCAAAGCAGTAAATGCAGAGACTGCAGGACATCTTTACCTGGTGGTAATAGGTAATTAAAAACCTATCATTGGACAAGCATAGGTAGGATTCTTTTTCTCTCTTAAAAGCATTACTTTGCTTTCCTTAATTTAATCTAATCTGAACTCATTATGAGTCTTCTTTCTTAGCTCATGGCTCCTGCTTCTTATGTACATGTCTGTCTTTCCTTTTCCAGACACAACTGGCTAGAATAACATTGGCTTTGACACAACTCCCTAGCATGGATATTTAAAATACAGGCTTCTCTCCAGCAAAACCAAGGCTTCAGCTGCCACAAATTTCATTGCCAGACTTCTGCCTTGTGCTCCTGGCAATAGTTTAAAGGACTGGAGTGAGATGCTTGTGAAGGCTGCCATCACGAACAGGGTCTTTTTTTGTTCCTGCTTGTACCAGGTGACCAGGCACTGACGTACAGCGTAGCTCAGGCAACGACCAGGGGTGAGTGCCTGGACTTTAATGCAACTCTCCAGCCATGGAAAGGAAGGCCCTTGACAAGGCTGCTCTTGGATTTCCCACACAGTTCTTTTCACAGCATCCTGGTCCCAGGATATACAGTTACACCACGTCAGGGCTGGCCTGCAACACACAGGCCACTGAATCCCTGTGGTAGCAAGGGAAGAGGCTGCAGGGTATCTAAATCCAGCCAGGACCATGAGATTTATATCTTGTTCCTTTACTTCCAAAAGATGCCCCAAGATCACCTGTTCTCCAAAAGTGGCACTTGAATATAAATATAAAATGGATGAAGGGTCACTGGAATGAATGCCACCAAATTCCTGGCAGAGCTTAGTCCTTGAATTCTCTGTGTGTCCTCAGAGCCACTGTACATCATTTATTGGTTCAGACAATTGTTATGGATTTCTCATTCCCTCCTGCAGACAGTATGAAAAGGGATTCTTGGTCTCCAGCCAATATTTTGATCATTTTCAGAAGTAATGGAGAAATCTGTGTTCCTCTTTGAATGATCAGAAACTGGTCATTTTAGGAGATAATCTAAGGTAGACATACATTTTCATGGTCATAGAAGTAAAATTCTGTATTTTTTTCATTTGTCAAAAACTTAAATACAAAATACAAGAACCAAAGAATCTTCATGCTTTGTTAGAAAGGATCCATTCAATTTATATGATTTCCTAAAGAGAAGGCTTTGAGCTTGCACGCAGAAAAAGGTGCAGAGTATTAGTCATAGGAGTAAACCATTGATTGAACTAAGCAGTTCACTGGAAATGAGGTGCTTTATATTCATTGAACCAGATGCTTGGATTGCATATGTTGTATCAATTTGCTACATTCTCTCTATTTTAGACACAATTCCTTTTTAACAACACAAATAAGACTTTTGAAGCCAGTGTGAAAAAGCAAGCTGTCCCCATCTCAGAGAGGGGGTTCCTTGGAAGTCTAGATCATTATTTTCATGGTAATGACTTAATTCTTAATAGCTTAACTATCAGGCAGAGTTCAGAGAGTGCTGAACTCAGAATGCATAGAAGTAATCTAACTACTTACATGGAAGTGAACCCATTAGAGCTCCCTCAATACCTTTAAAATGGCTAAATTATGCATGGTGTTGGAATGGGTTGTGCTGACTGAAAATCAACAGTGGCATTCTGGAGGAGAATAATAACTACTCTACTCAGTTTATATGTTGGCCTTGCTCTCAATTGGGAAAGAATGTACGTGCTGCTTGTGAAACTGTATGGAAGGAATGCAGATGCAGGCTGTTGCAATTTTTTTGGCCAAGATTATGTCATTTCAATGGAAATTCCAAAATAAGGTCACAGTAAATTTTCTGCATCCAATTGTGAGCTTCTTTTTTTTCTGCTGCTTCGGTTTGCCAGAAATGTGAGCAGTTGTAAATTTCCACACAAATTGAATCCAAAAAGGACAATGCAGATTTTCCCCTCCACCTGTCAGGCAGGCAGTCACATCCACTGACTTCAAGAGACCAAAAGCTGTACACTGAGTGCTTTGGGGATTGACTCTGGAAAGAACAGCAACAAGCCAAGTTTGAGAGTTTTTGACAGTCTATCTAGAAATGATAAAAAAGCCAGTGAAAGGAGAGCTGTTTGGAAAATACTTAAAAAGACACTGTGGAAGAAAGATTTAAACTACAGAAGGAAAAAATATCCGTTCTTATTACACAGGAATTACAAATAAACAATACATTCTGTGAAAGTGTTCTGAGTATGGTGAAATCACATTGCGTGAGGTGCTTAAGATGACATGTTTGCACCTGGGCCTTTTCACCCTGAAAACTATATTTTGATTTTTAGATTTTTCCCTCTAGTGAAACTGAGGTTTTCCATGGAAGAATTATGCTTGCTAGTTACAGGGGATTTTTTAGCTTTTATTGGCTTAGATTACAACCATAACCTTTCAGTGAAAGAGGCCAGAAAAAATAAAAGATTGCCCTCTATCAAGTGACCTAATCTCTTATAATTCTCTCTTTATATTTTTTCCCTATGGCTAAATGATGAGACTAACAAGCCTCTTTGTTGCTTTTTAAAGGTATGATACATTTTGATGGCCATATTTTTATAGCAAGCACCTGATTTTATTCCCAATTGGTCAAGCTAATGCATGTTACAATTTCTTTGCTATTGCTTGATTTGATGCACTTGATTTTAACCAGATTTTCAGCTGGAGCTATTTTTGAAAAATATAAGAATAAGACAAAGAAAAAATTATGAAAAAAGTATTTTTACCATTACTTTTTAATAATTTGTTATCTGTTTTCTATAATTTAAGTTTTTTAGATATTTATTGCAGTTAAGAGATATGAAAATGAAAAGAAGTTATCCTCTCAGATTTCAACAGATCATAGATTTTGATAGAATACTTGATTTAAACATACTCATAAAATAGGAAATCAAGCTCAGAAAACTATTTTCTGAGTAAGAAAGAATTAGAGTTTTGAGCTGATGCTCCTGCTATCTGAAAACTAAAAAGATTTTTTTATTAATAATTCAGGAACGTATCAGAATTGGGAGCAAATTCCAAGTTTAAAAAGTAGTTTATTTCCTCAAAAGTTGATTAGGAACCCATGGTTATGTGACAATCAGATTCAAGAGCACCTGGAGAACCTGAATATTCCTAAATCCATGGGACCTGATGAGATGCATCCCCAGGTACTGAGGGAATTGACTGATGTAGTAGCCAAGCCACTCTCCATCATATTCCAAAAATCATGGTAATCAAGCAAAGTCCCCAGGAATGCTGGGTGAAAGGAGGACCCTGGAACTACTGACCATTCAGACTCACCTCCATGTGCAGTAACATCATGGACCAGATCCTCCTAGAAGATTTGCTGAAACACATGAAACATACAGAAGACAGGGAGTTAATTAAAAACAGCCAACATGGTTTCTCCAAGGGCAAATCATACCTGACCAACTTCATGGCCTTCTCTGACTGACTGCATCAACAGGCAGGGGAAAGGCTACAGATGTCACCTACCTGGACATCTGTAAGGCCTTTGATATGGTCCCTCCCAACACTGTTATCTCTGAATTGAAGGTTTGATGCATGGATTGTTAGATCAACAAGGATCTGGCTGGATGGTTGTGTCCAGAGTCCCAGGCAATGCCTGAATGTTCAGGTGAAAACCTGTGGTAAATGGTGTTCCTCCAGGGTCTCTACTGGGGCCAATGCTATTTAATCTCTTCACCAATGACATGGACAGTGACACTGAATGCACCCTAGGCTAATCTGCAGACAGCACCAGGCTGAGTGGTAAAACTGGTGCACTTTAGGAAAGGGATGCCATCTAGAGGGATCTTGACAGGCTTGAGGAGTAGGACAGCTTTTTACCAAGGCCCACATGATAGAACAAGGGGAAATGGTTTTAAACTGAAAGAGGATAGATTTAGATTGGTCATAAGGAAGAATTTTTTTTCTTTAAGGGTGGTCAGATACTGGAAGAGATTGCCCAGAGAAACTGTGGCTACCCCATCCCTCTAAGTGCTCAAAGCCAAACTGCGTAAGATTTTGAGCAACGTGATCTGGAGAATAACATCCTTGCCCAAAGCAGGTAGGCTGGAACTAGATGACCTTTAGAGATCCCTTCCAGCCAAAGTCCTACTGTGATTCTATGACTCTATAAAATATGTGGCTAGTCAGATGTCTTCCAAGATTAGCATAACTGATCAAGGGATTAGCTGGGTATCTACCTTATGGATGAATAGCTCAAGGGGAAGGAGCTATTACAGCTCCTAGCCTGTCTTTAGGATGACATTTCAGGTCTTAGCTTGCACATTAGTCTTAATTGTTCCAGTAAAAGGAATAATCAGTTCTTATGTTCCCTGCAGGCTGGCAGCCTGAAATGTGATCTGCAGCCCAAGGGTAAAGATCTCATCTGAGTCACCTTTGTTCAAGATGAAAACCTAAGGAATTTTATTTTAAAATCTTCTAGGTGAGTTAAGACAATATCTGCAGGACAGCATGACTGTTCAACCACTTTTGCTAATTTCTCAGCACTAACAACTACATCAAATACATGTTTGACATTAAAAACCCCTCAAGAAGAAAAGCAGTGATATGGTTGAGGGGGAGGAATAGGATACCAATTTTGATCCCCAAATAATGACATCTTCCCTCTTCCTCCTCTGCCAGGTCTCTCATTCCCAGTTTGGTGTCATGTTGTGATGATGGTTATTCAGGCTGCAGGACCATAATCTCTGCACTGCAGCATTTACAGCTACATTTGCCAGTCACTCAGGGAGCAGGTCTGTCCCTGCTTCAAGCTGTGCAGAAGGCAGGCTTCTCTCTTTCTGGGTCACAGGTGATAAACAAGTATGGCCACCTCCTCTCCAGGGAACTCAGGATATTTCTGCTTGTGCCTGCATATCCTCTCACTCTGCAGAAAGAATAAAACATCTGTGGAGAGATGAATGCTTGAATGCATTTTAAAAAACACTAGTGGCTTACTGAAAATAAAAGCCAAAAAAAACAAAACCAAAACCAAACCAAGCAGATTTAATTAACAGTTGTTATAATCAACAGTGTTATGTATGGGCTTCAAAATGTCAATGACATCCTAAGCAGTGACTAAAAAGAGGAGATTGATGTTCTACAGTAGCCACTCTTAAATAGATTCTGCGTTTACTCTGATTTACAAAGTAAAATGAGATTACTCTCTCTCCCTTTCCCCAAGTATCAGTTGTTAATCTCAGTATTCCAGAGGTTATTAAAGCAGGTAGATTTTCAGCCTTTACAAAGTACTCCTCATATACTGATACCACTCACAGTTATATGAGCAGAACAAACATTAAAAGGGATACTGACCCACCTCTCTGGCCCACCAGCTTCCTCCTGTGCATCTCCTACATCTCCTAAGCAGTTGTAGAGTGTGACAATAGAATGAAATTTGTCCCAGTGGTCAAAAATCTTATCTGATCACCCTGTAGATCCTCAGCACAAACTCACTCTAAGACCTTCCAGAAATCCCAGGCCAGGACCTTGGGGTATACATTGGATGGGGAATACACTTTAGGAGGTTGTGGCTGCACCCATGAGCATGATGCCTGGTTCTGGGAGCAGCCTTCACAGTCCAAATGTGGATGTTTCTCTCTTCCTCCTTCCCCTGTACTTGGATGTACATCCCAACCATTATGAAATTCAGTCTACCTCCCCAGACCAGGCTGAGAAAAGTAAAGGAGCACTGGTTCTGAGATGAGAGTTGGAATAATGAAGGCAATGGGCTGGACAAACCCTCTACGAGCCAGGAGCTGCAAAGGAGATGGAAAATAATTAGTAAGATCTAAAATGCTGAATTGCTTGTAGTGAGATTAAATAAGATGGAGAAGAGTTTGAAGTAAAAATAAAGTCAAGAATGGATGTTTAGATGGGAAAGAGATAACCATGATTCTGCTGCAAGAGAGGAAAGCCAGACTGAAAGTAAGCAGGGAGAAGAGTAAGAAAGTCTGAGTTTGGGTGGAAATCAGTTGAAAACCAGTGGCCTATCTGCTTTTCACAAACATATAAGAAAAACACCCTATGAAAACATCATTCTAGAGACCTAATGTACACACTGCACAAAACAGATTAATACGACTCCAAGCATTGTTGTCTTTTGTTTTCATTTGCCAAAGCTAGTTTGGTCATTAAGTTAACAAATCTGTGGACTTATCTCAGTTTTATCCCAAAATAAGCAAAGTTCTGGCTGTTTTTTTAAACTGAATTCTTTCTCTTCAGAGGAAGCCAACACCTGCTGCTAAACTCAAAAGCCAGATGGTGCATTTGGATGCATTTAGACGTGACCCACTACACAGGAGGGAGTGCTGCCAACATAAGAGGATGCCTTTACCCTATGGATTTGCAAGAGGGACCAAACCTCAGTGGGCTGATAAGGCTGAATGCAGACTGATGCTGAGCCCAGCATTGTTTAGTGCAGGAGATTGATTGCATTAGCAGCTCTGCTCGATGCATCAGGAATTTAATGCCTTCCAAGGGGCAGCCTTTTTCCACCATAGGAGCTAATAGTTCTTACAAATGAATAAACTGTAAAAGTATCTTCTTGGACTGGCTTAGGGAAGGAGGGAAAACAGAGCCAGAGTGGGTGAAAGAAGCCTATCTTTCTCTTCACCCACAGTCCTGCCTTCAGCCTTTCATAGTAATTCTTGTGTTCAGTTTGGCTCGGCAGCCATATAAAAACATCTGCTCTGAGTGTCTCAAAAGGAACTTGCTAATCTGTAATGTTTCATGCACACAACAAAACAAAACCTGGAATCCATCCTCCGTATCATATGTAGCTGTGTGGAAAGATGCCTGTGAAATTAAGCTGAGCAAGAGGCATGTATTTACTTATTCACAGCAATAAAACACAAATAAAGACTCAAAATGTCTGTAAGGCCCTTCACATTTCTCAAGCAATGCAAATCACTGGAGTCTGCTCACTTGTAGGTGTTCACTCAGGTGACAGTGTCCTAGAATCACAGAATGGTCACAAGGGATCTTTAAAGGTCATCTAGTCCAATTCCCCTGCATCAGGCAGGGACATCTTCAACTAGACCAGGTTGCTCAGGACCCCATTCAACCTCACCTTAAATATCTTCAGGGATGAGGCAGCTAACCCTTCTCTGGGCAACCTGGTCCTGTGTCTCACTACCCCAATGGTAAAAAAAAAACAAAAACAAAGCAACTTATTTTTAGTTTGTATCTACCCTCTTTCAGCCTAAAACCATTACCCTTTGTCCTATCCCTACAGGTCCTCCTGAAAAGTCTGTCCCCATCTTTCCTATAATCTAATTCCCCATAAATTTGGAAAGGCCATAATGAAGTCTCACCAGAGCCTACTTTTCTCTCTTTGCTTGCTTTTAAACCTTATACCAAATGATTTCACTGAGTATTCTGTAGCTTTTACACTGTCAGAAATAGTGAACAGCCATTCCTCAACTCCCTTCTTTGTACTACTTGTGGTATTATAAAATTTAACACATCTCTCCCCCTTCCCTCCCACAGAATGTTTTCCAAGTTGATGATCTTGAGATTGCTTACTCTTTTTCTTGTGGGAGTAGCTCCATTTTGTAGATCAATGTCATTATTCTTATCAGCACCCTTCCCAGCTGAAGTAAAACCCTTTCTAGATCAATGGCAAGAATTTAATTACATGAAAAATATATTTGTGAAAATAGAATGTTAACTCCTACATTTGTTTCCTATTTTTCAACATTATATTCATCCCAAAAAGATCTTCTGGTTTTGTTCATGTTAGCTTTACATGCCTTTGGTAAGAAATATTTTAAATATTTTTGAAAATCCATTTGTATGAACAACCATAATGATCTGCTCATTGACACCTTCAAAAGACTGCAATAAACTTGCAACTAAAAAGAAATGGGAGCTGATGTTCCCCCTATATCTCATATTTACATTTACATAAAATCTCATGGTCTGATTTTATTCTCTCCTATAGCTCCTACAAATTTGCTTGATAAAAGTCAGATTTACTGCCCTCAGAACAAATTCTGTAGCTTTTTTAAAGCCTGCTGCAGCATCTGCTTTTATTTTTAATGGAAAAAAGAAAGTCCTTCAGTATCCTGGCTGCAACTTTCTTACCCTTTTCTATTAATTTAAATAAATGTCTAGGATTAAGAACATAAATGATTAATTAAGCAGTAATATATACATCATGACTGGAAAATAATTCAAGTAGACACTTTACAACCAGTTATTTCAGTAACCTGTCAGTCTGGGGAGACTTTCTAGTAGTCTTCCATTACATGAAGAGAGCCTACAAGAAGGACAGAGGGACTTCTTACAAGGGCACAGAAGGTTAGGACAAGGGGAAATGGCTTTAAAGTGAAACAGGACAGGATTAGATGAAATATTAGGAAGAAATCCATTACTACGAGAGTGGTGACGCACTGAAAACGTTTCCCAGAGAAGCTGTGGATGCCCCATCCCTGGCAGTGTTCAAGGCGAGGCTGGATGGAGCTTTGAGCAGCTTGGTCCAGTGGAAGGTGTCCCTGTCCATGGCAGAAAGAGATGGTAACTAGATGATCTTTAAGGTCCCTTCCAACCCAAACCAGCCTATGATTCCATGACTGTACTTTGTCTTCACTTCCTTTCTATACAAGATCTCAAATATTTCTACTTGCCTTCTTTCTTTCTATACAAGATCTCAAATCTTGTATATGGTAGATAAATACTTTCTCAATAAAGTCTGCACATAGAGTTTTCTTTTCCCTTTAACAATTCCAGTCTTGAACAAAGGGTTCCAAGGCATTCTTTTGCACTAGAACCTGAAGCCAAATGCCATTTTTCTCTCATGCAAATTGACAGGAATTAAGTGCAGGATAGTCTTAACATCAACATACTGAGGAGCCCATGTCTTCATTGATGCATTTACAAAGACCTGTCAAGTCCTGGCAACAAAATTCATGATATAAAATTAAAAACCCAAACATATACAAAATCTGATTTAAAAAGTAAAGGATCTGCTGAGTTACTGATTGAGAAATTAAGAGATGTTTCCAGGATACTTGTAAGGATGTACAAATTATGCATGACTCCTTTGTAGTCCTCATTCAGAGGAAAACACACACAGGAGTCTCTAAGCTTGAAAGCACTAAATGGAAAACTGAGAAACCAGGGTGCAATTTTCCTGATTGCAGGCCTCCATAACAATCTCTTAAAATCTACATATGTGAGTTCCCTGACCGAGGAAAACAGGAGGATAGTGTGAAAATTTGAAAAAAAGAAAGGCTAATTTTCTCAGCTGAGCCAATAATCATACATATATGTCACATGTATCAATGCCATACCTTGCAGAAACATTTCAGAGGTTAGCAATAAAGATCCACAATTTTACAAGAGCTTTTAGTTAACATTGACTCTCAGTAACAGAGAGAAGATGAACATACTGAGGATGAAAGGTGCACCTCCAGTAATAAGACTCATGTAAGTATAAATACAACCCACTTCTACTTTTATAGAATATTCTGCCATCTGACTGATTGGAATAAAAATATCATTGTAGTCCCTGAGATCATCATCTGCAGACTTATGTAACAGCAGAAACTGTTTTTCAGGAAAAATATTAATTGCAGCCTATTATTAGCCATGAAAACATTCTTCAGTGTTATGAGTCATGGTTCTTGTCATCAAGTTCAATGCCACTGAAATGTACTTCCTAAGAGCAACACCCTTAACTCTGCTCAACACAGTGGTTGTGTTAGCATGGTTAAATGCTGGCTCTCCAACATTCTGTTATGAAATAAAAAGGATACATGTGGAAGGACTTGAATGGCATCACATATATTTGGACTTCTGAAGTGGAGGGCTGATGCTGCCATAGCAACAAAGCCTCTGGACTGTTTAAATTTGAAACCACCACAGTTAAACTCCTGTTGTGATAGAAAACAACTGTATTGGTAGCCTGGGGTCACCCTACTTTTGCAACTACAGTTGTTTGCAGTATGATCCATATTTATGATATTAGGGGCTGCATTTTTCTAGGGTTTTACAGGCAGACTGGTGCCTCTCTTGTCCTTCCTCCCACCTGACCAAGAATGTTGTCAACACCAGATTTTCAGAAGATAGAGCTCCCTGTGAATGTATTTATGTACATAGATAACAAAGCCACAACTGAAGCTGGATGTCTCAATAGAAATATTGTCTTGATGTTGCTCTTATTTGATTGTAAAGTATAATCCCTGGACTTGTAAATAAACACATTCATATTTTGGAATCTTACTTTATGTATTTATATGCATATATTGCATCCTCAATCACAAACTTGAGGTAGTAAAATAACCCTTTTGCCAGACACATTTATCTGATACTTCTGTTCTTTCTGAGCTTAGCAGAGTCTGGTCTAGGAAATTGCCTCTCTACTTAAAAATTGTGATGCTTGAAGGTTTGTTGAGGAGATATTTTTAATTTCTGTCTTTTCTAGCATTAGTGTTTACAATATGATGCTTCAGATTTTCTGGGTTTTTTCACAATTCTTGAAGCAGTAATTATATTTATCAAATACTGATCTTTTTTCATACACTCAAGTGTTACACCTATTACATTTATCTACCTCATTGCAAATAGCAGTATGAGAATATGTATCAATTTTTAGTCCTTTTAATGTATTGAGTTCAGCTTTTGGGTTACATCTCTCAATTTCTCAACTGTTAGTACTTTACCAAGTAATTCCATATTTTCTCTATCTGCACCTGTCGCTACTCTGAACTTGGTTCTCCCTGCTCCCAGGCTGCTTATGTCACTCTGGTGGTGTAAAGGCTCTATCTAAAGGTAGATGATAGTTTAATCTACCTATTTTCAGGTATTTTTATGTAGAGTAATTGCATTGAGTATTTTTGAGCTGAAAAAGAATCAGTTGTTCTGGTGTATTATCCAGCCCCACTGTAATTTGCAACTGTTCATAGCCAGAAATAGAGTATTACGAAAGAGATGCTACCTATTAAAATATTTCTGGTGGGAATCCATTAGTGAGAATTTATGTTCCATTAGTGAAATTAGTTATGTAGCCAACATAGCTTTCTACTAAGTGCTGGATGAACACTCCTCTCCATCCCCACCTTGTTATTGGCTCACAAGTCATAGCAGAGCTTCCGACCACTGCTACCCCAGGGAAATAAAATGGGAATATTTTTGGATATAAAGTCACTGCTACAAAGCAGAAACTTTCCTGTGGAGTGAAATTATCCATATAGATACAGGAACACAGTTAAAGTTACACTGATACTTTTGACAGGGCACAACAGTTTCTGCAGGTAGTTTCTCTAATGATTTGGAATATCTCTTTTCAGCCTAATATATGTCCCTTCAAAAGCACTTCAAACCAAAACAAAAACAAGCTTAAAAGCATATAAAGGTTCACAAGAAGACTAAAATTAACTCTCTTGTCCTTCCTCTGTCAGGGCTATAATTAAGCTAACATAGATTAAAACTTCCCCAGAGGAAACAATCCTTAAATGAGTTTATTATTTTTTAAAAGTGTGTGAAACACAACCTCACTATCACACAAGCTGTTAAATCTCTTGGTACTCCAGGGAATGAGGTGGGGCGACAGTGGGTATGGCATCCCCATGTAATCCTGAATACAGGCATCTCACAGGAACAGTTACCTACTGGCTCACCTGACTGGGGATTTTATATCTGTTCTGGCTCTGAAACTCTGCTGGTATTTGGGGAGCACTGGGCATCCAGGCTGCTGCATTTTCCCTGTGCAACACCAAAGGTGCCTTGACCTGGTGCAATAGTGTGGAAAATAGATTATGACTCTCAATCCTCACTCGCGTTTTTAAAAATAAACACCTTTTTATCTTGTGACCAGAGGCTAGCACAGGCTGTTTTACTGCTCTCCATAAATTTCTATTGCCTCTGAAAACTAACCAGCTTGGGAGCTCCTAATATATCATCATCATCATTACATTTGCCTTTGGTAAATTTACCTAAAATGTCTTTCCAGAGGACTAAATTGCAGCATAGCAGGGGAGATGAGAAATTGCTATTCACAAGTTACTGCCTTGCAAAGGTTAGCTTATAAAAATGTGTGCTGACTTAGGCAATGTTCTTAATTGCCATTTTGGGGATGAAGATTGGGTTACATTAAGATTTCTTAAGATTAAGAGGCTGTCCTCACACATATGTAAATAAGAGGAATTGCTGAGCTCTGAAAAAAAATCAGATTTTTAGGAAACTATAAGGGCTGTGAAGATAGAAAAATTGCTTAAAATACTTCCATTTGTTTTACAAAATGTCACTTTTCAGTACTTCCTCCAAGGCATCTCCCAAGGATTGTCAAGACACAGCACTGAAGAAACGAGTCAAGCGCCGGTTCTTGGTTGACAAGGTAATTTGGAAAAATTGGATACCCAAGATCTATGTAGAGATCTTGTCCCATCAGTGGCTGTTCTTCCAAGGACTACACAGGATTATCAATCATCATCATCATCATCATCATCATCATCATCATAATCCTTACTAAAGGATTGTGGCAGCAGGTAACATCAAGGTCCTTACTTGGCCAGGTTTTAGTTTTCTGACAACACACTGTGTTTCAGAAGATAAAAATCAAGTGGAAAAGAATCTTTGTAAACTCATAAATCATTTAGTTGTCTGAAGTTGTATGGGTGTATTCAGATGTAATGGAAGTCATTAATATGTTACAACAATGAAGAAAATGTCTAGGAATTAATCTGGTGATATAGGACTTACACATGGTGACAATATGTTCCTATTATTTAGTATATTAGTAAAATTTCATAACATGAAGCAGCACATCCCTAGAATTTTACATGCAAATTAGTGCCTCTTAATTCTTCCTCCCATATGAACCAGAGCATTAGCTGCACCACATTTTCAGTAGGGGGAGCTCCATATATATATATCTGTGCTTACATGTGCAAATCCCAAAGCTTGCAGCTGAATGTTTTGGTTTCTGTTATTTGCATGAAAATTGTTGTCACTAAGGGTAAAAACATAAGTATGCTTTGTACCAAATTATAGGACCTCTGTTTCTTGGAAAGATTTGTGCACATGAATAAATATAATATAAATAATATGTTGCCTGATCTGTTATCTCCTTTAGGCTCATAAAAATTTAAAATGGGTAAAAATTTTAAAATGTGGTAAAAATTTACTCCACATTTGGGAAACTAAGACACACAGACATCATGTGCTGGCCAAAAACATTGCTGCATCATTGCAGTCCCTGAGCCACCAAGGGCATGTTGGATTGTTCAAGCATCTAAAGTGGAATTGTCCCATAAAATCTCACATTGCCCTTTTGTTGGCTAAGCAGTGTGAAGAAGTGCATGTTCTTCCCAAAGAACTGCAGTAAATTATCTTCCTGGTTACAAGGCAACAAAAGGGAAAGAACATGCTTTGCAGACAAACATGTTTGAGGCACAACACAGCTACGAATTTGGATGTAATAGTCAGTGATATTCTTAGCTCTTTTTTAGGGCTCTAATTTCTAAGGGCTGCTTTTATACTCAATTCATTTACACAATATTTCAGCTGTTAAAAAGTTTTCTCATTCCATTGGATACAGGAGAGAAAAAGAAGGCTAACTTCCATCTCTACATTTAACCTGTGTGAATAGCACTTAATCATTCAATAGGGATTTTTTTTCTAACATTTCCATTAAATTAACCATTCTAAATAATGAAAGTTATTCTGACAAAGGGAGCCACAAGATCAAGCATAGAGTGTCTGGTATCTGTTCCACTTTATCTTGCATGCTGTCATCAGAGGATAAATTTATAAACAAAGATTTTCCAGGATTCCAGATTTGTGAAGAACAACATTATCTTCTCAGTCTGCATCTTTCCTCTGTGTCATATGTTCTATAGCTTGGGAATACTGTACATTATCTACTGCAGGCACATGTTTTAGATCATAAATGAATGAAAATTTATGTAAGTGGATTTTTGCATTGTGACAATTCTCACCTTTTACCAATCTTTCCTAAGTACAGAGGAATGGACAGCCTGAATGGAGGTCCTTCTCAAAAGACTGCTCCAAGTGGCAGAGAATAGAGCCATCTATTGATTGGGGGGTACAGTAATGTCTCCCTTCTGACACTCACAATGCTTTAAGAACTTATGTTCCACCTTCTGAACACCAGCATTGCTCACAAGTTTTTATTTTGGTAAGTGCCATACTTCACAGATACATTCTTGAGAAGGAAAAGACCTAACTCCCACAGCTCCCAAGTGTGATTCTTTTAGCTATTAAGCACTGTGATCTAGAAAGCCTGCACAGGATTTTCTTCCAAATGCTAGGTAATGACTTTGGTCCTCTCTAGTATTTAATTTAGTAGCTACCTAACAAAAATGTAGGGGTAATGTAATAAATTGCAAAATACACAACAGAACTGTCTACTCCAGCAGGCTTTATTTATTAAAAAATATTTACAAACAAAATATTTTACATATTTTACATCTGAAGACTTTATGTTACCATGGTTAAAGTGGAAATACTTTATTACCAATAGTTTAAAAAGGCTGTACACAAGGCCATAATGAACCCAAAAATAGAAATCACTGGAGAAAATCACAGATGAATGCAAAGAGAATCATTGCACAGTAACAGCTAGCAGACACTCTATTTGATATATTTCATATGAAAATAAGTGGTCCTCAGCTTTTAACTAGAAAGACAAAAAAAAAAAAAGAAAAGCAAAAAACTAAAAAATGCCACACGAAAAGAAAAAAATGCTCCACCAAGCCCGTGTGCTGTGACCCTGCAGCGCCGGTGTATTCGCAGCTCCGGTCCCGGGTGCGGCAGCGGGAGCGCACGCCAGCCCCGCTGGGTGGCACTCACTGACCGGGCGTGCAGCGAGCGCCGGGCGCGCCCCGCTCCGCGTCCTTCCCGAGCCTCCGAGGCGCTGCCCGCCGAGCTGCCCCGCTCCTCGCACTACTCTGAGCCACAGCTGGGTGCTCTCCATCAGCTTGGCCTTTACAGCCGGCAAGTGCAGCACTGTGGGCTCTTGGAGCAATTGGATGGCAGGATGGAGACAGCAGCTGTGACAGAACAAGGCACTGCCCCGGCAGCAATCGGCACTTTGCTTGTGACTGTCCATCTCTCATATCAAAGGCTGACCCTGACTTCATCCTTTTGTTTTGTGATAACAAGCCAGAATAAATCAACCTGTCAAACCTTCACGAAGAAGCTCTAATGCAGCTGTTGACCAATCCTAGATTAATATACAGTGCCCACCATATAGAAACAAAGAAAAGCTAACTTTGCATCTGTTAGCATGTAAGAGTGCAGCCTCACAAATGCCAACCTTTCAAGACCATGTGCATTCCTCAGGACTCAAACCTAGTCTTTTAACAAACACTAACCTTAAAAAAAAACTTTGTTTAAATGTTTCTCACTTTTTTTGTGACGTGAACTTGTTTGAAGTGAACTGAATATCTGAAAAAACCCTCACAGGAACTTAGTGCTTATGATTTTGCCTGCTAAGACATGGTATCAGCATCGGCCTTTGTTTTCCACTTGTATGTTAAAAAACATCCTGTGTGAACATGGAATTGGCTGCAGGAGGTCACACTGAAGACCCACCCAGTCCTGCCGTGGCCATCAGTACGTCACTTTTTAATGGAGCACGCAAATACTGACGACAAATACTTGCAGCCTGAAGCTCAGGCACTCACACAGAGGTGATGTTTGTGCTTCATAGCTTTTGGTACCTATTTTGTTTATTTGGTGGGGGTACAAATAATGAACTTGCTTTATTTCCATTTTTTCAACTTGCATACAATTTGCCTTTGGACACTCTGCATGGCAATGTGTTCCACATTTACTTAAAACACATTTACTTACACATTGCTTGAAAAGGGGTCTATTTCTGTTTGTTTTGAACGAAAAGAATACTGCTGGATGTAGGTATGTGTTAGACACAAGGAGAGAAGTTTGACAGTTTTAAATCAGGTGGGAGGGCTGCCTAACTAAACAGACCTACGCATGCTATTTGCATCATATATGATAAAAGGAGTCACAATTATTTTTATATCTTCTCTGGAGTCAGGTGATTACAGCATCTATAAGGCTTGGCTACAAAGCCTACCTTCAGAACCAAACTAGCACAATATTCATCCAGGCATAAAGATGCTGTGAGTATAAAACTCATTATTTCAGGCCTTTCCAGACTGAGAGAAAAGTGTTATATTCATAATGACACATGGGAAGCATGGTGATATAAAGCACTGGGGTGAGATTCTGTGCCATGCTTGAGTCATCTTACAAGATCTTTCGATGTGAAGATAGTTTTACACCTACCCAGTTCTGAGGCTGTCTGTGCCTGAGGAGCTCTGCCTGTTAACTTACACTGTTTAAAACTCTCTGAGGCACTCACAGGGTCACAACACTGCCTTGTATCATCTCCTCCTTCTAAAACTTCTTCTATGATACAAAATACATGTTGTATATTTGAAGTCAGCAAAAGGTTCAACCTCTTTGAACTGACTCTAGACTCAATCCATCAAGAAGCTCTGTGGTTCCTCCTTTTGACAGCTTAGATCTTAGTGTATTGCTTCCTCTAGAAGTCAGGCCAGGGTAATTATGAGTGAACCTGCTCCCTTAAATGGATAGGAAAAAGAACTTTTCTTTGGAAAACAGTTTGAAGACCGGTGGTTGAAAGCTTTTTTATCAAAAATACAATTAAAATCTAATGACAAAGGCCTGGAAGTTTCTTACATTTATTCACACGTGTCATTTTTAAAAAGTGAAAAATGGGCCTTGGCATTTTCCAATTCTAAAGTCAGCCAGAAAGTTAGGTGCAAACCTAGAGTTTAAAATTAATTTTGAATAAATCTCTAAATAAAACTAACTGGACCACATTCCTTCCAGCTGAACCTATGTGAAGCCTGTTGAATTATGTCAACAAGGAAAAAATTTGACCTATCTTGTTTGTAAAATGTTGCGCAAATACAACAAATACATTGAGTAAACGGTTCCAGAAAGAGTGCAGCATCATCATCCAAAATATGTTCTAGGAAACATAAGGGTAGATAGTGAGCTGAAGACTTGCATCATGGAAAAAAAGCTAAATAAGGATTCAAATCTGTTCTAACAAATTTAGCCTTGCTGCTCTTATTTCTTTCTGCATTTAATTTAGAACAGAAGAAGAATCTACTTATCAATCAGACAGAACCAAATTCACCTCTGGTTTAACTCAGCTGGATTTAAGACCAAGACTGAATCAGTATTTTGATGGCCAGAGGATGACACAGGGTGCGCATGGGTAAAGTGCAGGATACAATTCTATCTACATATATTGAGTATCCAAAACCAGTAAGTATACTTAGTGTTCAATACACGGATGAAAATACTTCAGTACTTAATTGCACAGGAGACCTGGTCTACTGGACTCACAGATGTCCTGTTCCTGTGCTCAGCTTCTGTGTGTTACTACATCCCCTGGCAGGAGTTTCTTCTCAGGTCCTGCAAAGCCTGGTAAACTGGTATTGGTACCAGAATCTGCTTTTTGCTGATGAGCAACTGAGCCCTGGGGACCATTGTAATGGAAGAGTTCTGAGAGGGTGAACCAGTCAACACTTCAAGAAGGCATCTGTTTATGCTCAGCTTTTAGGCAAACCTCCTGTTAGCAAACAAAAATCAAGCAATGTTTAAACATACAAACCCAAACACGAAGCCTTAGATCTACAATGCTGTGACACTGCTGCTGCATTGTGGTTTCTGATGGTTACATCATTTAACAATTCTCAGCCTCTAAGGCAGTGGGGAATGAGTTTGATAGCTCTCCAAGAGAAGCCATGTCCGGTTCGGCTGTCTGTCTCTGCCCCGACACGGGTAGGGTGGTTCTTGGGTGGCACACGTTTCAAAGGACGAGTCTGGACTCTTCAGCTTTTCGATCTTCAGATTGTTTATTGTTTCTTATCTACAAAATTTTCTGTCTGCCCAACAGAGGTCTGATCTGCAAGGCAGCCAAGGGCACTCTGACCACCCACGGGGCGGTCATGTCTTTTTATACTAAAATCTACGTACATGATATTTACTTTTATTTCCCAATACTTTTCACCCATGTTGGCAAGTGCACCTTCACCATAAACCAATCTCCAAGTGCCAACATCACCACAGAAGATGGAAGACAAGAAGAAGAAAGAAGAAGGACGAGACACGCCCTGATCCCTCCATCTTGTCTCCATAACCCCCCTGTACCAAAAACCTTGACGTTTATATTTCACCCTATAAATGTGTCCCTGTTACACCCTTCACTCTAAAGTGATTCTCATGTCCTCAAACTGCTGTCACTTCTGTGGATGGATCAAAATCAAGCCACCAAGCACTCTTGGCAACATTCCAGGATTTCCGAGACCCCCCAAGGGTTCTCCTGGCAACTCTGGACATCTGGAGTGATGTGCTGAGTTCCCACAAAGCCAGAACTAAGGGAGGCGTATTCTCCCTTCCCCAATCTCCACTGTGTGTCACTTCTGTTTACACATAGTTTTCATGTGGATCAAGACCAGTCTGGTCCAAAGGTTTGCTTCCTCTTTCTCTAGGTCAGAGCCAGTCTGTTCTGTCTGCCAGACAGATTTTACACTTTTCTGTGTGTAGGTCCAGTCCAGCCTCTCCAGGTAGGTGATTTGCTGACTACATGCTGACCATCTGATTCAGGTCTTTGCAGTCTGGGTATGATTATCTCAGCTCTTTTGTGAAACCATGCTGAGCAAACAGGTATTACACAATATTTCACTTCCTAAGTCAAACAGTCTTGTGATATGTCTGGGTACAAGGCAGGCAGGACGCCTCATGTTTCTGCTTTAACTCAAGCAGACTTGTAGCATATTTAGGTACAACACAAACAAAATATATTTCTCAAAAAGGTCTTCTCACTGCAAAATGTACCCTACTGAGTCTTGCTTCCTGACATTCTGGAGGTAAACTAGGCCATCCTGCAAATGAGCACAGCATGACTTTCTCTTTTTTTGTCAAATCACCTTTTACTCAGCATGGAGCTACTCACTGACTCATCTGAGAACACCCTCTACTCCTCCTCTACCTGAGCCACTGTAAACTGCCTTCTCCTATCAGTCAAAAGATAAATGTGCACGTAAATATTGGGTTTTCTATAAAAAGGAACAGGTCATTCATATGCTTAAATGTTAAGATGATGATTGTGCACTTCTCTGACTTGCAACTTGGTAGCAGTAATGATTACTTGTTTAATGAGGGCTGGATACAAATACTAGAGGGAATTTTTAATCTCCTGTTCTTCAACTGTGAACCACAGCAGATGGTTTCAGTCTATGCAGATTAAGAGCACAGTAACACATTTTGTATTTCCATAATAAACAAGAATAACTTAACACCAGTTAGTTACAGTTAGATTGTGCAAAATAGGAAAGACAGCATTCCAAGCACTGAACATCTAGTGATTTGAGCAGATTTTGAGATAATAAATATTACATTTGGCAGTTTAGAATCATCCACACCACAAATGGAGGAGAAACTGTGAGAGAGAAGTATACATCTGCCAAAACTGGGATTTGGTTCCCATTTCCTTTACATCACTCTTCCAGTGAAGTCTTTACAGTAATTTCCAATATAGATTTCTTATGTTAGAACTAGTTTGGTCACTGGAACAGTTCCCCTGAGTTCCCCTCTCTTACATCCTATGTTGTCTCCAGGAGGTTAAATCGAAGCATAAACAGGAGAAGACAGATGGGGAAGTGCAAGAAAATGACACATCAGTACCCATCAGTGTGTCTGCTATCAGTTCCAGCAGTCTCAAGTGTTGTCATCAGAGCAAAGAAGAACTTTAACAAGGAATTAAAAGGTTGTATTAGATATTCATACACATATTAGATATTCATAAATTTCTTCCTAGTGGGCAGCACAGGGCAAACATGAAACAATTGGGCAATGCATATTGTAACAGATTTTCCACAAACCCACCCAAACCAGACCTGCACAAGGACCTGCCCAGGACTTCCCATGCACTTGGTTTTTGTTCATGACTCACCATTCTGCAGCCCAGGTGGCTGAATTGATGCCAAACATGAGCTGGCAATTCAAAGCCAGGTGATCTCTTGTCACTGCACAAGGACATTGTCCAAGATGGAGAGGGCATTGTCTGTATGGCAGCACTGCAGCAGAGACAGGCATTTCTGTTGAGTTAGTGCCAAGGTAGGTCCTTGCTTATCTTTGAGGAGTGATTGACAGTTAGCAAGTGTCATGCAGATTGAACCATGGATTTAGTCAGGAAGGGTCCAGGATGCAAAATGATACCTGGTGTCTTCGCTGGTCCCATAGTTCATGATGTCACCCAGTTTCTGACACAAAATAGATATTGTAGAATTGAATCAAAATAATTACAGGGGTTAAATAAAAGAAACTGTTCCAAATGCATCTTGTCTTGAAAGAAAAAGCAATCTTTTGGAGAATAAAGGAAAGTCAGAACTTTCCCATATTTGGTGGCCAAATTTAGGGAAAGTGTTTGCAGCAAAATTCTGAAGGGCTGTGAATGGGGAAAGATTGAAATCACTAGGACATTTGTTCAGGAAGGAGAAAAGAATGTGAGAGTGATAGAAATACATAATAGACTTAGAAGTCAGCAAAGCACAAGGGCAAAATCTGCATTAAAGTGGGAATTTTTTTAATGAAACCCCAGATAGGAATTGTATGTTGAGAGACGTAAAGAGAAAGGATGATAAAGTACTAAACAGGAAAGGCAGGTGAGTTTTTAAGATTTTAAGAGAGGAGGGGTTAAATCATGCCTGAATCTTTGAAGAAGACAACCTAAAGAAGAGTGACTAGAAGGACTGACGATGATTAAAGACAGTGCTGAGTGGGCAACAGAAACTAAAAGAAAGGATGAAATGAAGTTCTTAGGAACATGGTCAGAAGAGGAAGACAAATGGGAAATTTGAAGTCTCACTCTCTATTGTGGCAGGAATAGCACACTGCAAACAGGTAAGGGCATATGTGGTTTTGGGTCTGGAACTCTCCTCTGTCTCTTCTCAGGCTCTGCAGCATGAGCATGTATCACTGTGTCAGTTTTCATGAGAAAGCTGGGCCCAGGCTCTGGCAATCACTCTGTTGGCACCCAGGCTAGGTGCTGGGTCCCAGAAAGGTGTGAGTGTGTAGGGAACACAGCTGTGGGAGGCTCTCATGCTGCAAGCAGGATCTGTGCACCAGGATGCTCCTGTCAGCTTGGCAGCGATTTGTTTCACCACAGGTATCAGAAGTGTGGAACAGCTGGATTCTAACAAATCACTGAGGTATCAAATCAGCCCGTCTGTTCCCAACACAGTTAATTACTCTCCAGGCTTTGGATATAAGACAAACTTAATTCCTGTGTTTGTAATTATTATCCATAAGGCTGTGAAGGTAGCTCTGAGTAGGAATGCATGTTTTGGCTTACATCAGGTAAAATAGATTCCTTCCCTGAGGATCCACTTTGATGCAAGGGAAAGGCAGATCTGACCTGGTGATAGCAAGAGCTATGCCAACAGAAGCATAAAGTCCTGCCAGGACCATCCAAGGTGAACAGATCAAAGATTAAAGAACAAATGAAAAACAGCTTCTGGTCATCTAGGATGGTGTCTAATCACTCAGTAGAAAAAGTTACTATAATACAGTATCATTATTATAATAGGATAGTAGACAAGGAGGGAAGAAACTTACTGTGCCCTAGGATACCTGACAGAATGAGCAGCATTTGTTTTTAGACAAGATACTAATGCATTAGAAAGGCAGTGCCCTAGAAGTCTTACTAGGCAAAGTAAAACCAGCCCTTTAAACTGCATAATAATAACAACTGCATAATAATAATCTGACCAGAAGGCAAATTAATTCCTGGTAGAATTTTGCTGCCTTTAGGGGAAAAAGAAGATGTTGTCTCCTTTCATGCACACATTCATTGTGTTGCATTTTTTGTTACTATTTTTTGTAACCTCAGCCCCGAGAGGTGTAATGCATTTTAATTTCTCTTTAAGTAGGTCACTGGTTTTCCTTTTCTGCACTGCCCTCTTTCTAAAACAACTTGTAGTCTAAATCTTTATTTATTCTTTTTAAAATGGGAGAGGCAGGGAAAAAGCTCCACAGATATTTCAAAACTATTTTGGCAATTCTACTGAATTCGGCTTTAACTTCACCCACTCAATACCCACCAGGCTGTTCTCAAGTTCTTGCTTTTCCATCTGCTAGTCATATATGGAGAAGGGTCTGGGGAAGAAGGCATCCCAGAAAGATAAATCTGCATACTGCAGAAGAGAGGAAACTTGCTCTTAAAGACCGTGACAAAGCAATGCAACCTGTTACTAAAGCTGTCACCATTCTGGTCATGCAGGGTTTTTGTAAAAAGACAGTGTGTTACTGACCATCAGGAGCTTAAAAGAAAACTGCCTAAAACTCCATCCAATTATGGTCTTCCCATATTTGTCTCCACTGAAAATTACAGTTAATTCTTCTCCCATCTCCCAGATACCTTTCAGAACTTGGTAACACAATAACTCACAAAACATCAAAACAATCATGTACCCAGCATGAGGTGGGGAGAGACCTCAGTGAGGGATTGACAAGAATTAGAGTACAGGCAGGGAGTAGCTGTCTGCAGGAGGGTTCATCTTGATTGCTTGCCTGAAAGGTGGAGAGAGATTGCCTCAGTAAATTCTGGGCATGGGATGCTACAGGCTGTAACCTCACTGGCTGCATTAGGTCAGCACCCTGAAGCCCAGATTATAAATCCAGGGCCATGCCACAGGGATTACTGTGCTGCTTAAAGCCTGTGAAAACAACATTCAAACTCCTATCTCTGCCAACACAAGATGTGAGGTTCACAGGCACTGTGGGAGGAAGATATAAATAATAAATGAGCTATATAATGACAGCTAGCTGTACCTAATTATAGTTCTAGTTGCCCTTTTGAATAAAGAAAGTTCAAAGCTGCTGCAAAAAGAGGTTGATACCTTTTCTGAATGGTGTTTGAACTTCAGAGATTATTTACATGAAAAAGTGAGGAGATGCCAATGGAAGCCACACCAGCCTGTCATAGCCTTGTTGAAGAGAGAAGCAATGTCTCTAACACCAGTTTATTTACACATCAAAACATTCTTCATCTTAAATTAATATTTAGCCTGAATACAGAAGCAATGCAAGAATTAAAATTAAATTGTGTACATTATCTGGAAGATGTTCTTCCTTACAGCTTTTGCTACCTGACTTGGGAGACTAATCTAGGAAAGTAGCCCTGCAGGCCCTATAGAAAGGGAGCACAGGGGTGAGCTAACTCCAGAAAGACTGCAGGTCCCTAGCCTGGGCATTTAAGTATCTAATGCTAAGTGTGTGAATGTATTTACCTCCTCATTCCTCTCTATTCATTCAGAAGAATTTGTTCCTAGTGCCCTTCCTATGCTGCAAATTAAGGATTATGAATGTCTGGTCACTATGAACTGAATTTCTCTCAGATTAGGAGAAAAATAGAGCCCGTGGAATAGGATGCCCATAGAATTGGTGGGCTTGTGTTCTTTCCCAGCTCTTGGTGACTTCTTGTAGCTTACTGGGGGTCAGTACACATTTTCCTCACATTTTTCTATCTCTAAAATAAATTCAATAATTCCTAATCACATTCGAAAAGGAATCTTCATCTTTGGGTAACAAAGTTTTAATTTCATACTATGATTATTTTATTCCCAGCACAAGTATCTATCTCTATGGGTACATTTAAGTTATCATTACATATTTCTAAATAATTTGAGTAGTAGCTTAAATAAGGATTCTTTTTAAACTTTAAGTGCATTTACACTTTCATACATAATATGAAATGTACTTTCACATAAAAGTTAAACTGCTACAGCATATTGAAACAACTGCATTTGTAGAAAGTCCAAATACAATTTCAAAGGACTTGTAAAAGTGTACAATGCCTTTGGGCCAATAGTTAACAAAAGTAATTGTGGGTTGTTTTTATTCCATGTTCTATGTGCCTTCTCATTTTCTTTTTAGTCTCTGTTCTCTTGTAGATATTTCTCTAAAGAAGAATGTTCTGTGGAAGTGGTTCCATCTGCAATCTCTACACTACCCATACAGTCATCTTTTGTTGGAGGAGTTCTTCTGTGATGCTAATAAATACCCATTTTAATTTTTACAGTTCTTGAGTGAGTGTGTTAAGCAACCAGGCACTTTGCCTCTACTTTGCTTACAGAAATGGGTCTCAGGTCATATTTTACACTAATTTTTCTCTTAGTACATATAATTTTTTGATTAATTAAAGCTAACCTATCAAAAGGATAACAACATTTATTAATCTGAAACACTCCAGGGTATAGAGGTTGGTTTTCTGTACAGCACAGCAACATGAAGACTGCAACTGAGAATGTTTTGTTTTCCAATGTTTTATGGTCTTAATTATTTAATATGATCTCTTGTGTTTGTCCCCTGTGTTTTTTACACTTCCTAAAATAGATGTCTGTACTGGTTAAATACAAACATACTAATGTATTAAAAAATTTTTTTTGAAAGACCAGAGAGATCTTGATAGCCTTATTTTTTCTCTTTTCCATAGCTGACAGCAGAGCTATTTAAAGGTATTTTAAAGATAAAAAGTCTCTGGTACTATCTGATAGATTTTAGGTTCTCTCCAGATGACTTGCTTTCAAAACAATCTCTTCAAATGGCTTGCCAGCATTCACAGTCCCCACACTGCAAATTACATACTATTTATATTACTTAATGCTAGAGCATGTATTTGTGGATGCCCCATCCCTGGAGCTGTTCCAGGCCAGGTTGGATGGGGCTCTGAGCAACCTGGCCTAGTGAAAGGTGTTTCTGCTCATTGAACAGGGTTAGAACTAGATAATCTTAAAAGTCTCTTCTAACTGTGCTATGATTCTATGATTCTAAAATAATAAAAATCTAACATTTTCATCTATGATTGGTTAATATTACTTGTACTGCTGCAGCTGAAAGTACTACTTTTGAATGTCAGAAAATATACAGTGAATGCCTGTACATGTGTACATGAATAATGGGTTAAAGATTAATGAAGCTGATTTGTTTATTTTTGTATTTCAAAATGGAGAGTAACAGCCATTAAATATCTCTACTAGTCAAAAGCCTGAAAGCAATTATTGGGCATAATGCATACTAATAAAGAAATCAAATGACACAGAAATTAATTATTTGATTGCAAGTGAAAAAGTGAGGTTTATGAACAAGTAAACAGTGAAAACAAATCAATGAAAATATGAAATACTGGTAGCAGTACTTAAATTAAAAATGCTGATAGTATCTGTCAGCATTGAGGAAATGATGAATAAGCAGCAGGAACACAACCCCTGACTACAGTGAACCCAAATTTGAAGGGCAGTAATCTAATCAGAGCTAATACCACATCCTGCCTGATCCCCAGTGCAAATGAAAAGTATTCTGTTAAAAGGACATAAATTACACTAACAGCTCCCAAGTATATCTGTGCACATATGTTCGTATCCCTATAGGTATACATACAATTATCTGAAAGAGCAATAAATATCCTAAAATGTCCTAATACATGCAATGTTTCGTGTTTTGGGTTTTCCTTAGAGCTATCTGTTGAGATGTATCCTGGCACTTGTCTCCCCATACATGCAGGTTTCTTTACAGGAAACCTTTCTTTTTTCAGGTGCACTTACACAGGCATGACCACTGTGGCTCTTGCTAACCTGGCCTTTTGTCCCAACAGGTGCCCTGATGGATCATTTTGTCAGTACAAATTCATACTATAATCATAAAATCTTTTTAATACAATTCAGTCTGCTGTAGCTAATCCTGCCTTTTTGAAAGTTTCTACAAAATAAAAGAGGGTCTTTCAACATAAGTAAGGAGATGAAAAAAGAAGTTAATGCTTTGGATGAAGGAAAACACTGTAAGGAAAGCTGAATTTTTGTTCTCCTGTGTACTTACTAAATGTAATTGTTACTCACAGTGTCAACTTGCAAATCATCAGAGTTCTAGTAAAAAAATTAAATATGCATGGATAGGTTTTCAGTGTGAAATTCATGAAATTAATAAGGTTGCCCCACTGAAAGCTAGGGTAGATGAGAGGGTGGGGACTGCAGGGGAGATTCCTCCTCAGAGAGAAGGAGGATATCATAAAAGATATGGAACATCAGGTGATGCTTTGCCAATCTAGAATGCTGAGTACTCATTGGAATAAAAGACTTCCTTCTTGGCTGCTATTCAAAAAATGTGAATTTATTTGACAGTGTAAAAGATACATTTGCACTCCTCATCACAAAACCTGAATGATCAAGGCTCTGCACAAGGATGGACCTGTGAACCATGTCCCTAAGAACCAGCTGCACCTAAGGAAGAGCCTGTTACTGCCATCTAGCCCAGATAAATTGTGGATGCCCCATTCCCAGCAGTGTTCCAGCCCAGGCTGCATGGGGATCTGAGCAGCCTGGCCTAGTGGGAGGTGTCCCTGCCCATGGCAGAGATTGGAACTAGTGATGTTTAAGTTCCCTTCCAACCCAAACCATTCTGTGATTCTGTGATCCTCAGTTCCAGCATTTGTACTGTATTAACTGGATTATGGTGTCATACTATGTGAAAAATGTGTATTTTATGATTAGCTTTTTGCAAATATTAAATTGAATATTATATGTGTTATGTTAGAAAGTTATGCTGTATTTTTTTTTTAATTAGTGTGTTAAATATAGTTTTAGGTTATAACTTAATGTTGAAATAGGAACGATGTATGTGGGATATTTTTTTAAGAAAGGAATGAGGTACTCACACCAGATAGCAGCCACAGGACACCTTAAATCTTTCAGAGGAAGAGAATTTATTGCTCCATTATCAGAAGAAACAAACTTCTTCCCACCTTGCTCAGCCCTGAAGACGCCGTCAGGATTAAGAGGAAGAAGCTGACACTGACCAGACAGAATCCTGTGTTTCAATGGAATTTATGCACCATGTATGAGGTGTATGAATATGCAACAGGCTATTGTTTTTAAGGGTTAATCCTCTGTTAACGTGGGTCCTTTCTCGGGCTTATTTTGCCCAGAAAAAGGTACCCGGACGTCCGTAACTTTGTTCTTATTCTCCCGTATTGTCCTAAATCCTAATTGTCCAAATTTTCATTACTCTAATTATACTACTATTTCTATAAACATTTTATTACTACTAAACTTTTAAAATTCTAAAAACAAGTGATTGACGTTTTTCACACAAGGATGGACCTGCCAACCTTGTTCTGAGGATCCATCTGCACCTAAGGAAGAGCCTGTTACTGCCATCTAGCCCAGATAAATTGTGGATGCCCCATTCCCAGCAGTGTTCCAGCCCAGGCTGCATGGGGATCTGAGCAGCCTGGCCTAGTGGGCGATGTTCCTGCCCATGGCAGGGATTGGAACTAGATGATGTTTAATTCCCTTCCAACCCAAACCATTCTGTGATTCTGTGATCCTCAGTTCCAGCATTAACTGTATTATGTATTAACTGGATTATGGTGTCATACGAGAACGCTTATCAGAGGCCAAAAAGACCATCAATGTTTATTGTTTCTCCTAAAGGAGGACAAAACATAGGTGCGAGCAGCCCAAACAAGTGGGTAGGAAGGTGGGAAACACAGGGCTGAAAGAAACCCTCTCTAGTTTCCTGCCCTTTTTCCGCTGTTACCAGCCCTTGTTTCCGAAGGAATCTGTTTTCTCCACGCTGGTGCGTGCCACGAGAGGCTGTAACTCCCGGGGACACCCCAAGGCACCCCTGAGGCCGCGTTCCCTGGCGGCCCGGGATCCCCGCGGGCCCGGGCAGCCCGGACAGCCCCCGCTCCCACAGCGGGCACGCGCGCTGCGGGCGCGCCCCGGCGCATGCGCGCTGCGGGTCTCCTTGGCACGGCTCGGAGGAGGGCGAGCCCGGGCCTCAAGGAGAGGGATCGGGACAAGGAGGAGCGGCAGGAGCAGCAGGAGCGGGGATCGGCGCTGCCGCCGCCGCCATGCTCCTGTGCGCTGTTCTGCGCGCCGCGGCCGCACGCTCGGTAAGGGCTCCCTGCCAACCCCGGCCCGGAGCGGGAGAGGCCGCGGGACAGCGGGGAGGCCGCGGCGGGGCGTGGGGGACAGGGGCCTGCGGGTAGGGCGGTGCCTGGAATCCGAGTCCGTGGACCGCGGACCCGCAGTGCCGGCTCTTGTGCAAAGACGGCCGGGTCAGCTCAGTGTTTCTAGCAGCGGCTCACGCAGTGTAATGTCACGGGATGGCTGCAGCCTTTCCCTGTCATATGACCTCTCCCATCCCTGGGAGCGTTCGGGGCCAGCTTGGATGGGACTCTGAGCAGCCTGGTCCGGTGGAAGGTGTCCCCGCCCATGGAACGACATGATCTTCAGCTCCCTTCCACCCTAAAGCATTCTGTGATTCTACTTTAAGAAAGCTCAGAATTGGTCAAGAATCAAGTATTAAAATACACGTAATTTCATATAAAATTAATTTTTAATAGAATAAATACTTGCGGTAAAATTATCAAATCTTACTAATACCGGCCAGAATCTAGAAATCTTGATCTGTTCTGGCGTGTTAGAGAGTACAGAGAATAGTTGAACAGAACTTGCCTATGGGTCTGTGTTCTGTTCATTCTTCAAGTTTGTGTTTACATTTGCCCTCCTGTGCTAGTTCTCAGCGTTTGGTTCGATTAAAGCTGAAGAAGCATGCAAATGATTACTGGAGAAGAACTTCAGTAGCAAATGCTTATGGAGAAGAATTTCAGTAGTAGTAGTGGTTTCTGCAAACTTTATAGCAGATAGCATGTAAAGTCAGAAATTGGGAATTCTTCATGAAATGTTGTATGAGAATTTGTGTTCAAGGCACTTTAATTAAGCAGTAGCAGAGTTAAATCCTTTAATTTCTACCTTGTTTCAACTGGTCAAGGTGGGAGTCGAGAGATTTGCTCTCCTAATAGTACAGGAGAGCCCTTAATAATCTCTTCTTGACTTATTGTAAGTTATTAGTGATGGCAGTAGAATTAATGGCTTACAGTTAGAATGGCAATCAGACTGGTTCTGAAAGCAGCCACTGGCAGAATGTGCATTATTAACCCTGTCCTTTACTTGTAGGCAAGACAGATCCGATACTTGCACGGGACAGCAGAGCGCAATGCCACTGGAGCCTTATTTGTGGTAAATAATCTGCTTTACTGTAAGGGGGATGGGTCAGAAGAGTCTGGCATGTGCTTCTTCAAATCTGCCTAAAAGCTTCTGATGGGCAGAACTTTGCTATAGAACCTACTGGCATTTACAAAGAGGGTTTTTTTTTCTATAGAGCCTTCTATTAGAGTTGTAATGGAGTTTTATTTTAGGTTTTATTTTAGTTTTTGTCTCTTGCGTTTCTTGCCTTATATAGTGAAAATGCTCCGTAATTTTTATTTTAGTTTTTGTCTCTTGCGTTTCTTGCCTTATAGAGTGAAAATGCTCCATAATTTGTATGTGATTGCAGATGAGACTTTGCTTAAACTTTATTTAATTATAAACCAGTTCTTGTTTCCTTTATTTATTTTAGTTGAGTTTGTAATTGAATCTCATTCAACTTTTTAAAGGTGCAGTTTCTTGCTTTCTGAAATTTGGTGCAGAATTACCCGTGGACTCAGGTCCTAGCTGTGTTTACAGGAGTTGAAAAGTACAGTTCTTGTTCATGTTCTGTGTGATACAGCAGGTCATACAATGAGTTGTAATTGAGGCCATTAAGCACTGTCATAAAAAGCATAAACAGTAGTAGCAATTGAAAAAACTAAAAAGCCCTTGAATTTAAGTGTGTGAAGCAGCTGTATTGTCTGTCTACTTCTGAAGAGAACCTGAAGCATCTCAAGAGAGTGTGTATTTTGTGCCATTCTGCTTCATTCAGAGCTTTAGCTGGTCTGCAGTTTAACAGCTGAATAATTTGGCATTTTCTCAAAACATGGTAAAAATCAGCCCTTTACTAGAGAGTTGACCTCTGTTGGAAACAGGTGCTCAGGATTTTTGGACACGTTGTTGTTGTTGTTATTTCCTTTCTGCAGCTGTCTTTACAGCTTTAATCATAAAATGAAGTTAATAGGATCTCAGTATATGCTTTGTGTAATTTTCCAGAAATCTGAGCAGGAACTGGTGATTTACAGGGTGAGAGCTGGTGTTCAAGGAATAGAGGAAATGCTGTAGTCTGGCAATTTAGGAAACTTCAAGTATAGTTGGAGGTTGGTGAAGACAGGCAGAAGATGTCTTTGGCACCCTAATGGCTGTTATGTCTGACATATGAAGCTAAATAGCTTTGTAAATTCAAGATTTATGTAATTTTTTAAATTATTTGCTGCAGGGAGGAGCCTGATAACAGAGAAAGGCAAGTAGAAAAGCTGAGTGCTTTGCAGATGTTTATTTAATAGCATCTTTGATGACTTATTCCGCAGCAGAATTTTTGCTAAAGGAGCATAAGAACTTGGTTTTTCCTTGTTTTTTTCTCAGTTGTTGTTTTCTAATAAGGTAATAATTTTTCTTCTCTGAAGTAAAAGGTAATGGGAGGAAGACAGTTGCATGTCACTATATGTGTGTGAAATTGTTTGCCCTAACTAAATTCCAGATGGTACCTAAAGTGGGAGATTTCAAGGGAAACTTGTCCTGCTGGTTTGAGACAAAGGCATTCTTTTCATCAACACCAGGTGTTCATGTACATCAGAAAATTGGACTCCTCCTGGATTTCTGTTGAGGAAAAACTTTTTAAGGTTTTGTTTGTTTGGGTGGTTTTTAATTACAAGCAGAAGTATCAAAAGTTTGTTTAAAAACTGCTCGTGCAGGACTAATGGAAGTAACTCAGACCTGTTGTGGTGGTCCTCTTAGTATGTCAGTTTACACACAAATGTCATGAGTTTGTTTTACAAAGCTTATTGCTGCTGCTTCTTGCACTTTTCATCTGTACATGAGGAAGGTAAATGCATGCAGTGTATTTGTGTTGTAACAGCAGAGGACAGGCTAGCAAGGGACCTGGTTATCACAAAATCTAGTATTAAAAGGCATTTCTGATTGGCATGCCTGTGCTTCCCTTTGCAAACATGTTACATGTTAACAGAAACACACAGAAATAAATAAGAGAACTTCTGCTGAAATGCCTTGGTATTCTGAAACACCCAGAAAGAGCCTTTCTCTCAATCATTAAAGTAAGTGCCATCACAGGCAGCTACATCACACTTCCAGTGAGAGGATATCAAGTACAAATTTAGGTAGATTGTTTGCCCATAGGATTGTAAGAGTGATGCTCCAAATCTCTACATTCTGATGCCTAGGGAAGGCCTGATTCCAGAGACATTTATTATGATTACCTTTCTTCATTGAAACATGCATTCTCTATACTTGACTTTTACCTGATTTTAGCCTTCTTATCAGCTAAAATTTAGCTCTGCTACTTTATTGTTTTCAATACACAGACTGAGTTTCTTTAACACATCAACAGCCCTGATGTGGGCTTTGTCATAGGGCTGCACAGGGGGTTCAGCACAAAAGGTTGAAGAATTGCTGTATTCAAGTTTTAGTTACTTGTGAAGTTGGTCAGTGAGATACTTGTGTTTGAGACCACTTCTACCATTCTTGAAGTAAGAGGAGTTTATATTTTGAGTTCTGTTGGAGTAGTGAATGTAGGGTACTTTCCCCTTAAAGGAGAAGTAATACTTGTTTTTTCAGTGCTGATTTAATATGGATTCTGAGCAGGTTGTTGCCCTAAACGTTGCCCCTGCAGACCACCCAGTTCTCTCATTTTGGTTTACAGTGCTTTGGACTGGTGTTTGCCATAGGGCATAGGTCAAGTTTCAGGCCAACGATTTGGCAGTATACGTGGAAACTAAATTATTCTAACTATTCTGTTGTAATTCTTCAGTGCTCTTTAATAATTTTCTGTGCCAGGAAAGACAGATGGATCACTGGGAAAGAAGAAAGCATAATAATAAAATGGCCCAGGTTGGTGTGGCAAAAGGAATATGAGGTGACCATTCAGCAGCCTTAGTGGCTTCCATGGGAGTGCACTGGCATCTGTGGCTTGGGTAGCCTTTGCAGTGAAGGTGTTCCTGCTTAAATAGGCTCTGTTCTGCAATAGAAATGTGATACAGTCAATCTATGAACAGAATGAAAACGTCACATAAGACTTTGGGAAATTGGGGAGCATGAGAAGAGACTTGGAAAAAGGCTTGCATGGGAGGAGAGTGCAAAGAGAACAGAGCCAGGCTCGTTTCAGTGGTGCCAGGTGACAAGACCAGAGGCAATGGCCTCAGAGAACATCAGGAAACACTTTTTCACTATGAGGGTGACAGAGCACTGGCACAGGTTGCCCAGAAAGCTTGTGGAGTCTCCATTATTGGATAGATTGAGAAGAAGCCATCTGGACACAGTCCTGGGCAAGCAGCTCTGGGTGTCTCTGCTTCAGCAGAGTTTGACCCACATGACTTCCAGAGGTTCCTTCCAACTTCAACCACTCTGTAATTTAAAATAACACTCTTTCCAATACTGTGTTCTTATTTCTGATCTTGCTCTCGAGAATCTGTATCCTGAAAAAACATGGAAATGCACCCATGTCATTTAGGAGCATGTCAGTGTATGCATGTCTCAGATAAATGGCACATTGTCAGATAAATGTAAGACTAGAGAAAATATAAATTCCTAACTGCTCAGGAGTCCTAGAACTGTGTAAGCTCTTGATGAAAACTGTCACTCTCCATGGCCCAGAATTAGATGAAGCCCTTTCGGGAAAAGGGAAAATATAAAAGGTGGCATGTTTTATTTATTGGTCGCCTCTGCTATAGCCTTTACAATATATCGTGAAACCTTGCTACAGCTACACCTGTATTTTCCAATATAAACTCTTTATTATTCCTCTTCACATGTAGGGCATTTAAGGATAGCAATTTAGAGATGATACACCAAAAAGAACAGCTGCTCCAGACAAAGAGGGGATTTTTAATAAATCAAATACATTTATTTGCAAAAGCAATTGAGATGAAGTACAATTGTTAACTATCAAATAGCTACGGAAGGCAAAATAATAGCAAAATAGGCATGCAGATTTGAGAAGGAAAAGTTAAGTTATGGAAATACCATGAATTGTGGAATTGATCTGTGCAGCTAAGACATGGAAAGGTCTGTAAGGGAAAAAATAATAAAAGTTGTCCAGTATTTCCAGTCAGTTTTCTCTCCATCAGCCTCTTTTTGAGAGCTTTTTAACTCTTTTTCTACCAATAAAATTGGTAGAAAACACTCACCAAGACTAAATATGAGTCATCAAATCCTTTATCTGGAAGGTCAGTCTGAAATAATGGGAATTGTGTTCCTAAAAGCTCTTTTATGTTGTAAAACAAGCAAGAAATTAACACTAAATAAGATATTAGTGTGTTCAAAGGGCATCATTCATCTTTCTATAATTCCTGTTCTTATAGGAAAGTCATCCTTGGTGAAGTATTTATCGAAGGTAGTTTAATATTGGACTTTAAACTGTGGTGAGGGCACAATGCTTTCAAACTGATGGTGGCAGTCATATTGTCTGCTTTGGGATATAGACAGGATAAGCAAAGGTAATCCCTGGACAGACCAACAGATGTAATTGAAGTATTTGCCCTTGCAATATTTCCATATTAAAATTTCTAAATCTGAGAGTAGCTGTGGACCACACATGGTCTAAGTTCTTCACTGATGATACAAACTTCACTTCAGTATGCAGGTGTCTTGGCAATGCTAAGGTTTTCACTAAATCCTTTGCTGCTTAGTAAGGAGTGTAGTGTGGCAACTGCAAAATCACCCTCGGTTACTGGAGGAAATGATGCAAGTGGAAATCAATGGAGGGGGCTACTTTGTTTGAAATGCACTTCTAAAGCTTTTATTATTGGCTAGTTGTGGATTACTTTTAACATCAAGCCTCAAGTATAGCTTGTATTTTCCCACAAACTTTCCCTTTGATTTGCAATTTTCTCAATTTGAAAACCGTATGAAGTTTGGAATTAAACTTAACTATAGGTGTTTAAAAGAAACCAAAATGAGCTGCTTAGAGACAGCTAAAAATTCTGTGCAGGAATATTTTCTGGTGGAAAAGGATTTTCATCAGAACTAAGATTTTGCTACAGGAAAATGTTACTTTTTTCAAGACCTCCAAATTTGTATTTTCTGACTATAGAAGAAATAATTAAAATTTGATGTTTCCCTAGAAGACCACCTTAAAAATAACTTATTAGAATACCTTATTTTGGAAATACTAATTCAGAATTCTGCTTCTTACATTTTGATTCAGAACTGTATATAAAATGAAAATGTTGAAATCCATTACAAATCAAAACAGTATATTAAAATGGATTAATAATGTGTTTGAATGTGCAGATGTTTTAATTCTACAACAAACTTTTTGATGAATTGTGCAGCTTTTTTAAAATTAATGTTTCATGGTAAAGGGAAAAATGAACTGTTGTTTTAGTCTCTTGTTTATTAGGGTATTAACCAGAGCATTCTCACTCTGCCTATTGTAAATTTGAACATAATTATCAAACTGTATTAACAGTGTTAAAAATATGTATTTTGATAACAACACCATACATTTTCTCTATAAATAATTTCATGTATTTCTCAGTAAATAATTTCTTTAGTAGGAAGTAATGGGAATAGGTAATGATTTTCAAGTGTGATGAAATAATTATCAATATTTTTGATAACTTCCCCAAATATATTTAATCACTTTGGTACTCTATTTTTATGTGGAATACATAGTTTTTATTCAAGCAGCTCAACTGTAACTGTGTAATAAGAAGGTATTTTACAACAGTAAATATGTCCTGAATATTTTTCTAACAACCCATTTTTACACATTTTTCTTCTTTTCTTGAAGCATAGAGATAGTCCTGAAAACAATCCAGATACTCCATTTGAGTTCACACCTGATAACCTAAAGGTATGCAGACCAAAAAAAAAGTTGAATACACAGACTTTGTCTTTAGAGCAGTACTGATTTGTTTTCCTTCTTTGCCTTTAACAAGCGAATAGAAGCGATCATAAACAACTACCCAGAGGGACACAAGTCTGCAGCTGTCATGGCAGTACTGGATTTGGCCCAAAGACAGCATGGATGGCTGCCCATATCAGCTATGAACAAGGTATTTAGTACTTTATTATCTTTCAAGCCTAATTTTATTGTTTTCTTTCAATATCTTATTAGAATATTAACATTAATTAATAAACCTTACTTAAACACGGAAATTTACGTGTGGCACAGAATTGGGAGAATTCCCTATGAGACTACATTTTTAAAAATAAAAGAGAAAACTAATGCAGAAAAACTTATGGCTCTTTTTATATAATATTAGCCCATTGCTAGAAACTACAGGCAGAACAAATAAAAAATTAGATAAAACCTATCAGATAGGCTCTTCTCCCAGAGTGATCATAGAATTAGGAACAGAGACTTGATTTTGCTCACTCCTGAATGTGGGGGAAGAAAAAAAGGTAATGTCAGTGGAGTTTTCTTCCTCCCATATTAATGGCATTTCACATTGCCTGGATTATACTTAGTCTCTAAATCTGTAAGGACTCTGCAGAGCAATGTTAGTGTAGTTGATGTCAGGAGTGTTGAGTAACACCTCACAGCAAGTGCCCAGAAGACTTGTCAGGTTAATTATTAAAATTGTTTCAAAATAACCAGGCAAACAACTACACTGCTCCAAAGTGAGAGGCTGCATGACAGTAACCAAATACCAAGAAATAAAAAAATCTGGTTTATATTCATATGAATAAATCTGTTGTACTTTGTGTTACCATCTGGCATACCATCAATTTTAAAGTGTAAAGTTTTAAATTAAATTTAAGGTGGGGATTGTGAGCATTAGAGGAATGACTGAAGGCAGTAAATGAGCATTTAAAGAAAGGCAAGTTATGTCTGCTACAGTTTCTACAGCATGACATAAAGCCTCAAAGCTCCATTAATGCTGGCAGTGTATATTAGTTTATTTCAGTTTCAGGTTGATATTATGTTTAAAATGATCTTAAGGCTTTTAAGTGAACAGATATTTTCCATGATTTGTTATTTGCCTGCTAGAGAAACTGGAACATAAAACAGTTACACTATTAAAACCAGAGCCAGTTCTCAACTTGAGCAGTTTGCCAGGGTTCCATGTTAATGAGATCAGGGATACTTGCACTAGAACTGGCTCCATGGAGATCATGCTCCAATCCTTACTTATTAGCTGGGACAGGAATCTGCAGATGTAGCCTGGTGTGTCACAGAACCTGAGAGAGACCTGCTCTGTATGAATTAGATAAGCACAGTACCAGCTTAAAGGTATTCCTTACCAAAAGGCTTCCATGGATTAGTGTGAGCAGGCTTGTACAGGTTGGATCATTCACACAGCCCAAGTGCAGTGTGAGCTAGAGCTGACTCCTTGCATCCCTCTGTGTCTGACAAGAGATCCTGGAGGGGAGCTGACTCAAGCTCCTCACTGTGCTTAGTCAAGTTTGTGCTCAAGCAGGACAATGCCACTCAGAGAACTCAGGTGTCCGGTCTTGGCGCTTGGAATAAAATACATTTGTGCTTTGATACCCACCCCCACCCTCCTGCTTACCTGTTACTGCAAACAGGACAGGTGACTTCACTGAAGTGGTTTACTAAATGCCTTTACTGCTGCCCTCTGAGAATTCAATGTAGCATGTTTTTGCCTGTCACAGGTTGCTGAAGTTTTAGAAATGCCTCCCATGAGAGTCTATGAAGTAGCAACCTTCTACACCATGTACAATCGCAAACCTGTTGGGAAATACCACATTCAGGTCTGCACCACCACGCCGTGCATGCTGCGAGACTCTGACAGCATTTTAGAAGCCATTAAGAAGAAACTTGGTATGATACAAGTTTGTAATTTATTTCTTATCTTTTTTTACTTTTGTTTCATGATACTGAAGTAAAATTCTTCATATAGTGGAAAACTGGCCTTGTTCAGCTTTATAAGATTCACATGGGCCCAACTCTTTATCCTGTCAAGGTCCCTCTGGATGATAACATGATGTTAAGATAATTTATGAATTCTCCATGGAAGAAGTCAATTTAGAATGGTGCATCATGGGATGTAAGGAGTACTCAGGGGTTTTGTGTCTGGGTTGGGTTTTTTTCCTCCTTTTTGGGTGGTTATGGGGACAAGAGAGGGTAAGATCAGCAACTGACAACTCTTCCCCTTCCATGAAAAGCTGTGTTAACTTTTTCTAAGAACCAGTAATAAGAGCTGCAGAACAGCTGCTAATCATCTGTAATTTCATATACTCTGTTGTCTCAAAAAGGCATATTTAGATGAAATGTCTTGTTACTGCATAGATAGCTTAATTTCAAATGAAACTCTCAGCTTGACAAATCAAAGCAGTAAGGATGATTCTGTAGTTTCTACTGAGACAGGCCTTACTTACAACTCTATTTCCATCCCATTCCTACTAGTAAATGGAGGAAAACTGCTTTTCAGTATTCTTCCTTCTATAGAAGTATTTTGTAGAGATCAGATTCTGAGATGTTACTTGGACTAACTCACATATTGGGGAAGGTCTGTATCTCTAGCAGTAGAACAGTAACATGCCATGGATGCTAAGTATGTGTACAGTTTGGTAAATCATCTTCTGTGTGTAACTTGAAAGTTGTTTATGAATTTGTAGCTAACAGTGTTTGGATGTTGGTTAATTTGGGAATATTCAACATTGTATATTAATGCATTTCCTATCAGCACACAAAAGCTATGTGTCCCTATTTTTCCATTTTATTGTACTGATTACTAAAAATGTTCTTGAGTAGATCTGTTGTGTTTCTTAGAACTGTCATTTCATGGTTATTTTTCGGTGATTCATACCTGTAAACAAGGTCTCAAAAATGTATCTGAAAATTGACTTAATGGTTCATTAGAAACTTCTGTTTAATGGATACATTTTTGACTCATTTAAGGGGGCTTAACTGTGCAAATGCTTTTAAGGTCCAACTACAAGTAATGCAATGTCCATGGAGTACTTAGATTCATGCTTTATTACTCTTGTTCATAACCACTACTAAGCCTAATTAATTTATTGGTTTAGGTATTAAAGTTGGGGAAACAACATCTGATAAGCTCTTCACGCTGATAGAAGTGGAATGTTTGGGTGCTTGTGTAAATGCACCAATGGTACAAATAAATGACAATTACTATGTAAGTACTGCATTCCCTTTTAAAAGCTTAAGCTTCTTTGCTGGCTTACCTGTATTTTCCAGTTGTTCCAGATTGTGAAGTTGTGGTCAGTTTTCCAATTCCTAGTGACAGGAAGAACTCATTTCCTGCAGCATCTTTTAGTTTCTTGGCCTCTTGCTAGAACACTTCATTTGTATCGGTGTATTTTTAATTTCAGCTACTGTCTTGATTATACAAGAGGAGTGATGCATTTTTGTGATTGTGGTCTGCTTGTAAATCTGGAATTTTTAAATAGGTATTTGATAAGCTTTTGAAAGCATTTTAAAGCAGTCTGTTGCAAAGTATGCACTAATTTAAGAAGTGATGTCTTGAACTGTACCCAAAATCTTTTTCTTGCAGCCGACACCATTCTGCATGACACACATTATGTGTCATGGCATGTGTGCAGTGGGTAGGCAGAGATCCAGCTCCCTAATATCAGGAAGCTGAAAACACAAACATTGTTTGTTTTAATATAATTTCTGCAACTACACACAAAATAAAGTCTCAACGTTAAAATGACAGTAGACTTTTCAATTTTCCTGCAGGAAAATTCTTTAAGCCACTATGTGTGTTAATGGATAGGATCAAAATTACCTGTGCTAGGGTCACACTGATCTGATAAATTTGAAGTGCTGCATTTAGCATAATTGGTGACTCTCTCAGTTTTGTCAGTAATGTTTTTTTTTTTTTAAACAGGAAGATTTGACACCCAAAGATATTGAAGACATAATTGATGAGCTGAAGGCTGGCAAAGTTCCCAAACCAGGCCCAAGGTAAGCTATATGTATAACAAACTATAATATATAATTGCCTGTGTTTATAAATTATATATATAATATTGGTCACCTACACGAAGGTGATTCTTCTGAGAAACTAAATTACTTTTCCAGTGATTTGAGTTCACAGCCTACAGCTAAGAAGCATTAATTAATTTACTGAACAGAAGTGCATGTATTCAAAGCCAAAACAAACTGGAAAGAACTGAGAATTTGCATGTTCTTGCTGACTGACCAGAGGAGCATGGAATGTGAAAACATGAATTCTGATTTGTCTTAGTACTTAATAGGTGAATGATGTCACCTGTTGGAATTTTTGTCTAGATCATTTAAACCAACAAATTCCTGTTGGTTGGCTGGTTGTGTTGGTTTTTCTGATTTCTGACAAAAACCAAAGATTGTAAGTTAGTGAGAAAGGTGTTACTGCTGAACTCTCTTATCTGTTATTTCCCACTGTTCTTTGTTAGCCCACCTACATTTGTGTCAATGGGGAAATTAATTTGACTTCGGTGTTACTTATTCCTATTATTTCTATAAAGATGTATTGAGTACAAGAACAATAATCTTAAAACAGTTACAGTTTCAAAAAAACACAGGGAAGCACCCACCTATAACGAAACTGTGATTGATAAAATTTGATGCTGCCTGGCCAAGTATAAATGAATATAAAAGACAACAAGTGGTCCTAGCTTGCATTTCAGTTATGAATTTTTTTGTCACTACTTGGATTTGGAACCCTTTCACTTTAACAGCTACATCACACTTTTTCTGAAGGTTGAATGGGAAGGACAAAACAAAAAACAGTGGCTTCAGCCTTAAGTCAGATTTTTGACTGTCTTCTATCCAATGATTAAACAGAATCTGAGTTTTTATCAATATCAGCAATGAATAAACTGCTTTCATTTTTCAGGAGTGGACGTTTTTCTTGTGAGCCAGCTGGTGGCCTTACTTCCCTGACTGAACCACCCAAAGGACCAGGTTTTGGAGTTCGAGATGATCTCTAAGGATTTTTGTAATATAAGATGAACTGAAAAGAATGTCTGAAAAGAATAAAGTATCTTCAATCTCAGTAAAATTATGTACATTCTAATGTTTTGCTTTTAAAAATTAACAGCAACTAGACTATCTAACTTACTGTGGTTTTAACTACAGCACAGTTTAATCACAATTCCAGATTATAAGAAAAGTGGTTCTGTAGACTGTGTAAGGTGACTCCCTGAGCACGTCCACTGACGGTCAACGAGAGATGGAAAGTTCATCTTTTGATCTGTCATTGAAAATTTCAGCTTCTTCTAAAGCCCTTTGAAGAAGCAAAAGCTAAATTACAGATCTGGCAAAGGCACAAGGAACCAAAAAGAAAGGAGATCATCTGACAAAACTTCATCAAGTTACTTTTATTGGCAATTTATAATCAAACACATGCAAACAAGAAAGGTTATCTGAGCCGTGTTATATAAAAAAATCTCATAGCTGCAGTTAGAAGTGGTTCTTCTTATGCTTAATGCTTCTTAATATCATTCTGTAATCAGGAAAAATGTAAAGCCCCAAAGAGCAGCAGTATTCTACTAAAAGAATTAATAGCAACAGAAACCAACTTACTTCCTTTGCAAGTTTATTTAGTACAGACAAGGTATGGAGTTGGGAGAAGACAGAATACATGAGAACAGTTCAACATGTGCTTAAGGGTAATAGTATCTGACACTGGATCTTTGATTCACAGATCCTTCTTTGACCTTATTACTGTGCACCATCTACTTGCAAGAACTAATCTGTGTGAAATTGAGGAATTTCTTTCAATATAAAAAAGCTGAAGATAATTTTTTAAGAAATTGACTGCATACTGAGACTTCATACCTATGCTTATAAAACTGGGCATTTGCTTTAGCTATACAGACATACATTTCCATGTAAATTAGGAAATGTGGACACATCAGTCACCGAGACAGACATATTGTGTCTGTCTTGTCTCAAATCTGCCTTGGAACTTATATTTGTATTACAATTGATGAGAGAGATGAAGCTTAACTGTATCATTTATAATTTTATTCTACATTATATTTAGTTTGTTTTGATAGTCTAATTAATAGTACTTCACCAAACTATTCTCCCTCTTCAGAGTTAAATGGTGTTTTTACAGATTACCTGCATAACGGCTATGTCACGTAGTCTAATCATGCTCCACCTTTATTTCAGCACACTCTGTGAAGCTCCTTCACACGCCATTAAAAAAGCAGTGTTACTGTTGGTAGTTCTAGGAACATAATATATCTGTAAACCATTCGTATGAGAAACTTGCTATCTCTTCCATATTACTATATTTATAAAATGAAATAATTGAATTGCGTACAAATGGAAAAGAAAATTCAATAAATAGATACAACTCATGAGTGAAGCAGTTTCCAAACAAGCATGAAAAAAAATCTTGTGTAGAAGCAGTACAGAACATAGTGCACAGGAGAAAATAGTACATGGATTGAAATCTTATCTGTCATTTAAAGCCTGTGAATGCTCTTCTGAAAGGTCACTCCATGTTTGTAGTAGCCTCAGGCCTTGTAGCAGGCCAGGCATCTGGCACTGTGTGGCACTTCTCTAGAGACATGAGATGAGGCAGACGGCATCTCACATCTTGATGCAAAGACAGACTCATTTCAGTATCCCAGCCTGAGTACGCTGTTTGTTCCATTTTAACAGCAAAGCTGGATTCTAGTTCATACAGCTTTACCTTATCCTAACCTTTGAAGTACATGTTGAAAGGGGAGGATGTTGCATGCATTGTGGAACTGTACTGTGCTACAGTTACTCATGGTTTTGTATGTAACAGTGAAATCCCATGGGATTGCATAATTGTGTTGAAGGGAAACAGTTTTGGACCTGCCAAGGTTGAAACATCCAACTATACAAAAAACAAAGCTCTAGAATGCCAGATTCCACCCATTTTTAAAGCCAGAAAGAATTTGTAGCCTTATCCCACTTTTCTTCCCAATTTATTCCATCTGCACGTGACAATTTTGATGTCTGTCTCAGGATCAGAACATGGACCTCCACAGTTCCCATATTTTGGAGATTGTTAGCGATGTCCCACAAACAAGCTATCAGTCATTTTGATGCAACATGTGAGAATCTGCCAATCACTTGACTAGAATAGGTAATTTACATTATCCCTACTGCATGGCACAAATCTGATACATCACTCTTTAAAATGAGTACTAGAGGGACAGCTACAGGACTGTGAAATGACTGTAGACATATAAGAAAATAACTATTACTCTTCTCTCTCATCTTACCCTCTTCATTCATCAATCAATTATATGAGGCTTTATGGTCCTGGTTTCTCCTCAAAAAAGTTTGGGAAATCATCGTATTAAATGGTTTAAAAAAATCACATTATTTTGGGTTTTGTTGAAATTTTAACATTTCAAACATCTCTAGTAGCAATACATATTCTGCGTTATTTGTTACATGTAGCTGTTAACTATATACAATAAATTATTTTCACAATGGTAACACAATATTATCACATGCAGGATTGTGATAAGAATTAGCAAAGTGATCATTATGAAAGAGTTGCAGAATACTGCAAGAATTGATGCCTCCCAGTTCTCTGTTCTGTTTTTAATAGCTGTAGATAATACCTTGTGCTTGTTTTACTAGTATTAAAAATGTGTATTTTACTATATACATTTACAGTAGGACATTTTTGGTAACAAATATTAACAGGACAGAATTGTCATTATCCTCAATAGCAGAGGGTCACTAATATTAATTCTAGGCAGTAGCACTAACCTGTCAAATAATTACACACTCCCAATTCTGCTGTTCCAATCAAGCAGTTAATATCCTGGATTATAAGAGTACTGGGTGGTGAGTTAGGCAAAAAATGCACCAGTCCACATGTTCCTGAAACTGTTACTCCAGTACCAACAGATTCTGTGTTTTCAGTGGTCTTTTTTGCCTCTCCTGAATGAGGCAAAAATTAAAGAACTCACATATTATATTAAGTCTCTAAAAGTGGAAGATAACAAAGTAAAAGAAACTGGGGAAGAAAAAAAAAAAAGCGACTACCTTGAGAAGATTTTAAAATAGGTAGTCTTGAGAAAGGAAATGTGATTTAAGACACAGAAGTACAGGACACCAAAAGAATCCACTGGACTGCGAGAGTGGGAGATGATGATTCTTTCCTTTGGTGAAGACAGAAGGAAGTGTGGAGGAATAGGAAATTCTAGATACCCAATGAAGTGTGTAATGTTGGATAACAGAAAAGATTTCCATGACCGCCACACACACTGCTAGAAAAATGCCATCTGGAACAGTGTTCTGTTATTCAATAGGAGAAGCAGTGAAATCCCATTCCACCTGTGCAGGATGTTTGCTGGCCCTATGGGCTGACCTGCTAGGTACCTGCTAGAGGCTGGTGCACATGCTTTCACCTGTGTGGCATCCTGCAAGTTCTTATGTCAGATTTTGGTACCACAGTCTGAAATTTTCAGTCCTTCAGATACTAGACTGAATTCAGTTCAACCAGATGCTGGACCTGTTTGTCCTAAGACCAGTGGTTCACAGGGCTGGTGACACAGGATGGGAGGGCACATCAAGGGCAGTCCTATGCACACCAACACAGGGCAGCTACAAAAGCATCTTGCAACTGTGCCAGATGTAACAGGGAGGGGCTGCTGGAAACAAGGGCAAGAAACACTTGTAGGGGTAGCAACTAGTGATCAAATGACTGATACATTTCATTAGTCCAAACAGTAGTTCTTACAAAAGGCTTAAGGAATGGTATTTTTTTCCAGTTACTGACAGATATTATTATCAGATCTTAACATCTCCTGCTGCAGATATTGCTCATGAGACTCCTTCCCCAATACTTCAGCTGCTGGTTATGAACACTTAACACACACAAAATTTCTGGAATTTCATACTACTCATACACAAGGATCAAAATGCAGTATCACAATGCAGGCCACACCTGTAGCCTGTCATGTTTTACAGTGTGGATCCATGTATAATTCCATGAAAAGAAAAAATATTCTGCCTTTGCAAACTGCTCTTACTCCACTTATGCTGACAGCCTATGGGCTGTCTGCTACTCAAGAGTTTTCCACTTCTAGAGAAGCCTCTGCCATCAGCCAAACACAAAAGAATATGAAGGCAACTCCCTATGTGACATGGTCACTCAGCTGACAGAGCTGTTCCTGGCCACCAGACAGTACCCACTGTACACTAACAGAATCAAATTAAAGCGAAGGCAGTTGTTTTACAACACAAATTACCTGTACCAGCATTTGTACAGGAAGATTGTGAAAGCAAGTGAGAGAAGTTTGTATGAACAGTAAACCATGGAGCATGGGAATATGAGACATTTTTGATGCTATCCTCTATCTGTGCCAGTACATCATGGGGGTGGATCAGAATATATGGCAAGTCCACATAACAGGTGTCCTCAATCAAAGTTATCTTTTGATACTGAAAAAACTCACTTTTCTGATGAATAAGAAATATTAAGGAATTTCTATCCAGTAACAGAATAAAGCCATCCAGTAGCAGAGTGACCACGGCAATTAAAACTATGCTAAAGGGTTTTTGTTTAAAGCTGCTGTGTCAAAATACTACACCTGGCAGCACTTCAGGACCTCCCAGAAGCGATCTGGAGAGCATTACTCGAGAAGCCATGAGTACCGCACCAGACGTGTTCCTCAAGTCCTGCCACATACTACTATTGTCACAAGCAGATGCAAAACCTTTCACGAGAGCAGATCAATGACCCCCTTCCAAGGCTGCAACTAGGGTTACATCGTCAGTCAACTCCGTAACCCCTTACATGTCTCTATATGACGTTTGTCTCATTTGTACAAGCAGAACACCCCCAAAAACTAGTTTGGAAACCCAGAAGTTGTCTTGTCCTGCAGCGGCAGGCGGATGGGAATCGTGCCTGAGTGTGGGTGGGGGGACGCAGCACTGCCCACATCCCAAGGCGCGGCGGGATCAGCATCCCGCAGCCTTTCGCGAAAGCGAACGGCCACCCCGGGATCTCCGGCACCGCGCCACACGCACCTGCGTCCGGGGGCTTCTCCCAAAACCTGCGGGGCCTTTAGCCGCAGCCCCTCCGTGCCTGCTAGCGCCCGGCGACGGGAGAGAACACAGGATGGAAGGGGATGGGCAGCGCCCGCCGCGCACGCGCAGAGCGCCGGACAGTTAAAACTCACTGCGCCATCACCGCCGGAAAAACCCCTCCCCGGGGAGGGGGCGGCAGCGCCAGCACGGAGCGAGGCGAAGCGGGACGCGCTGGTGGCTCTAGGTTGGCTCCCGTCCCGCGGCACGGACCGGAAAAGCTCTCGTCCGCCACCTCGCCCTGTGACCAGCCGGGGCCGCCGCCGCCATTTCCAGAAGGTTCCAGCGGCCGCAGCCCAAGAGGATGCGCGACTGCCCCCAGCAACCCCCCCGCCGCGCATGCGCAATGCTCGCGCCCTAGTCCTCGTCCCAGCCCCGTCCGTGTGTGGCATCCCGCGAGCCCGTTATTTCCCATCGCCCTGCGGGCGTCCGCGCCCGTTTCCTTCGGGACGGGGACGGCTCTGGGAATGGCGAGAAGCTCCGCGCTGCCCACCCCGCCCCGAGCGCTCTGTCGTTGGCAGCGGCACCGCTCGCCCGCGTCCCGTGCCCTGCGCGAGGCCCACGTGGGCGGCGCGCGACCAATGGGAGCGCCGCTGGGAGGGGGGCGGGGGGAGCCGAGCGGCGGCGCGGGGTGTGAGGAAAGGAGGGAGGGAGAGAGGGAAGAAGGGAGAGACAGGGAGAGAAGGAAGGAAGGGAGGAAGGTAGGTAGGTGAAGGAAGGAAAGAAAGGAAGGGAGAAAGAAAGAAGGAAACAAGGGCGGGCGGGGTGTTTGCAATCCCCGGAGCCGCGGCTGAGCCTCAGCCCCTGAGCACTGCGGGCGGCACTCGCTGCCCTGCCCGATTCCCCGCGGCCGCGCCGTCCACAGAGACAGCAGCAGCAGCAGGAGGAGGAGGACGCGTCCCGCTGCCGTGCTCCCGGGAGAAGGTAAGGACCGGAGCGCACCTTCCCGGCGCGCGGCGGGGACCCCCGGCCCCACCCGGTGCCCGCGGGGTGCCGCCCCCTTGTCCCCGAGCCCGGGGAGCGCCCACACGGTGCCCGCCTCGGCGGTGTCAGCGCTGCCGCCGTGTCCCCCCGGGCAGCGGGCACCGCGCCTCCCGCCCTGCTCCGTCCGGCCGCGCTGTCAGCCCGTCAGCGCCGCGGCGGGGGCCATGGCCGCCGCTGTCACCGCCTGGCCCGCCGAGCCTGGCTCCTGCCCCGCCGCCCGGCGTGAGGGGCCCGCCGCCTACGGGAGGTTCCCGCGGGAGGCAGGGCCGGGAATGTGCGGGGAAGGTTGTGAGGCGGCACGGGCGAGCGGGGCGCGGGTGCCGAGCGCGGCATGGCAGTGTACACACGCACGGCACACAGACACACACGCACATAACACACACGCCCCGCCTCCGTGTCGGGAATTTCGGCTGCTCCCTGCAGCCTCGGGAGTTGCTCCGTCGGTGGCGGCCCCGCCGAGGCTGCCCGGCAGCATAACGCGTTCGTTCCCTGCCGCCCCTGCCAGTGCCAGGCAGCCGCCGGTGTGCACGGAGCGCGGCAACTCGCGCTGCACAGGTGACAGCAGGCAACAAAGGAAGGGCAAAGAATGAGAGAATGCCAGGCTCAGTTGCTCAGGTCTTCATTCTAATTTCTGTCAGACTCTTGAGGTACCATTGATAATATTCAGTCTTGTTTGGTTGGGTTTTTTTGTTTTGGTGGAGGGTTTTTGGTTTTTTTTTTTATTTGGTCTTTTTTTTTCCCAAAGAATACGAATGCAATAAGAAATCAAAGGATTCTTTTTTTACTTTAAACTCCCAAATAAAATAAATCTTTTGCAGAATCATAGAATCAATTAGGTTGTAAAAGACCTCTGAGATCGCTAAGTCCAAGCCATGACCAAACACTATCATGTCAAGTAGACCATGGCACTAAGTGCCGTGTCCTGTCTTTCTTTAAACACCTCCAGAGGTGTTGATTCCACCACCTCCCTGAGCAACATGTTCCAATATCAGTTATTTAATATTGATATTAAATATCAATTATTTAATATTGGTATTATCGGGTAGAGCTCCTATGGAAATTGCCTGGACACTGTCACTGTGTTCCATGCCTTTCTTCTGCAGCCCATGTGATATGGAAGAAAGGGAATACTATGCCCCTGAATTAGAAGGTAACTGATGGGATAAAACAAATCTTTAATGGAGAAAAGTAAGTGAGTGAGTGGTGATGCTTACAGGAACAAAAAGCTATTGGACAGATGTGGAGCAGTCCAAATGTACTTATGTTCCAGGAAAAAATTGTCTAATTTTGGAATGCTAGGAAAGGGTGAGATCATCATGTCTATAAGAAATGATTAACTATTATTAAAATAATTCATTTTGACAAATTATTGACAAGCCTTGATTTGGAGGTTGGGGGCACTTCCTTCTCTCTAATTTTGAAACAGCAAGAGTGTGGGTGTTTTTCAGTATGCAAGTTGATGGTAGCTTGGTTGTCCTCAAGTCTTGGTTACTGTAGGCAGGGACATGGTGAGCTCCTGTGCAGGTGCTGAGTAGTGCAAGGAGCCTGTGCTTTCTTTTCCTTCTTCTGCAGTAATCCTTTGCTATAGTTCATTGGGTAAAAGTCCCCAGAGCCACAGATCTTCAGCATTATCTGAGATGTCAAGGTGTTTGAACTGTTCTTTTTATTTGAGGTTTGTGCAGGTGTTGCATATCTCTTGCTTTTCTTCATTCTTTGAGGTGGAAATTCAGACTCCCTGCTGACCTTGTGATTTGATCAGCTGGGGACCTTAATCTCACCCTCTGTGGATTTAGTAGGTTTCTCTGCAAGCTTGAGAACTGCTCTGTTCAAATAAAATTGTAGGGTTTGAGGTACAGCAGAATATTTCTCTGGGAAGGTAATGGTGAACCCCTTGACTGTCTGTGTCTTTTTACATTCCACCTTTCCCTTAATAGTTCTACTTTTCTGTATGTGTTTTGCAAGCTAAAATGTCAAGGAGTACCAATGTTTTTCTTGGCACTCACAGGACCATGATGGCTTTCTTGTGGCAAAGTTAGTTTTTCAGTGTGTGGTGTGTGAGTCCCTTTTCCTATTTCCAAGCTTTTCTGTAGTAATCACTGAGTGTGGGCAGTTGATCAGAGAGCCTTTGGTTCTTTCACAAAGATGACAGCTCAATCTTTCAATTATAAATATTTCTGCCTTTCTATTGCCATCTCTTTGTGTGTTCTTCTCCCACCCAGAGGATTATTCAGAATTGTTTGTGAACTCAGAATACTACAGGCATTAAAGCTTAGGACAGATGTTGTGTAAGAAAGCAAGCCCCATGCCACAAACTGAAGTCTGTGTGCAGTTTCTTCCAACAGGCTTGCACAATTGGTGACTTCTTAGAGGAAAGGGTCTTTTAATAAGCAGGCTAAATGAATGCTTGTGTGAAGCTTCTGTTGCAGGGGGTACTGCTATGTTACCACTTAACCATGGGATTAAAAGCATACTCTGAAAGTTGAATATCTATGTTTACAAATCAGTGGTCACCAGTCATTCTCAAAAAATAGTTTCTTTGCACCCTTAGATGTCTGCTAGAAACTCCAAAAGCTGTTGCAGCTTTTACTTAACTAGGTGCAAGGCCCTGGATATCCTTTTTTTGTGGAAATATAGGCACCTAAGAAATGACTGAGCTAGAACTTCTTCCTCAATATTCAGAACTTCTTCCTCAGTATTAGGCATACAGGCAGGAAAACAAATAGTATTTGTTGAACTGATTTACCATGTTTGGACCATCTTAGGCTGATGAAATTGCCTGAGAGTCTAGTGCAGTTGGTGCTCTTTAAAACTGGAAAAAACTATTGATCACGAAATAAGTAATGATTAACCTGCTACCACACTGTTAATATACACACTCAGAACAACCTACTTTTGACATTTTTTTGATCTTACCCTACAAAGTGATGGGCTGGGCATGACTGTTTGGTGTTTCTTCTTTTCTGTGTTCTCTTGCAGATGGAATATTATAAATGTTGATTGGTCATTTAGTCTCCAAATCAAACTATTTTTTAACTACATCATTAGAATCTACTTAGACTCTAGTGACAGATGGTATGAAATAAATATTAGCACAAACTCAGTCTTGCATTTTGTGTTATTACACTGAATGATTTTATTAACAGAATAACAAAAGTCAGAGCTCTGCTAAAATCTTTAGGGTTTTTTTTTTTGTCAGTTCATTATTATTCCAGAACATAGAAGAGTCTTAAAAGGTCTTCTGTAAGCTTATGGAGGCAGTTGAGGACCTTTATTGCCACCTTGCTTGAAGACTAAATATTCATGTAGAGACATGAATCCCTTGAGAGTATGACTTTGCCCTAGTTTGTTTTAGATTATTTCCCTGGATCTGATGAAGGATATCCTTATGTCTGCTGCAACTGCTTTCGTCTTTCACAAGCAACATATGAATAAATGCTCCCCAGTTCCATGGCTTCTACACAGAGTGCTCTAGGTAGTGATAATGTCACAAGTGGGTTGATTTCACACTGGTTTATGTTAAGAAAAGCCATTAGCAACATTAGAGACAGAATTAGGGGCTATATTAGAGGCAAAAACTAAAAATGCACTCTGAGGAGCAAAACTTTATATATTTTCTTCTCTGGTAATCTGCTTTCTACCCTTGAGTAGCTTGCTGGAGATAGAGAGTATTGGAACAACCCTTTCCTTGCCTTATGTCTTACATTCATGAGGCTGGAAAGCATCAGGTAGAAAGCAGTTTTTCTCCTCCTCTCTGGGCTTCAGGAGGTATTCAGGTGCAACAAACCCCAAATAACCCTTACACATTTCCAAGTGCTCTGTAGTAGATCTTAAAAAGTTCCATTGTTTGATGACAGCAGAAATGAGCTTATGTGTAAAGACATTTCCTATGGTTTCCCTTCTCTTTCCAACCTTTTGCATTACTCCTACTTAAGAGGTATCTGGCTATCAAGCCTTTCAAGCTCTGTTGGCCAGATAATTTTCTTGGCTGGTTCATGGAAATGTCTTCCTCTTGTTTGTTTCCTTCAATATTGTGTGCAACAAACAACTAACTGAGAGAAACCAGCGTTCTGTGGCACTCTGTACTCTTCAGCAACCTACTAATCTGGGTTCTTACTACTAGTTTAGTAATGAAGGGAAAATGGGCCTTTCATTGGTGTTGTTCTCTTTCATGTGTGGGTAATGCTAATCTATTTATCTTTTGACTTCAAGAAGAAACAGGTGTCTTGACACCCATTTTACCTTTGCTAAGCAAATAAAAAATAATTCTAGTTTTTGTCTTGAAAATACCTGGTTCTTTGCTTTCCAGTCCCTTCGATTCTCCAGATGACACAGTAAAACTTCAATGAAAGTCAACTGCAGTACTCACTGTAGTTTTACAGCCCTAAATAGTTATACTTGTCTGCAAACAGTATTCTGCTTGTTCTCTGTTTCCACTCCATCTGTTCCCTTGCTATCTCTTTTCCCCCAAAGAAAGATTATTTCTGTAAAGGAGCTGACAGATGATTTTGTTGTTATTTTTGCGAGCTTTGGTGATGGCCAAGAGGTGGCAATAAAGCCTGTTGAATATGTTGCATGTCTTCACGATTTAGCCAGGACAAAAACCTCTGTTATCCATTTGAAAACACGTGAGTAAGCCAAGATTGCTTTCTGTCCTGCATCTACTGCTTTAGATTCTTCTTATGAATGGTAGCACTCCAGCTACCTGCTTTACCTGTCCTGAATCCTGCTATAACTGAGGGACTGTGAGTAGGTCTTGGCACTTCATCTGTTATTAGCCTTTGAAGCGCCTTTGTGTGTTTTAAGTCATGTTTTTTCTGGCAGTGCTGCAGATAAGTTGTGGGTTTTCTTGGTTTTAGATTGGCAAATTATCATTACTTTATGAAGATTTAGATAGAAATTATTGAGGTTGTAGTAATAACGTATGGCATAGTTATGAAATCTCTTGTCTTGGAGATCTGTAGGTTTCCAGAGGGAAAGTAGATTCCTGTGGAAGGATTGAAAATTGTTTGGCAGTAGGTTTGCTTATTTTATGTTTGTCAAAGCACTGATAAAGAGGCTTTTAAGTTTTATTCTGGTAGATTCTGTGTATGCAATAATCTTTCTTAATTGAAAAATATTTATTTAGCTACATCTTTAAGTAATAACCTGTAGATCAAACCTGACGTTTACAACTCCACTTCTCCATGTAGTTTAAAGAGTGTATCATATTAAGCTAAACTGTGCAGGTGTTTCCTTTGAACCCATAGCTCATCCTAAAAAAGACTCAAGAGGAAGCACCTGTGAACATTCAAGTTTATAGACTTGTAGGTTAAAAGGGAGGACTGATGGATTTTGCAATAAGTGTTCTTGGTTCCTAAGAGCCAGAGTTCTTGGGCCAGCACATTCTTTTATTTCCCTAGAATAGAATTCCTCTTTGTAGAATCTCCTTTATTTTGAGAGACTATTGAGAATAAAGGGCAATCCCTTCAGGCACTCTGGAAACTTATCTGTGTCTGATTCCAAGAGGTGAGGTTGCTTTTCCATGTAAATGTTTATTTTGACCCCTAGGTCTTTCCCTCAGTAGGAGTATGATGTTTGCGTTCTGCACAGTTGTCCTGACTCGGTTGGAGTATGGCACCCATACTCACAAGATGCACCAGCTCTTCTGGCCAGCTGTGTGAGGTTTTGTTAGAATAAATGCTGTCCTAACTACATAGCATAAGTTTCTGGAGAATGTAGAAGACACAAACCTTGTCCTATGCTGAATGTGTCAGCAGGAGAAGAGAACAGCCCATAGCCATCCTGCTGCTGAGGTAAAGAATATCTGCATTTCTGATTCATGGGACAGAATCCTGGACCAGCTGAGGTCAGAAGGCCCCTCTGACCCCATAATATGGTCCTTCCCAGGCTCCCTGCAGGCTCAGCTAGAGCAGTGTGCTTATGGTCATGACCAGTTGAACCTGGAATTTGGCCCAATAGTGCAAGGAAAATATTATGTTCTAATTTTAGTTAGTCCGTTGAGATTCCTTGCTGAACTTATCGTTGAAGACTTGATAAATTTGCAGCTGTTGTAGTTAATGTGTTTTTCCTGACTAATTTAATTTTTAATAGTCAGAGGATGCATTCGTCTTGTACTGCCTGTGTGTGGTAGTCTTGTAAAGCTGTGGTACGTTCTACCAAGTTCTGCTGTACAGATTCTTAATTAAGTAATTTTAAAAAAATATTTAAATTACTGATTAGCTGGTTGCATAAGAAAGACTTCTTTGGACTTCATTTTGCCTGTTAAAAATGCAGTTTCTGATATTTCTTTTTAAAGAAAGACAAATGCATCTATGTCCTCTGTACATTACTTGTGCTATAACTTAATGGAAAATGTCTCTTCTGGTGCTTGACTCTGAGCTTGTGAGTGAGAAACTGAAAGTGAAACAATCTTATTTTCTGTTGCTGAAGGAGAAATACGAAAAGTAGCTGAAATATAATTAGCAATAAGACAATTTATTCAGAAATTATTTGAATATTGAGAACATCTGCAAAGGAACTTAGTCCTTTTTTTGATCCTTTGGAATTCTTTAAAGAAGACAAACAATTCTTTATTCAAGCCGTTCTATTTGGTTTTTTCTAACGATTCCTTGCAGAGCAGCCAGCCAGTGTATGAACAATAATGGTAGTATCCTCCATGAAAAAGACAAAGGGTTAATCTGAGAGTAGGGAATGCACTTGAGAATAATGCAATACTGACAAGTGTCCTTCAGATTCATCTTGAATTCTGGCAGCAGTTCAGTTCCTTACTGGCCCACATGAAGGAATGCTGTAGAAATAGTATAAGTGGTTCAGGAGGAATGATGCCCCTTGTCACTATGTGGGAGCCACTCCTGCCACACTGAAGTGAGGGTTGATGTCTGACTTCTGAAAGGAAGATTTGTCACCAGTCTGGGAGAGGCAGTGCTTTTTTGTTTATTTGTTTGTTGATAATGCCAGGAGATAACCCAAGATAACCCTATTCCTGAACATTCATTTCTTACATCTTATCCTTCCCATTTTGTGGTAGGGAATGTATGTCTATATGCATAAAGAGAAGCTTCAGAATCAGGGGGAGGAGTTTCTGCTTTTAAGTAATTCCTAACCATTCTTTAATGAAAATATCATCAGGTGCAAGTTCCACAAACTTCCAGGTTTTGTACTTTAAGCTGTTCAATTTTAAATCAGTTTTTTCATAAAATGTAAATGCTTTCCATGCAGCACTTTTCTTGGTTACTGAGAGGAAATTCTATGATTGAATGGATAGTGGTAATAGAATGGTCAGGTTTTTTTTGCAAGATAATACTGGCTTATTGATAAAGATTCTGCCATTCCTGTGCAGTCTGGGATGCCACTGTGATATCAAACGTCCTATTCTTTCATACTTTTCTAGAAAAAGTTGCCTTTTTCCAAGCCTGTTGTGAAAGTTACTAATTACTTAAGATTATGATTTTGCAAATTCATTTGTAATATATGTATCCAGTCTGCATGGTTCACTATTAAACAAGCCCACAGCCCTTCAAAAACTTCTCTGATATAATGGAGAATTCCATCATCTCAAGCTGGTAGAACTGCTGTTCTGAAGGTTTGTCCTGAGTACATCTGTACTATTTCTGTATAAATCAGAAAGTACTTATTGTAAAGAGAGTTCCTTGACCCTATGTGTTCCTTTTACTAAACAATTAATATTTAGGATTTCAGACTTGTGAAACTATTTCTGTTCAAAAATGGAAAAAAGAAATCATGATATTTGATCTTACTTTCTTGTTCCTTCAGGTACCTTCTCATCAGTGCTTTCCTTTCTCAACTCTCTGTTTATATAAAATCTTTCTAAGGGATCCATCTTGCAAAGCACCATCTTTCCTGCTCATATGTTTTCAAGGTTGTGCCATCCTGTCTGTTCAGGCTGTGTTTGTCAACATTGTATTTTCACCCTAAATAATGTTATGTAAAGAGATTAATTTCTAAGGATTTTTTTTACTTCTATTTTTTAAGTAAGGAAGGAGTTGAACATCCTAGAAAGGAGCTGTACAAGAGTTAGAAAAGAATTAATCTCCTCTCTACTCCTTTTGCTTTCTACCCTTTCTCAGCACCTTACAGGGATTTGTTGGCAGTTTCTTGCTGTCTTCTTCTGGATAGGTCTTGATACACACGGATTTACACAGGTTTAGGGTCCATGAATCTAAATAGTAATTTGAGAGTGTCCCATCCTTTGAAAACTACATTTTTGGATACTTGGTCTTCAATACTGCTATGAGATGTTAAAGTACAGTAAAGTACAGACTACCACACTTTTTTTTTTTTTTTTTTTTAGCTCTTTCCTTTTCAGTTATCCATGTGGAAGAATTTTAAAGGTCATTTTTAGATATTTGAGATCCTTTTTCTTTTCCTCTGTCATGCTCTGCTAGTAATTTTTAGGTCTTACATGCCAAACAATATTCAGTTGGTTGACATAGCACCTGCAAGGATATTTTGACAAAATGTTCGTTTTTATGTGTTTTTGCAGTGTCTTGGAAAGACATAAACAGTAATTAATTCCATATGAGTTTAGAAGTGTGATACCAACAAACTGCTTTGATTTTTTTCTTTTTTTTTTTTTCTTTTTTTTTTTTTTTTTGGTAATCTTGATGAGTGGAGTGATATCTGCAGTGGGAGGATCTCAGAATCTGTTTGAGACTGGAAACTTCAGAGAAAGTAGAGGAAGGAAATGGGAGGAGTGTGTTGCAAAAGAAGTAAAACGAGTGCTTCTTGTCGGTATTTGCATGACTTCTTGCTGTGTTCTGCAGTGTGGCTAACCTTTACCTTCTGCTGTGCCAGAAATGCTGTCTGCTCTGTATTAGAGCAGCACTGCTCATTTGCCCTGCTGCACACAGCAGAACTGCATCATGAGTTGATGGGATTTTGGATGATATTCCACTTTAAATGATAAACGGTACGAATGTCTGGGGTTAAATGCATTTGTGCAGTCTAGGTTACTGCTCTAAGAAGAGTCCTCTGGCATAAGCTGAAAGAAGTTCTGTAACTTACAAGAAGATTACAGGAAGAGAGGGTCCAATGTTGAAGGAAGTTTAACACCTACCCTGAAAATTACCTATTTTCAGTCTGTTTTGGATTTTGTGTGAGCTATGGGCTTTTTATGAGCACATGCTAAGTGTTTTCCTCACATGGGGATTTCTGCTTTGAGACTGTTTGACCTTTTCCTTCTGCAGAAAGAGTGGTTGCCTTGCAGAACTTGAAAATTAAGTCAATAGTAGCTATGGTCTAAACAAGTATTGACTACTATCTAATGCAAAAGAATCTCAAAAATAAAGTTTTTGATGTTACAAGTGTGGTCAAACTCAGTTCATTTTTTCTTCGCTTCTTTATTTCTGTCAACCAAATTTGCCATCTGTAAAACAAAGGAAATAATGCATTTTCATCTTCCAGCAATATTGTGAAAAGAAATTAATATTTGTGAAGGGAGCTGGAGCACTCCTGGTTTTGATTTATGAATAGTAATTTCTTTAGAGTTGTCTGGGGTAGATGCTGCTTTTTATTTAGGATGTTGGTTTTGGTTGTATTTTTTTAAGGTATGGTAGAAGTTTTCATCCCTTTAAGAAGGTAGAAATCAAGACAAGCTGAAATAGCAGGAATCATGTTAAGAGTGAGAAATAATCTTTCTCTAGGAGCAAGTTTAGCCACTTGCTGCAGCTGTTTGTGGTTTTTGGTTCCTCAGAACTTCACCAGGTTGTCAGCATGTTGGTTTCATTCTGACAGGTAGATTTTGGAATTTTAGTTGAGAATTTGTGAAACAGGAAATGTCCAATTTACTCCAGTAAAAGTTTCAGTCCTTACTTGGTTTATATTTAATATTATGTAGTTGCAAGAAAACCTTTGGGAAGGTGTGCAAGGGAATTCTAAAGACAAGCTGTGATGTAAAAGAGGAGTCATCTCTTGCTCAGCTGTTACTGATGATCAGTATTTACAGCTGTTACAGCATGATCTCTCTAATGAACCATATGTATGAACCTATAGCACCTTTAAACTTGAAGTCAGTCCGTGTAACACATATCTAAGACATACTGGGATGTGGTGTTTTCAATAGTAAATAGGATTTTGGAAATTAAATCTTGGGCCAACGTTTTTTCTTCTCCCACAGTGTGCTGCTTGTGAAGTGCTGCTGCATGATTTATAGGTGCCTACAGTTAGGAAGTTCTGTACTTTCCATACTTCTTTTACTGTGTTTTTTTGCTCAAGTAACAAACTCAACCTGGTCTGTGTTAAGTTCAGCTCAAGTTGAAAATATCTGACTGACTAGATAACTGAAAGACTTAAATGGACCTCTAAATGTCTCTTCCCCTCAACTATTCTTTAATTCTATGTACAATGAAGTTCTTGTATTCTCTGATAAATATGTGTTTAGTTAAAATAAAAGAGAAAAATCTTACTAAAGATTGACTAGAAAGCTGTAGATTCAGTCACACTCCATTAGAGAATATTTGTTATAAAGAAGTTGACATGTCTAGCTGCTACTACTACCACAGAAATCAATTGAAGAGTGTTGTGAAATCTGTGGAATTTGACACTTGAAACCAGGCACAGGTAAACTCAGGCTCTTAAAATAGGGATTATCTGTAGGAGCCCAAGAAACTATATAGGCAAGTGCAACAAAATCACTGCAAAGGTTTTGTTTGTTTTCTGCATAGGAAAGAGTTGTATGTCCTCTCATTTTTTTTTTCTCTTCCTAGTAGAAATTCCTAGACTATGAGATACATTCCTTATTTTGGTAGGAAGTAGTGGTGAGTTCCAGCTGAAGTATTGGAAAATCTTTCTTGCTGCCTGCGTGTTGGCTGTTTTTTAGGGCCTTTGTCCTATCCCTGTATAGTGTAGTCTGGTATGCAATGAGTAGGTACTTCAGAGTATGTTAAAAGCTGTTCTGGAGATTGTGAGTAGTCACTGCCCATGCCTGTTTTACTGTTACGCTTTATTTTACAAAGGACACCTTTATAAAATGGAGTTCAAATAAGTAGTTTATTTTGCTTATTGCAGAAAGATTTGTGCAACTCTTATGTTTGAATCTCAGTATCTCAACATTTCAAATTAAAATGTAGGAATGCTCTCTGATAGGACAGTGAGTCTGTTCTGTCTGTTAGCTAGCATCTGAGGAGTCTCCAAAAAAACCCACTATATATATACACAACTTAGCTCATGGCACATATTTCAGAAATGTATGTTTATTAGGATGATGCTTGTTTTCTTCAATTTTTTTTTTTTTTATATCGGCTAAAATCTGGTAGGACAAACTGCTGCAGGGGAGAGGTAAGGCACTGTTTCTAAGATTGCACAATAGGTATAGCAAAAGAGTAGAACTAATCCCAGCATTGCATGGTCTAGCCACAAAGTTGTCCCAAGTATTGTGCAAATCTTGAAGAAAAAATGTAATAAAAAAGAATTTCTCACTTCTGAACCAAGAATGTTTTTGTCATATTTTTATCGTCAGATGCTGTAAAATCTGCCAAATTTGTGACTCATGTCCGTGCTGGGTACTGCATTTGCACTTAATACAGCAACAGACTGTTGCCTTAGGCACATTAGTTTGAGACTGTGTTGGAGCTTAGTTCTTTCATCATAACCCTGACACCGGAATGTGCATGCACTGAACTGTCGCAATTGTGTGAAAAGACCTTGTGAATATTTTCCAAATAAAAATGTTCTTGTCACCTTTCATCTGCAAAAGCCACTGCATGTATCATTCAGACAGTGCTCTCTCTACAATACTAAATTGCTGTGCTACCTAAAGCCAGTAGTGGTTAGTAATTTATTTGCTGGTTACTGCCAGGAAACTGAATTGTGAGTACAATGAGACACATGGAGCGCAGGGCAAAAAGAGCCTGGTAAAATGTTCTGTTCATTGTGTTTGAAGGTATTATAGTGTGTACCACATACAGGAAGTGGTGATGGTAAAAATACAATCTCACATAGTACAGTGTACACAAATAGCCTTTTATTTAATCTTTTCTTATGCAGAATGTGGTTTCCTTTGAGCTTGTAGAGAATAATATGGTTCTAGCCTGCAGCAGGAGGCAGGCTTGCCAGTAGGGATGTATTGCAGTGTATATTTAGTCCATTATAGCTGCATATATCTAATGTATTATCAGCTTTTTAGAAAAAATGTTTTACTGTCTAGATTTTGTACCTATTCAACTTTGACTTTAGCACCCAGGGAGTTAAAATGTTCCCTATTCCTACTTGGCAGTAATATGTGTTGGACTACAGCAGTGCCCTCAGTTGCTAAATGATTGAGAGGAAGTCTTTTTTTGGGGGGATCTGTGTAACACAAGAACCTTAAGATATTTCTGCTCAAATAAAGCCTTTAATGACCTTTTCAGTGTCTTCATTATAAAGATCAAATAAACTGCTCTAATGATTAGAGAATAGCTGTGTTGATACTGTTTTCTTCAATTAAGACCTTGGTACAAATATTTTTCTGGCTGCAGTAACTGAAATTTTGACCTTTCAGAACATTGGTCATTATACAAAACACTGTTTCGTATAATGTTCTGATGAGATTTTAAGTGCTTGCTCTCGGCAGTTTCCCATCCTTTACCATCCTTTTGACATTTTCATGAGACATCAGCCATGTTTGAAACTTCATTTCTGCAAGTATACCTGTCCAAGGAGGTAATAGAAAATGGACCACAGGGATAAGCTGGTCATTCTCAATTTAAACAAAAAGGATATGGAATGCTCATGCTTTTTTACAAGGCATAGGAATGACAGGACTAAAGGCTTCTGGTTTGTATTCTGTAACACAGAAAAAAAATATTCTGGGGAAAAATATTTGTGTGTTGATCATGAAGTCCCCTGTGCTTTCCTCCCAGAGACAATCCCTTCTCAGCATTGTCCTGTCAAGTCTCTCTCTCCACTGCCTCCTTGTCACAGTTGCATTCTGTCATTTGGCTTATCTGAAGCTTTAGACATATTTGTGTGGGATACCAGGTTAAAATACAGACAGATGTTCTTTTTGTAGATGTGGTGCAACCCAGAAAAGCCTGGCCCTGTCCTACTGGACTTCACTGCCCTCTTACTGTATGTTGTAACCTGAATGGTCTCTTTCCTCACAATAGCAAGTTGCTGGTCTTGTGCTCTTAGCACATCCCCAGCCTCTAACTGAAATATCCTGAATAATTTCTTGTTATGTCTCAAGCCCTTCTTTCTTACTGGACACTGTAGGTGAAAAGGTAGATGCTGATCTGATTACATGTTAATTTACCAGGAGCCATTTCATTGTGTAGCAGGTGGCTCTGGTTGAGTAACTGTGTGCAGAAGGACTGAGTTCCATAAGAAGAAAATAATTGGCAGTGCTGCTACATCTCCCATCACACATTTCATTTAGCATCAATAATTAGTTAACCTCTCTTTTGGAAAGAAATCACTTCTCTCAACTATTTGCTGAAGGATGCTTTTGTTGTGAAATATAATACTGAAGTCATTTGCACTTTCCTGATAAGAGGAAAAAAGAACACAGAGTGTTAAACTTAGTTAAATGAACATCTTTTTGCTAAAACTCTTGCTTCTTACAAGATTTGAAAATACCAGTTTTCTCTAGCTTTTTGGTCCTTTGTACTATACCCGTTCCCTTTCTCCCAGTGTGTTAACCTCATCTGTCTTTGACACACTCCCACCAGAATGCAGATAACATTTGGTATGGCTAGGCGTGAGCTACCTACATACTTCTTAATTAGCCAGTGTGTGCATACGGGTTGGCCAGCTGGCTTTCTCTGAGCAGAATATGTAATGTTGGCTTTTGCCTGCCTTTCCCTCAGTTCAGCTGTTTTTAGCCATCTCTCTTGTACTCATCCACTAACTATTTTTTTTTCCTTTGGTAGACTCTTAATAGCTTTGAGATCTAGATCATACCAGCCATTTCAAAATAAACTTGGAAGAGACAAATTTCTAGGGCTGGGAAGGAGGAGATTGCTAAGAGAAAATCAGGTCAGTCTTAGTTTAAATCAGTGACTATCCTCTCTCCTCACTGTAGTTTAGTTTGCTATGTGTAGTGTTTTCAGAGCTTGATTCCTCCTGTTTAAGCTGAGACTTGTTTAGGAATTGTTGAATGTATTCCAGCCTTTAATGTGCATTTAGTACATGGAACTGCACTAGAAGTAGTCCAGAGCAAATCTGCTAAATGTGACTAGTGTAAATTGGGATTTTATTACCAGCTGTTCTACTCTACAGATCTGCTCTTGATAATTCTTTACTTCTTGCTAATTTAGATGTAGCCATAGTTGTCATTTTCAGTAGTTTAATTTTATTATAACATTCGGAAGCATTCCTGTCAGCTATTTATAGCAGAAATTTGGTATAGTTGATTCACTGTTTCCCAGTCTGGAGTAAGTCCTTATTGAGAGAGGGATTTTTTTTGTTTGTTTGTTTGATTTTGGTTTTGTTTTTCTTCTTCCCTGCAGATGAAGCAGAGGTAGTTGAGAAGATAGCCTTACTCTAGACTCCTGCTTTTCAAATGCAGATGCTTTCTTGAGCAGGAGGGTAGATGCAGTGTCTTGGAAATGAACTCATCAATTTCTGATATTCCCATAGAAGGTTAATCTTGCAGGCAGCTAACCTTCAAGATCAGCTGTACAGCAGGGCTACCAAAGAAAACCTTCCCAAAGCATCCTGTAACATTTTGCTGTAGGTGTTAAAGGGAACACAGTCTGAACCAGAAAGGAAACGAGTAGTTCAGTGAGCACCAAAACTAATGATGCTTATTTCTTAGCAATTTGTGTCTTGTGGTTGACTGACTCTGGTAATGTGCAGGTCTCAACTGAAACTCCCCCCCATAGCTAAGAGAAGAAAGAAAAGTGGTTTACAAAGGCCATCTCATGTGGAGTTGTCTTCCAGATAGTATGCCATGAAACTCACATTGAAGCCTTCCCATGCAAAAAACAGTGATGGATTATTTTTGTTATTCTTATTATCCACTGGCCACCTTTTCCCATGAAATTTGTGAGTGCTTAATATATTTGAAAATTTCTGCTGCTGCCAAATTAAAAGAAAATCCATCTACAGGCTTGGAAGTCATTAGTGATTCATACATATGCATCTAACACAAACACATGGCCCTTAATTTCTCAGAAGAACAGAATGAAAGAGGTAAAGGAGTGAATGACAGTGGCAGCAGCACTGTTGTAGTACTGCTTGAATTCCCTGGTTTTTTGCATAGGTAAGGAGAAGCTTTTTCAAAGCTTCTTCATCAGTGCTAGTTGTAAGCTTATACAAATTAATACAGTGACTTGTTGGCATTAGACATTTATTATATCACTAATTTTCTGTAGCTAATTATATCTGACATTCTGGTGATTGGTGGGATTTTTGGGGGATTTTTTTTTTATGTCCAGGGGTTTTTATATTAAATAATCTTAGCATTTTATGTCACTGCCCATAGATTTGTCTAAATGCTTACCTTTATTACTTCAAGGAGAAAATATAATTTTTAGTTCCTTAGCTGGAAAATGACCGAGAGAAGAGTTCAACACTATTTCCAGTAGTGTGACTCATTATAGGTAATGAATGTGCAAGAAAGATGTCCAAACATAAAATAAGAATATCTGATTTTGTTACATACAGAGAAGTTTCTTTAGTAGGAAGCAAATTCTGTTTTATTGAAAAGCTTGAAATCAGTCTGTTTGAGAGAAAGCACAGCTGTGCCTGTCTGTCAGATGAAAAGTGAGGACACTGCTTGTTGTGACAAAGGAGAATAATTTGGATGTAAAGAGTTTAACTTTCAATTTAGGGTTCTGGTGATTCAAAATGTGCCATCAAGATTGTCTGATAAACCAGTAATTGCATTAAGAAATGGCGGTGAGGAAAACTCAAAGCAGACAGATCTAGGTTTCCCTGGAAGACCCTGTTAATGTTCTACATTTTCACTATGAATGCAAACATTTGTGTTTAGAACTTGAGTTGAAATGGCATTGAACTCCAGACAAATGGAAATAAAAGTTGAAGTGTCAGTAAAATCACTTCTTCTGCAGAAAATTTTATTGCTATATACACTATGTAATCATCAATTGAATAGTTTGCCTAATTTCTGGGCCGCCATAGTGATATTTTAATAATTTTTTTAATATCTACTCTTTATGAAAAGTGTTTTTTCCTCAAATATGTGATGCATTTATGTCTGTTTTAAATTTTACACAGCCATTGTGCAACAATGTGCAACAATCTGGTACTTGGAACACTTTATGGAAATAGTGCTGTTTGTTAGTCTTAGAGTGTGGTGGTTCTGCTTTGGTAATCCAGTATGTAACACTCAGTTTTGGTGAACTTCCAAAGCAGGTTTTTTTTCAAAAGCATATTTGACTTGGGTCAAGAAGTTCATGAATTCACGTTAACTTTTGATTACAGAATCAATGGGTCAGGTTGGAAGAGACTGCAGTGGGCCATCCCAGAGCACATGGCACAGGATTGTGTCTGGAGGGTTTTTGAATACCTCCAGTGAGGGAGACTCTGACCTCTCTGGGTTAACTGTCCCAGAGCTTGGTCACCTGCACAATAAAGTTCTTCTCATGTTCAGGTGGAACTTCCTGCACATCTGCTTCTGCCTGTTGTTCATTTGGTAAAGAAAATGGAAACATCCTTTGCTTTCTGTTTTCATTTACTTCTATTTCTATATTAAGCTAACTGTATTATTAAAAATACCTTTAATTGAAATCTATTTTGAAAGTGTTTTCATAATCCTCTTGCCCCTATACAATACTTGAGGCTGGGTTTTTTTGTTCTACCATTTTAAAAAATAAACTGTTGCTGTCCAGGTGAGACATGCAGGGAGGCCTTTTGTGAAGAGCAACTCCTGCTGGTGAAGCAAATGAGACCAAGGGAGCCAAGCCTAAGCAAATCAATTTTACTGAGCTCTTTAAGTTTGTCTTCTTGCTGTCATACACCAGGGAATGGCATATGAAACCAGGAAAGAAAGAGAAGCAAAGCAGGAATGGAGGTAGTTTCAGGGAGCCAGGTAGCAGTAAAAAAGGAAGGAAAGGAAACAGCAGCATATGCAATGAAAAATATTCTGATTAAAATAATAAAGGACGCTTTGACCCATTGATTTTTTTAAGTAGCTGTAATCATGATATATACAATGGGAATCATGATATATACAATGGGAATAGTCACAAATGAAACTTACAGAGAGGATTTGAGAGACTAAATGAGCAAAAGCATATTTATGACTTGTCCCTTGTTAAACCCATGGGAACAGATATTTGCTACTATGGTAATACATTATGTTTGGTCTAATCAGCGCAGTAGTATTCCGTGAAGATAGTAACTTGTTGCTTCTTTTAGGATTCAGGAAAGTTTTTTTGTAAAATGACAGGAAACTCAGTGTAGTTTTCTTTCTCTTCTTTGAACTGATAACCATTTTTTGTTCCTGCAGGTGTTACAAAAAGCAACTAAAAACAAAAGGCTGATAACCATGTGCTTTAATGTTCATTAAAATTGAACAATTACTCTCTGTATCAGTAAGGCCGCATAAATCCTGTTAACACTCCATAAATGGAGTATACTAATGTTTCTTTTGTCTTAAGTAAGAGTAGAACAGTATTGAGTTTCACAATATTGTATCATAGTGGAGACAAGATTCTGGTTATAGAATGTGAGATTGTTTCTAATTAATCTCTTCCTGTTTTTCATAAGCTTGTGGTTAGTATTAAAAAAAACCCCAACAAAACAAAAAAACAACTTCCTCAGGTGTAGGGGAAAGGGAGGAAAACAGCAGACCTTAGTGCAACACTGCCTCCTTCTCTGTCTCAAGGATTTAGCTTTTTGAACTTTTCTTCCCCTCCGATTCTGGAAGATTAAGAAAGTAGCATGTTACGTTGTTGTATACAACAGTATTAATCTTAGACAAATATTCAAATTTTCCAAGGTTTAAGCTTTGTGGGGGATGGATGTGTGGGCAGGATGTAGAAATTTGTTTGAATATCAATGTCTCATGTGTCAGGTGTAGTGTGCAAAATGGTTTTTTCGAAGTCATCTGCACCAGATTTGTTGTCAGTTAACTGTGTCAAACCAAAATAGGGGCCATGGTCCTAAAACAGCAACAGATTCTCTATGTGATGATCCCAAAACATTAATGGTAAAGCAACAGTAGAAGTGTTGCACCTGAAATGATGACTTGATCAGGCATAAAATTACAACAACTCGGTAAGATTGTGATCATGTAAATACTTGTAACAAAATACATCAACTCAAAAAGACCCATAAAAAGTCACCAGCTCTAAAGTGCTGTCAAATGCAGTTTTACCTTTTGTGTGACCTTTCCTCTCAGCCATTCTTACAAAAAGGGTGGCTCTTCCTGCTGTGGAAGAAGCAAGTCAGACCTCTTCCATCATGTGAATCTGTAATGACACTTGTTTGGTGTACCATGGAGATGAAACACTACACAGCTCTTGGAGCTTTATATAGATATATATCTGGCTCTACTAGTGGCTTATGTAATTGATTTGATAGACAGTGGAAATTAAGGTTTCTAGTTCCAGGTTTAAGCTTTAGAAGATTTTTCTTCTAAAGGACATCTCTTGATCCAGAAAGAATCATAAATCACAGGACTTGACTTTTTTTTCCCATACTACTTTGAGTATACAGTGTTTTAGTTTCCCAGGCTAGGAAGCCTTATTTCTCTTTCCAGTGTTGCTAGAAATCTTGTTCATCTTTTTAAGCCTTAGGACATTTAACACGAAGTGAGATATTGAGCCTATGAACCTGTTAAAATAGCCAAAAATGTTCAGTCTTCCAAAAAGGTAAGCTAGAGAGATGAGGTAGTTTAGCAGGTGACTTGGTGCTTTTTTCATACACCGTCCCCAGCAAGAGCTGTGTTAGACCTTTTGGGGTTTTGCCCCAAGGTTTGAGCTGCATGTGAGGAAGATGCTTGAAGCCAGGTGTCGTTATTAGTCGTCTTTTTTGGGGTACTATCCAGCTCTGCTACCATCTGCAGTAACATTTGTCCTGAAATGACACTGCTGTGTGTATTTTTATGTAATGTTGTTTGTTTGTTTTTCAGACACAGGATGAACCCACTGATACAAGATAGAACTAGCTAAACAGCTATAAAATGCCCAAATTTGGGTCTACAAAAACAGTTCAAGTTGAAAATTCTGACAGCAATAGCACCATGGTGGAAAAAACAACTGCAAGAAAGGTAAATTTTTTATTAATGCCCCTTTAATTTCAGTAAAATGAAGCATGTTTCATGATTTTTGTTGCTGTAATTGGAAGAAATAAATATTAATCTGTGTTCTGATGTATTCAGTATTGAAAAAAGTTATACATTTTTACATTTATTTAACTGTAAGTTAAACTGTGGGATAGAGTTCTACTTTTATTGTAATGTGGAAGTTAATTTAAAAGGAGCTGGATGCTTTGGTTTTATTTGATATAAGTTAGTATATAGTCTCCATATCTTAGCTAATTTGAAATCTTCATGTACTCACAAGAACAACAATCCATATTTTATTTTATTTTACTGTGTATTTCTCTCTGTAACAAACACACAAGATGTGTGAAGGCCTGTGACAGAGCACAGACCAAAAAAACCCAGCAGTTTCCAATATCCCTTTATAACAGAGGGACTTACTCCCTCTGTGAGGGAGGACTTAAAAGCAAAATGCTGCACAAAGCTTTAGAGTAGCTCCTGTACAAGGGAGTCCCATCTAAAAATTGTACAGTCCATTTTTTGAGTGTTGGAAAATGAAGGAATATCATGTCATGCTGAAGGGTTGTTTGTTGTTTATAAGTGTGAAGTATCCCATGATTTTCAGAGTTCTGGAGGCAAGTTTCAAATCACCCAGTTCTTCAGTTTGTCTGCCTAGTACACTTGTACAATAGACCACGGATTTATCTGTGCTACTAATGAATAACAGAAGCTGGAGTAATCCTCTCCATTGACAATGATGAGTGACATGTATATTGCCCTAAGGAGAGAGAATCTGTTTGTTTCCCAACAATCTATAAAACTGTCTTCTCTAGAAAAGGATTTTCTGTGTGTGTGTGGTCATACTTACTCTTGTGTCAAAATCTGTATTCTCTGCAAGACCATCTGATGATGAATGGATATAAGACAGGAGGAGGTTAAAAAACAGGAAAAGATTAGAAGATTCAGCATCTACTTGTAACTTTTTATCTTCCACAAACATTCATAGAAACCTTTAGACCTTTCAGTCTCTTTCTACTTTGTTTCATTGGTCCCAGTAAAGTGAGGCAAAGGTAATTCTTTCTGCTGACCCTGATGGACTACTTAGATAGGACGAGGAAGATAACAGAATAAAATGGGGAAAGGAAATCAGCTTACTAGTAAAGGGATGAAATAATGTTGGGTTTTCTTTTTTTTTCCTATTTATTCTGGTCTTTATTTGGGATATGGTCAAGTTAATTGAAGTGTCATTCAGTAATTTAGGGAAAGAGTAGGGAATGGAAGTTTGATAAATGCTGTGAATATGGAATCCCAATGATGGACTGATGAAGTTGATATCAAAAAGTAAGCTGATAAACTGCTTGCACTGTTCTGTCCAATGTTGCTCACTGTCCACCCTGGTACAGTGGACAGCTTGAGATTAGAATAATGTAGGGTTTGGTTTGGAATTGCATGATATAAAACAACTTGTAATATAAGATCCTAAATAAAACCAGAGAATTAATATTATTAATGGAGAGTAGAAGTGTTTCAGTTAATATTCCTGTATTCAGGTTTTTAGCATAATAAACACAGTTGTCGTATTTTGAGAAGGACTGAATACATGGTTATGTTAAATAGTCACTTAAACTGTCACATACCTGTTCTCTAATGGACAGTTGTCAGAAGTGTTCAGCTGGCCTTTGACTAATCTGCACTCTTCAGAGTGGATTAGGAAAGATAGAGAAAATATTGCCAAAATGTCATAATTTAGATTCAGCCAAGAGAATTATTTGAAATCAGGCAGGCTATAGGCTAAGAGTAAAGTGTGAGTTTGAACAACACAAAGTCATGAAGGTAAATCTGTGCTACATACACAAATATAGAGATCTGACGTAAAGATTGACCAGGACAAATCAACAGTGATAATTTTAATGAAATATCTTCAAAAGGTAGTGGAAATATCTGTAAAGCAAATAAGGATTTTTCTCAATGCATAAACATCTGCAGCCATGAATTTAAAAGTTATAGTTCTTAAATCATTAGAAGTATGAAAAATGTTAGGGATTCCTTAGCTAATGTAATTGGTGTTAGGAAGTGCTGAGGCCTAGTGTGAAATAATGTTCATAAAAAAACAGTGCCTCTTACAAGTGACAAGTATTTCTAAAGGGTACCAGTCCATAAAAAAATCCTCATTCTTCACAAAATAAAAACTGTAGCGACCTAAATGGCATAAGACTATTCCAATGGTTAGCATAAGATAAATGAAAAAACACTTGCAGGGCTTTATTTTCATTTCATAGTTTTTACACTATGGTTTAGCTGGTTCTAATTGTGCACTCTTAGTTGTTGACAGAGAAATGTAGTGAAGTTACTGTTGTTATTATTAGGCATAATCTTTCATATTTGTCCAGAAATTAATGCCTATTATGCAGTCCTAACAACCAGTGAATAGCTATGTGAATCAACTATGTGTTCAGGTCTTCTGAGAACTCAAAAGACCCATTAGAAATAACATTGTTAACTCAGCTCTTAATAAGCTGAGTTTATATCATGTATGCATTAGGGTACATGTATTTTTATTTCAGTTGCTCATCTGGCAAGCATAAAAAATAGTACAAGTGTATACAGCAGCTAGACCATCTAATGCTTGAGCTATTTTATCTCATGAGGCATGAGATATTTTGTTAACATATGAACATGATAAAATTTTAATTTGTGTGAATTTATACTTCATATGGCCAAACTACGGAAGTAAACTATGGAGATCTCTTCCAAAGGAGAAGCACATTTGGAGTTTGTAAGAATTAATTCTCTCCTTGGAAGACTCCAACAATAGTGCCCAAAACCATTTGGTACCATACAGAATATGCTTCAGTATGTAATTATCTTTGATAGGCAGAAAAAGAATGCTTGTTCTCCCAGGGCTTAGTACATCTGCTAGATTATATGGCTCTCTGTTGTCTCCTTTTGTGTCTTGTCATTCATTGTAGCAGTACCAGACAATAGAGCTGGAATGGGATATCAAGAAATTCTCCAGACTGCTGTTTGTTAGCCTTCTGAGACAGTTCCTGTTGAACAGATTAAAAATGTGTTCCTCATCATAGCACACTAGTATGGTTTTGTTGACAGGGAAAATTCTTGCTTGTTACTACATCCTCCAGTGAGGCATGCATTAAACGTTGAGACATGCAGATCCAGTTCATCCATTTGCCCCAGAGTAGAATAAGCTGTACTCAGTTCCTGACAGATGTTTGCCAGACCTTTTCTTTAAAGGCTTGCCTGATGGAAATTCCTGTCTCCTTGGGCAGTTTATTCTGATTCTTAATTATGCTGACTGGCATAGAGTTAGATACTTAGTAGAAGGATAAATAACCTTTGCTAGTCTCCTGTTGCAGTCTAAACCCATTAAATGTTCTCTAGCTGTAAGTGGACATGGAGAGTATGTAATGCTTTTCACTTTGCAGCAGTAGTTTAGTTTTCTGAACATCAACATCTCTTCAGGGTTTTTCTGATTAGCAGTTTTCACTTGAGATTAATCAGCCTCTTTAGAAAGTCCACAGGATTTACAGATTATTTTATAAAAAATGTCAACTTCATTTTAGGTTGCTTACATGGGTCACATTAAAGTAATGCAACAGACCTGTTGATGCTGAGTTTTGAACCTTGCCTTACACCCTGAGAAAGAGATGTCCACGCTTTTGCAGTGACTAGGAACAATTGGAACAGTGAATGCTCACTCTTGAAAATGGAATGCCTGGTCTAACATGCAGGGTTTCTACTTCCTACTTGTACTTCCTCTACTTCCTTTACTTGGAGTTAAATCCAGGATGCCATTAAGAGTTTTCTGTCTTCTAACCCAGCATTTTATGATGGCACAGTTAATTATTTTTATCGGTTTGTAGGACCTTGGTTTTATCCTGGCTTTTCCTATTTTGTTTTGTATTAAGACTGCTTTTCAAATCGGTCATTTTACATTTGCCTTGCCAGGGCTCTTTGCTTCTTCTTCTCTTTCAGTTGTGATGGTGTCTGCATATCTGATTGGTGGCAATGCTGAAATAGAGATACAAAAATAATAAATAGCATCAACTTCATACAGACTTCTCAAACAGCCTGTTCGTTGCATCTTTTGGATTGGAAAGTCCACCACTGAATGCTGAATGCTTATTTCCACATTAGCTAAAGAACAAAATAGTCTCCCTTTTATTTTCAGTTTCTGTGTATTCTATGTATAGCCTTTTCTAAAATTTTCAATGTGTTTTTGTTTACCTGAAAGTATGCACTTTGAACTGTCTCTCCTCCTAATTAGAGTATCACAAAATTAATTTTCAGTCATTATTCAACAACTAGTGCATCGTTCATAATATTTAACATAATACATATAAGCAATTTAAGAATGAATGTAACACTATCAAATTACTTAAGCAGCTTGTGCCTCTTTGTGAGCACCTACTGATGTTTTTTACTGAGGAATGCCCTCAAAAAAGGAATTCTTTTTAGAGATTACCAACTGCAAAAAGTTGTGGGTTTTTTTTTCTCTACTGAACAAGTTGAAACCAAGATTTTCTGCTTAGAAATTTTAAATTATTTTTAGCTCATCCTTTTTATTGCATAGTACTAAACATAAGATAATATTCTAGAGAAAGAAATAAAATTTTGATGCCACTTCATATTGTGGGAAATTCACATACATAGATAGGAGAAATAATTGGTTTGTTTGAAACAAGGGATGAGAAAGCTCTTGGTGGGGTTGGCTCAAGTTGGAAACTTGTCTGTGTGGTGGAAGAGATGGAGAAAGGCTTAATGGAGTTTGGGTCTGCTCTTGCCAACTTTGAGATGCATTTGGAAATGATGGCTTGTAGGATGGATTAACTTCTTTCATAACTAATACCACAGGCACTGTATGTTCCAAGGGCCCAGGGGAGTCTTAAGGGGTTTGGGTTTTTAGATTTTTTTTTTGTTCTAGCATGTAAAAAAAAAAAAAAAGGAGAGGGTGTTGTTTCCTTTGGGCTTTTGAAGGAGAGTTGTCTTTGGTTTTGTTGTGTGGATTTTATTCTGCATTTTACTTTGATTTTTTGGGTTTCTAAACTTAGAGTGAATATGACAGGTGTTCTCTGAGGGCAGCAACCTTTATACTTCAGGAATTCTGTTGATACAGACTAATGCCTTCTTTGTCATTTCCCTTGTACAGATATTTGTCTTCTGAAGTTTGTAGGGCTTGTTACAGGTTCTTGTTCTAATCACTTCTGCCTAACTTTTTAGCAACATTTTAAACTCAGCATGTCAGATGATGTCTTCCTACCTGAGTTTGGTTTCTTTGAAGAAAAAGGAAAGGTGCCTTTGAGAACAGTACCTCTACTTTAGGTTATTTTTTAGTTTTTCTCCAATCAGAATAAAACTTAAGAAGTACCAAGGACCAGCTTTTTGGTTTTCAGTGATTGGCAAGGGAGTGTATATTCTTCTTCTACCTTTAGGAAGTTAATCTATTAGTACTTTCATCTGATCGTGTGTTAAGAATGACATAAAGCTGTAGAGTTGTGATAGCTGACAGAGTAGATAATTGTTTCTGCAGCATGTATTGTACAGAAAAGATATCTCTGCATTGCAACTTGATTGATAGCTAAGATGTTGGGTTTGCAGAGAGTTCTCTCAAGAGTTCTCTCTCTTTACACTAACCTGATATCTTTTGCATTCTTTCCTCCTATATTAGTGAAGTAATCAAGTATAAGTTAATAGTGAACCTGTTTAGGTTTTTCTCTGTTTATTTGAAATATGGGTTATAAGCCAAAATCTCTAGATATATACAATTCAAGAATCCAAATAGCTTGTACCTTTTTTCTTCTAAATTTGATATCTGTTTAAAACATTTCTTCATAGATTTTTCTCAATTGAAACATTGCACTATTATTGTTGAAATAGAAAGGGAATTACATATTGATGGATCACAGGGTGGGAGTGGAGGCAGGGGAGGGTAATTAGAAGGGTTTTTGGGGGTTTGCAATTCACAGTCTAAATTTCAATGGGGGCTTTTAATGTGCTTTTAGTGGGATTGTTATGGTCAGGGAAGGAAATTGGGGTGGTCATCAAGACTTGGCAAATTCTCGTTCAGTTTATGTTGCTCCTTTGCTAATTAGTCAATCCTCTAATAGTGAACAGCATTTCTACAGTGATGTGTCTGAAAGTAGACATAACATAGAAGTTAGTAATTTAAAAAATAAATGACAATTGATTCTTTTGTTTATTGAATAAATTTTGTAATACACGTACTTATACACATGCATTCTCACATATCAGTCTTTTCAGTCTGTATACATTATAAGACTGTCCTGCTTTATGCAAAAATTACTTAGTATACTTTTTATTTATATTAGAGCAAGGACAAGATTGCATCCTACAGCAAAACTCCAAAAGTGGATAGGAGTGATGTGGGGAAGGAGATGAAAGAAAAGTCTTCCATGAAACGTAAACTTCCTTTTACAATTAGTCCATCCAGAAATGAAGATCGCAATTCAGACGCAGGTAGAACCTTTTTATTTCCTTAACTAATTATTTGTTGGTAAAATACGTCCTAACTTAATTAATTGTATGTTATGTTTTTACGTGGATTTTTTTTCCTCTTTAAAAAGAATACTAAGTATAAAAGTTGCTTGCTTCCTTCTGATTGTTGCATCTCAGTCTGATAGGCTTTCATCCTATCATTAGCAATAGTCAGCATGCCACCTTCATTGATCTATATTCTCCAGTTGTTTCCTAACCTCATTCTTTTCTTCTGTTTCAGTAACAAATCTTTCTTTGTTTTGTCATCCCTAGAGGTCCATTTGTTCAAATGAGTTAACAGATGAAAAACCATGTGAATGCCTTGATTTGAGACACAGCTGTCAGCCTTTCATAGCCTTTTTTGGGGAGGGAGCTTTGGATAGATTGGTAGATGTACTGTCCTTCATAGAAAAGGTTGCTAGGGTGACAGAACTAACTAAACTAGGCATGGAGAGCACACTTTCCTTTCAGTTTAAGTTCCTATCACCTGTACCTTCTCTGCAGAGCCTAAGTAGTTCTTCCCAGCTTAGGCTTATTTATATTAGAACTGATTTCAAGGCTTCAAACTGCCATTCTTAACACAGTTCTTTTCAAATCAAGATGGATGGAGCTGGATACATTCCAAGAGGTACAGTTATCTCTGGGTTTAGATAATTAATTATCTGTGTCATTCTGCAATAATAGTTCAGTAATAGTTGGGTTGATAACCAAGCAGCATCCATGGCCAGCAGAACGCATTGAGATTCCCCAAATTTCTCAAAGGCTCAGTGCTACAGTTTTTTTATATGTTGCTTATTGTACATTTGAATATTTTCATGACCAGAGAGTTCCCTTAATATGCTTAGATTTAAATGCGAGGTAGAAGTGTATACCTCAGTGTGAGTTTAATTTTTGTTCAGGATTGATTTCATGCAGATTTGGCTCCTTGATAATACAAGCATATTTTTATTACTGTAAAGAGACTGTAGTATGAAATCCATATTTGAAATAGTCACATTACAAAACAATGCTCTTGGCTTTAGTTCTCTTCCCAGTGATTTTACAGCATTCTTGCACTTTTCACGATACCATCTGATTTTGAAAAGACCATGTCTAAATTAGAAGTATGCTCCCAGCATCTGCTTTATTAAATTTTTTGCTTGATATTAGACCATAACTATTTCTTCATAATGGAAGTAGATGTATTTAGCTGTAATGTTAAATATATATTGAAAGTTTTCTCTGTTGCAAATCTTTTGACATGTCCTCTTACCCCCATCAACTTTAAATAAGTCATTGTCCCAAGCATCTTGTAAAGTAGCAGAACTTTTTGTGGGTTTTTTGATATAGCATCTATTGTTACAGTGCCACAAACAAGATTGATTACTTCAGACGCTTAGATATGCACAAAAATACAATGGTCACACTGACAAATTTCTGACAATTTTTTTTTTTGTCAGAAGTTTTAGCAGGGAAGTGAAATAGACAGTTCAAATAGGGGCAAGAAATATTTAGCATAAAAGTAGAAGGCATATGGCTCTTAACTGTGCTAGCAAATGCCACAGCTTGGTCAACATTTAATTTCTGCTGAGGTGAGCAGGTTAGAGCAACTGCCCTTTTGCAGGTGGGAAACTTGGTACATAAACCTTCCAGAAACTTCAGAGCAGGAGCACTGCTAGGATGAAAAAACTGTTCCTGTAATGCAGATTCTGTGCCTAACCAATTAGATTAGACCACTGGGAATTAGACACTTACACTGGTGCCAGGTTTGTCACTGACATGGATTAGGAGTGACATCAGTGATCATGAAATGCAGTGCTGCTTCTGGCACAAACATGGCATTATACATGGAAAAGGTTTGCTGTCACTGAGCTAAACTGTTACTTCTGACAGAAGTGTCTCCCTGATAGCTGTGTACAGAAAATGGTAAATGTTGAGAAAGAAATAAGTAAGGTTTTGGAAATTAGAGTGTAATTGGACACAGAGGGGGAAGAAGAAAAGATAATGAAAAGCTTCCTATCAGCTTTAAGGTCTTTAAAAATATGTCTGAGTTAAAAATCCCTAAATGTAAAAGTAGCTAGAGGTACTTAAAAATTTTTAGTTTCATAGTTTAATAAATGGTTTATCCCCAAGATACATTATAGGGTTACTAGCTGATTGTAGAAACTCCATGACAATTGGATTTCATCCTGTTTAGACATGTAAACGAGTCAAAGAATGGTGATACATAATTTTTAGAGCGTTACATCATTAAAGGTTTCTTGGTTCTAGTTCCAGGATTTTCTGTAAACTTAAATTTTGTCCTTTTTTTTTTTTTTTTTTGCTGATTTTTGTAAAAATTGCTCCTTTTTCTGGTGGGCTTTTTTTGTTTTGTTGTGTTGTGTTTCAGGTTTTGTCTAAATATTGCAAGTGATAATGAACATATACAGCCAAAATGAAAGTTGACATAACACAGAAATGTTTTGGGTTTTTTTTTTCCATTTGATTTCTGCAACACTGTACACAAAGTACATTTTACACCCAGTCAGTTTTGGCAAGACTGAAACCAAACAGCATTTGTAGAGTCTAGAACAATTATAGCCCACCTCTTTATCTAATTTTTTTTCATAAGCAAATGCTGCAATAAATTTATATTCAGTGTTATGAGATTGAGCCTTTTAGTTACTTTCTTAACAATTTGATACCCATGAAGATTGCAGCCAGTTGAGAAGGCTGCAGGAGCTGCCACGTCTGTGCAGGTCTGGAGGATAATGTGAGTCCCAGGAGGGCTGTGGCCCTCTGAAGAGGCCCCTGGGAACAGGACACACCTGGAAGGACACTCTGTCCCTGTCTTTATCAGCAGCATCCTGTTGTGTTTCTTCTGTTGTGCAGGGCTGTGACACTCCCCTGGCTGTGGTGGCTTCCCGAAACTGAGAGCTCCGTTGTGACATCTCTGTTCTTGGTCAGAGCAACCACAAAAAAATAATACAATGTATACATCCTGCAGGCAAATTTGTTTATACTGCAGTGTAGCTTTAACCTATTTATAAGTAACTCTTAGGAAGGAGTCTACATGCAAGCTTTGATTGAAACTACTGGATTGGATGATCAAAGCAGAATTATTTTTCGAATATTTCAAAATCAATTCTCTGATTTTAAGTCTCCCAATCCAAAACCATAATTTGATTGAAAAGCCATCCGTTATTTAGACTGCTTAAACAGAGTTGCTTAAATTTTCTTAATTTATTTAAGTAATCTGGTTAGTTTTAAGTAACCTCTGATGCAGTTATTGGAATAAGAACAATAGGTGTTGATTTTGCAGAGGTCAGATTTGTTTGCTTTCTCCACCATACTAGTCTGAAGAGAGAAGCTAGAATTTTTCATAATAATTAAACATAACTGCAGATCCTAAAAATATTTCAGTTGTTAAGAGAGTCTTGTTACAGAGTTGATTATTCAGGAACAACAATGAGTTACAATTACACTGAATGTGGTAATTTGTTAATCTTTCTTGGAAATTATGTTATCCAGATTTACTATTTATAGCAGGATCTTGGTTTTGTTTTCTGACTCCTTCAATTTCAGTTTTTCAAGTAGTCCAAACCTGGCACAGTCATGCTTCTTTTAGCACTTAGTTGACATCCAGAAGAGCAAAACAGCTGACCTCTTCTTGCTGCATGGGTACATCACAGTAACACAGTTCCTGTGCTCATGATTTCTGTAGTTAAAGAGGTTTGTGGGAGTGTTGGAGGGAGCATTCACAAACTGCTTGCTGGATTTGGGCTTATTGTTCAACTATAACAACTTCATTTAACTGTTGTTTGGGATACAGGCAGGAAAGTGGAGGTGGTTTTGTTAAGTAAATATGTCATAAACTTTCGTTAAATAAATATGTCATAAACTTGATTAATTAGATATCACAGTAGTACCTTGAAATCTCTTCATTGTTAAATGCACTGTGGGGTCTCTGCATCACATTCTAAGCTTTCTCTTTCCCTGAGGGTAGGAAACACAGCCAGTCATGATGTGTTTCTCTTGGAAGTAACTTGGAAGTAACTTCAGTCAGGTTGCAGCGATCACACAGAGCTCCATAAACTCTATCTCTGAACTTCATCATCTGCAGAAGTGGTCTTGACCTAGAAATGAACATATTATTCTTTGGTTGTATATCATTCAATCTTCTGACTTCATAACATTCATTTCAAGCACTTCATATTTTAATTTTGCATGGTCCTTTTTTTTGATCCTGTTAATTTTTACAATTTAGACTATATTGGTAGTCTTTTACATAAAAACAGTGTATGATGAGCCCTGAAGTTTGAATTTGGGGTTTGGATTTTGGGGGTTTTTTTGCCTAATTTCCTTTATCCACTGAGGTGATTATTTTACTAAATGAAAGACTCTCTTAGTTTGGCATGATTTGTTTTGAGAAATCCACATATTACATTACTTAATAATTTAATTTTCCAATACATTAAAAATTACTTGAGGGGGTATTTGTAATTTATCTAATTGGGGAAAAAAAGGCAAGCAAACAAAAAACCAGATATATTATTGGTTGCCTTGGGACAAAATCTGTCATGTGTAAATTATCCTAAAACAATCACCAGTGTCTCTGATGTTCCTCGTGCCAGTACGTTTTAAGTGTTGTGGGTGGATTTCATTGAGCCCTTTTACAGATAAGTACTCAGATGCTCCTGAATTCCTGTTTCACAAAACCTGAGTATTTCAAAATATTTTTTTTAATGTTCATTGAAAAGCTTGTGTTGCCAAGGGAAAACCTCAAAGAGCTATAGTCCAGAGGGGTTTGGCTGTGTATTATGAAGTTTATTTAATAAAAGTGATTGAACATGAAGACACTGGAAGAGTTCTAGAGTTTATTTTTTTAATAAAAAGTGAAAAAAATCTCTTATGTTCTATTTCTAATGAACATAAGTTCATTTCTAACTGCTGAAGAACAGCAGAAAGTGATGAGAATGTGAATGTAATAGAAGATATTTGTATTCCATAGAACCTGAAAACAAAGTATAGAAAATGTAAAAAGCAAAAACAAACAAACAAACAAAAAAAAAACCACAACAAACCAAAAGAAACCAACAACAAAAAAACCCCAAACCAACTTGGGTTTCATAGTCATTTTTATACATTATATTCTATCTAAACTTAATATCTTAAACTGATTCTTTTCCTTTATGAGGGAAGTTTTTACTGTTCAAATTGTAGAAACATCAAGTTCACAGTGGTGAAAGTTTTCTGTTACTGTAAGATGAAGAATAGCTGAGAAGTTGAAGTTCCTAAATGTTAAGTTGGTCACATCCTATTAAAGTGCGCTATGTGTTGGTATTCTTGGAACATGGATTTTTTTGTTTTGATGTATAGAACCTTTTCTTTTATATGCCATACTCACTTTCTCTTGGGTTTTTTTGTTGTTGTTGTTTTTTTTTTTTTTCCAGGCTTTTTTGTTTCAGTTTTTGTTGTTGTTTGTTTGTTTGTTTGTTTGTTGCTTTCTTCCACCCCTCTTGTCAGAACCAGTTCATATCCATGAGATCTTGGGGCAGGATTATCAGGTGCACCTGCTATAATCTTAAGACTCTTTTGTTGATCCTATTGATTTTTTTTGTTGAACTGTTTAGATTTACTGACAACATATTTCAAGTCTAATATCCATTTAAATTAAATTGTCTCCTTTTGAGCAGTAAGTGCATAATTACAGTATAACTTGGTGAGAACAGGTGTTCTTATTTGATGCTTTTGATTTGTAAGATCTAGAAATGCTTTGCAAACACTGTGTTAATAAAGTGTAATAGAAGAATAATTTACCACTGAAATGGAGCACTGAACATGAGGCAGGAATAAATTGTGCTGATTTAAAAAAAAGCAAAACCAAAAAACTCAGACAATCTCAATATATAAAAAAGTAAAACCTAGATAATCAAAAACTTTATTTCATTTATTTTGATACATTATTTTCTTGAGCTGAAAATAGGTATAGAATGGTCAGGAATAATTCAGAATGAAAATAAGTGTGTTTTTCAAGGAAAGAATCATGAGCAGTAAATAGCATATGCTAAGAAATATCTGATTATGCTGGTCAATCTGAAATGTGTTATTTCAATGGAAGTACTAAATTTGTATGCTGTATCTTTTCATTGCAGAAAGAACAGCATGCTTGCAGTAAAAAATTTAAAGTACAATTTTATTGTTAAGGGTTTTTTTTAATTTTCCTACACAGATGTTTTTACCAATAGGGCACAACACAACTAGTGCTGATTTGGATATTGAATTAGTTTTTTAGGTATTCAAGACTCTGAGTTGCCTGCAGATTAGGAATAAAAAAAACATCATTTGATTCTGTAAAAGGGATCTTATTTCCTTTTTAAACATGATGGATAAATAAAAAACCTCTATAAATGTATAGCGGTTTTTGAAATATATACATGGGTCAGTAGATTTCCATTCTTAAATACTCTCACTGGCAATTGTTTAGCCCATAAAATCATGTATTTCTTATGGGTCAGTATGGAATTCAAGATAAGAACTGTTGATATGCCTTGCTGTGCCTCAAGTGCACTGCATTACTAGAGCTTGTGTCTGTAATCAGGCCTAGAAAGTGAGAAGAAAGGCTAGAAGAAGGCTAGGAAGGCAGAAAATAGTTGAGGAAAAGGATGGTACAAGAAAGCAAGCAGAACTATAGAAAGTTAAAAGATAACTAGGAACTTAAAAGGGACTTAAGATTCTAATTTTTACATCTGCAGAAGTTCAGTGCAGTTTTCCTCAGTGGAGTCCTCTGTTTTAAGGTTTTCCTCTTTTGCTGATGATGAGATTTCTTGGTTTTGGTGGGAGTTTTGTTTTATTTTTGATGTGTTTATTCAGATGTGTAATTTTAGCTCCTGGTTTAAAACTTGGAGATGAAATATTAAACAGTTTTGGTAAATATTGATAAAGGAAAGGAGTTATGTATATAAAATAGCTGTATGCTTTTGAAGGATATGAATTCTGGAGAAGAAATTGCTTTAAGACAAAATACCTGGATGAGTTTGAGAGAAACAATCTTTTAACCAATTACTTAGCAGATACCAATATTAACTAGTCTGTTCCTAATTTTTACCATGGTGTCTTGAGAGAAGTAGAAGAGAGCATAGTCTCAGATCTGTATTCAATGTTGAAAGCTGACCAGCTGATTTTACAGAAATTTTAAGTTCTTGGCTTTAATCTCTGAGAATTAAAGTTGTGACATACACAGCATTCCTTCTATGAAACAGGTTTTTGATCTGTTAGAATTTTTTTGTAGTCCTGCTTACAGCTTTAAGTGCTTTATCTCAGTAGCTAATTATCCTAATATGATTAGAGCAGGTAACCAACACTAATGTAAATGCACTAAGTTAGAGGTGTAATTTCTGTTTTTCATCACCCGTCACCAGTCACATGTTTACAGGCCTTAAGAGGATGGTTTTATTTTTAGAAAAATATACTGAACTACAGTTTGAGTCTTGAAATGTTCCTATTTCTAGAGAAGGAAGGTCCGGAAAAAAAGAAAATGAAGAAGGATGCTGGGAATAAGAAATCAGCACCCGTTAGCATTCTGTTTGGTTACCCTCTGTCAGAGCGCAAACAGATGGCACTTCTCATGCAGATGACAGCAAGAGACAACAGCCCAGGTGATCTTACAGAGTTAACAGTTTTCTCCCTCCTGCCTGTTTAATTCTGTCCTAGTCAGAATATTCAGAACACTGATGTTTTTCAACAATCTTTTCTTTTTTTCAAATATTTTAAATCATTCATACTTCTGTTAAAAATTTATTTCATATGGATGATTAATCTGATGAAAAATTTTTGATCTTCTATATTTGTGTGAAAAACTTTGCACCATGATAGCTGTAAAAACTGAAAATTTAATTTCTTCCTTTGTTTATTTTTGCCTCTCAAACACTGTTCCATATGGATTATTTAAAGCCTGAAATACTTTATTTTTTTATTTTTATTGAAGCTTAATTATTACCTCATTTTCTCACTTTGGAGCAGGATATTAATTCAGGAGGAAATGGGACCATTTCCTTCTGATTCAATGGGAGAGGGGTGACATCTGATTCTTAATTCACCATTTCAAGCTGTCCTTGGTCCAGCTGCATTTAAAAAAAATCTTTATGTATGTATATGTTCTACAGGTGTAAAGTTTTTACAAAATTTCTATTTAAAAGCAAATGGGTGGGTTTCCTTAAGGAACTATCCAATCCACCCAGCTGTGGAACTTAAGGAGCTATCCAGCTGTCCAGCTGTGTTGGTACAGGTGATGATTTGTATGTAGTACAATACACAGACTGTAATTCTTTAAACTGGCATCCCACTACATAAAATTATAGTGGAATTTTGCTGGAGGAAGGGGAAGCAGGGTAGATACTGATCTGTGTGATCTCACCTTGTCTTGATTCAGGAGAATTTATACCCCAGAGTATTTGAACCTGGTAGTTTGGATAGACTTCATCTTTCCTAGAAACTTGCTTAAAATAGTAAGATTTTGCAAAATGCCCTTTTTCACATTGGAAATCAGCATTGTGCTGACACCTGTGAAGGGTGAAATGTCTTTTATTTAAATATAATTATTCACTGTCATTTATCATCTTTGAAGGCAAGTGTTGACAATCTTTTTACTTCATCTCACTTTAATTAACAGTGACCATTTAAAAACTTGTTTTGTAGATTCCACCTTAAATCATTCCTTACAAACAACACCAACACAAAAGAAAACTCCAACCTCTTCTTCAAGACAAAAGGACAAAGTTAACAAGAGAAACGAACGAGGGGAAACTCCTCTACATATGGCAGCAATTCGAGGGGATGTTAAACAGGTCAAGGAGCTAATCAGATTGGGTGCAAACGTAAATGTAAAAGATTTCGCAGGTAAGTTAATATGAGTACTCCTAACTATATAAATTAAATGTAAGACTGAATTTGTTAACAGAGGTTTCCTTTCAGTTCATGTTGTATGCAAATGAAAAAAATATAACTTCATGGAAATTCCCAAAGATGTGTTTTTCATTTCCAGTGGCAGTGGTAGTACTGGGACACTGTAGTACATAGTGTATGATTAGAACAGTGTTTTAATCCCAAGAGGTTTCAGTTGTGTCCAGGGCCTTGGTGCAGTAGACAGAAATCTGTGCACACAGATTCTGTGTTCTTGCTGAACTTGGTAGGATTGTGCTGGGCAGAATTAAATGGTGAGACTGTGGGCTATGTGAGGAAATGCAGAGTTTAGTAGTGGTGGAGGTGATGGTGCTGTGATGTGCAGTGTCTTCACTGGGACAACTGATAGGCAGCAAGGCAGAGGAGAGTGGTATGGTTGCAGTTGTCATCTAGTCCTGCTGGATTAATGACAGCTTTGATATGTCAGTATTTGATGTGTCAGTATTTGCTGTGATTTACATAATGGTTGATGAGCTTTGTTAAGTTGTAACATATACAATATTCTTAGGTTTATGGGTCTGAATTATGTTCTCAGGGAATGGTTGAGAGGAGTTGAGGTAGCAGGCCCCTGTGGAAGAAGCTGAGAACTATATAGCACAATTACTTGTCAGCTCAAACTTGACTTCAAGAGAAGATATTAATGAGATGAACTGAAATCTTGACTTTAGGTAAGAAATAGATGGGTAATTTCTTGGTTTGAAGAGGGTAGCTGAATTTGTATTTGAACATGAAGCTGCCCAGGACTGGCACGTAGAGGAAGAGAAGAAGACAAGCAGAAGTAGAACACTATGAGATCTTCAAAGAAGTTGAGAGGGGAGATGAGAAGAACTTGTTGACAAGAGCAATTTTAGAAAAGGAGGGGGAGATTCAGGGGAAGACAGGCCCATAGAAATCACTGGGAGAATAATAGAAACACTTGAAGAAGAGATGTAGTGGGTTGACCTTGGCAGGCTGCCGGACACCCATCCAGCTGCTCTCTCGCGTCCCTTCCTCAACAAGGTGTTGGGAGAAAATAAGATACAAAAAGACCCTTGTGGGTTTTATTAAAGACCTTTTAATAAGAACAGCAAAAGCTGCCTGTGCAAGCAAGGGAAGAAGAGGAATTCATTCACTACTTCCCATCATCAGGCAAATATTCAGTCCCTTCCCAGGAAGCAGGGCCTCAGCAGGTGTAACAGATGCTTGGAAAGAAAGACAATGCCATTATGTACAAACTACCCTCCTTCCCTCCTTTCAGTGAGCTTTTATTCCATGACATCCTGTGGTATGGAATACACATTTGGGTAGCTGTCCTGGCTATGTCCCCTCCCAAACTCTGGTGCAGGAGGAGGGAGAGAGAAAACCATGACATTTCACAAGCCCTGTTCAGCAGTAGCCAAAACACCAGTCTGCTGTGAGTACTGGTGTTGCTCCCAAATGCAGTGCACATTACCGTAGGGGTTGCTCTTAAGGAAGTTAACTTCACAGCTTCATCTCAGTCTGACCTAGGGCAGATATTTTATTTTAAAGGCAGATGAAAGGAAAAGGACAGTGGCTGAGAACTGGTTCTGAGAATCAATTGGAAACAAGTTGTTGGAGGCTTCATTCAAAATTCTGGAGGAGTTGTTTGGGATCAAGTGAGATATTTTTTTATTGGTGATCTGAAGTGAGAAGCAGACATGGCTGAACTTCAAAATACTGCGCAGAGGGAGAGATCAAGAAGAGGGGGAGGATTAAAGTAGTGAGTCATGAGTGGAGAAAAGTAGGAATTTAGGATGCAGTGTAGTTTAGAGAATTAGAGGTTTTTTAGCTAAGGATTTGGCAGAACTAAAGGAGCAGAAAATGAATTAGTAATGGAGGAAGTAACCCTGTTCATGGGATATCTGCCAGAATGATACTGCTGTGTGAGAACAAGAGTAAAGGAAACAGATACTGACAGCAAGCCAGCACTAGAGTTGGCAGGCTGGACATTGTGAAAGGATGGAAAAGCAAAGCAGTGGAGAAAAATAAGTTATGAAGGTAATTAATACAGAGAATAAAAGGGATCAGAGGGCTGAGAGCAGAAGAGTGTTATCATGTTGGTGAGTGTGAAAAGGGCAAATGCCAAGAAAATGGAAAGATGGAGGTGGTAGCCAGACAGTGCTGGAAGTGAGTAACCCAAGTGATGATTGAAGAGGAAATTTAGTGTATGAAGAACAGAAAGAAGTGTTTTGCTTTAGAATAACTTAGAACCTTTTTTCTTTTTTTCCTTTTTTTTTCTTTTTCCTTTTTTTTTTTTTTTAGCTGCTTTTAAAATTTAAATGAGTGGCAGCTTGGAAGTTGAGTGAAGGCTGAAGATGAGAAATCCCATTACTGAGGGATTAGATAACTTAGGGGTTTCCTGTACCTCCACTTCATGGATGTACAAGACTGCTACTGATTAGATACAAAGCTCATGTGATTAAACTCTTTTACTGGTTATGTTGGAAACAAAAGTTGAATGCCTCCCCAGAACTGGGCTTTGAGAAGGCATCAACAGCAGCTCAGGTCACCTATGAAGTGGAAGTCATCAAGCTAGGGAGAGGAAATTAAGGTAAGGAATGTAGCATGTGTGGGTTGTCATCTTCAATTGACACTCTGCTACAGAGAATGAGCACTGAACTCGAGGAAATCATAATTGCAAAAAATGACTAGTGTTCTGGGAATTACCAGAATAAGTTCACTGCCATTATTTATTAATAGCTTGTTATCTAGCTGCTGATGTTGTTACTGATTCCTAGTACATGTTCAGTAACTCTAAAGGAGCACTGGTTATGGCAATTTGCTACACTTACCATTTCCAATAGTGTGGTTATCAGAGGGTTTTCATGTATTATAATATTATTTTTATATGTATTTACCAGAGTTCAAATGTTTACTAGTCAAAGAATCTCTGATATGTTTGGCCTGGGGATTTTGTGCCAGATTTTGTCTTCTACTATTTGATTTGTGATTCCACTGTTTAATCTCAGAAAAACTTGGAATTCAATGTGAGGTTTGAAGTTGATAAAGTGTGTGTTGTTCATCAGATGGATGGCATTGCTGTTCTGCCAAGTACTGTGTGTGAGAGTGTTTTGAAATGTTCAGAGGCAATAGAGATCTATGGCACAGGAATGAAAAACCAAATCTTTGATCTTTGTCTTAAACCTACCTTCTTCACTCTAGGTTGGACACCACTGCATGAAGCTTGTAATGTTGGTTACTACGATGTTGCTAAAGTTCTGATAGCAGCGGGAGCAGATGTGAACACACAGGGCCTGGATGATGATACCCCACTTCATGATTCTGCTAGCAGTGGACACAGAAACGTGAGTGTTCTGGGAGAGTGGGAAGGGGGATAAATACGTGGTTTGAAATGCTGAAGCTTCAGAAATCCTGACTGTCCTCATTGCAGTTATATGGCCTTGTAGTTCTACTTCTGCTGTTTTGGGAGCAACCTAAAGTTGTTCTGATTGTTTCATCTGACTTCTATTGCCAGACATTTTCTACTAGTATCTGTTTTCTTAAATATTTAAAAGTTTCATCTTTAGTTTCTTAGTAAATAAGCACTTAAGTGACTTTTTTTGAGAAACTTTTACTGTATAGGATTCTCAAAAGAAAATGGTCTCCTAAAAGTATACTGTGGATTCGTGTATATTGTACATACATGTTTATAAATATTTCAAGGTATATATCCTATATTTCTTTTTAAATTGATATATATATTTTCTTCTTATTTTTTTAATTTAGCAATCAGCACTTATTGGAGAAGATAAATGGAGATCTGTAGGTGCTTTACATTAACTTTCAAATTGTTCTTGATTTCTGCTAATAAGATGCAGAAATGACTCTGCTTTCCCTTTATATCTCCTTTATTTCATTACTGGGTATGCGATCTGTTGTATAAAGCAAAAGATAGAATACATCCTTAAATCAAGTACACCTTGCAAACAAGATGTTCAGTGTGAAAGGCTTTTCTGGAAAAGAGAGAAATTAATTATCATAATCTGTTGGGAATTTTTTTATTAGCTGTTTAGTAACTGGTTTTTTAGGTATGTAAACAAATTGGGTCTTTAGATCATGCTTTCATAGAGTTGTTGTAGAGTCTTGGAGAACAGGACCTCTTGCTTTTCTGATATCAGTACAGGTACCTGTGGCCATCTCACTGACATTATGTACCAGAATAATTCTGAAACTTCCTGTTAAGGTATCACTGTCTGCTGAATTTCCACATTCTTTATACATAGGGAAAAAAAGTAATACTGGACACTGTGCTAATGCAGTGGCCTTGGATTCACTGTAATATTAACAAATTGTTGCATTTGATGATGGAGAAGTTGATGATTTTGATTTATTGCATGTAGTTGCTGGTGGGGTGCTTTGTTCCTCCAGTTAGATACTTGGATCTCTGTCAGGGCTTTTTGGAACTGCTGGGGAAACCAATAGTACTGTGATTTGCAAAAGTTTATCTGTTCCTTATTGAAGTGGAATAAAATTTGGAGCAAGAGGGTGAATCAACTGCAGAGGAGTAAAGAGCCTGGTAGGTGGGGAACCAGATAAATGGTGTGAAGAAACGCTAGAACAGCAAGAACAAAGGCCCCTGTTTCTTTCTTTTATAATGATGCTGTGTAACAAAGGGCAACTGTCTCTACTCTTCCTCTTCACCTCCTTTACAGAGCAGACTCTATGCACTGCTTAGACTTTACATTTTAGTTGCTGAAGTCTTGCTTTCCAGTCTCAGTATCATAGATAGGACTTAGGATCACATATCGTGTTACTTACATTTCATGTGCAGCGGGGTTTTTTTATGCTGGTCAAGTAACATGTTATGGATAACCTCAAAGTTGATTTATTTAATGATGCAGATTGTGAAGCTATTGCTTCGACATGGTGGAAATCCATTTCAAGCCAATAAGCACGGGGAAAGGCCTGTTGATGTTGCTGAAACTGAAGAATTGGAAATGCTATTGAAAAGAGAGGTGCCCATCTCTGATGACGAGGACAGTTGCTCAGGTAAAAGTAGCTATTTAATTGCATACTTAATGCATCATTTCACCTAAGTTTAAGTGGCCTTAATATTTTATGTAGTGTAAGCTATTAAGGCTTGCTGCAGGTAACAATTGATATTGCTAAGGTTGCCTTTCACTTATATTTTTAGAGGTAGTTTGTTAAATTTCTCAATTGAATTACCTGAAATGTGTATTCTGATTTTTTTTTTTTTACTTTTCTCTCTGTCTTTAGCAAGCTGTTCCCACTTTGCAGATCAACTCAATATCAGAATGATGATTTTACCAGAGAAAGATATAGAGGAAAATACCATATTTTTTATGATACAGTGTGTTTCTGAGATGGTTTGTTTCATGGTGAAAAATATCCCCAAAGTCACTGCCCATCTTTAGTAGATCAATCAGAAGTCAGTGTTTCACATGGGTGTAACTTAGTTACTCAGTGTAGAAAAGTTCCTGCCAGTGGGTGGGACCATTGGTTTCTGTGCGTGACCAGGTAAGTAAGTTGCTGAAGGGGAGGCAGTAATTCTTGGTCTCTCCTGTGTTCCTGCAGATTGAGGAGTATGTAACACCTCTTGGAGCACAGAAAGAATTCTGTTGCCTCCTCAGAAGCAAAAGATTCTTGATCATGAGTAACTTACTTGAGTGTCAGACAGGAACTTTTCATTTGGCTTTCACAGAATATTCAACAATTCAGAATCTTTTAGATAAAAGAAATGAGGTGGATTGAAAACTGGCTGAACATCTAGGCCAGTATGGTGGTGATTAGTGGCACAAGGTTTATTTGGAGACCAGTAACTGCCTCTGTACTTTGGATCAGTACTGTGTCCACTCCTGTTTAACACCTTCATTAATAGCTGGGGTAGAGTGTTCCATCGGGAAGTTTCCTAATGACACAGAACTGGGGATTCTGAGGAGGAGTGGGTGGTGCATCAGAGAGTTGTGCTGCCATCCAGAGGAATCTTACCATGTTGGAGAAGTGGGCTCGTGGGAATCTCATGTAGTTCAGCAGGGGGAAGTGCAAAGTCCTGCAGCTGGGGAGGAGCAAACATCCAAGCAGCAGTGCAGATTGGGATCTGACCAGCTGGAAAAGCAGCTTTGCAGAAAAAGCCCTGGCTCATGCTGAACAACACCAGCTTGACCATGAGCCAGCAATGTGCCCTTGCTGCAGAGAAGGCCAGTGGTGTCCCAGGCTGCAGTAGGAGGAATGTTGCCAGCAGGCTGAGGGAGGTGATCCTCCCCCTCTGCTCAGCACTGGTGAGGCCACAGCTGCAGTGCTGGGTCCAGGTGTGGGCTCCCCAGTACAGGAGAGACATTGACACCATGGAGAGAGTCCAGGGAAGGGCCAGGAACATGACAAAGAGCCTGGAAAAGCAAAGGCTCAGGGGAATCTTGTTGATGCATAAAAATACCTGAGGGGAGGTTGCAAAGAGGACAGACCTGGGCTCTTGTCACTTTGCACAGTGACAGGACCGGAGGCAGGGGCACACAGTGAAACACAGGAAGTTCCCTCTGAACAGCAGGAAACATTTTTTTCACTGTGAGGATGACCAAGCAGTGGCAAGGGTTGTCCAGGGAGGCTGTGGAGTCTCTGTCCTTGGAGATAATTCAAAAGCTTTCTGGGCATTGTCCTGGGGAGTTGGCTCTGGGTATCCCTGCGTGAGCAGGGTGGGTTGAATAAGATGATCTCCAGAGGTCTCTTCCAACCTCAGCCATTCTGTGGTCTGTGAAAAGCACATGAAAAAGAACATCATGTCACATGATTGTAAAAGTTGGTTTCTCTACATAAAACTCAACACCCTAGGAATATTTCCTAGTCAAAGTTTTGGTATACTTCAAAGAAAAAAAGTCACATTGCCCTATGTTCTGATGTAGTGTTAACTTTTTTGGCATTAGAATAACCTGAAATACAGTGTGTGGTCCTTCTGTTCCAAGGGACAGTTGTGGCATCACTTCACAGAATCAACTTCAGCTTAGTGAAAGCATTGATCTTAAGACAAATATTTTTACATATGTGTAATAGAAACTTGTTACTATTTAGCAACTGATTTCTCAACAATCTGTGTAGGGTATTGTCCTTTAGAAAGAGTCAGGTTATACAGCAATTATGCACAATAGGTGAAGTTTTCAAAATTTAAACTGCATTACTTTTATTAGATATAAATGTTATTTTGTATTTTTACATGCCTAAGTGAGAGCTGTAAAGGAAGGGGAGAACTTTGATTTCATGACCTTTTGTTTTCTCTTAAAAAGCTTAATTCTAGTGAGAAGTTTTGCTGTGTGTTTAAGATAGGTTTTATTCTTTTTTCATTTGTAAAGAGGTGACTGCTGAACTCAACTCTTCTGTCCTGAGGTATGACAAGTGTCCCATCAGTATTCAATTTGATTTTTTCAATTTCAATTTTTGCTTTCCTTACTCTAGATTCTGAAGAAGCTCCATCTGTAAATCCTTCCAGTGTAGATGGGAATGTTGATTCAGAAGCAGAAAAGGACTCAGTAGCCAACAACAGCAAACAAACGGTCCCTAGTAAGGCACCCCTTCCATCTGCTCTAGATGAGTACGAGTTCAAAGACGATGATGAAGATGAAATGAAAAAAATGATTGATGACAAACATATTCTTAGAAAAGACCCAAGGAAAGAAGATGAGACTGAAGTTGAAAAGACCAGCTTATTTGTGAAACAAGAAAAAGTTGTCTTTTCAAAATCATTCAAAAACAAAAAGCAGAAACCCTCTAGAGTTCTGTATTCAAGTTCTGAAAGTTCAGATGAAGAAATAATGCAGGACAAGAAAATGGTCTCTCCTTGCTCTGTTTCAGAGACATCAAATTCTGATGTCAGAGTGAAGAAAGAATATATGGTTACAAACGAGCACAAGCAAAAGGGCAAAGTTAAAAGGAAAGTAAAAAATCAAAGCAAAAATAAAGAGAATCAAGAAGTAAAGCAAGAAAAAGAAAATGCTAGAGTAACAAATATAGCTACTTCTGGGTTAGATTCTTTAGATAAAGCTAGAGAGGAAGAAACCTTTAAGAAGTCTTTTACCTCAAAAGAAGATTCTTCTTTACATCTGTTTCATATCACTGCTGGAAAATCTCCAAAGCATCCTTGTGGGTTAAGTGAAAAGCAGTCAACACCATTAAAGCAAGAAAACACCAAAACTTGCTTATCACCAGGAGGTTCTGAAATAACACTGCAATCTGAAATAGTTCGGTATGATCACAACACTGATTCTGATTATCTAGTAGAAAGTTCTAGTGGCAAATCTTGCAAGCACAAAGAAAAAAGCAAGCATCATCAAAAGGATTTTCACTTGGAATTTGGTGAAAAATCTAGTCCTAAAATTAAAGAGGAAGATAATAGCTCAACATTTGAGAATTCAGAATATACTTTGAGAAAAATTGACAAGGAAGGTAAAACACTTAAAAAGCATAAGTTAAAGCACAAAGAAAAAGAAAAGGAAAAGCACAAAAAGGAACAGGATGGGGAGAGAGAGAAACAGAAACATAAAGATACTGGTAAAGAGGTTCAAAGAAGTATTGAGTTTGACAGAGAATTTTGGAAAGAGAACTTTTTCAAAAGTGATGAAAATGATGATACTTTGATAAACACAGAACATGAATCTCTTTCTTCAGACAGAAAATCAAAGCTAGAAAAAAATGTGGCAAAAGAAGATAAGTTAGTTAAGGAGAGACAGTTCCAGAAAGAGAGAAGTATTAAAGATGAGAGAGAAAAAGAGAAGAGCAAAAAGGAAAACGAGAAGTTTCTCAAGGATGAAAAAACAAAAGATACAAAAGAAGAAAAAGAAGTTACGCTTGCAGATAAAGAAATTGAATTGTTCTGTTTTGGTGTTAAAGATGAGGCAGCCAGCATACATATAGTAGAAAGAGAAACAGATACTGAAAAGCAGGAAAAGAATTTAAAGGAAAATAAAGAGAAGACAGAAAAGCGACTCTCAATCAAAGAAAAAGATTTTGAAAAGATAGAAAGAAAACATGGAGAAAAAGAAAAAAAGTTAAAGCATGAATACAAAATGGAGAAAGATAAAGCAGAAGTAAATGAGAATACAGAGAAAGTAAAGGAGAAGTGCAGTTTTCAGCAAGCAGAAAGGTGCCATAAGGAAAACGATAAAGTAAAAAGCATGGGTGCTCTTAAAAAAGTTGATGACAAGGAAAGAAATAAAGAAAAAACTGATAAGAAGCATGATAAAGAAAAGGCTGATAAAGACAGACATTGGGCCGAAAGCAAAGAAAAACACTGTACTGAAAGAAAATTCAAACAGTCTGAAAAAGAATCTGAATATACTAAATCAGAAAAAAATAGAACTAAAGAAAAGGAATTTGAAAAAAAAGACAAATCCAAAGACAAGGAGACCTCATCACTAGCAAGCTCAAAACATATGCAAGAGGAAAGAAGATGCACTATTACTGAAAGTAGTAAAACAGTTCATGACAAACTGTCATCTTTGAAAGAAAAACCAAAAGATGATTTGTTGAAAACTCCAGATGGTAGAGAGAAAGATAAAAAAGATAAAGATATAGACAGATACAAAGAGAGGGATAAGCACAAAGATAAACTGCATCAAAGTAGTTTGCTTAAACTAAAACTTGAACATGAGAAACTTAAGCCTAAACCAGCTCCTGCATCGAAGGATGCTCGACCTAAAGAAAAAAGATTAGTCAACGATGATTTAATGCAAACTAGTTTCGAAAGAATGCTTAGCCTTAAAGATCTGGAAATAGAGCAGTGGCATAGAAAGCATAAAGAAAAAATAAAACAGAAAGAGAAGGAACGTTTGAGAAACCGCACTTGTTCAGAGCATAACAAAATGAAGGAAAAACCCAAACACTCATTCGCTGAAGTAAAAGGCAAAGAACTGATTCGTTCAAAAAGTTCCGAGTTGCCAGATGTTTGTATGAAGGAAAAACAGCAGAAAGATGCTACAAGTAATAGATCACAGTCAGTAGATACAAGAAGTGTCAATGTTGCAAAGGCTTCATTGGTTTTAGATAATTTAAACAGATCCCCCAAATCGGAAAGTGAAAAGATGGGGCTGAGCTCCAGGTCCGTGTCCATGGTTTCTGTTGCAAGCTCTGAGGATTCTTGCCATACCACAGTTACTACTCCAAGGCCTGTAATCGAGTATGATTCGGACTTTATGCCAGAAGGTTCCGATTCCCAAATGTCTTTTTCACAGTCACCATTTTTGGCAAGTGCCAAATCACCAGCCCTTGTGGAAAAAGAGGCCGATGGTCTTGCTGAGTTGCCAGATCGTATTAAGCCGCCTTTCACGAACAGGCTCCCACAAATGTATGTTAGATCAGCATCTGCTGAAGATGTTAAGTTGGTTTTAAATGAGTGTAGGCCTGTTATAGAGGTTCGAAGATGCAGCATGCCTGCTGCAGTTTCTGAGCACAGCAAACAGCCTCGAACATCAGAAGAAAACAGCCAGAACACTCTGCCGTCAGTTCAGACTTGCAATAGCACTTCTCCTAAACCAGAGCTACTGTGCAGCACGCTTGAAAGAGATTTTCAAAGCAGTGTGGCTGTTCTGCAGTCAAACTTCACATCATCTCCCAACAGAGCTGTTAGCAGCAAGCAGGCAACAACGGGGGCAAGCACCATTAAAGATATTGCTCAGATGAGCCCTTCAGAAGACTCTAACATGCATTTAGAGCCATGTAGTCAAAGTGGTGTGACTCAGCAAACCAAACCGTGGGATGTGCCTTTTGACAGACTTAACTCATTAAACAATGACTTTAACAGCTCAGGCTGTGGTGTACCAGAGCAAGATGCTAAAAGCATTATAGCAGTGCATAATTCTGAGAGCAGGACGTTAAAAGAGCAACAAGTATCTGAATTTTTGCCTCAGCACTCTGAAATTAAAGGAAGTTCCGGTTCTCAAGAATCTGCATCAATTTTGCCTTCACAGTCACCTTGTTCTTTGCCTATCCAGCCACTTCCAGTTGTGTCAAAACACGTTTCTTTACCAGGCATTATCAGTCAAGATTCATCATTAGTACAGCAGCAAAATGTAGTTCAGACTGCAACTTCTCCTTTGGAAACAGATACTGCTAGTACCAGAGAGCTGGAAAACGCTTTCTTCCCTTCAAACTTTAGGAAGACTGATGCACCCGTGGCTGTATATTCTGAGAGCTCTGCAAAAGATGTTTCACAGAGCTATGAAAAGGTGAATGATTTACCATTAGAGAAGGATACTCCTGAAAGTGATTGCAGTTCACAGTTAAACGTGAACTCATTCAGTAGAGTTGTTTGTAAGAATGCCCTGAGTGAAGTGGATGGTAACACAGTAGATACTTCAGATATTAGAAATGAAAAAGACCAACAAGAAAAGTTGGTCTCTGTGCATGTTGTTGATAGTAAAGCCAATGTTGATCTCTGTGAACTAAGTTCAGGAATGTCAAAGGGAATTACAAATGAATTGGTTAATAAAAGCCCCTGCACTGCAGACAGAGAAAATGTGTTGGTGGATGATCCACCACAGTACTCCTCTATATCCAATTTGGAAAATAGTTCACAACAGATTACACAGGAAGAGGTGCATAAATACAGCCAAATAGTTAAAGTAGAAGAAGAAGTTGCTGAGGATCAGAAGATGGAACAGCAAGAAGTACCTCAAAGAATCACAAGGAACAGAGCAAATTTGCTTGCTAACCAGGGCAAGCAGAATCCTCTTGGCTGTACACAAACATCAGAAAAAGAGTCTGAATCGTCAGCATCTATGAAAGCAAGAATTAGATTAACTGAGGATGATGATGCTCAGGTACATCATCCACGTAAAAGGAAGGTGTCACGCGTGCCTCAGCCTGTACAAGCGAACCCTTCTTTGCTGCAGGCCAAGGAGAAAACCCAGCAGTCATTGGCAGCTATTGTTGATTCTTTGAAACTTGAGGAGATTCAGCCGTACAGTTCTGAGAGAGCAAACCCCTATTTTGAATACTTGCACATAAGGAAGAAAATAGAGGAGAAGCGTAAATTGCTGTGCAGTGTTATTCCTCAGGCACCTCAATATTACGATGAATATGTGACCTTCAATGGCTCCTACCTGCTGGATGGCAATCCCCTGAGCAAGATATGCATCCCAACTGTAAGTAACGTGGTCTTTCAATATGCAGTGCAATGAAAGGCATGTTTCAGTTTTGTTTTTGTAACTTCCATATTCTTCCTAACTTGCTTCTGAATATTCTGCTGGAAGCAGTAAGTTGACCTATGTCTAACTAATATTGATTAATAGCATCATATGTAAAAGCCCTATTCACTGGAAATACAAACAGTGGTTTCACAGTCACTGTGAGACAAACCATGTATGACACCTGTCAAGGGCACACAGACAAGTACTATATTTCAAAGTATGTAAAGCCTGCTCTTTCAGAATGTGAAGTAAATTATTCAGAGCTTCTCTGAATTTCTGCTGTCAATAATTTTGTTAAAACTAATTAGTCAAAGCTGTTTTGTTTGGAGGGGGGTGGACATGCAGTGCTTCAAAATACCAAGTCTGTTGCCAAATGTTTTAAGCAAGAGGGTGCCTGCCAGCTATCTCAAAAGCAGCAGATGTAATCTGCTGTGCCCTGGCTTTTGTAATCCATCAATCTAAAGTGTTCATAATTTTATTAAATAATGTCAAGGGTTTCTTTTCCTTTTTACTGAAGAACATCTGTCATTCAGAGACACTTGTTTAGGTCTAAGCTCTCCATTTTAGAATGGTCAAGTTATTATGTCAGCTCATCTAAGGTAACTCACCCTTACTTGAGAGTAAAAAGCTTTAGCTTTTTCCAGTAGAGTTGAGGATTTCTTTGATGACGTAGTGAATGGAAGTTTAATGTGTAAATTTTAAAATGTTTGCTTCATTATGCAGCTAGTCTTAATTCCCTGTACAAGCTGTTTGTTCTCATTCTTTGGGAATTACTAGGCCAGTTACAGTCTGAGGAAAGATGTGGGGAGGACCTTTTGCAAGTTCTGTAGGTGAACCAGGGTGTAGGTAAGCTTTACCACGATGTACCAGGCTGTCAGCCTTCCCAAGTCTGCAAACCTTTCTCAGTAGCTGTTGCAGCTTCTGTAACATCTTTATCACTGGATTTAAATTTTTTTTAAAGCTGCTGCTAGTCAAGTACATACTGTTTCCAAGCTACAGCTTACTGCTTTGGCATCACACTTCAGTGCTTAATTTGGGATAAGTGGAAAGTAGAGAGGCATGGAATATATTTTTTCCTGGCCCATCTTCTACCTGAGCAATAGAATTCAATTCCCAGTCATAAATGGCAATGTGTGTGTAGACACCATAAGGAGGGCAGAGCTTTTGATATTAAAGCACTGCCTTATAATTACTTCCTATCTCTATTGCTGTGTGTAATATGAACTCTGCAGTTAATGAAAATAAATTTAGGTATTGGAGAGCAAAATCTCCGGTAACAGGTTCAGAAAATACCAGAGATGGATGTGTGCTTCCTATTCTCAATGGCTTTTAATTATTGTTGAAAAAAAAAAGCCTCTTTTAAAAAAGTTGATAAAATGTAAGTATGTAATTGAAGAATTGTAGTTACTGATTTTTGTCTCATTTAGATTTCTGGTTTGCTTCCTTACACATGCATGTTCTGATGGTAATGATGTTTTGAACAGTTAATTGTTTTGTATATGCTTTGATGCTCCTGGTAATATTCTACAGATGTAGAGAGAACAGGTGGAACTTTTTATTTCAAGTTCCTAAAAAGGAAGAAGATAAAGTTTGAGAAGCCAAAATAAATTATTAGGAAATTGGTGATTATTTTCATTAGAATTAAAGTGTAAGAAAAAGCATGAGTTTTGCTCTAAATAAGAAGATACTCTAAGCAATTCAGTTTCGTTTGTCTGAAAAATCTCCAATGCAACTAAGTGCTTTATTTAATTACTGTCACTTTTGTAAATGTACAATTTTGATAAAACTTCTTAGGTTTCCTTTCAGAAAAAAATATTGTTTAAAGCATTAGTAATATTTCAGATTTAACTTATTGGCAGAATTGGCTTGTGTACACAATGTAATGATTTTATTTTGTCACCATTGAAAATCACAATCATAATAATTCCTGTTACAAATACCATAAACAGGAGAATTGCTAAACTAAGGATCCTTTCATTCTCAGAAATGAGTGTTTGTTTCCTGTACACATTGTCCAACAAAGTGAAAATAAAGACTAGGCTTTGTCTCTCTGAAATATTAATAGCATGTTGTTATGCCTATAATGCAGAATTTAATGAGCAACTGTAAAAATACCTTTTTGTCATGTTTGTTTTGCAGTTTTTTCCTTCAATTCTCTAATGATTCTCTGTTAACCAAATTTTTGCCTCATCAATTTACATAGAGAGAAAGTAGATACTCTTTCTTTAATTATTCCTGTGTTACAGATATCCTATGTGTAGGTCTGTGTGGAGACTGTATATTTAGCTCTGACACTCTAAAACTGGGAATGGTTGGTGTATGGAGCAGTGTGTTTACTGTTCTCTGCATTGGAATTTTAATGATGCACTGTAGTTTATCTGATGAACTTCAGACATGCTGTAGGTGGGAACCAGGAGATGGTGTGCTAAAACCTTGTTTCCACGGCCTTGTTTATATATTGTAATTTACAACCTGGATCACCTAAGGCTGTGAGGATATTCATGTATGAATTACGGCTTCCCTTTCACCAGTACAAATACAAAACATAAGGTAGGAGACATCAGGTCTGTTCAAAATAGAAGGAAACAAATCTAAATCTTCTAACAGAGAAATTTCAATTGTACTTGGCTCTGTTGCCTTTCAGGTTATTCCATGTTCTACAGGGTTCAGTCATCTTTATCTGTATTGTTTCCTGAGAGGAGGTGCCAGGATGATTCACTGCCAGCCTCCTGTGCCTATCTTTCAGATGTGTTTCTCGTAAAGAGGATTCTGTCCAGTCTCCCTGGCATTGCTGTAGAAACTCAAGTAGTAAGATCTAATTTTAGGGGTGTTACCAGAAACATGTTTTCAAAATGCATGAAATAGAGCATGAGAGTAGGCCAGTTGTTTGGATGACATAGAAGAGTGGAGGTTTGTAGCAGCAAAATGAGGATTGAAGGTTTATAGAGTGAAGAGTTGATATACAGCTGTAGCTGTATTCGTTTCGAAGCATGCAAGGCCTGCAGGAAAGTTGCTGATGGATTTTGATGTGTTGGAGATGGGAAGGGCATGCCTTGAACATGAGCTCTGGCCAATCAAACCTGCTCTAATGGCTGGCTCCAAAGGAGGTAGAGCAGAGGCACAAGGCCAAGATCTGTCTGGCTCTTCTGGGTCATTTCTCAGACTGGGAAAAGAGAATTCTCTGAAGCAGGCAGGGCCCCTTTGTTTCCCTCTCTTCTGTATGGAGTCTGGGCCCTTAAAATAGTTTGATACTTGGTTATGCAAAAACAGAGGGCACCTTTTTTTTGTGGTGTTCAGTTTCATGCTCTGTTCTTGCAAGTCCAGCTTATGTGTTTGTATTTTCCCTAGACAGTTTTTTGTGTTCTCTTTAGTCATAATTTCTTTGACTAGAAGGTCCAGGAGGCTCCTCTGGCTGTTCCTGCCTCAGAGCCTTTAAGTCAGACCTTTGGTCTCAAAGAAACCAATTTCCTTTGTCTGAATCCAGTGCTGGTTCACAAGCTGGGATTTCCAGCAGGTGGTGTGCAACTGCCCAAATCCTGTGTTCAGACTCCTAAGGATCTGAGGCTCACTCTTCCCAAGTTTGCAAGAAGAGAGGAAAAAACAGAAAATTCCATAAATGTCTGTAACCAAACCTAGTATTTAGCTGTACATTTTGGCAGGTGGTGCTGAGCTGGGTGGGAGTGAAGAGTTTATGAATGTATCCAGTGGCAGTTGGGATCTCTGGAGTCATGGAGACCTGTCAGTGTCCCACAAGTCTGAACATAATCTGTGTTCAGGGCTGAATATAATCTGCTGAAAGAGAGTTCTACATGTTTAAATAAAAGTCCACACAAATGATCAGCTCATTATCAGATTATTTCTATGATGTTGATTCTTATTTCTGTTGCGCAATTAAACTGTCTGTAAATTTAAGGGAATAACATTTTAAAATATTTGAAATGTAGTGATATTACAAGGGTGAATGGCTTCAAACTGAGAGAGAGGCAGGTTTAGATTAGGTAGTAGGAAAAAATTCTTCACTGTGAGAGTGGTGAGACACTGGAGCAGGTTGCCAAGAGAAGCTGTGGATGCCTCATCCCTGGAAGTGTTCAGTGCCAGATTGGATGGGGCCTTGAGTAACGTGGTCTAGGGGGTGACATCCCTGCACATGGCAGGGGGCTTGGAACTCCATGACCCCTGAGGTCCCTTCCTACCCAGACCATTCTGTCCTTCCTTCCCAGACCATTCTGTGACGCTGTGAAATTGTTCAAGTGATATGGATGCTTGCCAGCTCTGAAATTTTTATTTCTGGAAAATCCAGGTGCATAAACCCAAAGCTTATTTAGATACTCTGTCTTGCTTCTTATCTGTGTGCTTTTCTGTAAGCAAAACCATGAAGATTTTGGGAGATGTTTTGGGTTTATTAAAATTAAAGCTTGGTATTATTTACAAGCATCTTGTCTTATTTTTATTGAAAGACTCTGACAGCACTATTGCACTGTACCATGAATACAAAGTCTTCAGGAAAAATATACTATAGGGGGTGTATTTGTTTTTAAATATGCTGTTTTACACAAAATGGCATATGCCATAAACGTGACTGGTTTGAGAACCAAATTGTTTTCACTAAGTGAAATGAAGTGTATCTTGTTCTGTAGTTTGAAATATGAAGGAGTTGAACATCATTTTATGCAATATAATACTTTAAGGAATTAACTGCAATCAGTTATTCAGATTATGTCCTACAATTCCAGAGACATTGGCTAACTTCCAATTGGGAAAAAAATTATCCTGAAATAATTTTCCAATATAATACTAATTCAAGCATTTCTGGTAGATAAATCACTTTGTTACTGGAATGTATAGTTGCAAGATTTATACTAATAGTTTAGTTTAACCTACAGTGTATCTGTATTTCCATAATGGATTTATTACTTCTTGACAGTTGAAGGATCTATTTTATTGGAAAGAGTTATTTATCTTTCTGCTTGTGTTAGGTATGAGTAGTAACTGCAGGTATGTGTTTGAGCTGTGGGTTTTGAGTATCAGCGGTAGTAGGCAGTGTTTCATGTAGTTTGAATGAGTCTTTGCAAAGCAGTATCAGTGCTCTTACATCTGTCAGGTGTTAAAACCCATGCTGAATTGTCAGATAGAACTGGCACAAAGGAAAGTGAACTTTGGGAGGAGCCTTAAAACTGCCAAGAAGTTTATTATTTACTTCTGAAAAAGCATCTGATTTCTGCAGTTGCCAGGAGGGCTCCAGGTGCCTTGTCAATGTTTTTTCATACAGCTCAGACCAGACAGTAATTCTGGCTGTTTACCATAATTGACTGAAGTTGCAGAGTGTTTATAGTATAGCAAATCAGTAACAGCATTTATATGTCACTCAAGTCTATTTGATTTTTTTTAATTATTTTCTTTCTAAGGAATAAGTTTTTTTAAAAACTTACTTAAATAGCTGATAGGAAGAATCACTTTTTCAAGCTACTGTGTGGGTCTCTAGTCTGCTTTTTATGCTTGCCTGTGTTCTATGTGATTGCAAGATTAGGAGTATGGCTGGTTATCTTTTGTGCAGTATAAAATGCTGTGGCTGTTGTATGAATATATCAAGGGGTTTGGGGGTTTTTTAGCAATATTTTACTTTTTTTTACTTTTTTCTTTTTGCTAGGTAGTTTTTATCTTCTCAAAACGAACAGCTCTGCTTTAAAGAATCTTCAGAACAGGAAGCAAGTTGTATTCTTACTATATTCTACAGTGTAGCCTTTTAAAAAGAACAGCTATGGAATGTTGATAATGACTGGTTAAAAGCTCTAAACAGCTTGAAATGCTGTTTTCACTTGGGTTTATTAATTTTATGTATGGAATTCTTAAAACCTTTTACTGCAAACACTGCAAACACATTGAATTCACATAATTAATGGAAAGTAAAAAGTAAAATTATTTTTCTTTAAAAATGCCTTATTGTTTCTTGGGGTTTTTTTTAATAGATTACATAAGCAATGCTAAACATGTGAAATACACATTCACTATATTATTTATAAAACTTTTTCCACAGATTACACCACCTCCATCACTGTCGGACCCACTTAAGGAACTATTTAAACAACAGGAGGTTGTAAGGATGAAACTACGTTTACAGCACAGTATTGAAAGGGTGAGAATAATTTATTTTTTATGTCCTGGATTTAAGCTTTAGGATTTTTTGCCTTTTCAACAAACAGACTACATTTTTCTTAATTTAACAATGTTTAGAAGTAATCTTCTTTCTAGCCAAATTTATTAATTGGAGAAACTTCGAAGGGGGGGGGAGGGGCAAAATAGTTTGAACAGCTGTTTGCAGAACCCTCAAGTTGGTAAGACAACAGCTTTTTCCTTTTAATTGCTCTGAGTTGTGTCCCAGATTTATCCTAAGCAGAAGCTTCACACTGTAGTTTTGAAAGCTAATGATGGTTGTAGACTTCAGAATCAAATTGACTGAAGATAGAGTAAATTCTGTATTGAGAGGAGACACGTGTGGCTCTATGACTGAAACATGTTTGGCAATATTCTGCTCAGAAACTGCCTGACATTATATTAGAGCTACATCTGTCATCATCACTGATTTTGAGCACAGAAATAGAGAAAATATTCCTGGTTTAGGAGTATTCTTTAGTTTTAGGTTGCCTTTTTTCCTTGGTAACCTAGCTTTAGATGCCAGTATTGTGTGCCAGATAGCTTGTGGGCACAGACAGGGCCCCTTTCTGACATGGATGCATCACAAGGATTTCCACATAGTTATACAAGGAGCTGCCACATCAAACCCAGTGTGATACTTTTTCAATTGACAATTTCAGTGTGACTTAACAAACCCAGCTGAGAGAGGGGTTTTACTTGAATTTAGTATTTCAGTGAAGAGTAATAAATAAGCAGCACAGAAATTGTAAACGTGGTTCAAGTTCTGAGTGAAAAGAAATCAGCTGCAACTAAAAGTACTTTGGCCACCAGGGCAAGGGAAGGGATTCTGTCCCTGTACTCTGCTCTGGTGTGACATCCCCCCCTTAGAGTGCTGCATCCAGCCCGGGGGTCCCCAGCAGAAAGAGGACATGGACCTGTTGGAGTGAGTCCAGAGCAGGGCCAGGAAACTGATGAGAGGGCTGGAGCACCTCTCTTATGGAGAACAGACTGAGAAAGCTGAGGCTGTTCAGCCTGGGTAAGAGAAGGCTCCTGGGAGACTTCATTGGGGCTTTTCAGTACTTAAAGGAGCTTATGAAAAAGAGGCAAAGTGACTTTTAACTCAGGTAAATAGTGTAAGACAAGGTTTACAGTTGTAAACCAAAAGAAGAGAAATTTAGATAAGATATTAAGAAAAATTCTTTATTGTGAGGTGGTGAGGCACTGGAAGAGGTTGCCCAGAGAAGCTGTGGGTGCCCCATCCCTGGCAGTGTTCAATGCCAGGCTGTGTGGAGCCCTGACCAAACTGGTCTAGTGGAGGGTGTTCTTGCCCACAGCTGGGGGGTTGTAGATAGATAATCTTTAAGGTCCATTCCAGCACAGACTCTATGATTCTAACCAAAGGAAAGAATATTTATGCAGATGTGAACTTAGGGAGTTACTGCATGTTGTTTTTAAAAAAATTATCATGCAAAGAATGCATTTCTGCTTCAGTTTGCTTGGCTACTGTGCCTGGAGAAAAGGTTTCATACAGTTGACATTCACAAATGTGTATTCCAAGCCTATGCTCCTCCTACCTTTCATCTTTCACCACCTTCATTAACCAGGACTTGCCTCAGTAAGTGGAAACATTCAGCCATCAGTGAAGGCTGGGGCTAAGGAGAATGTGTTTTCAGTTCTGACATCCATGGGACAATCTTTGCATCATCAAATTGAAATTTCCTATTTGATTAGAAGAACAACCCCTCCTACCTTCAGAATCCAATTTCTCACAGTGTTCAAAACTGTAAGCCCTGAAAAGATATGTTTGAATTAGTGGACATTTGTATGAATGTTCAACTTACTAAATGTATATCTGTATGTTGATATCTTAATTAGGAAAAGCTTATTGTCTCTAATGAGCAAGAGGTTTTACGTGTTCACTACCGAGCAGCCAGGACCTTGGCTAATCAAACTCTGCCCTTCAGTGCCTGCACTGTGCTCCTGGATGCTGAGGTGTACAACGTGCCTCTGGATGCTCAGGTAAAGATTTGTCCTTCACAGCTCCAGACAAAAAGGTCTTGCTAGCCAGCTCAAGCATTCAGAGAGAATTCTGTTCCCATAGCAAAATTGTTGTTGATTTGCCTGGAATTAATATTATGCCCATGATAGGTTGTTACTTATATTAGGCCTCCATTGGGTGTACAGTAATGGGAGGATATGGGTGTATGTATGTGTTTTTTCTGTTTTCTGCCATGTCTCGTTTTCTTTCACGTCCAGGAATTATGAGATGGATAAAATAAAAACATTCCTCTGCTGATTTTGTTATAAAAAACAGATTTCAGTCATAAACAGAACATGTTTTTGAAGCTTACAAATATAGCTTAAACAAGAGCAAAGAAATTATCAGCATAGAAGATGACATCTATCAGTAATCCAGATAATTGGAATGCAGTAGTGTGTGAAGTGATGAAATTGGTTTATGAACTCTGGAGATATTTGTGGATGTATCCACATTATACTTCCCTCCTCTGTACAAGGCAGCCGCTAGAACTGTACCATAAAAAACAGATGACCAGCAGTGAAATGTTGAATGCTACCAGATGAAATAACCTTTTTCAAAATTACTTCAGACTTCATATGACTTACTTGTGCCCTGTTATTTACCTGTTCAGTTGTGAGTATTTAGTCCTGATTAAAACATATAAAATAAGAAATGTGCTTCACAATCTGTGTATGTTGTATGGACTGTCACTCAAAAGTTGGCTGCAGCTGTATCTCTAAGATAAAATAATCTCATGGTGTTGGTATTTTGTGGACAGTTTTTCCAATTAGCAAACACAGAACCAGCATTTGACACCTGTTACAGTGGCTGTAAGAAGCACATAATGCAAGGAGGAAATGTTGATGTTTTGGGTATAATAAAAGTGTTGGTGCATTGGATGTTGGGCATTTTAAAATGAAACACATACATTTCCAACATATGGGAGATTTTACATTGGTTCTGCAGCCCTTTATAGAATTATTGCAGCTTCCAGTGTTTTTTCAGTCAGTTACTACATTTTTCCCCTGTCTTTAAAGAACTAGAGCTATGCCCTACAAGGTGATTCAGCAGGAGATAGCAGTTTATGGAGATTATATTGTCTCCTTTTAAGCTTCACACAGATAAATTTTTAAAGCATTGTTTCCTTAGTACTTCTAACTGATAGGGCAAAAATTTTTCTCTTCCAAAATTTGGAATATCCTTTGCTTTATTTCTGCTCCAATTCATAGGCCTTGAGCTTTTTAGAGATGAGAATACATGAGTTGTGCACATAACTGCATTTTTGTAGTTAACATTTTACAATTTGTTTTAAGTAAGCTGATTCCATATTTGAATTTATGAAACAAAAGGAATCTTTGTTGGGGGAGAAGTTGAGGTGTGCTCCCCAAGTACTGCCATTTTTTTTACCATCTGTATAATAACAAGAGCAATAAAATGCCTCTCCTTCCCCCTCACTGCTTCAACAACTTTGTGTTTTAGTCTGTGGTAATTTTTCTTAGGAAATTACATTGCATATAATGTTCAGCAAATCATTAAATATTTTTTTATAATTGAAATCAATGTTTTATACTACCAGCTTGATGGTTTGATTAAAATTTGTTTAATGGAAAGAATGTAGATGCATAAGAAAACATTGTCTTGTAGTGCATCCTGCAATTTTCCTGTTACCTCATTAGCAAATACTAATTTTGTTCTCTAGAAAGGTCAATCTTTGCACATTTGGTTGGGCTTCTTTTTGTTCCTTCTGCTACAGTGTACAAATTCCAGCAGTGTCTTCTTTTCTCTCTGAAAGAGGAACAGCAGCTTCTTGTATTTAGTATATATCATATATATACTATATCATATAATATCACTTAAATATTAGATTGGCATAGTCTGGCTTTAGAACTATGCATAGAGTAAATCTAGTTTTTCACAGTGGACAGATGTGACATTCCAAATCCTTTTGAAAAAGTTGGAATTAAAAATAAAACTATTTTGTTAAGCAGGACATAATACAGGTCCGCTCAATTTTTTAATCTCCTTTTGGGGATTGTGATGGTGGAAATATTTTTTAATTGCTTTCAGTACTTGTATAACTTGTCAGTTAAATGAAGCTGCTTAATTTTTCCTTTATTAATGTTTTTGCTTTTCCTTGAGGGATATTGATTTGATACTGAACTTTAAAGAGAAAAAAGAGAGACAGTCATTTTGTGGAAGGATCTTTTATTAGTTAAGACTTTAGGGTGTAAATCTTTAAGCCTCCCATTCTAAATTTCAAAACCAGAGCACAGTAAATAGCATGAGGAAATCTGAAAATACCCATTTTTAGTGAGCAGCTGGCTCACAGAGGAAGTGTTGGTCAACATTTATATTTTCATATACCTTTGTACTTTGAATCTGTTTTTCCATGGGAAGCAGTGTTTGTGGGATTGTTTACTGTTTATGTCCCACAGAGTAGGTTTTGTGTTTTAATGTTTCAGATTGAATCATCAAGTTTTAATAAATTTTTGGTTTTTGCAGAGTGATGACAGCAAAACATCAGTGAGGGATCGGTTTAATGCAAGACAGTTCATGTCATGGCTGCAGGACGTGGATGATAAATTTGACAAATTAAAGGTACACTTCTTGGTTTTTCCACTTAAAAAAAAAACCAGACCAAAATTAATGTCAACATGAAGATGAGATGAATAAAGAGTAGGTTTGTGTGCAGTATCATGGGCTTCTGTGGAGGCAACGCAAAGGAAGGTCTATCAGTATAGAAAAAACCTAACTTTTGTTGCCATGTAGTGTAATGGAATAGTATGCAAATTTCTAAATATATACTGGGGGAATTATTTACTATCACCAGAGAGGCTCTTAGAGATATTTTCTATGTGCAAACTTGCTGCAATAGTATTTTTTCAAATATTTCAATAACTTCTTTCTCGATTTTAAACCAGACGTGCCTTTTGATGAGGCAGCAGCACGAAGCAGCAGCGCTGAACGCGGTGCAGAGACTGGAGTGGCAGCTTAAACTGCAAGAGCTCGATCCTGCCACCTACAAATCTATCAGCATTTATGAAATTCAGGAATTTTATGTTCCTCTTGTTGATGTTAATGATGACTTTGAACTGACACCCATATGACAGCCAGCACCGTTCTGGCTCATCCCTCCCCGTGGACAGCTGGAGACTGAGGTGCAGTGATGCACAAAAGGTATTTTTTCTTTTGAGACAGAGCACTTAATTCTGTGGAATACTACCTTTCTCCATAATTCAGGTGTTCCTACAGAGAAGTGTGGCACAGACACTTGTTCAAACACAGAAGATGGATGCTGATTTTAAATTCAGATTCCTAGTAACTGCTGTTATCTCTGTTTTAAAATTGCCTGTAGCTTTAGGGCTTATTGCTGAAAAAGATGACAAAACCTGGTGAGTTTACAGCGCTGGAAGCTGTTAATAACTAAAACATCCACCAAAAAGCAAACGATACTTAAAATGTGCTATAAAGCTTTGTATTATGAAACTTCAGTAACAGTTGAACTCCCACAGAAAAATGATGAGAAAGCCTGTGGAAGAAAGTGTAAGACTTGGAGGAAAAGAATCAATCTTATTATGTTTTGTAAATTACTGTACAGATTTCTTTTTTGAAAAAGATGTAATATTGTCTTCATTTTTAAATAATTTATTTTATACATATTGTGCAAATGTAAATAGTCTTGTAATTAATGTTCAAACCTGTATAAAATAGATATTTTAACTGTAAAACTGTTTTTGTCTAATGTTTTATTGGACCAAAGTTGTCGTTTTTATTAAGTGTAGTGTGTTCCTGGTTGGCAGTTCCTTTTTGTATGGCATGCGTTTGATTTAGCTGCTTGTTTCATCACCATAACTGTAAGAGGATTGAACTGTATTGCATGCTCCACAGGACTCTGAACTCCTTCCCTTCAATAACTGATACCTAAACTGTTGTAATATTTACGAAATCATACTTCATATTAGTCTGTTGTTGTAATGCCATACCTATGACTTCCTATACTGAAAATATTTTTGTGTAAAACAAAAAAACCCTTTTGCTCTTATATGGTGGTCTCGTAATAGAGCCTATTTTTTCCAACAAAATGCCTTTGAATTAAAATTCTTAAATTGTATATTGTCTATTTTAATATTAATCTATGGAAGGGATATGTAAATAGTTGTAAATATAATACTTAATAAATTTTATTGGTCATGTTATTAGTTGGAATTTCTTAGTATTGGAACATTTGATACATCAAATCTTAGCATTCCTGGAATATATAAGGAGACTCAATGGAAAAGTTAAAAAAAAAATCTCCATGTTGTGAAATTTAATGCTTTTTATTCTTAGTATTGTTAATGAGCAGACAGTTAATTATTTATTAGTAGGAGGTTACAGATATTCATGAAAAAGATTTGTTACCCTCCAGGCCGTAAATTATTCAAGAATGCTTGAGATCTGATGTCTGTGAAATTATTTCTGAAGGAAGTGAGGCTTGGGCAGGACAGCTGGTTACTCAGAATAAGAGATTTAAAATCCTTGGTTTTGAACTGATTTTTAATGAGTGGGTGGGCTGCCCCAGACAACTTATTCCTTGTGCTTGTGTGACTGTCCAGAGGGCATTTCCAGGGGCAGAGGGCAAACGGGCAGCGAACAAGACACTCTGTGTACAGCAGACTCCTTCCCTCTGCACATCACTGCTGGTGCCAGTTTAGAATAAATAGTAACTCAAGCACAGGAAAGCCAATTAATATGTAGTTCCTGCCCTGTGAGTTGTTGGGGGTTTTTTTTCACTCTTAATTTGTTAAGTACCTGTGGAAGGAGAAGTTGTTCCTGCTTTTATTACAGGAATATCTTCCTGACCTCATTCAAAATTAAAACTATTGAGGAAAAAGCGAATTTCTTCTCCAAGTTAAATACTCTTGTGAACATAGCTGTAAAATCTTAAAATGCTGCAGAAATCTGTTTTATCTGCTTGAAAAGATGAGGGAAAATGGATAAAGCTGCAAGGTGTTAACTAGAAAGTGGGTACAAGTTACTTCTATCAGATACTTGCTGGAGTAGTAAAAAGTAACAGACTGGAAGTGGCAGAAATACGAGATAGCAGTAATTAAGAAGCTAGCAAAAAGAACAGAAAATAAACTGGGTTGTAGAAGTCTTGGCTGTGTTAGGAAAGAAGTGTGTGACAAAAGTACTTGGTCTGCAGGAGACAAGAAAAATATTTTGGCAGTATCTTGTAAGGAGATCTGAAGACAGATGTTTCTTAGCATTAGTCTGGGTCTTCTTTATAAGGAGAAACTATTTCCCAGTGTCTGCAACAGAGTTTTTACAATTGCAACTTCTTAGTAAGTTTTATTGCTCCAAATGTTTCAATCCCATAGATAATGATCTCTTGGCTTCTCTGATTTGAATCCAAGGCTTGTTCCCTTTTTTGTTTTTTTCCTTTTCTTTTCTTTCCCCGAGTTTACTCTGTGTGATGATACCTCCTGTGTTGTTTAAGGACAGCGGCCTGTGGATGATTTACCTCAGCAGAGTGCCGGGAGCTGTGAAGAAGGGATGAGAGGAATACGGTAGTAACGCGTTGGCGCGGTGGCCCTGTTTCCCTCGCCAGGGTCCAGCTGCCTCCTGGGAAGCCCGAGAGCTACTCTCAGTTTCTGGGTACCCAGCCAGGCTCCTGTTGTGTTTTTCTTCTAGAGACCAAACTTGTTACCTTGGTCCCTTGGGGCTTGGCACGTGGGAGGATAAAGCCGCCGTCCGGCCGCGTTTTAGAGGTCCTTGGAGAGATTGTCCGGAAGCCCAGGGCCTCTTCCCAATGCTGGCGGCCCCTGCCCTCCCCCGGGCACCTGCACCTTCTCGGCCATCGGGGAAGTTCATCGCGTTCCCCGCTGGCGCTTCCAGGGGCGCTGCTCCCGGTTCCTTTTCTCCCGCCTCCGTCCGGCCCGGGAGCGCTGCTCCGGGCGCCCTCTGCTCCCCGCGGCGACCGCTCGGAGAGACCCCCGCGCCCGCTGCTCCTGACCCGGCTTCCCGGGCTGCTCTCCTGCCCACAGAACCCCGAGTTTCGCACTCGGGTTGCGGGGGGTATTCCCTCCTCCTCCCCTGAAGAAGCCTCTCTGGAGGCAGTGGCCTGGCCGTCCCGTGCCGTCCCGCTAGACACGTCCCGGCGGCAGCTCCCGTCCACCGGCCCCTGCCTCCTCCTCCTCCTCCTCCCGCCCCGCTCCGCGCAGCCGCCGCCCGCCGGGGCGGAGGGTCCCGGGGGGAGGGTCCCGGCGCCTGACGGTGCCCCGAGGCGGGGCGATGATGCGAGGCCGCCGCCTCCGCGCTGCCTGCGGCCGAGGGGGGAGCAGTGGGACGAGGCGCGGGGTTGCTGCTGCCGCCGCCGCCTCCGGAGCAGCGAGAGCCGCCTGCGGAGCGCGGGGTGCCCGGCCCGGGCCGTCCGGTGAGCGCCGCCGGGTAGTGGGCGGGGGGCGGCAGGGATGGAGCCGGTGGCTGGGGAGGAGGAGGTGGGGAAGGCAGCGGAGCCGTGGCTGCTTCTTTGTGGCAGGAAAGTTTCGGTGCGGCTCGGCGCGGCCGCCCCGCTGCCTGCGTGCCTGCCCGAGGAGGAGGAGGAGGAGGAGGAGACCCGCTCCCCGTGCGGGGCCCCGCCTGCCCCGGGCCACTCCGGCGGTGGGGGGGGGGGGTGTTCTCCCACATCTCCCTCCTTGTCACCGGCCTCCTGGCCCCTGGCAGTGCCATCTTTGGGGCCCGGGCCTCTCGGGAGCTGCGGCGGGGACGGGGAGCCGGGCGCAGGGATTTTTGGGGAGTTTTCCATCCTGGGTGCGATCCCGGCGGAGCGGGGGAGCGATGCTGAGCCGGTGCCGCCGCGGTGGGCTGCGGGACAGGAGGGGCGGCGGGCGGGGGTCCTGCTCCGGGGGGACGCCGCGCGGGATGAAACTCTGGGAAAGCAGCCGTCGGTGAATCGGAACTGGAGCGGGGGGGGAGGCCGGGGAAGGGACACCCGGACCCCGGTGCGCACCCCAGGCGTGTCCGTGGGGACGGCATCGCCCGGCGCTGCTGCTCGGGACCCTTTATGTAACGCAGCCCCGCGCTGAGCCGTGCGGGAGCACGCCTGGATCGCTCCCCTCCGCAGGCAGCGTGCTCGCCTCCGCTCCCGCGCCCGGGATGCGGCACCCGCCGGGTCCGGGTCCGGGTCCGGGCCGGCGGCTGTGGCTGCTGGAAGGAAGCGTCCTTGGCTCCGGATGGCAGGGAGGGAAAGCGGTGGGGGAAAAGATCCCGTGTTCTCCCTGCGTGCCCCCGCGTCTTGCAGGGGGGTCTCCCCAGCAAAACTTGGTACAGATGGCGGCGTGCCCAGCACAGCGAGATTCGGAGGCATTTAACAACCATTGTAAGAAGGACTAATCGGACGCAGACTTTGAATGTCCAGATCGTGCCTTCATTTTCCACTTTTTTGTTCATTGAGGGTGCTGGGTTTTGTAGTTCATAAAACAGAAAAACACTTCTAGATACCAAAAGAAAGCAATCCAGTGCTCCATTAGCATTCTTTCTCTCTTAGGAGAACAATACAGGCTCACTGTAAGCTTGCCCAAACATGGGCTGCCTTTTATTATATATTGGTACAGTGCCTGGTGCAATAGGTCCTCTTTTAGCCGGGCTCACATGCAAAGCGCAAGTAAAAACTGAGTGGCACGCTGCTAATCGTGATATATTTGTGGCAAATACCACCTGCCGACAGGCTGGGTTTTCACAAAGGGAGAAAGGTGGAATGCTTTGAACAAACCCGGTTCCTGTCTGTTTGATGTAGCAGATGCTTGTCGTCTCAGGTTGACGTCAGACACTTGCTTGGCTTTTGAAAGTTCCGTTGTTCAAAGTGTCTGGTACTTTTTTTTTTTTTTTAATGGTGGTGTCTGTATATTTTTAAAAAATAAGTTAACAACTTTGTGATTGGGTTGATCTAAGAGTCCATGTGAAAATAGCTGCCTGTCTGCATTAAAGGTGATGGGGCAACTTACCTTATTGTAAGTGGTTGCTGTGTGGCCTTGGCCCTACAGACCTGTGTGTACCTTAGCCTGAGGAGATACTACACAAAACCCATCTTCCTGCTTTGGGCATTTACAAAATTAAGTCTCCTTTGGTAGGTTTTCTCATTTGAGGCAGTTTTTATCATAGGATGTCATATTTGATGCTGGAAACTTGAGATTGCTCACCTCAAGTTTATTGCAGTTTTAATCCAAAGGTGTAATAGCAGAAAGATTTGTACAAACAAGTTAGCTGGAGGAGGAGGGGTTGGGTTTGCTGTTAAGTACCCCAGCTTGCATTTCTTAAAAATATTCATATTTATTTTAAGAATTGAAAGGGAGGAATGGAATGGAATTTAACTTGTGTTCCAACAGCCTTTTCAGTCGCTGGTTCTTGTTTCAGTGCTGGTTGAAGTACTTGTGAAAATTGCTCACCTGCAGGAAACATGAGGTCACAGTACATCGCAGCGCCCACAGTCACTGTCCTTCTGTTCCTGCTGTGGATCCCATCCTCAACAGGCTGCAACAAGGCTCTGTGTGCCAGCGACGTCAGCAAATGCCTGATACAGGTACGAGTCCTGCGTCCTCCATCTGCTTTCCAGTGTGCAGAAAACAGCCCTGAAACCGCCTCCTGAAAAGATACAAATAACTGGCATTTTATGTTAAGTAGTGTCTCTGTAAAGAGGTTGGTTTGATCTCCTACCCATATAAGTGCAGATTTACAACCATTTTATAGACAGAGAATACCAAGGGCATATTTATATGGGCATGCTTTTTGGTTTTTTTTAATTGAAACTTTTTCAGGCCAAGGATTATGTCTGTCTGAGATGTTGCCCTTAACTTTCAATTTGTCCAGTTCCTTAAGTCTCAAGCAGAGGGCCAGGGTTGACACCTGATGCTCTCCATAGCATCATGCTTGTACAGTGAATTAAAAGATGCCTAAAAACCAAACCAAATACATATGAGCTGAACTGGTAGGCAATGGATTTTAAATCCAGGTGCCACTTTTGACTCACTGCATATCTGTACAGTAAATGAAACAAAGTGAGAGCAGGTTGCTCTTCTTAGGGCAGGAGTTAAGAGATATTGTGTGCAGCAGAACAAAAGGGCCTTTTCTAGCAAAACTACAAGCAGTTCTGGTAGCTACCAAGTATTTTTTTAGTCATGGTAAACAGAGCATGCTTCTTGACTCCAGACTGAGAAAGGAGGTTTCATGTGGTCAGCTGCAGCTTTTTTAAAAGCAACTGTTTCCTACTGCCTCTTTGTAGATTGGAAAGGCAATAACAGAGCACCAACGTCATATGGCAGTAAGATGTGAGTGTGCTTACTGTAAATGCATGGTCACAGCCTGAAAAGAGATGCAGAAGTGGCCTCAAGCATTTCCATGTTTACTTCATTTTGCTGGCTTCTGTCTAAAATTTGTCTGGGTTACAAATAAAACACTTGCCAGATTCACAAATCCATCCTGTGAATGAAGACTGACTGTAGGCTGAACCATCTTCTTTCTGGGTTCTGCACTGCCTTTGCTTTAAAAGTAAAAAAAAAAAAGAAATTGCTGCTTCTTCCAGCCCCACCACAATCTGTGGAGTTGTTAAATAGGAGAGCAAGAACGAGGCCTCTGATTTTTACCTTTTCAAACAGAACTCCGGTGGTTTTGCTGGCATGTTGGACACTGTGCACTGTGACAAACTGATGCACTTATAAGCCCCTTCTCTTGCATTTTTTAAAATCTGCTCCAGGATTGTAACTTGTAAGAAGTAACATGCTAATTGTGGTGTTGGATGTACATGGCACTTACATAGTAAATCCAGTGGTACAGATTTGTTGATTCAGGGGAAAGTTATTGGTCCAGGTGCTGGATTTCAGTCCTGGAAGCTGTTGATCTGCTGCTTGTTTCTCTGTAAGCAAAGGGGACAACAGGGAAGATGTGTCTCCTTTTCTGGTGCCACTGATGGAGTCCACCATCTGTGAAAGAACAGATATCTCCTCCTTGAGAAATCATCTCTTATCGAGTCAAGCTTGAGACAGCAAGCATTTACACTTTATTTTTATGAGCTAGTCTGAATAGAGCACAGCCCAGGAGGGGTGGAGTTAATGCTACCAGAGTCCTTACTCAGCTGGCAATAAATGGCTGAGGTTCAGCAGTGCATGGAAATGGCTCATACAACTGTGCTTTCCTTGGATTATGTTGGCATCTCTGTAGCAACACAGCCCTGTGCATACAGAGAAACCACTGAGCTGCTTTACTTGTGGTAAGTGTGTTCTCGCTTACTTTGTACAGGTGATGTGGAGTCCCTTTTTAAAGCATTTCCCTAAAATCCAAATCAAATGCAATTCTCTGAGACCCTAAAGTGGCCTAGGCCATGTGAGTTGTGTGCAGTTGCAAGGGAATTAAACTGTTTGCTTTCACCATCTGGCTGCTGTCTTCCTGCACACAGGCCTGACTTACCAGTCAGTATTCATTCTTTATAGAAGAACAGATCAGGTCAGACTAGTCTGATTGTGGGCAGGAAGATATCCTAAAGCCTTGACTTGAAGCAATTGTCATCTTTCTTCTTGGCTTTTTCCTTTGTTTTAAAGTGCTTCCTTTGTTTCTTCAGTGCTGTTGTGGCAGAAGTGCTGCACTGGCATATGAAATGCATGTTCTTTCCTGGATAGATATGCAAGTAGAGTATATCCATGCACTTTTTTTCCCCCCTCTAAACTCTCTGGAGGAATCTGAACTTAAAAATAAAATACCATGCTGAGGGAGGTTGCTTGACTATTGCATGACATTTTTCCCTCACCGACTTTTATCGCTGTTCAAGTTCAGCAGAATCCCTATCTTGAAACCCAGATAATGTCACTCAGAGAACTCAGGGACAACTGGAGGAGCAAACAGATTGTGAGTGTCATCTGCATCTGTGTGCAGAAAGGGAGGGTGCCTGTCCTGGAGACAGAGGGACAGGAGACTTGCTCTCTCAAAAAGCATACAGTTAACATAAATATTTTTGCCAACATGGCTGGAAGTCAGTACAGTCATTACTGCCACTCCTTAGGAGCTCCTCTGCTTAAGGGTGGTCCCTACATAAATATTTATTTTGTTAGATCCAGAACAGTGCATGAGATCAACAACTCCCATGGATTCAGTTTTCCCTTTGCATCCTGGGCTCTAGCTTTATTGGTGCTCCTCTTTTTCCCTAAGCAAAACCCTGGAAGAAAATAGCTTGAGGCATCTCTCTGCATAAGCTCAGCCCTCGCTAAGAAACTTTGTGGCTTCCTGTAGCTGTTGAGAGAGCTGTGGGTAAGACTTGGGAGTGTAGAGAGTGAGTCCACAAAATTGGTTTGGCCCTTCAAGGCTCTGGCTGTAGCTCCTTCCCATGTCCCTGGGACTGGGGACCGGAGTCCACGAGCCACCGCTGCCGCGCATTCCAGGTGGAGCCCTGGGTGCACAGGGAGCGTGTGCTGCAGTGTTTATTGAGCACATCTGCTGCTGGCTTGGCCCGTGGGTTGTTTTGATGTTTCCATGTGTGGAGGAGATGAAAAGGCCCTCACTGGGCGGGGGGGAGGGCATATTGTGTCCTTGCAACATGGAGGAAATCCTTGAAGGCAGAAACCTCGAGATGAGATGTTCCCACAATTGTTCACAGCAAAAGGTTCCAGGTTGGCTCTTGAGGTGCAGAGTTCCTGGCAGGAGTCAGGCTCAGGTGGAATGTCAGTGTTGGGCTGGAAGCTGAGCTTTGCTGCCTCATCTGCAACAGTGCTTTAAACTGTTGTTGTGCATAGGAAACAAATGGTGTTATAATTCAGGCATGGTTTTATGATCTTTCTAAAGAGAGTTGTTTTGTGGAGAAAACAGGATTTCTCTCTGAACTCTACGGACCTGCAGCCACCTCAGCTGATGTGGTATCGTTCCAATTAAAATCTCTTTTCATCTGTCTTTTTTGCCTCCTGTTAATCCTGTGTACAAACTTGTCAGCCTGAAAGAATTTCCAAGACATTTTAGCCCTGTGGTATGAAATAAATGCCACTCCTTAACTTCAGGGCTTCAGCATCTAAAAATTGCTTCCAGTGTGTGTTGTAGCTGCAGTACATAACCCGGTTGGGTTAACAAAACAGTTCTGGTTGGTTCACTTCCAGGAGATTTTCTGTTATTAAACTGTTCTAGGGAAAAAAGCTCTCTTTCACTCCCCCTTCCAGTTTGCAGAGAGGTTTCCAATGCCTTCAGGTCCTGCTTCTCCCTGCACCAAGAAAATAGTCTCTGGAATTTCAAGAAAGCTTCGGAAAAAACTCAGATGTCAAACATTTTCTAAAAATTTTTGTTTGCTCTGTGGAGCAGGAATATCTTTATTGTACAAACATGCCTACTTCCTACTTAATACTGTATTTTTAAACTGTGAGGCTTATTTCTTGCCTAGCAAAATACATTCTCCAATGCACCTTCAGTAGTTCAGCTTGGGAAGTTGCCAAGTTGACTGATGAGTAATATTTTCTTCCACTGACTCTTCACCACCCCCAGCTATCAACAAGGAATGTTCCTTATTCTGCCTTGCTTTCACCCACGTCTCATGTAAGCGTTCTTTTAAAAAGATGTATCCTGTACCGGTATCCAGTGTGGATGAGTCAGGCAGGAGGACTCAAAAACTGGGTAAGGAAACCATGGATGTGCAAACAGATATATGGAAAAACATACAGTTATTGCCCCAAAGTGGCAGAACACTAATTAATCAGGTCGTTCTTTCTTCCTTCCTCTCCCTCCAACTTTAAAATAAAGAAATAATAATAAAAAACAAACAAACAAAAAACCCCTTAAATATTGCACAGCTCATGAGCCCTTCCTGTAGAAACAAACTTGTTACAATACTGGTAGGTGTAATGGTGCTGGCCCCAAGTCAGTGCTTACACACGTAGATGCTAAGCAGAATTTTTTGTTAACAGGTTGCAAGTGCAGAATTTAAGGTTACATTTAATTCTCTGTGAGTACTGTTCCATAAAACCAAAACAACTTTAGTTTAGTGAACTTTCTGGCTTCTATTCATGCATTACATTTAATAGTTTAGTGAGAATTGCCTCCTCCCACATGCTGGCCTGTTGGTGTCTTTAAAATGTAAAAGTTGTTTGCCCGGTTTAACTGTTGAAGAATAAGTTGGATGTTTTTCATGCTAAACTCGTGGTTATTTTTAAAGTTGTTCTATTCAGGCTTTTTATTCTAAAAGCTGACAAAATCTGTTTATCAAATGGTAAGATAAATATTTTAGAAGTGCATCATTAACTCACGTAAGTCATCTGTCTAAGTTTGTGGTGTCTCCTGTGGTGGAAAAATGTACATATTTTGTTAATCAGCCTGTTTTCATCTTTTACTTGGAAACAGCACAGTTTGTGTGGAAACAGTGATAGGTGCCATTCATAAATTTTGAGGAGGAAAAAGTAATAAATCTTACCAGTTTTCCACTCTGCAAATAAAAATTCAATACTTGCAGAAATGAGTGTGAAGCAGCAGTCACTCTTCATCAGTCAATGAGGCAAACAGGTCACAATAAACTCTACAGGTGACAGCGTTTCTCAGCATTATCTAGCACAACCAATAGCTGCTGAATTTTGTTTCTTTGCTGGATACAAGATGACTTGTGATCTGGGATGAAGTGAATGCAAAAATAAGGAATCAGTGGATTTATACTGCGTTGTAGCCTGTCTGCAGTACATTCTAGGGCTTGTGCAGGCCTGGGAGCCCTGCAGCTCCATTTGCTGTGCTCTGGGGGCCTTTCCCAATACAGACTTTGCTCTGGCCTCCCTCTCTGAAGGGCTGTCCCTGGTCCTCTGTGTGCCCACCTGAGTTGGTGTGAGCGAGGGGTGGCCACTGTGCAGCCCAACAGGCTGTGGGTATTTGCAGTGGCCAGTTTTGCAGAGTAAAGAGAGAACAGGAGTCATACACGATCAGGTGCAAGACTGCACCTTGCTGTGCCTTGCAAATGTGTTCCTGACATCTGCCATAAAAATGCCTCTTTCTCCCCTACCTTGTGCTTCTTAACCATAGCAAGCAAGGAATTATTTAAAAAGTGGGATTTTGCCCACTTTTTTTGAGCTTCTCCCAAGGTTCTTCAGAAAGGAACCTCGCTTGGAAAATGACATTGGTGCCTGCCACCATTGTAAGGAGAGGTGCCCCTGGCCCAGCTGGGGTGGAACCATGGGTGGAGACTCCAGGATAGGAGAATTTCAAACCAAACCACCTTCCTGCCCTTCTCTCCTGTCCATGAGCACCTCCTGCAGTGTGTCCCTCCTCTGCCTCTGGATAATGGGATCATAGAGTGGGGATGGCCATAATCTCCTCCCGGGCCTGGTGTGTAACAGATCTGCCGATGGCTCTTCCAGTAAAGCCAGGGGTGGAACGATCCCGTGGTCAGTGTTTCCAGTAACGGGATTTGTTTTCTCCCCAGTTGTGTGTAATGTGATAGTTAGACAGACGTCATCAAAGCCAAATCCTTACACAGGACAACCAAAGGGACTTCTTGGCCGGTCTGCGTTGTGCGCTATGATGTAATTCAAGGCTGTGAATTATTGTCATGCAGCCACAGTCTTTTGGCCAAACTGGAGTTACTAGTATGGATTTGAGTTAGACGGAAGGAGACCGCCTAGTTTTTAGATTTTCTTCATCCCTGTCGACTTTTTCCATACTTTGAGTCCACAGTGTGTGTCTCCAGCAGGACTGCTAAACCAGAGACTTTGGGTTTAGGTAGTAGGAAGAGAAATATTTGTCTTTATGTTTCCATGCCTTTTCCATCTTTCTAGGTTATTAATGGTTAAAGAAAAGTACTTGTGTAGGTAATTTCGCTTTCTAGAGGCCCTAGAAGTCTCATAGGTATCCCAAGGTGTCAGTTTGGAGGGACAAAGCATAATGTTGTTTTCATAATAGCAAAAATGAATCATCTAGACCTGGGGTGGGTGGGAAGGGGGGAAAATTTGGTCACTAGTGTTGCAAACAGAGCAATGTGTAACAAGTGTTTGGAGATGCAGAAAGTCCTGTGGTCAGATGACTTAAATGGGTAAGTTCCTCTTAGGATCCAGGGATAGGTGTGATGGTAGACATCATGCATGTCTTGAGTGGGCATATGTGGCTTACAGTAGCTTTCTTTTTTAGTTAAATTATAATGTACAGTCACTATTTATATATAAAGAAGCATTGGTCTCCCGGTTTCCAGTTGTGGTGGGAAAACATTCAAAGAACTTGTAGATTTAGGCATGCACATGCACAGAAGTGCACACACCTTTCCCATGAATAGGATTTTTTGTCTTTTAAATGCTTGCTTCAGATTTCTCCTTAGAATTTCACCTTTAAGGAAAAAAAAAAGCAAACTTGCAAAAGATCCTTTTGTAAACTTGGATCAGTTTTTGGCTGGAGTTGTTTCACTGTTTACTCGCTGTATTAGTGTACTAAGCTTTTTTAATGCCCTAATTTGAGTTGTGGCTTGAGGAAAAATCACTCTGCTGTGTAGTTATTTTACATCTGGGATTGCTGCAGTGTAATGAGTGTCTGTTGATTCCAGGAGCTGTGTCAGTGCCGCCCTGGGGAAGGGAACTGTTCCTGCTGTAAGGAGTGTATGCTCTGCCTGGGCACACTTTGGGATGAGTGCTGTGACTGTGTTGGTAAGTTTGCACTTTTGGGGGGAATTCCTGCTTTTTTTTACATTGCTTTCTCCTGCCACATGCTGAGGTCACAGTCTTAAAATAGGAGTAAAACACTGGGACAGAATCTGTGCTTTAAGCACCTTACAGCTGGTTGTGTGGCTGTGGAATAAATTGCTGTGGAGACCCAAACATCTGAGGGCTGTGTCTGCTCTCTGGAGCTGGGGGTGGCAGTAGCCCAGGTATTGCTTGTTAAATGTCATCATAGCTGATTATTAATTTTGTCTCTCAAACATAAAGCTCCTGTTTGAATTGTCATCTTCAGGTAACTCCCCAGTGCCTGTTTTGTGGGGTTGGATGCTGTGTTTCTGTTTCTGTGTTTCTGGAGATTTCTTACTGTAAAGGGTGCATTGACAGGTACAGCACGGGGACACCTTTAGGACTGAGTTGGGGCTGCTAGTAAATATACATGGCCTAGTGTTTCCACTGCTCTTTTACTTACAAAAAGAGCTCTTTGAGAAGGGTGAGAAAGAAGCAGATATGGTTTTACTGTGGGACTAGATGAGTCTTAAAAACACATTGCTGCTGACAGGTGGTGTTCAGAGTGCCCAGATCTTTGCAAGTGAGTGCTGTCTCAGCTCAAGAAGGTTGCATTCTAGTTCTGTTTCTTGTTTTATATGTAACAAAAGCTTCATCTCCCTGTGGTTGCTGTAAGTCTCCCTGTGCCACCATCCAAAATCCTGGCTTCCATGAAAGGGATGCATCTTGAGTGTTGTACCTGCTCTCAGCTTTTCTAAGTCAGTTTTTTCTGAATTCATAAAGGTGATTAGTGTCAAAATGCCCACTTTCAGTGCAGGTTATTTCCCTAGTTTAGAACCTGGTGTAGAAAGCAAGGCATAGTGTACTGATCTCTAGGGAGAAGAAGGACCTACCTCTTGGGATTGTGAAGCCCACACATGAGCTTCTTTTCATGAATCTGCAGGTGACTCACTGTTCTGCTGCTCTTTCCCATAGTGTTTTCCTGGAGAGGAATTAACAAGGTTTCAGGTTCAGTTTCCCAGTATTGAGTAAACTAAAGCTTCTCCTGATGGTTCTTTGGGTGCCTCAGGACTTTTTGGATTCTATGGCACAGTCCTATTCTTCTTCTCTTCAGTGTAGGATCATCCTTGCTGCAGCCTTATTCAAATGAGGAAACAGGAATACATGCCATACCTGACTCCCTAGACACAGTTCTTTGCTGATACCTGAGCTGGTATTTTAAGTTTCTTTATGAGCTGATCATGTCTAATGTAAAAGCAGATAGATTGTTGTGTCTTAAAGGTCATGTCCTTGAGGGCAGGAATTGCCTCCTATCTTCCACCACTAACTGTACTAGTGCTCATGTTTTGTGTCTGTTCTCTCCCTTCTCTGACAGGGAAAAACATGCTGGAGGAGGGAGAACAGCAACAAGTCCCCCGTTCCCTTTGAGTTAAGCTCTTCTAGTCCCTTGTGTAAAGGTTTATCTGCTTCCATCATTTTAATAGCCCATTTCTGCATCTTCTCATCCATTCCAAAGCAGTAGTGTAGACATGTTTGATCCTTACAGGTTGCTCATAAGTTAAACACCTTAATTTTCTTTTTAACCAATGCTGCTATTTTATAATATTTACTATATAAAAATATTATTATAATTCATATGCCTTTAAAAGCAGTAAGAGTGAAGGATCTTTGTGGATGAGCATTTACCCATTAAACTATAAGCAATGATTTTTTTGGTACCATCTTAAGGTAATATTTTCATACTGCATTGGTACGCACACAAACTTGTATACGTTCTGCAGGATTTTGGTAAACAATCTTGATGTTTTGGGTTTTTTTTTCCCTTGTGTGTCCTTTTTATCAGTGAAATTTATTTTCTGAATCCTACCTGACAGAGGTCTGGTCTGACAGGTCTAGAAAGGTCCACTAGTTTCTGTTTCACAACATTAATACAACTACATCAACTAAAGCATACATCCCTTGATGTATCTGTACAAAACTCTTACCTGGTTTGATATCTTCCTAACTGATTTTCATGTGGTTATCCTCTATTGCAATTGTATGGTTAATATAGTGCTTGTTAAAGCATTGTTAATATTAGTGCTTATTAAAGGGTGGTAAGGAAGTGATAGAAATTTTTTATTAAAGCAGTGAGTCTAGAAAGGTCTGCAAAGAACAAACCTACTTGAGAGGAGCAGGAAAACAATCATGTACAGTAGGGTGTTTGTGTAAGTGGAATTATATTTTATTATGACTGGATGTTTTTTGGAAAAGAGGCTTTTTTTTTTCTACTCTGTTTGGCTCACCTTTTTATAGAGCAGACTCCTGTTACCAAATGCTGGTAATGCTAACCACTTGCTTAAGATTTGCTGGATCTCATGCTAATCACCATGGACAAACTTCCCTCTGCTTTGTTCACCGTGGTAATCCATCTACTTAGGTTGAGAAGATTATGGGCTTGATAAGGCTCTAGTTAAACACAATTATTTGTGAAGCCAGAGCCCTAGTGGATCTGTGGGGCAGGAGATTCTTCTCTGGTTGTATGAGGCAGGTAGACTTTGAACATTCATGTCTCATAAGACTTTAATACTTCAGGAATTGGTGTACTTTGCAGCTGTAGCTGTCTAAACCTGTGTCTGTGAAACTACCCAAAATTATATTCGGATGCACATGGGGAAAATGGATTTGCCTGTCTCTTGACAGGTGACTTCTAACAGTGTTTTATCACACCTGAGTTTAAAATACCTATGCAGATACAAATTTTCTTTTTAATCTTGCAAGTTTCCACAGATTGGATTTAAATTGAAATACCCTTTGGTTTAATTGCTAGAAATAAATATTAGTGTTTAAATGGTTAACAAAAAACTGGAACCAGCATTGCATATCACAAAAACATTTTGTAGGAATTGGCAAAGTGAAAAAAAATTACAAGGTTTCAAAAAAGATACTGCAGAAGATGTTGAAAAAGAAGGAAGAGGTAACCTAGAAATGAGTATTTTGCCTGTTGTGGCCCCTCCAGCTAAGTAGCAAAATGAGGTTCATCTTGGCTATCTCTACACAAGTGAAGTAATTCAGACTCATGCTCTGTCCTGATAGTGATCTTTGTATCTCTGGCAGATGACTAAAAAGATCTAGTGCACTGCTGCAGCAGCAGAGATGGAATACTTGAATTGTGATCAAAAGTTTCATGTACCTCAGACTTATCAAGATACTCCCTTTCTTCAATCCTAACCTTGCATGCCAGGTTTATGCTCCTATCGATTATACTGTGCTTTGTATAATCTCTTCTCCCAGGGAAAACAAACCTTCCACTGAACCCTCCATTTTCAAAGCTGTAACACTGACAGGGAAGCAAAGTGCTATTTAGATTTTTCTTTCCACAAGTCACAGGTGTGTTTTGTAGAAGTCTGAACAATCCAAAACCTGCTGTTATGGAAAACTTATCCTGCTCTATTTGATAGCACTTCTGCTATTGGGCTGAGAGTGGGATAGATACAAAAGAGTTCTGTTCTGTTCAGCAAAAAAAGAAGTAATTTTAATTCTCCAAATATTCCTACCTGTTTCAAGAAGAGCTTGGGGAGTTCTGTGTAATTTACTGTTTGTTTCCTCTGCAGGTATGTGCAATCCTCGCAATTACAGTGACACACCTCCGACATCCAAGAGCACTGTCGAGGAGTTGCATGAACCAATTCCTTCCCTTTTCCGGGCACTGACAGAAGGGGATACTCAGCTGAACTGGAATATTGTTTCCTTCCCTGTGGCAGAAGAACTGTCACACCATGAGAACCTCGTCTCCTTTTTAGAAACAGTGAACCAGCCACAGCATCAGAACATCTCTGTTCCAAACAACAATGTCCACACACCTTACTCCAGTGACAAAGGTAATGAGTGTAGTGTCTAAATCCCTAGCATCTCCTCTTTTCTCTTCCAGGAGCCTTCTCAGTGCATGTCCTGTACTTCTCTATGCTCACTTCTTCTTTTCCCATAAGAATTTGTGAAAGGTTCAGCCTAATTTTGAGCATGACATAACAGAAGGAGTGAGGCAAAGGTGTTGAGGAATGTGGAAGATGGTGTTAAAATGACTGATGTTCTTAGGAGACACTGAACCACGTGAGTTTATCTCTATAATTACTCCTGTGGCATGAGGCAGTTTGTTCATGTTGTTTCATGTGCACTGGCACGGAGTGTTCTCTGACCTAGAAGCAGTTACCTGTAGCTTAGGAGACAGGACAGACCAGAACCTGAATCCAAATTACACATAGGTGCAGAAGTAGGCAACTGAAACATGGCTTAAGAGACTGAGAGAACTATGTGCCATAAGCTCTTGTATCTGGAACAGTTGTTTATTTATTTCATCTGAGCTGGTGTAACTTCAAATCTTTAGAGGGATGTTTTGTATGAAATCCAGGATTAATAGTAAACCTAAGTGAGATTAGAAGGATTGATGAAGGAAGGATATGTGACAGACTGTCTTCAAAACAAGTAACTTGGTGATAGGGGTTCAACTTGCAGATTCATTCCTCCTATTTCATAATAATTTTTTTATATTCTTTCCTTCAGTTTAGAGGACAGACTTCAGGATACTGTTTGCTGTGGTTGGGTGGGGGAAAGATGAGAAGTTTGAGTTAGTGTTGACAGTGGTATAAAAAAAACACTGTCTGTTTCTTGGTTTCCATACTAAACCTGAAACACTTTTCCCTGCAAATCATTACGTCAGGCTTTAAAGAATCTCATAAACAGTTCATAGTGGAATTGCTGCTTAATAGGGGAAAAAGAGCATCTGATTTATTAGTGCAATTAATGCTTTGCTTCCTTCCCAACGTACACTTTAAATATTCGTAACCCCATATGTTGCTGTTGTGATGGCCCTTTTATCTTATCAATAAAAGATACCCTAATTGATGGACATGCTGCTTTTCCATACCAGTGTGTGAACCAATGACCTAGTTGTGTTTCTGAGTGGGACTGCTGCTGATTAAATGGAACCATAATGGCAACTTTTCTAATTTCCTTTGGCTAAGGCACATTAGAAAAATAAATTAATTCCAGAACTAGGAAACCAGATGGGCAGAAAGCATCTCATTCATATGTCTTTGATGTTATTAAAATGCTTGCTTGCCATTATGAGAATAATGTACAAAGTCATGTAAAATGGAAAGCCACGAAAAGCCCTGTGAACAAAGACTATAGTACTTACAATTATAAATTAAACTCAGGGGAAAAAATTATGTTTAGTAAAGCCTTCAATATATCCCACTGTACTTAGGTACTGAAATCCAGATGGCTGTTCCCTGACAGTCCTTTACTACTGTACCAACAGGATGGGCTAATGATAGTTTTGGATTAAACTTAGAATTTGAATTGCATCTCAAGGGTGTGGAGCAGTTTTGAGTTCAACAACACAGACAAATACATAACACAACATTTTTTCTTAGTCAAAAGTCCCCTTCATTTCTTTTACTAGGAACATATTAGAGATTAGGCTGAGAGAGCTCTTACTGGAATGATGACAGTCCAAAAACAACAGTTATATTTGGAAATAGTTACCAAATGCCACTGGCTTTCAGGCCTCAGCAGACACTTAAAGCAGAAATAAATGTCAGCCTGTTCTTGTAATCATTTGCTATGCCTTCTCCATCTTAGTGACCAGTGAAGAACTGGAAAAGATAGAAGGTTACTTTCCACATCCTATTCCTATACTTTTAAGTATCTAAATACACAAGCCTGCTGAAGAGTCTCTTTTCTTGGTCACAGTGTAGATAACTTTGTAGTGCTCTGCTTTCTCAAAAGTCATATTAAATTTTGCTTATAAAAACATTGATGATTTCAGCATTGAGAACAGAGGAGGTGGAAAGAAAAATTAGCATCTGGCCTTGGTCAGCTGATGTTTATTTTGGTGGAAGAAGAACAGCTGGACATCCAAGAGTGCTGGATATTGTGTGAGCCATGGGGTAGCATTGTTTTCAATACTGTTTTGCTGAATTCATTGGAAAAACCATAATCAAAAGGTGGAGGGGCAGGCAGTAGGTCAGGACTGAAGAGCCTTGTGAGCATGGGCACAGTGAGGCAGCTGAGGGAGTTCCTGGAGCCTGATGGCTTCTGCCCATAAAGAGTTCAGTCACACAATGGGTCACTGCTTTAACAAGCTGGCAAGTGTTAGAGCCACTGAAAGAGAGGGAGGGTTTGTGAAGGTGTATGTGTCTGCTCAGTGGCAGTAAACACAAGCTTAGCCTGCAGTGGGAGAAACAGACCAAGTCTTTACCCTTTCCTTCACCCCAGAAATGCTGCTAGGCTTGAAGGCAGGTCTTGCAAATGGACATACCCTTAAGATGACTTGCTAAGCAGTTGTGTTCGAGGCTGTGACAATCAGGGATCTGAAAGAATATTCCTATGAGCAGGAACACAGAGGCTTTATGTTTCCCTTACAATGCTGTGCCTCCTCCATTTTGTGGTTCTTCTGTGGCTCTTTGCATGCTTCCCTCCAACATGGTGTGCTGGCAGCAGCTGATGGCATGGCCTGTTAAGCGACAGGGGCTAATGAGAGGTAGATTTTGTAGGGGGACAGTGGTCTCTGTGCTGTCTTCTGGAATACATTCCAAAATTTGGAAAGGCTTACAATACAAATTGTACAACTGCTTACATATACCCCTTGTCACATAGTGTAACCCAGCTCTGATTTCAGCTTTCCTGCGCGCTCTCGCAGGGATCGCCATTAAGCTGGCCCAGGGTGCCAGACTTGCTTGATGCAGTTCTGGGTGAGTGCCAGGAAAAGCAGCACCAGCCACGGGAACCACGAGCTTTGTGCCTGAGTGGCGTGGAGCCACCACCAGGGAGGGTGGCTGTGGATCTGGGAGGAGGTGGGGTGCGGTGGGATATAAAGCATTCCTTTCTCGCCCCAGCCTACTCTGAAGCCAGCCACCAGACCTTGAACTTCCCCGTTATTTTCCTAATGAGTGTCTTCCCTTTCCTCCTGTGAACTGACTTGTAATGTTTTAGCTGCCAAAGTCATGCATGCGCTGCTGGAGCTGCTGTAGTTCTTTGTATCAGTTGTTTCTGGCACTTGAGCCTCTACTTCAGAGAGGATTGTGATGGTTACTAATCTGGAGCTGCATTTGTACTTCATTCTCTTTGCTGTACTTCTAGCTGATACCCTCAGAGCTCTGAACTGTGAGTTCAGAGATTTAAATAAGCTTAGTTGTTTCAGATGATGACAGGATGTTGGCGAGAGGGAGAGGAGAACTAGATAATTTTTTGGCAATTAATAAAACAAAATCTGTGCTGTTGTTAAGGGTTTCTGATTTACACTGCTTGGTGACACAGGGCATGGTGTCTGGTCTGCAATTCTGCTCCCCTCCAGTGCAACAGGGAGAGGAGAGCTAGAATTCCAGTGAAGAGACACCTGCTTCTGTAGGTAGTCTAGGAAGATTTTTTTTTTTAAGTTTCTTTTTATAAATTGATTGACATAAAATTGACTTGTCCAAAAGTAGTAGATTATGTAAATGGATTGTGCATAAGCAGTTGCAGGTTAATCTTGTTCTTGTTTTTCCTTCACTACTGCTCTAGACTAGTGTTTCTCCTAGTGGAAGGTGCATCCCTGCCAACAGAAGGGGGGTTGGAGCTAGATGATCTTTAAGGTCCCTTCCAACCCAGGCTGTTCTATGATAAAATGGTATGACTGCTGGATGGACAGTTATCTTTTTAAAGAACTTTTAGAGCTACCAATAAAGTGGCCAGCAGACAGCTGAAGTTACACAGCACATATAACTGCAAAGATCCCATACAGCAGGTTATCATTAACTGGAAAGGTTCTCTGAGTTGCTAAATTTTTCTATATTACACCCATACAGATAGTTTTATGGCAAAGCCTGGTAGTTTCTTCTGTTCACTTTTAATTTAGACTTGATTATTGTTTCTCCTACACAACCTTCACTGAGTATGAAGTGTGAGGGGGGAAAAGGTGAGAAATTAATGTTCTGGGAAAAAAAGTTTACTGCTGCATCCTTCTCCCTCCCTGCATCTGCAGTCTGTCATCCTTAGGGTGTGAAAATTGGCAAAATGGAAATGAGAAAGCTGTTGCTGCACTAAGTAATATTGTTTTTATCTACACTGAGGGAGCCAAGTGATGACTTGGTAATTAGCTCTGTGAAAGAGTTTAAGTACTCTCCCAGGTCCCAGCTGAGCCTGTAGGTTATGTATTTTTTTCCCCTGTGTAACTCTCTTTTTGCAGTCTATAGAGCAGGATTTAGTGCTTGAGGGGAGGAACTCCTGCTTTCAGTAATTCAGCCTCCACATGAGCACAGAGGCGTTGCTGAGGAGGGGACCAGGAGTGCCCTGTGACAAACAAAGTGCACCCTGGACAATCTGACTTGTTCAGACCTGGCAAGTCATTCAGTGAGCAAGACATCAGAAACAATTTGATAACATATGCATGGAGCACATCCTCCAGATGCTTACAAGAGGTGCTTGGGACTAGATGGATCTACTGCTGGCTCTGGCCTGCCACATGCATTCTGCTCTCTCCCCTTTGCAGCATTTTTGTGCTTGTCCTCAAGAACCTAATCCCCTTGACTTGTGTGCAGGTGGAAATGAACTTTCTTTTCTACTCTCCAGTCAGTCAAGATTAATGTCCTTGGCTGTCACTGCCACCATAATAAGGTTGAATTTTGGCTTTGGTCCTGGGAGAGTGATTCAGGAGACCAGTCTGCAGTCTCTCAGGAGCTGACTGATGCCACCTAGTTTTGCCAGTCATAGGCCGGGTGCTGCTGCTCCTCTGGCCTCCTTTATCCAGAGAGATGTCTCCCTGTTCAGTGTCATCGATCTTTACATCCTAGAAATCACAGGCTCTCCCTCCCCAGGAAGTTTATTTCATTTCTGCAGGCATTAGCTGATAGGCTTCAGCAGGACTTGTGAAGCAGTGCTAACAGTGCTGAGGCTGTCAGAGATGAGGTTAACATGAAGGTGAGCACAGATGTCTCCTTATGCAGAAGGGACTGGACATTCTCTGGTGTGAAGACAGTCTGTAAGTGCTGGGAGCAGTTAGCACACCTCAGAGTGTGCACAGCTTTCCTGACAACTTCCCTGACCTACCCTAGGCTTCCCTTTCTGTGTTGCAAGTTGGAGTGCCATGATCAACAGATAGTGAGCACTTCTGGCAACCCCTTGGATGGTTGCTTCCTCTGAAGAGCTGCTTCACTCCAATCTGGAGATAGCCATGAATCATTTTGCCTTCTCCTAGATTAGCCAGGATTGCCTGTTTCAAGGGAGAGGCTCTGTTCCTCCAGCTGACACCTTCTAAGACTATGGAATTTCTGATGTACATGCCTTGCAGACACCAGATACAATGCAACAGGCAATAGGGATCTTGGGTAGGAGAGGCAGGCCCAGATCAAACTTAATGTAGTAACACTTCAGTAGAAAACTACTAAAAAGGAATCAAAGGACTGAATAGAGATTAAGCAAAAGGATATAAAGAGTATGAGTAATGTACAACAGAGGCTTCTGTAAGGTTCTTGTGCTTGAACCCCAGCACTGACTTGGATATCACTGATGGGAATGAGAATACTGTCTGGAGACTTGCTCCTACTTTCTCATCCCTACCCTTCCACTAAAAACTTCCTGTGAGGAGCAGAGGGAACAGATACCTGGAGCTATCTGGGACTTCTAGGAATGGATGGTGTGTGCTTCTTCTTGGGACTATGGCAATCTGAACTTTTTGTCCCTGGTGATGAAATGCTGCCAAGTCCTTGTGCATTCCCCACAGAAGTTGGAGTTCTGTCTGGCCTCTGCCTTCTTGCCTTTGAGGCTGTGGTGGCTGCACCTCCCTACTACTTTTCAGCTTTGGCTGAGCAATTTAGGTGTACACCTATCACTCTGCACATGGTACCATACTTCTGTTCAGCTCTTTCCTCTTCCTCTCTGTGAATCAAACATCTTTGAACTGACATGTTGGTTGCTTTCAGGTAGAGATTTTGTTCTCTGAGAACTCTATTCCTCTGGTTGCTTTGCCTCAGGATATATTATAAGGGCTTATAGAAATAGAAGTGCCAAGAATGGGAGAGGACTTACACAGCCACAGTGGACTTTGTTGATGTTTCCAGCAGTACTTCAGGTACTGCAAGATTTTTTTTGACAACTGCAGCACAGCTTTTCTTGGAGCAGAAACTGCTTCAGCCCTGGGCCTGCCTCTCCTACCCAAGATCCCTATTGCCTGTTGCATTGTATCTGGTGTCTGCAAGGCATTTACATCAGTTTGGAGCCTGACCAAGGCAGTGAATACTCTGTTGCTGTCAGTGGGCTGGCAGCACATCCTCTGACCTTCTTGCAGCTGTTTTGGTAGTAGCATAATAATTTGACAGTGATCAAAATCAGTCATTAAAAAAAACCAAACCAAACCCACTGTCTTGATTTACTATTTAAGTTTGTATTACTTTTTTCTAATCCACATTGGAATGTAAATCAGTGGGTTTCTCCCAGGTGCACCAAGAGTAGTAATAGGCTAGAAGGCCCTTTGACATCTCCTGCTCACAAGTTGTTCTGATCTGCGTGAGGGAGACATTCCTGTTTGCAGACAGCTGTCAGTTGTGCTTTCCCCAAAGTCTGCCAAGTTATGCTCTGGGTAAATGTTATGTAATTGTGGTCCTTTGGAGGATGAACAAAGTTTTATGGTATAATCACCTGGTCAGTACAGAAGAAAGGTGGCGGAATCTGCCGGCTTGGAGAATTGGAAGTGGACTGTGGTATTTTCTGAGGACCCCTGTCATTGAAGGAAATGATGAATCTCCATGCCCTTGGAAGGCTAATTTATTATTTTATGATGCTATATTATATTAAAGAATACTAAACTAAACTATACTAAAGAATAGAGAAAAGATACAGACAGAAGGCTAGAAAGATACTAATGAAAACTGATGACTCCTTCCAGAGTCCCAACACAGCCTGACCGTGATTGGCCATTAAAGCAAAACAATTCACATGAAAACAATGAAACAATCAATCACCTGTTGGATAAACAATCGCCAAACCACATTCCAAAGCAGCAAAACACAGGAGAAGCAAATGAGATCATATTGTTTTCCTTTTTCTCTGAGGCTTCTCAGATTCCCAAGGAGAAGAATCCTGGGCAAAGGGATTTTTCAGAAAATGTGACGGTGACAGTGGACTGAGGGGGGAATGGTTTTATTTATAGTTGTGGTGAATGCCTTAGCTCCATTTTGATGTTGCAGCACCAAACTTCATGACATTTCAAGTAATTGCATGGGTGTTAGAAGCACTAAGTCAACATTTAGGCAGAAGGGGTTTCTTAAGATTAGTATTAAAGCTGGTGGTGTTGCTAAAAAAAAGAAAGAAAAAAGTGTGCAGCTTCATGCTGATGAAAAAAGGATTATTTAGGTCTGTGATTTAATCTGGCTAAAGATCATTGTGGAGTTTGGGGCAGGGCGGGGGGAAAGAAACGTTTACAACCACATAATGGTTTTTGACGGTTTTTTAAAATAACTTCTCTAAACCTGAAGTTTTTTGTGGTAGCATATTACCTTCAGAGGACTCATTCCTGCTTGTAATTTTGGCATAACTCATCCTTACGCTCTCATAACTGGGGGACAGAACTTAAAAACATTCTTGCCTGTGAATATGGAAGTAAATTAATCCAGCTGGAGATCAGACAGCAGGTTGAGTTGTAGATGCTGAAAATATGAAGTTGATAGATTTTATCTTGTCTCTCTGCCTTGCCTCTCTGCTTTTACTGTCACTTTTTTCCTTATGCCTCATAGTCCTGTCGGTTTGCAATCATACTTCTACAGCTGCTCATTTAACTAATTCCTAACTAACCTTTAAAAACACCTTTTAAACCAAACTTTTTTTCCCTTCTTGGTTTAGAACACATGTGTACTGTGGTGTACTTTGATGACTGCATGTCAATACATCAGTGCAAGATCTCTTGCGAGTCCATGGGAGCTTCCAAATACCGATGGTTTCACAACGCCTGCTGTGAGTGCATTGGGCCAGAATGCATCGACTACGGCAGTAAAACTGTCAAATGTATGAACTGCATGTTCTGAAGCAGGAAAATTGTAATATAGCAATACTGAGGCCAAAGTAATCTGTCTCGGTTAAAGAGACTGGGATTGCAAATACTGCATTTTGGTGGAGTGCCTGCTGGTTGCAATTAAATGTACCTGGTGGAAAAGAGGATGTATAAAATCAGAGAACTGTTTTCTTTTTTTCTTTTTTTTTTTTTTAATTCATATAAGCGAGGCTAACTAGTAGATGTTTAAACACTATGTTTTAAACTTGTTTTTCTCTGTTTCTGCTCAAATGGTACAGTCATGCTCATCATTATTGTTCTGATTGTTTTCCTTTGATTTGAAAGTTCTGTCTATACTGGTTTTCAGAACATAGTACTCTGTCTTGTAGTTTAGAGTAGGGAAACTTTTAGAATACGGTGATGAGATTTCCATTATCTAAATTCAACAAATAAATAAATGGCTGCTAGGTTGGAGGGAGGGTGGATGTTGTTTAGGGGCTTGGTTTTTGGGATTTGGTTTCTGGTTTTGTTTTTTAACTTTATTACCTTCCAGTTTTTAAGGTTAGCTTTTATTGTGGAAGTGATATTTGGAGAAAAATTAAAATTCATGCTTTCTCTTCAAGTTCAAAGAATGGGCTGCTATGGATAAAATCCTAACTTCTTAGAAGGGCTGCCCAGCAAAACACCATATATAGGATACTTTTCCTCCAAGTTTGATTTGCCCTGCTCTCTTTTCACTGGGGCCATGATGCATAATTTATGTGTTACACAAATTAATCTTTTCAGTCTTCTCTTAGATCCCAAAATAAAACTGGTAAGTGCTATTGCATTTCCCACCTGTTGCACTGTTCTCTAGGGCTGTTACACCCTGAACATTTAGTCCAGTAAAGGAAACATGAAAGCTATGATGGATTTAATGACTAAAGGAATAAAGAATGAAATGACAGGAACAAGCAAGTGGTACAGGTCTACCAGCTGAGCAGCTGGCAGCAAGCATGATCCCATTTAGTAATTTCCTGCGAATATTTATTCCAAAACATTTTTATTAATATTAAATTTCTTCTTTTTTCCCCATAAATTTTTGTCAGTGAAGAAGGGAATATGTGTCTGCAAAGGCAAAGTTAAAGTGCTCTGAGTTTAGAACATTGTGCATTTTTCTAAGAGTTTTTATATGTTGACAGTTACATAGCAGTTACTATGACCGATTTAAGGTGTCCACTGATAATGGTACTAAGTACAAGAATAAAGTGTATGAGTAGTTAATGATCAGCTTTTTGTATTTATAATAATGTAGGTTTTAACTCCTTCAATTTTTTATGCATATATGCATATGCAAACACAAAAAGGAACTATTCACTATTCATTTTTCTCTCATTAACCACAGCTAGAGGGATTAAACTGTTTTCTAGTTACACCTGTCTATCTGTACCATGTACACATGAAAGCAGTCATATTACATTTATTTTGTTGAAAAATTTTCCTGAATGTTTTTTCAATTTTTTTCTCATGATACAGTTCTTTCAATAAGATGGAATAATAATAATAATAATAATAATGATAATAATAAAAGAAAAATCTACTCTCATTAAATAATATTACTTTCTTCAGTGTCTTTTTCAGCTATAAAGATGTACTTGAAAGATGAATGTTATTGTTTTGAACTAGTGGATTATGGAATGTCTTCATACTTTAAACTTACACTTAAGTGATAAAAGATCATAGACAAAAATAGAAAAACTTAGCTTATAATGGAGGAGTTGTTCTTCCTATATTTTACAATTCATGTTATATTTTTTTTCTGCTAGAATTTCTTAAAATTATTGGAGAGGAAGAATATGTCAAGAGTAGCTGTGACTGTAGCTGGAGGGTGCATCCATGTTCCTGACCGAGACAGGAGACGCGTAGCAATCAAGCAAGCAGGAGGTCATTAGCATGCTTCAGATTTTTGCAGTCTTAAATTATTGGAAAGATGAGGGTAGCTCAGAATCTTCTTGGGGGAGGAAGAGGGCTGATGTTTCTGGTCAGGCACCTGCAGCCCCATGGATCTGTGACACTGTCTCCATTTACATCCTCAGAATTTCACTGTGAGGTCAAATCAAGTGGGGGCAGGAGGAATGGGAGAGCAACCTAACAGGAGTCCCAGGAAATACTGGGGGGAATGGCATAAAAATGTAAACACAGTTGTCTGTTGTGGCCTGAGAGAAGGTAGTGCACACCTTCTGGGGCTTGCCTTACTTTTTGTAATTCCTGATGCTGTCTAGAATTTGCTGAAAGTGTTGTGTGTACACAAATGTCATGCAACAACACCCAGTGTATTTTATGATGATGAGTGTTTTAAGAAGTATTTTAATAAAAAGACATTACTGGTTCTTGTGTGCTCTTTCTCAAGAGTTTGTCAGGGAAACATTACCAGGAAGCATATTACAAGTTACTGATCTAGATGGATAGAATAATACCAAGAATTAGCTCTCCAGCAGTTTTTTCCATACCTAAAAGTGTTGCTTTGAAGTATTTTTCATAATACATGTACATAAATGATGAATACTCAGAATGTTCTTTCTGAAAAACCTAACCATTTTAGAAAGTTGTTTATTTAGTCTTATTAATTTTGCAGGAAAAAAATCACCATTTATTTTGGGGTCTCTTATTTCACCCTATGTGTGGATAACCAGCAAACCATCACCTTCATAAGAACATGTTTTTAAAGCTTCTTTTAGTTAGGAATGTTCTCCAAGTAAAGCATTGGCCACTTTTATCACTGTCCTTTGGGACAGAATTTTAAATCACTGAACATAAAGGGAAGCAAAGAGGGAATTCATATAGTAAGAAATTATACAAATCCCTGGTGTGTTGGGGGTCTGACCGAAAAGGGGTGGAGGGCCTTTTGTTATTCTTTCTTTAAAAGTAAAAAGTTTCTGTTTAGTTACTTTGGGGTTTGGGTTTTTGTTCAGGTTTTTTAAGTTTGTTTTTCCTTACAGACACTTGAGTACAGAGGTCATAATGTGACATTGCTTTCCTGTCATTTCATAAGGTTCTTAGCTTTCTTTTAGTATGCTTAATGTATTTCACATCTAATTCCAAAAAAATAAATATAAGAACACCTGTTGTATCTTTAATAATATATCTATGGTCACTCCAGTGTCCCTTCCAAAATTATGGCTATTGTGCTAGCTGGCTCCCAAGCCCCTCATCCTGCTGGCTGGAGTGCCTTGAAGTTTGCTGGCGATTGCACAGTGACACACAGACCCATCCAACATGGATATGCTGTGGTCTCTCCAGCCCCGTGACCCATGGTGCCCTGTCCCACGGCTGGCACTTCCACCTTCATGGGAAAAGCCTGGAGACTCATAGCCTGGGAGGAGTTTAATGAGAAGACAGACTGTGCTGATGGGATACCTGCAGAGCACAGCCAAACAACTTAATATTTTCCTGTTGGATGGTAATGTCTCTTGGGCATGGCAAAAGGAACACTTTTATGAAGATTTGACACATTCCCTTGGCATGAGATCTTTCACCAAATCAACAGTAAGTACCAGTAAATCATTAAAATTTGTGCTACTCACATGGGAAAACACACTTAGATACAAAATGTTCCTAGAAACAGAGCAAACCTGATTCAGACAAGTACATCTAGGATGTAAAGGTGGCCAAGACTCAAGTTTTTTTATACACTTTTTATTGATTAAGTATTTATAAGTTTTCTTCCTACTGCAGAGAACATGGAATTATTTGGCTTTGAGCACCCTGTTCTAGGGGAAGATGTTCCTGCTCAGGGCAGAGGGGTTGGAAATAGATGGTCTTTAAGGGCCCTTCCATCCCAAAGCATTCTGTGATTCTATGGCTCCATAATACTGCTCATAGGAGTTGCTTAGGCAGAATTCAGCATCATACACCCTTATTGGCTCTGTTCTCCTGCTCTGTGGTAATTTCTATGAACAACATACTTTCTCCCCCAAAGGCATTGATTAATTTACTACTTCCAGGTTTTCCTGTTGTATCTTCAGGCTCTCATTGTTTCACTTGTTTGTTTCAGTATGTGACCAACTAGTTTATTTCCTAAGCTAAGTCTTTTTATGTTTGCTGTGTATTCCTTTATTGCTAAGGAGAATTACACAGCATGTCTAAAGTTTTCCCAGAATGGTACAGCCCATGTAGACTCCCATCTGTCCAAGACAAACTCAACTCCAGAACTGGCTTTCTTGAAGCAGTAATAGGAGGAAGGAATTCTCCATTAACACCACTATCTATGCCTTTTCCCTTTTCTTTCCCTGACCAAATGCTTTCTGAAGCTCCGCTCCATTATTATTTTATTACTTTTATGAAGCTCAGGTACATTAATGAGACTGATTTTCCAAGCAGAGAGCTTGCCACCTCAGAATCCTTGCTTCACTTTGTCTTTAAAGCAGTAAGAGTTTACTGAGTGAATGTGGGGCAAGCTGAGGGTGTAAGAAAGTGCCTCAGTCTGTGTAAGTTGGCCCCAGACCACAGCGAATTTTGCAAGTCAGAAATCATCCAAATCTGTTTCACATGGCAGTAAATTGGTACAGTCAGCACTGCACACAATCACTTGTTTGTCCTTAAAATCTGGGAGAAAATTCATTCTGGGTTCATTAGCTGATGAGCCCATTGTGCATGACCTTTTGTTGGCAGTGGCCTCTAATAATACACATTCTTCAGAGCTGAGAGCCTCTGGCCACTGTCGCTTCAAGTGGAGATCCTCATGGGGAACCATCTCCAATTACTACGGGATGCTACAGAACTAACCCTTCTCTCTTCTCCTGCCAGGAATAAGGTGGCCTTTATATGTAACAAAAAAAGAAACACATTAGCTGTGATGTTAAGTTAAATCGCCTGGTGAGCCCTTGCTGTTATGCTGTTTCTTCTGGAGGGGAGGAGGGAGCCTGGAATTTGGGAGGTTATGTAATAGGTGCTGAAGACAATATCGCTGTGCTCCAACACTAATCGGAGTGTTTACAACCCTCCCTTTTGTAGCTTCCACTGAATAGCACAAATTCCTGTGGGGGACCTTTTACATTACCGCAGGAGGTGGCACAAAGAGCTCATTCGACAGGGACTAAGCAGCACTGAGTCCCAAGTGAATAAATGGAGCAGGTGGCACGCTGCCACAATGTTAATGTGTCCAATAGGCCGGGGATTATGCTTGAGGCTGTGGGAATGAATCGGCCCTGCTTCTGACTGAAACAAATTCCCCTGTTGATGAGCAGTCCTGAAGGGGATTCAAATTACGCAGGTGCTCAACGTAACAGAAACTTGCATTGTAAGAGGCAAAAAAACCCCCACAACATTCCTTATAACACCACTGTAAACAGGATGCATCTTGAGATGGGGATGTGTTCCTTGGCACAGGTCACCTCAAGCAGCATCCAGAGCCTTTCTTCATTTCCCTTGCATTCCAGAAAGCAGTAGAGAGAAGTGGGTAACTCCTCTCAGGAGGTCAGATTTATTATGTGGGATGAAGCCAAAGCCAGTGGCTGTTCTCACGTGAATTGAGGAGTTCTGTCAGCAGTAACATCACATGGAAGGTGGCCCAGGTGCCCCCACTATGGGGCTGTGTCAGCTCCCACACTGAGACTGATGGATTGTGGTGCTTGCTGACCTCTCATTCTGACTAGTGTAATCTCACAACTCCTCTGGCCATACCCATCTTTAATCACTGGCAAAAGAATCACAAAATCACAGAATGGGTCAGGTTGGAAGGGACAACACTGGGTCACCTGGTCCACCCTCTCTGCTCAAGGAGGATCATTCCAGAGCACACAGCACACATCTGTGTCCAGATAGTGCTTGAATATCTCCAGCAAGGGAGACTCCACAACCTCTCTGGGCAGTCTGTTCCAGTGCATGATCACCTGCACGGTGAAAATCTTCCATATATCCAAGTAGAACTTCCTGTGAATCAGTTTCTGCCTGCTGCCTCTTACCCTATTGCTTGACACCACTGAGAAGAGCCTGGCTCCAGCCTCTTGGCATCCTCCCTCCTTCAGATACTTATAGACATTGATGAGGTCTCCTCCCAGTTGTCTCTTCCCAAGGCTGAACAGATGAAGCTCCCTCAGTCTTCCCTCATAACAGAGATGCTCCGGCCCCTTAAATATCTTTGTTGCCCTCCACTGGATCTGCTCCAGGAGCTCCATGTCTCTCTTGTACTGAGGAGCCCAAAAGTGGACACAGCTCCAGATGCGGCCTCACCAGTGCTGAATAGAGGGGCAGGATCACGTCCCCCGACGTGCTGGCAAAGCTCTTCATACTGCAGCCCAGGGTATCATCGGCGTTCTTGGCTACAAGGGCCACTGCCTGCCCATGGCTCAGGGACGCTTACGTTCCTTGTGTTCCCACAGGAGAGATGGACCTGCTGCCTGCGGGCTCTGGGCGGCTGTTGAGGGAGCTTCACATATATCTCGCCGGGGTCCCTCGCCGAGGTCCCTCGCCGGGACGGAAGCCGGGGTCCCCTCAGGCAGCCAAACCCTGCTTCCACGGGCCTGGGGGCTTCAGCAGCCCTGGGGGGCAGAGAAGCTGGAACCATCCCCGCGGCGTGCTGGCCGCTGGGAGTTGTAGTGCAGCGTCCAGCAACGACCTGTAGTGCCCTTGACGGCAGCGTCCCCCGGGGGGAACTACAACTCCCGTCGTGCTCTGCGCGCCTGGGTGGGAGAGACCGGGCCCGCCCGCCCCACCTCCCCGCCCTCACGGCCGCGCGGAGCGAGGCAGCGGCGCGTGCGCGGTGGCGTGAGCTCGCGCCGCTCCCCGCCCGTCCCTGCGAGCGCCGGGCGGCGGCGGCGGCGGGATGGGGCGCGAGGCGGGGCGTGCCCGCCGCGCCTGAGGCCGAGGCGGAGCCGCTGCGCGGGCGAGCGGGACCCCCCAACGGTCAGTGCGGGGCGCGGGGGGCGGGCGGTCCGGCCCGACAGCCCGGTGAGGGCCGCGGGGCCGTTCCGGGTCCGGACGGGCGGGCGGGCGGGGGCGGAGGAAGGGGTGAGGGGGGGGGGTGGGGGCGCACAACTGGCGGCGCGAGCCGCCACCGCCCCGCGGCGCGCGCGGCTGCCGGGTGGGGGAGGGGCCGGCGCGGGCTGCTCGAGCAGGAGGGAGGGGCGGGGCCTCGGGAGGCTCCGCCCATTTTCCCTCGGGTCGCTGCTCACCCTCCCTCTCCTTTGCCTTCCCTGCCTCCTTCCTTCCTTCTCTCCTTTCTTTCCTTGCTTTTTTCCTTCCCTTCCTTTCCTCTCCCGCTCCGTTCCCCGCCCGGGCGGGTGTCCGGCCCCTGTGCGATACTTACGGGCCGTGTTGTCACTCCTGCCCTGCCCTTACGGGCACCTTGTGCGCCCTGTTTCCTTAGGCGTTTGCTCCCTTTGGATCGTGCGGGGTTCGCTGCAGCTCAGTTTGGGCTCTGGGTTGGCTCTTTGCAAGGTCGTTTTTAGTTGGTTTTTTTTTTTTTTTTTTTTTTTTTTTGTGGGGAGGGAGAGGTCAGGGATTTATATTCTTTTACCTTCACCTAGAGGTCTCATCTTAAAACAGTAAAAGAAAATTTACTGCTGTTGTAATTTTTCTGCATCTAGCAGGTTCTAAGGATGTCATGTTTCCTACCTGATAATATTGTTTAGAAACTGTCTGTTAGTGTTCATCATAGAATCACAGAATGGTTTGGAAGGGGCCTCAGAGACCATCTACTTCCAACCCTTCTGCCATGAGCAGGGACACCTTTCACTAGACCAGGTTGCTCTGAGCCCCATCCCAGATGGCCTTGAATGCTTCCAAGGATATGTTAGTGGGTGATGTATGAGCAAATACATCTTATTTTTAAGTGCTAACGGATGTTCAAAGGAGTGACAAAGATAATGCCAGCAATCCACACTGGAATTATCTGTTCATGAGAATGGTGTGGTTTGGATTTACTCCACCCCAGTGTCCCTGAGGTTAATGATAATTGTTGATAGAAAGTAATCATTTAAAAAACCCCAGGCTAAGGCCTTTTTGCCAGTTGCATAAACCAGGGTGATTTGTGCAAGTCCCTTGTTTCAGCACAGAAAAACTGCCCTAACTGTGCCCTTAAATAGGTTTCTGATCTGGAGAAGGCTTGAAGTGCTTACCATGAGTGCTCTGCACTGCCATCACCCACCCTTTCAGGGGTGGTGTTAAGCTTTTGTTGGATATGATGCAGGATGGTAATGGATGTAAATTTATTAATGAGCTTTCAGGGGAATGGCAGAGGGATCCATTAGATTTGGGTTTTGATGTTACTTGAGGTGTTGCATACAGCTCGTGGTGGATGGTGCTGTGCTTCAGTTCATTTCAGCTCAGTCTGGGTATAATCCCTACAGTCAGTGAGACAAGCTCTTGGGGGGCTCTTTTCTACAGAGAAATAAACAAGAAATAAACAGGAATTTTAAAAAGCCCTTCCAAAGTGTTGTAGTTTTGAGCATTTAGTACTTCTAAGTGTGTGAAATTTATTAACCCTTTTGCTATAATTTTCTAGCTAACTACAAGAATACAATGTCTATTTTGTTGAAGTAGAGAACTTTACATTTCCTGTCTTACAGATCTCATTTCTAGGTTGTAGAAAATAAATTTTCTTTAGTGTTCCCACATCTGAAATGGAACATGGGAATAGCTGCCTTCAAATCTTAATACTCCACGTGCAACTGCTGCACATTGTTCTGTCTTAGTTCAGGTGTATTCAGGGGTAGGAGGGCATATTTTGTAGTATGGATTGGTGGGGCTTTTCCCCAAAGCAAGGATTTCACAGTGAAATCACTGGTGTGATTTTAGTTATGTGGGGAAGAAAGTTCTTTTTCTGTAGGGCAGATTATTTACATTTCTACATGTGCATGTCTACACTGGAATAAATTGTCCTGGAATTGCAATAACTGCATTCCTGCTTCAGAGCTGCACGGCTTGGTTCTGCAGATGTCCTTAAAGCAAAGCTGACATGCACAAGCCCTGCATCTAACTCTTTATAGTTCTCATCTCCACTGCACCCTTCAGGCACTCTTCCCAGTGAGTTTTAGCTGTGTTTTCTTGCAGAAAAGCTTTGCATATTTCCTGAGTAAACACTGCTGTTTCTTATGGGCAGGCAGTTCTTAGACTAATATGGAAGATGCTGCTGTTCAGCAATAAATATCACCAAATGCTAACTTACTTTCCTTGGGTAAAGCTTGGTATCATGTAGCTAGCCCCAGAATGCCAAAATATAGGATGATATTTACCTTCAGTTTATAGTAGGATAGTGTAGCATAATCTACCAAGCTTGTCTCTGAGCTAATGTATCTGATTATGTGGAATCAGTGAATGTTTTGCTACCCTTACCACTTGTCATGATTTGCTATGTGCATGGTGTGCTATCCTTCATCAACTCCTTCTGCTGTTCCTCAGAGCCTCATGGATGGTAGTTTTCAAATTGTTACTAAAAAAAAAAAAAAGTATATCAAATGGGCCCAGAGCTGGGCTGGAAGTACCTTATGGAGTAGGAAGTTTTACTTAGGCTGCATCCCCAGAGGTGGTGGTGTTGAGGGGTGACTGCTGTCCAGATAAGGTTTACATCTTCTGCTTGCCATGGCCAAAACCAGAAGGGTAAGGATGCAGGCTGAGTTTAGAGAAAGGAAAGGTGTGACTCCATTCACTTACCCTTCTCATCCCAACCATCCCTCGCCTTTTGGGCTTGACATCAGGAATACAAACTCAGTTGAAGGTGTGGAGGTATAGTAGAGTGAAACAGACTTTGATGGTGGCAGCAACAGCAAGTCTGCAAAGCTGAATAGCAGCAGGGATCCAGTGCTCCCCGATTCCAGTTTATCTTTAGGCTGCAGTAAAAACTGGGGAATGACAGCTTGCTTGGGGCAGCTGCTGGGAAGTGGAGGATTTATATGGTATTACCCAAGTAAGGAGTGGTGATCCAGTAAGTTGGCTCATGCAGTGAGTTGGCTCAAATATGTCCAAGGAGTTTCTAGTTCATTCTGTCCTGTTACTAGCGGATAATGTACTAGGAAAACATTTATTTAGGTTTCATCAGTAAAGTGCTGTGACAATTTTGAACTAGTAGGGAAGAATTTGTGAAAAAGATAAATATCAGGTACAGTGACTTCAGTGGATAATAAGAAGGTAAAAACAACATTTAATACCTGAACAAAGTGTGTCTGACCAAAAATGTTTGGAATGTGTAACTGGGTCCTTAGTGTTTTTTATTATTAGCTGTGCATTAAAAAAGCACAGAAAACATCTCTTTTTCTTATCTAATGATGAATTCCACATATACCTCAGAGATCTGCAAATTCAAAGCCACAAGATCACAGCATTTAGAGCAATCAGTTCACTACCTACAAGCAGTATTTCCTTTGATAACTAATTAAGGTGTGTTTAAATAGAGAACATGATTTGGTATTTTTTTCCTTGTCTAGTTCCTGTGATGCTCAGTAAGCAAAAGTACAGATAATGAAGATGTCCTAGTTTCTTCCAGAAGCAGCTTGGTGTAGGATCCTGACTAAGAAATAGCAACTAATCATTTAATAACACATAATTTTATAATAATAATGAAAAAGTGCTGGCCAGATGCTAAAACAGTAATAATATAAATCAGTACATACAGTGAATTGTTAATGTGTATTAATAGTAATGTAATATTTAGCAGAGTTTAAAAGGAAGTGTTTATAGTATTTATAGAGCAAGTGTTGTATTTTAAATAAGCTAATTTAGTATTGTTTTCTACAGAAATAGGAAATAGTGCAGAATAAAATAATGCAACTATTCTGATATAATACTAATAATTGAAGAATGTGATGTAAGTCACTTCATCTATCCTGGTGTGCCCATAATTGTTAATAGCTTGCTGTCTATTCATTTGTTGTAAGTCCTAGGGAGGTAGGCAGAAATACAGACCTTATGCAATCAATGCAAAGAGAAAATTTCTTTGAAAGAAGGATGATGATCCTTGGTGGTACACATTAATTTATGATATGACCTTGTAGGTGATCCCTGCCTTGCTTGATGCAGGCTCTGTGTTCCCTGGAGGAAGCAGGGAATGGTTCATGATTGGTGCCAGCTGCAGCGCGACCGGAGTGCAGCGCTGGGGCAGACCCTGTGTGCAGGTGCACAGATGCCCCATTTTGCCTGCTGGAGGCTATGCTTTTTCATAGATAGGGATAATCCCACCCTTCAGTGCAGTGGAAGGGTCAGCTTCCCAAACAGCAGGAGCAGATTCCTCATATCCACTCTGCCATCTTTATTCTCTTTCTCACCCACAAGGAACAGAGCTTTTTTAGACTGGCTATTCTGGTCTCTGGAGGCACACAAGGAAAGCAAGGGATGAGTGATGGCTGTTTGCATGAGGTGGGAAGGGCCAGATGGTTCCTGGAGAGGAAGAAAGAGGAGCGGGTGCTGGGTGGTAAGGTTTGACATTCCAAATCAGAATGCAGGTTTGGACCAAACTGAAATTTATTTTAAGGAGAATAAATTTAGTTTCGTGTTCGTTGTTTTGTACATTTCTTAGCAGTGACTAATTCTTGAGTCAATTCCAATAGTTATGTATAGATAAAATGTATTTTTGTACATTTTCGTCCTCTCTAGTATGAAAATTTCACAGGTTTCTGTTATCTAGGTGAAGGCAGCTCATGAAGTTTTCTTCCTGTTTCACAGTTCAGTAGGATCTCTGGGCTTTTCCTGTCACTAAAGGACAAGACATCTGGCAGAAAGGAGCTCTTGGAACTGATCATAGAACTCTACTACCAGAGCTTGAAGAATGACTTTTGAAAACACAATATATGATGATAATTCTTAACTTGACACTAGTAGAAAAAGGATATCACAGTGGCAAAAATTGCAGCTTCTCTTTCTCATAAAAAAATAAGTTAGAAAATTTCAAGGGTATTACTTTCTTTAAAATCATATCTAACTTGTAAAATAGGACTTACACCTATGAGCTTGAAGCTATAATTTAATGTTTATCCTCTAATGGCTTTTGTGAAGTTTAACATTTATCTTACCCTGGTGATGAAGCTTGTTGCTACTTTAACATTTCTAGCCTGCCCTGTTGTATTTTGTAAATACAAGGATCAGCAGTCAGGTGCAGAATTTTTCTGGATGTTGCCATGAAAAGAAATTTTCAGTGAGTTTTATTAGCATGAATTAAATTGAGTGCTGAATGTAAATTCTAGTGCTAAACATGCCAGCAATTAAACTCTCTCATTTCATGGTAGTAGTAGTGGTTTTCTGCCATGAATACTATGGAAGTTCATAATTCTCTGGTATTGTTTTCCTATATCCAGTATACTGCTTTCACATACTTAATACTGAGTGTGTTAATGTAGTGTATAATTACTGATAAAAGGTAATTAAGTTGACAGATATTTTACTGTATTTGTACTGCTCCAGTAGATTTTAATATTGTGAACCAAATGCTGTATATAAAAGTGTAATGCTAATCTGTAAAGAACCCAAAATACCTTTTGTTTTTTAACTGGATTCAAAGAAAAAAGTAATTTCCTTTTCTACATTTCAGTTGTGGTGGCTTAAAAGGAGATACCATTCCTTTAAGATAGCCTAAGGAGCTTTTTATATTTTATGGGATATTTTTAATTGATTGAATGGACTAAAACCTTGGGGGCAAAAATACCAAGTGATTGAACAGATTTACCCAGAAACTCCTTGGATTATTTCAGTCCAGTGGTTTTAGCTTTTCTTGTTCTTTAGGTGTTTTAATCTTGACAAATTCTCTATGTTTTCTACATGCTGGCCACTTGTTAATTCTAGATGCAGAGATCTTTCACAGGTCATGCTTCTAAAGATTTCATTCTGAAATTTGGGGTTGCAGTTCTCCAAAATTCATGCAGTTTGCACCACTGGGGAGCAGATGCCTTTTAAGCAGTCAGGTTTTGAAACATTGTTGGAGGAAACAAATTTCAGCTTTCCAGGTGAAAGAGGAAGTGATGAACCTGTGGAGTTCTTTGCTGCTACAGTATATTAGTGTGACTGATATACCAGGATGTATATTTAAATGCATGTTCCTTCACAAAGATAAATAAGAGCTAATTTTCTGGCAATGGCTTTCAAAATGTATCTTTGAATATGCCAGAACCTGTATACAACCCCAAAAAGCAGTGGAGAAGGCACATCAGTTTTACCTATGTCATTAATTTTGTGTGCTGCAATTTTATGATATTTTATTTGGTCTATGATCAAATTTCTTTGCAGTTTTCTGTGCTTCTTTTGGTTGCTCATTTTTGATAAATCCTTTAGTAAGTAAGTTTTAATGTCACTTCAGTCAAACTTCAAACACATCTAAAAGACACACAAACATGTAAAAGAAGTTTGCAGTTGGTGTGCATCATTAGAACAGTCAGTTTTGGTGAATGTTTTGACAGGTAGGTTTATTACATTTGGTGGGTTTTAGTACTTATGTGCAAGGATTTCACCACTCTTAAAACTGCCTTACACTGATGGAGGCAGTTTATCTTCTTTTGAGGGAGGGATAGGACAAAGGCTGTCTTTGGTCTTATGTGTTTTCAGACTTCCATTAAACTATCTGCTCTAATTTTAATTAAAGCAGCATGACTTATGTTTAGACAAGGCAACACAACAGATTTGGAAAGGCAATCAGATCTTCTTTGGTCCTGTGCTATCAAATACCAGACCATTCCTCCATCTCTGAAGCATACAGTATTTTTAATGTTGTATTTGTGTTATTATTCAGTTAATTTTTATTATTTTGGACAAGTAGGTTGAAAACATCAATCATTGAATTTCTTAAGGTATGGAGGTTTTTTGTGGTATTCTCAACATGTAGGATTGCTGAAAATTGCTGCAGTAGATGCGACAGACTGAGCTAAATGAAACCTGTTTTAGAAAGTATATGTGAATTTAATTTTAAATTCTAAGGATATTTATACATTTTTCTAGAAGGCAGGTGTTTCATGTAAGTTTTCTTCTAAGGCTGACTAAATTGGCATAGAAGACAAGGCAAATAGTGTGAACTTGTGGGTCTTGCTGCTGTCCCACTAACTGGCATTTTAATGGATGGCAGATTCCTGCTTTCTCTGCAGAGACCAAGAGCTGCCCCATGGTGGGTGGTGCCACACCTTGCCTTGTATGTATTTCTGAATGCTTTCTGTGTTCACATGCGTGACTTTTTGCAACATCTCAGCCCTGGAGGTGGTGATGTTAATCATAATTAATAATCTGCTGAGCTTGTAAATATTTAAATTGACTTTCCCCTTGGGTATTGAGTGAATCTGGGGCAGACACGGAAAGCAGAACTTGTTAATCCCATCTCTACATATGGCACTGAAAAAAATAGCTAAAAATTCAGAAATTTGCTGAAAGGCTAAATCCTTCATGTGGTGTTGATGAAGAGCTGTCACTGGCATTAATGGGAATACGTCTGGGAAGAAGAGATGGTATAGCCCTACTCTTGTATGGAAATGTAACATACCATGCTAATTTTTCTTTTTTTTTTATATATCACATGAGTTTGAAAGACATTGACATCTATTCCCGCAGGTTCCTGCTGCAGACATAACATGGATCAGCAAAACAATTATTTTGTTGGCATGTCTCAAAACAGATCTCAAAATAAAACAAGCTACATCAGAAAAAAACCTTTTGGTGGGTAGAACTATATCTACAATAAGGCTGTGCTGGGAGCACAGAAATGTTACACGTCGATCCATTATTGTTAAGTTGGGAAAACGTTTGTGTGCAGCCCAGTCTGTGCTTGATTCTACTCAAATTGGACTTAATAAAGCAACCAGTGAAGGCTGACTTTCAGGTCAATAGCCACTGATGTTAGCTTGATAATAAACAGGACTTTTAAGCCAAAGCAAAGGTGATAGACATAGATATCAAATAATCACTAAGAATAATCAGCTGATAGAAACAGTTATTAAATAATCACTAAAAATAAACTGTTTCTGGATCAAAGTCTTCTTTTACTTTTCCTTTCTGCTGTTATGGTAGAATGGGTTTTATCTCAACCACCATAGTTCCATTTAATATTCACTAGAAACTGAACATGTTTTGCCATTGTTGCCTTGGAACATGCAGGGTTTTAAACATGAAAAGAATCATACATGGAAATTTTTAATCTGTGTCCTGTATCACACTATGAAGAGATCCAAGCAAAGCTGTTCTTTGCTTCCTCTTCTGCTACGGAGTTGTCAGTTCAAGTGATGTCAGTTGTCAGTTCAAGTGATGTCCTGTAATTGATAGATCTTTTCATCTATGCTCAATAGATGGTGGCAAAAATGCAATGTAAATGCATGTTCAAGCCCTAAAGGTTTGTGTGTCACTAATAAACTTTCAGAAATGGCTTCTTTCTGGGTATGATAAGGCCACAGAATTGAATATTCTTTGCCTTTGGTAAGGATTGTTTGTACTGCCTTCCCAGTTAAAGGATTATGAAGTGACTTCTGCAAAGTTAATGCTGTTTGAAAATTCTATGAATAAAATAACGATCACAATTCACCCAATTCAGTGAAGAAGCATGGTGCTTCTAATTGATTTTTTTTCTGTATCCAGTCTGAAAGATGATATTTGAATACTGGATTAAAAAGCCACACTGTCTGGACTCAGCATGCAGCTCTCCGTGCAGCACCCATGCTCTGCCGTTCCCTCTACGTGTTAAGCAGGTTTATGGAGTGTGGCAAGGCTCTCTGTGGCACTCTGTGTTTGGGGGTGGCAGCAGGTGGCTCTAGGAGGACAAACCAGCAGACACCCCAGTGAAGTGATGTTGGTAGAGGGGCACACACCAGCCCTGGTTTCGCGGTACTTGGCACGGGTACAAAAGGTGATGGTGCTGCAGCAGCAGGGGCACCTGCCTGCACGTGTCAGCTGAACGTGTTCCCAAGAGTCCCGCAGAGCTCGAGCTCCACTGCTGGCAGGAGCCTCACAGTGCCTTACTGCCTCTCCACTGCTGCTGTTGGGTTTGCCAGGTGAATTACTGCTGTTACAGGGCATTATAGTGTGCATTTCTGGTGTGTGGGCATTCCCAGATTTGCTGCCACTGTTAAATCCAAAGCAAAGAGTCTTTGGTAATTGCTGTTTACCCTTGCATTTCTAGTATTTTAGCATGTGTTAGCTGAGACACTTTTAAAAAATCCCCACAGAACACAAAAATATAGTTTTTATAGGCCTAGTTGTTTTTTGCTGGGTTTGGAACTGAGTGTGTAGAGCTCTGGCCTCTCTGGAAGACTAGATTCTGTTCTGTGTTGTTTGATCTGTCACGGGTAGTCTGCAGATGCTGTTGAAAGAACAGCAGAAGTGCTTAAAACTCCTGTAAAATATTTTATGCCAAATCCATTGGTTTTTCTTTTGCTTAATTTTGCATTTTTTACTCTGAATAGCATTTGCTTTTTAAACGTCATTTGTAGTACATTCAGCTCAACCAGTCATGGGTTTAGGATGTTTGGTTTTTTCCCCTGACTCCACTAAATTGACAGCTGTTCTCAAGCTGGCTGCATTCAGGTACTGGAGTGTGACTGAGCAATGCTGTAGTTTAAATCTCTGATCAGAGGAATTTGTCATTAAATAGATCCAGCCCAGGAACTGATTAAAGTATAACAATTAGTATTAATTTGCAAAATCATAATCTCTGTACAACTTGCTGCAGACCTTTGGGGACTAGACTGCTCTTTGAAGGGCTTGTCAGAAAATGTGAATTGTAAAAAGACTTGGATACAGTTCCAAGGGCAGACAAAACCCATGGTGATGCTGTTTATAGTGTTTAAGAAAGTAAACTGCACACCTTTTGTTGTATTTTCCTGCCTTCCTTTGTTAAGTACTAAAAGTAAAACTTTCTGTTCTCTTGGTTGTTCAAGTGGGAATTTGGAGAGGCGGATAAGAGAGAAGGGGCAGGGTTGTCACACCAGGAATAATTCTAAAGCCAGTCTAAACAATAGTGGGTATTAGATATGTTGCACAGTGTGGCAGTTTTCAGAAGTATAGGAGGGTTCAATATGTTAGCAGGACAGTTGTAGTATTCAATTCAACTCTCAGCAATTCAGCTCTTATCAAAAGCTACCAAATTTTAATTTGGGCTGAAAAGTTTTGTATCAGAGTCTGGTACTTCAGTTTTATTTTCTTTTTAAAAAGCACTAACTACATTCCTCAAACTGTTTCTGAGAATTCAACTAGCAAGAAAATATCTCTTTTCTGTAATAATGAATATTTTGTAATGAATATTTTGCTAATCAGGCAAATCTTTTTAGTGCTATTTGTAATTTAGAGGGGGAACCTGTATTTGGCTGGAGAAGACCTCCCAGATTGCCTTGCTTATGTGTGGCCCATAATTTGCAGAAGTTTTAATGAGAACTGAGTGTGGGAGAAATAGAAGGTGGTGAGGGAAACCTGGGAAACAGCAAGCAGCCAAGAGGTGAGGTTAGATGAGACACTGGGTGTGGAGAACAGGAATGGTGAAACTGGTGTTGCACAGGTCCAGGTTGTGAACACCTGCTTGGTGAGGAAAAGATTGTGAGATAGACAAGGTGCAGTCCTGATTGTGGAGGAGCTGCACTGCAGGAAAGGGGACAAGGAAGCAAATGGAGATAATCTGGGGAAGAGTGTGACTAAACCATGAGTGAGAAACTAATGTACCAGGCTTGAGTACTGTTACTGGAGGTATTGGATTACTTTGTGCTGACAAGACCATGGGAACCAAGAACAGGATTTGCTGGGGTTAAAAAAAGAAAATCCTGAACAGTGGAGTAGCACATTGCCAAGAAGTTTGGAGAATGAGAGATTATTCTCAGGGTGGGCAGTAGCAGTTGCAGTGCAGGTGGCCGATTAGTCAAGATACTCCTGCAGAAGTCTGGTCTGGGTGCAGTGCCTGTGTGCCTTGTGGTGCAGAGTTCAGGCCTTCTGCTTGTTACTTGAGAAAGCTGCCATGCAAAGCAATTAAACAGCTTGTTACCTGGACAGTTATTTGCAAGAATGCCTCTTAAATATTTGGTTGTTATCATAATGTAGAACACTGCTTTGAAACTGCTTCCATGGCCATTGGTTCAGCTGAGGAAAGACATGGGAGGACTTGCTCTGATATCCCTGAAGGATGGAATGAGCCACATGGTGGGGAGGGCAGGGGGAGCCACCTGTGGGGCACAGTTTGTGTACCCTCTGTGTAGGGCTTTGGTTATTACCCTGTAACAAAGATCTGTGCCCAGACTTTCCTTGTAGACTACTTGCTTTGGAGAGGTAGTGGGATACCTGCCTCTTCTGGGAAGTGGGATGTTACAGTAAAATAGGAGTGTGACAGTATAGCCAGTGCTGGAGGCAGCACCATGGGACAGGGGCTTTTCCTAGGCAGTTCTGGTCCATCTCTTTCCAATGCGCTCTCTCCTGGAACAAAGCATTCAACCATCCATCCCCTTCCAGGGATCCCATTTTTGTTTTTTCCAAAATGTGTCTTGGAAGCAGCCTGTGAATTGCATCCTGATGGATGCAGAATTTTGTAGGCTAGGGGCTGTAATACTGTTTTCCCTGAAGTGAACCAAACTGGAAAGCATGTGCTTCCACATATCTGGAGATTTTATCTTCATGCAATTGCAAGACTTTATCATAATGGGATTGGAAACCTTATTTTCGATATTTCTAAAATGTCTATGGTATTATTTAATTATTTATTTTAAGGCTGGCTCCATACTGATTAGATTATTAAAGAGCTGGAATACCCTCAGTAAAAAGGAGTATTCTGGATACAGCTGCATATTCTAAATGTGAGCTGGCTCCTCCAAGAGCCCACTCAGATGTGGATGTGGTCTGTTGCTCACTGATTGTTGAGAGCTAAGTAGTTTTGTCTGTTTGTATATCACTCCTGAGCTGGAATGGACTCTCAGAGCAGAACTTGAAATGCCTTGGATGGTGCTGCAGCTGCCAGACTTTATCCATCTACAGGTAAATGAGAGACCACACAAAAGCTAGTTTTGTTACTTTTAGGGGTGATCTGATGCTGGCATTATTTGAAAAATGTACGGCTTGCTCCTGTGTGACTTCAAATATATGATTATACACCCTCCTTTGAAGTAAATTTTCCAACATTCTCATGGCATCACGTACCCTGTAAACTAATCTGAGGTTGAGGAGCTGAATTCTGCTAAACAATTTGTATTTTATTCTTTTTATCAAAAAAATTCTGTGAAGTCCCTTCTTGAGGCTTTAATTTTTGCCAATTATGAAGAGTGCATGACTCACAGGGGAGTTACTTAATGCTGTGTTTGTGTGATTACTTGTGACTTGTGAAATTTTAAACTTGCTTTGCCTGTCTACATGAAGTACTTCCTTATTCCTTCTCCTTTTATGGCTGTGTTACCTTATTAAAGAAAGGAAAAGGCACTGATTTTATACCTGGCCACTGCTTATTAAATGAAAGACTGAAATGCTGCCATACAGTCAAATGTCAGGATTACATCAGAGGCCATCTAAGAAGTGTTCAAATGAAAACAGAGATTTGTATTAAGCTTTTCAGTGTGTTGTAAAAAATGCAGTAGATACAGAACTTAGATGTGATACAGACCTTGTATAGTCTTGGTAAATAAATTCTAATTGGATCTTCTCATCTTATTCCAGAGCCTCAACAGTTATATGAGTACCACTCATGGTTTCTGAAGTGTTTTGACATACTTAGCCCACAAGTGATAGTTTTTATTCTTCTTATGGTTCATTGCTTTCCAAAATGGAGCTGTGTTTGTTACTAGGATATTTTTGTCCAAAATTGGTGTGCCTCACTTCTGCAAGAATCAGGTCCTTCACACATATGCAGATATTTGGAAGGTCTGTGGTGATGAGTGAGGGACTGCTGTGCTCTCTGTCTTACTTTTGGATAATTATGGTGGAGCAGGTACTGGTAGCTGAGTGAATGTCCTCACTCTGCCTCCATCCTTTGATTAGTGATTTCTTGGGACTATTTTCAGTGTAACACCCAGGTATTCAGAAGGTGTCTGTTTGTGGCAAAATGGAATGACCAGAGGACACCCACTGTGCTTCAGATGTGGTCTTGCATAATACTTGTTGCAGAAAAAATCCACATCCTTCATTCCACCCAGAAGCTTTACAAAATAACATCTGTGCATGCAATCACCTGCTCTAATTTGCTTCTGCTGTTGCAATTGGTACAAAGCACAAAGTCACAGTACAGACTCAGTGCAAAACAGAAATAATGGAGCCTTCTGTAGTGAATGAAAGAGCTGAATTTGGTCTTTCAGACTATGTTTCTTTTTCTTTTTCTGTGTTCATACCAACTTAGATGATACACTGTTAAAAATGAGATCTATTAAAGCTGGCTGTCATGTCTCTCTGTCTTCCCTTTTTTATTTTTTTTCTAAATCTCATCTTTACTTACTAAATATGCAGCTTAGACTGATTTTTTTTAGGAAAGAGTTTGGTTATTTTCAAAAATGAGACTTGAAAAACCACATTATTTTGCCTGTGCAGGCATCTTTCTTCCTTTCCCCGACCTACTTTCCTGTGCTTAGTCTATGGTCTAGAAAGATGGTGATGGCATGATGGAGGAGATTTTGTTTCAATGATGTACCTTCTTTCCATGTTTAAAATCTCCTGTAATTTAGTCTTTCCTTGGGGGATGGAGGAGAGGTCACAATTCTGCCCATGTTCAGTGAAGGCTTCTATTTGACATTCAGTTATTCTGAAGGACTGACTCAGTGTTGAGCAGGAAGGTGGTTCAAGAAACAGCATTTTGGGAGTACTGAAAAAAGTAGCTAGGTCTGAGAAGGTGCCAGAACTGCGAGAAGCTCTCTGATCCTGTCATGTACAGCATTTGTGGCTCCTGTGGAAGGAGTCAAATGTCAAGTGAAGGAGAAGTGGTGGGAGTCAAGAAGCCCACTGTTGGCAGGTAGGTAAGAAAGGACTTCTTGTGGTACTGGGGAGAGACTGAGAGCCAGTGGGAGAAATGGGGACAAGGTGAAAAGATGAGGTAACAGAAAACAGCAGCAGAGAACATTCAGGAGGAAGTGGGGATTGGCAACTAATCAGGTAGAAGAAACAGAGGAAGAAGGGAGAGAATTTTATCTGCAAGGAAGTGGTGTGCAGCAGGAAAGTAGGAACTGCACAAATGAAAAACAAGATGAAGGGAAAGTTGGAAGCTGAGCTTGAGTCACAGAGACCAAAGCAGATGAAGATCAGATTGTCTATGATACATTGAAGGTGAAACAGAGTGGTAAGTCTAGACGAGAGCTATGGGAGTGCTGACACTTGATGGTAAAGAAATCAAAGTTTTAAGTTATAAATACTAAGAAATAACTGAAATCTGAGGAGATGTAGCTGTGTGTGCAGTATGATAAAACAGAGGTGCCCAAAGACAGGGATTGCACTCCTGTCATGGTGGTTCTACCACTTCTCTGTTTTTCATTGCTAGTGCTTGTTGAGCTTTTCCACAAGCCAGCTCAGCAAGCAGCAGAAGCCTGTTGGAGCAGCTAGGAACTTGAATCATCTCACAAAGAGGAAACTGCTGCAATTGGAGGCAGAGGAGAGTTAATGGAGGAGTAGTGTGACCTTCCTCGTATGGCAGCAGTGAGTTACTGAATCCCCTGACACATGAGAACTGCACAGGTGAAGAGAAGCAGTTTGAGGGGAGGGACCTGCTGCAGAGGGGAGGCAGGACTGAGGCAGTAACAGACTGGGAAGAAAAAGTCTGAGAGGGAGAAACTGTCAGAAGAGCAAGCCTGTTAGAAATGTTCCTTCTCAAAATGCCTAGAAGGTCCATGGTTTTTTCAGTCTTTTATTGCTGTCAGAAGAAAATGGTAAAAGCCAAAGGAAATGTAAAGATTTATATGGCAGTAGAACATTAACATCCATTAGTAAAGTGGAAGAGGTTTTTTCAGTAGGCTTAAAAGCTCTCTTCTGCTGATAGGTCTTGATATAATTTGAGCATCATAAAATTTCTCCCTTATTTAAAGGCCTAGGCAATGTTACATATAGGAAAGTAATGCTTTCTTGAAGCTGTAAAATAAAAAAATAAGAAACATAAGTACAGTCTTAATTTATTGCATTGGCAAATACACCCCATTGTCTTAATTTTTAGCCAGTGCCTCTGCTTTAGCTAGAATAAGGAATGAACAGTATTAAATAAAGATTTCATTAATATTTTCTCATTGTAATTCTGTGTCTTACTGTGCCCTATTCAAATTCTGATCTGAGTAACTGGTAATTTCCATAAGCACTGTGAGTGATCTCTTGTAGGGAGATACTGTTGCATACATACTCTAAAATTTCACTCTGATCTGCATACAGAGAGCTGAAAGATGAGAATTAAAAAAAAAAAAATTAAAATTCCAACCCCAAAAAAGTGAACAAATCACCCTCCCCAAAACCCACTTAGCTGGACTCATCTGTAAGTATTAACTGGGCAGAATACAACACCATGTCGTATTTTTTCTGTATGCTACCAATCTGTAAATAAATGCCCTGGAGTTGAGTGATACTGCTGAAGAGTGTTGTGGAATGTGTCCTTTGTGACCATTTAGACACAAGGGGCCAAATCCAGCCAAGTGGACTCCAGAGGTGCGCTGTCCCATACAGGATATCCATTCTGTGGAATTTCTGAAATTTATCTGTACTAGGAAGAGATTTTGCTTATGAGTGTCACTGCTGAGAATTTATGCATTGGCTTCCTTTAGCAATTTTTGTATAAACTTTTATTTGGCCATAACTCCCTAGCAAACAATGTACCAGCATCTGGGTGCAGATGACCTGATCCAGCCTGTTCAGAGGGGAAATTGTTGTATACCAGAAAAGCATAATCATTATTTTTTTACCTTCTTTAATTTGCAGCAGCATAATTAAAAGATGGATTTGCTTTAGCTGTATTTATTTTATTTTCCCCCTTATTGCAACAGGCTAGGTGAGTTCTTATTTGCATCTATAAAATATGCTTGGGAAAGAAGAAAATGATCTTTGCCTTAAGGGCAGTGCTCACAAACACTCTGAGCTTCCAGGCAAATCTATTTGATGTCCAAAAAAATTAAAGTTAGGAAACTAATTTGTAGTAAATACTACCAATCAGTATGCAAGCTGCCTATGAATTTTGTAAGAATTATTTCAACAATTAAAATAGTCAGATACTTAATATATATGTTTTATATATCATAGAGTAGAAATGGCTAAAATGTCAGATCTCATGTTAATATGGCTCAGGAGTTAATGCACAAATTCTGCAAGCACTGAGCTGAAGACCTGATGTTCTGTTACTCTGTCTTGGCAGAAGTTGGAACTCTCGTTGTAGAAGGTATTGCTGTTTATGATTTCAGGGTAAAGCTCTAAACCAAGTGTTCTGAAACCCATTGCTTAAAATTGTGTGGGTTTTCTTTTTGTTTTCTTCTGATGCAGGTGTGATGGACAGGTAGCAGAAGATTTCACTTTGCTCTCTGGGTATCAGAATGACCGAGTGCTTCCTGCCTCCCACGAGCAGCCCCAGTGAACACCGGCGGGTAGAACACAGTGGGGGACTCGCTCGTACTCCCAGCTCTGAAGAGATCAGTCCTACAAAATTCCCCGGATTGTACCGCACCGGTGAGCCCTCACCACCTCACGACAGCTTACATGAGCCTCCCGATATAGTGTCTGATGATGAAAAGGAGCATGGGAAGAAGAAAGGAAAATTTAAGAAAAAAGAAAAAAGAAGTGAGTAGACAACTTCTCTTTTTAATTCAATGCTTTCAAGTTCTCTTTCCTTTTTTCTCTCTCAAAATTGCTAAGTATTCCCAGTGGGTTCTTTTAAATTTGTTTCAATGTGGAGGAAGTTAATTTAGTCTGCTACAAGCAGACTTTGTGCAGCACCTGTTTCTCTTGCAAAAAAACTCCATACCTTAATTTTCTTTTGTTGTGCGATACAGGTGCCAAGCATGTGCCCAGAATTACTAATAAATGCATTTATCCAAAACCTTTCATGATGCATTGGTAAATTCTGGCATGGAGTGGTTCTTCACGTTCTAAGTGGAGGTTTTCAAACGTGTTTCCAAATATATCCATTTTTAATCATAGCTGAGGTGCCAGCTAGAATAAAACTGTATGTCTGATCTGAATTGTACACTTGTGCATTTGGAAGAAACAGTTTCAACAGCTGTAGCCCTTTTCCCATGTGTCCCCCTTCTTCTGTGTTTGCCTTATTCAGTGTACCATCCCACGTTTTCATGTGCACACTGCACCATTATTCGAGCAGTCATAAAATCTCTGTTGTTTTTTTTCTCTAGCTTCTCAGTTTAGTCTGGTCATGCAGTTTCCTCCAGCAGTGCCAAAGTATTATTGCAGAGGTCAAAAATGTGGAAACCAACACTGAGATCTGAATTTTCCAGAACTCACTGAGCAAAGGTTAGAAGAAGGTAACCCTTTGACTATAGAATCCTTTGTCAGTGTATCAGTATCCAGAGTGGAAATTTCTTAAATGCTTACCCGTCCTCCAGAACAACAGAACTATTACTTCCCACCTTTATATTTGTGCAGAAAATTTTCAAAGCATGAAATAGTTTTTATTCAAGAAAGTTTTTTTACATATTCTGAAAGAATAAGGCACTTGGAAATACTAAGCTGATAGTGAGCACTTTCAATACCAGAATTACACTTCCTGTCCAAGTCTCTGAAACCTAAATATCACAGCCCAAGTGCTAGTACTTTGTAAGTGATATTTGTTTTAGCAAAATTTCAGAATGTCTGAATCTCTGATACAGTGTATCCTGCTACTTCTTACATGTGGAATTTGGAAGATCAGAAACAGTGAGACAGTATTCTGTTAGAATTAATATGATGACTATTTGTAATATGCATGCACATATTTAAATAATCACTCCTTAAGAATCTGCTGTCACTGCACTGCTTTTAATCAAACCAGTTTCCTGGAATGCAGGAATTGTTTCTACCACAGTTAAGAAGGGCTATGGCTATTTTAACTAAAAACTGTGTGCCTAAAGAATACTGTAACTCAAAGATGCATCCTCAAGTTAAAACCAACAGTTGAAATTCCTACAGGTTTTTAGAAAAGTGATTCATTAGTGATTTTCTGTAATGTAAACCATATTGACCTAATACAGATTACTGGATTGGCATTGAAAATTCGGTATTGATTGGATAGGTCTAAATTCAGGCTATCAGTAGTTGCTTTTTTTGCTATCCAGCTTTCTGTTAGAGCTCTGTATTGCACACCTCTAAATCTGGAACTGGTAGATGCCAACATTTTTCATCATGTGGATTTCTTTGTATGGAATTCAGGGTGTCTCATGGTGATAGTGTAGCTGAAGGCTGTTGTTTAGGAGGAAAAATGCTACTTCAGCAAATCCACACGGGTCTGTGCACATTGGCACTGCAAGTGTTTTTTTCCACAAGAGATTGCAACACATTTTATAGCTGATTTTATAGCTGATATAAAGCAATCTCTGTTACTTAAAAGAACCTTTAAAGGTATGAAAAAGTCCTCAAAGAACACAAAAATGCAAAATCTGGGAGGAACAAAATAATCTCTTTCAGCACTAATGTAAAGGGCATTCAGCATTCTTGGCCCTAATATATGTCTGTCATATAATTGCCAGTCAGATAGAAGAGTAATTTACATACCAAGCTTTCAGTACATCTCATACACTCCAAAAATAATCAATATTGTAAATATACCCTCAACATAGACTTTACCTGTCTAAATTGCAAGTGTTCTGTGCAGTTGCTTATCATGGTAGATTTTAAGAGTTTTCCTTCCAGATTTGGCCTTTGTTATTCCTCCCATCCTTTCGATTCTTCATTTTATTTCACCTTTTCAATTTTGTTGTGTGTCTTCAGATTGTTTCTTTTCATTTTTTCTGGTTACCTGCTTTGGTTTTGAGTAGTGCACAACCTGCCACGATGATGCTGTTTGGGATATAAACAAATATAACTGAACGTGTCAGTGAAAAAAAGACAAGTTAACATTACATTATGACAGAGTGAGTGTTTATTGAACTTGCAATATTAGTGAATTAATGACAAAGTCATTCTAACACCTGAAACTGTATCTGCATTTAATCCCACAAAATCTTGAGCTATTTTGATAATACTCTAAATGTAAACTTCAGAAGTGCTTGAAGAGCAGCAGGGAAGGTTAAATACCCCAAAGTTACTCAGTTTGGTTTTTCAGGTAAATAATTTCTGCAAGAGTAATGTATTCTTAGCTTCATTATTATCACCTATATAAAAAAGCATTTTTGTGTGCTAGCAAAATATCCTTTTCCATATCTTTGTACATAGATATAGTTATTTAATGATTTCATTTTTTCATGTTAGTGTCAGTAACCTAATGATACACAGCAATTATTCTGGGGGAAAAGTGCTAAAAATGTTTTGGAGGTAATAGAAAATTCAATTTAATACTGTTTTTTTTGTGGAATATCAGCTACTGGAAAAATGTTTCAGCCACTAGTTTTTATTCTCCCCTCTCTTTTGATAGACTGGGTGTTGGTTGGCTGTAGAGTGAGTTAGATTAGGAGATTTACTAGGGATTAAAAGGAATTTTCTTTTTACTGGCATAGTTTTAAATCAGATCTGTTCCCTGACTCAAACAGAACTTGTCCTGTTACAGCAGGAGTGCAAAAGTGGATCTGTGTTAAGCAGCAATGGATTATGTGAAACAGCAACCACTGTAATTGATTTTTGAAAATGTTTAACCACTTGTCACTAATCACATGTTGATAAAGCCATAAAATATGCAGTTCCTTGCAGAAGAAAAATGTTATGGGAAAACACCTCTGAAGAAGCTCTTCTTCCCATTAGAATTTCTGTAGATAAAGAGTCTGTATGGAGTAGATCTTACTCTGCTTATTCATTTTACTTCTGAAGATTGATGCTGATGGGCAGAATGGGTTCAATATACAGCTAGGATTTTTTTTGTTTACAAGAAACTGGATTTTCTTTGTACAATTCTCAAGAAAATGGAGAATTATTTGAATTGTACTAAATTATACGTGAAAGGTTAGTAGGATCATTGATATGAACTCTTCTGAAAATTTCAGGGAATATTTTTGAAAGACAGATCCTTGATGTGCTGGACAGGGCTCCTCTGTGTTCCTTTAGAATGTAGATGACTGAAACCAAACCACTGCTATTGCAAACAAAACATTTTTACTGTCCAATGTGTGGAGAAGCTCTGAATACAGTTTTCAGATCTGCAGACTAAAAGGTTATTCTTACACCTGATAAAGATTAGAGGCTCTTCATATCAGGGTTTATCTTTGGGATAAATAGGGTGCGTTGCTACATCCTGTTCTGCTGACAAATCACTGTATATTTCTATGTACCACTGTGTGTTTAATTAGCAAAGCACCATTTGCAGATAGTTTAAAAGTCTGCCTTTCAATGCCAGTGATTATTTTAAATCAAAATAAAGTAAGACAAATTTCTTACTTCAGCTTCATTTGCTCTGCTGGCACGGTGCTGCAGAGTAATTTGCATGCAGAATTTGTTTGGCAGTGCTGTGGTGACATCAGTGAATCAAGTGAATATTAAAGACAAACTGATCTAATTGAAAGTTGGATAGTGAGTGTTGGTAGTGTCTGTAAGGTGGAAGTTTCTGTTGATAATAAAAATGCATCTTGTGGGCAAGGAGAGGAGGTAGAAGCCATCTATTCAAGCTCATTGTGCATTTGTGTGTCTTAGTTTTACTCAGAAATGCTGTACTTAGAAATGCTGTACAATCTGATGACAGTCCCTCTGACAAACTGACATTAGGTAACTCATGCTTGCACTGCACTTCAGTCATATTTGACCTACTAATTCTTTCATATGTAAAAGCCATCCATGTTTTCTTTCAATTAATTAATTACAGATCCTGCAGATTTCCCTGGGGAGCCAAATCAGCTGTAGAGTTGTAATTTACTTTAAAAAACCCATCAGAGACCCAATGGACAAAATGTCTCTTGCAGTAGGTTTGCAAAGTGGTAGATCTGAATAATGCCACCCTTGGAGTTAACAATAAATACTACAGCATGACTTTGGTGCTTTGTTATGAGAACACAGAAGTATTCCCAAGTATGCAGACTGATAGAGACACTGAACTTGCTGCATGACAAAGATTATAAGCCTGTAAACTAGATTTTTCCAGAGTAACACTGGAATTTATTGTTGTTGTTGTTCTTAATAATAATAATAATAATAATAATAATAATAATAATAATAATAATAATAATAATAATAATAATAATAATAATAATAATAATAATAGGGTTTTTTATAATTCTCAGTAAGATAAGGGAACTTCAAGCATTACATTACATGTAACGTAACTTGAAGCATTGCATTTAAAATAACTGCAATGAAGGCATGCTTATGGAAGGAAAGTCTAACAAAAGGAACTGGCAGATTATGCTGTGTCATTATGCTGGTGAAATTGGAGTATTTATTACATTAGTACTGTTCTCATATAGATGGAGGAAAATGTCAGTGGCATAGAGTGATGGGAAAATGGGTACTATTAGTCCTGGAAGTCTTGAGGAAACAGTGGACAGAAATACCAGTTTACTATACTGTAGGTAATACTCTTTCCATATTTAAAACTACCTGATTTTTCAAGCACTTTTGGTAATTTTTCTTCTATATAAACTTTTGTTGTGTATATTTCAGTAAATTGCATCACTGGTGAAAGAGGTACAGCAATTTTATAACCAAAAGTATAGTAAAGAAAATCAGGCTATTCTTGAGAGACATGCAAATCCTCTCTTGGGATATTCTGTGTGAATCTGTATTAGTTTATGTTTCTAAGCTTTGTTGACTTATGTTACTGAGATAAATTTTAAAAGGCTGGGTTTGTATTTAACTTGCTCTTTGATGTCTTCTCGTGAATTCAAGAAATACCAGATTCAGTAATGTTCTCTTGCTGGTGTTACATTACCACAGACCTAGGAAGGCTCTGGGGCTTGTGTTGCAGAGTGCAGTGTTGGGATGTGTAAGCAGTGCTCTGTTGGTGGCACCAACCTCCCAGCCTGTGTTCCAGTGCTGGCACTTCCTGGTGTGCATGTGGGACCCCCACGCTGTGTGACTGGGAGCTGTCACAGCTACCCAGGAGGAAGCACTGAGGGCAGACTGTTCCAGGCTCTCTCTGGGGGACACCTGGCTCTCTGTTTGGAATTTACATCTCTGAAGTTCATCTTGAACCTTGGTGCCAGCCCCATCTCATTCTCATAAAACACAAGATGTGTCCTCCTGCTTTGTCCTGTAGCTGGTGGATCTGCAGTTGCTTCTGTACCAGAGTGAGATTTGAATCCTTGCCCCTTTCTGGGTTTAGTTTACAAAAATCAGTAAGTGACATAGTCAGTAAGCAGGGAGGGGAAGTCCTGGCTGCTGGTTGGCCTTCAGTTAACGTTTGCATTTTTATGTTAAAATCCACTTGGACAGGAACAGTTCTACAGTCTTTTTCAGTCTTCTAGGAAAGTGTGTGTTTGGTAGTCCTAGGGAAGAGTATCAGCTGCAAAGACTGAGCTGATTCAACAATTGCAATTATCTTATGGTAGTTCCATGCTTTAATAAAATTCTTATATTTGTTTGACTATGACAAGCTATCTTCTACCAGTCAAGGAGGCTTCAAAATAAAGACAGTTCTTTTATATGCTGAAAAAATGCTGAGAAACTCTGCAGTCTGGTATAGTTCAGAATTGGAAGGAGGAAAGACTAAATGCCCCCTGGTTCTTCTGCAGATATTCCACTTGGAAAAAATTATAGCTGATAGCCTCATGCGAGATATGCTCGAATATTATCAAGAGGGTAATTTTCCTCTGCCCAAAACTATTCAGGCAGCAGGAGCACTTGGCTGTCAGTGCTGCCTCACTCGAGCAGAGGCTCTGCCTGTAGGCAGTGGAAGAGCCTCAAAGGGCTCCTAATGGGGGCTTGCTGCCCACTGCCTTGGGGACCTGGCTAGTGCAGATGGCGTGTCCAATGTCACCATTGTTGACCAGGTTTCAGGCTTACTTTTCTTACATGGGGTTCTGTATATGTAAAATTAAAATTAGTGGGCTTGAAAGTTGTGTTGGATTGCATGTTGCTGCGTTCGTTTGTGGGTTGTTTTTTTTTTTTTTGTTGGTGTGTTTGTTGGGGTTTTTTTGTAATCCACCTTTAAAGACTTTTGTGTTCTTGCCTGAAGGTGAGGCAGGGCCAGCTGCAGAGGCGTAGCGACTTAAAAGCACCCGGTGCATGTTTTAGACAGCACTTGGATGTTTGCTGCTGGAGTGGTGTGCTCAGCCCAGGGACTTGTTTGAATCTCTCCCATGTGCTTTTTAAGGCAAATCTGCACTTTCATGGGCAGGTATTGTTCTAGTGTTACTGGAATTGTGTTATTCATCTAGTGAAAAGTAAGTGCTAGTGCTTTTTTGGTTTATGTTTGGAGTGGGATTTTTGGATTTTATTTGAGACTGAAACTTTATTAACTTCATACTTGTCTTTAAATTCATAATATTTTGGAAAAGGATTGGGACTTTAGGTGGCTGGAGTTTAGTTTGTTGTTAATTGAAATTTGTTAGACTTCTATGTATGCAGTCAATGATCCTTAACAGCAACTCTTATACTGTTGATTGCAGGAACATAGAGAAGTTGCCAGACAGTTGTTTTTATTTTGCATTTCCTTGACTATTAGATGGGAATCTAGCCCATAAGATGGACATAGCCATTATGAGTAAGTACATAAAGTATTCATTGTTTAGATCGTTCAGGAGCTCTGTGGCTTATCTTTGATGTAATTATACAACTTGATTTAATCCTTATCCACTCAAGTGTCTAACGAAAGAAAACCTTCCGAGGAGTCAGACAGGCACTGTTTTTTAATTCTTGTTGCTTCTTCCCTCTCCTCCTTACATGCAACTTCTTGTTGTTGCTGTCTGGAAAGTAAACAGACTCACAGCTGTCCCCTTCCCTTCTCCTGCTTTGCCCAACAGCGGAAGGCTACGCTGCGTTTCAAGAGGACAGTTCCGGTGACGAAGCTGAAAGTCCTTCCAAGTTGAAGCGCTCCAAGGGAATACATGTCTTCAAGAAACCCAGCTTTTCCAAAAAGAAGGAGAAGGATTTTAAAATAAAAGAGAAACCCAAAGATGAAAAACACAAGGAAGAAAAACATAAGGAAGACAAACACAAAGAGAAAAAGTCAAAAGACTTAACTGCAGCAGATGTTGTAAAACAGTGGAAAGAGAAGAAGAAAAAGAAAAAGCCAATTCAAGAGACAGAGATACCTCAAGTGGATGTTCCAAGTCACAGACCCGTGTTTGGCATTCCTTTGTCTGACGCAGTAGACAGGACCATGATGTACGATGGCATCCGCCTGCCAGCAGTTTTCCGTGAATGTATAGATTACGTAGAGAAGTATGGCATGAAATGTGAAGGCATCTACAGAGTTTCAGGTACTCTGGGCACACTGACATCCAGGTTCCTAAGGTCTTTACTTGCAAATTTCTTATTATTTTATCACTTCCAACATCTAGGCACACTGTTTATAGCTCCATTAATTATCCAGAAGGTAATCAGGTTAGCCAAAGTTTAGCAGACTTGTAGGTCTGAAGTACCAGAAAAAATTGGTAATGTGGTGGTACTACTTAATGCCAGTAAAAACACACCTATTTTGGCTTTTGTCATGGGATGGTAGCAATGAATAACATGTGTTAGTATATTGTATTTTTTCTTCTGCTTTAGAAATATAATGGTAGCTGATAGCAAAAGCAAAGATGAGCTATAACCATTTCATTGCTTATGCTTCCCACTAAGTTGCTTTTTCCATTTAGTCCCATTGTATATTTTTTTCTTGAAAACTTCTTTTCTCTCAGCAAATTTGCTTATAAGCAGAAAACGCACGTTTCACTAAGGTTAGCAACAGCAGCTAATTAAGTGTGGTAGTTGTGTAACACCAGCTTACATAAGTGAAACCTCAGTTTAAGTCACATTGGACAAAACAGTCCCTTTCTTTGTGAGCTGCACCAGAAATGCAGCTCCTGTAAGTACTTCTGTGGCTACATTGGAAGGGACCGAGAACAAGGCAAGGAAAGGAATTTCAGGAAAAGCATGTTCAATCAAGTTACCCTTCACTGTAAACCAGTAATGAAATGATTTTAAAGGCTTCACTAGCTATCTTCTTGCTGTCCATCTGCATGGTGTTTGGTGGGCATGCAGAAATACTGCAGCACCTTAAGCAGTTGCTAGTGACACGTTTTGGTTGCTTGATTTTTTTACACACGATGTGTTGGGAGTTTTCACAGGTGTGCTTTCCTTAATTTCTGCTGTGTTCTTTGTACATGTTCTCCAGTGCAACAGCTCCCTCTTGTGCGTGTAGCATTGTTTAAATTGAGAGCTCAGAGAGAGCATTGCCGTGCCTTAGTGGCCTGCAGCTGTTGTGATGGCTCATTTTGGCCGTGAAACTGAGCATGTTTTCCTGGCATTTTCCAGGGGCTGAGTGTGCCCAGTTGTGCTCATTGAGTATGAGCCAAGCCAGGGTTGTGCACCAAGTTGGTATAACTCGAGTGGGTGTTTGAGCTGCAAGAATGAAATTTCCCCAAGCTTAGGAAGATCGGAATGTCACTGAGTTATACAAACACCTTGTAGAAAATCTTGGCTGGGTTGAATAATTGTGAACACACTTTTAATCATGTGGTGCCTCAAATCAAGGATCCTGTGTGAGATTCCTCTGCTGAGGAGGGCCAGCTGGAAATGTGGAAACTAAAAAGTGTGGGGTTTGTTTTGACAAAGGAAAGCTGCTATAGGTAGAGCTTGTTACACAGCATCTGAACTAAAAACATATTTGCTGCCTGGGTTAGGGATGGGTAACTGAACAGCCAGAAGGAAGCTTAATGCAAATACACAATTGATCTCGAGTTCCCCAGCCTTTCCTCACCCTATTTTGTGTTCCTTGATGAAAGGGAATGCTGGTACCAGTTCTGATTCAGAGCTCTGTCAGTGCTTTGGTTTTGCTTCATAGGAGTAGTCAGTGCTTTTAGAACCAGTGACCATGTAATTTTGAGTCACGATTTTCACTTTGTTACATGTGTATAACTTTTAGAAGGTGCTTCTCAATTATCTGAAATTGTAAGGAGAGGTGAAATAAAGGCATCTCCAAAAACAAAAGTTTAAATATAACTGTTAGACATTTACAGTCAAATTTTCTCTTAATTCTTGATCTAACTATTTCAAGGAATAAAATCAAAAGTTGACGAGCTGAAGGCAGCCTATGATCGCGAGGAATCTCCAAACCTGGAGGAATATGAGCCCAACACAGTCGCCAGCTTGCTCAAACAGTACCTACGGGAACTGCCCGAAAATCTGCTTACCAAAGAGCTCATGCCCCGCTTTGAAGATGCTTGTGGAAAGAGCACAGAAGCTGAGAAAGTTCAGGAGTGCCAGAAGCTGCTCAAAGAGCTGCCAGAGTGTAACCATCTCCTGATTTCATGGCTGATTGTGCATATGGACCATGTTATTGCAAAGGAACTAGAAACAAAAATGAACATCCAGAATATTTCTATAGTGCTCAGCCCTACTGTTCAGGTACGTGCTCCACACTGCAAGGCTTAGAGCAGAACTGCAGCCCAAGAAAGATTTCTTTGTAGGAATTCTTTTGCAGGTGGGAATTGGGTATTGTCTGATACAGTGTAGCTAATTTACAGCTCCTCTTTATGCCTCAGGAACCTGAAATGCTGGGAAAGGGGGAACAAAAGACTTTCTGCATGTGGGCTTGCATACTGTGGGTCTGATATTTGGGTTATTATCAGAGTATTACAAAGACTGCTGTCTTTCAATTCTGTTATGAGAAGTCATTTAATGTTGATTTTGCTCAGTAATTCATACAGCTACACAATTTCTGTGTGGTTTTGATTCAGCGATAGTTTAGTTAAGATATTGTTGCTTAATTTTAATATGAACCCTGTCCTGCACGTAGATCTTCCTGATGCAGTAGTGACTTAGGTAAAATGGCTTTGTTGTCTGCAGCCAAATGGCTGGGGAATAACAACTGACTTGGTTTTCCAGTAAGATTTTGTGGTTTCTGGATTGCTTGATTCCTTAATAGACATCTTGGAAATATTTAATTAAACACAGCTCAGAATTAGTCCTGTGCATGATGAAAATGTGGCATTACTGGGTGTGGATCTTCTAGAGCAAACACCACAAGTTAGAAAAGCCTGACTTTATAATTAGAGTCCAGGTGGAGGCCCAGTAGCAGAAGGGCCAGCTGTTATTCCAGGCTTTTTTGCTATGCCAGAAACCTCTCTAGCTAGGAAAAGAAGTTACAATTAGGGTAAAACAATGCAGGCCCAATCATGTTTTGTTGGTAACTAGATCTTAGCAATTGAAGTGCAGGTAATGACACAACTCTAATATTTGTTTCAGGATAATTTTTTAAATGTCAGTGGAAGATAAAGTATCAAAATAAATATACTTGCTTCTGTCTCAGGTTAAAACAAGGAATATAGTGAAAGATACTTGCATACTACTTTTTTCTACTATATTAAGTCATCAGAGAGAGAAGCTGTAAGAATACTTAGAGGTTGGGGGAAGAGAGAGCAGGTGTAGCCAGCCGTCAGGTATAACACAGTAGGGTTGATGTTCCCTCTTGCTATCTGTCTTTACGTGAGTACAAAGAGATTGAATGCATTTCTGTGTCTATCAGTGATGGAAATAATTCTGGTTGTTTAAGAGATGTGAAGATGCTGAGTTTAGTATGAAAGTGTCTCAGATGCACAGGTAAGAGAAACAGTGAAGTGATCCCTTGAGGCCAACACCGCATTGTTGAATGTAAAGATACTTTTCAATCCAGATTTTAATCTCAAGACAGACTGACATGACTGTGGCTCACAGAAAGGTTTACTAAAGGCTGCTGTTTCTGGAGGACACTGTGCTTTGCAGATAAAGATGATGAGAATAAATCATCTTAACCAATATCCCCCTGTCCTTTTCAGATCAGCAATCGGGTCCTGTACGTGTTTTTTACACATGTTCAAGAGTTCTTTGGAAATGTGACCCTCAAGCAGGTGACAAAACCTCTTCGCTGGTCAAATATGGCAACAATGCCAGCACTTCCAGAAACACAAGAGAGCATCAAAGAAGAAATCAGGCGACAGGTTGGCAATTACTTGAGTGTTTTTCTGTTTATCTTTGCCCTGGATTTTATACATTCAGTAGAAAATTCTCCTAAGTTTGTAACACGTGCTTTAAGTCCATCACAATTATCCTATTGGTGAGACCACTGGGAAGAGCTTGATGATTTCCTTTCCTTTTTCATGTGTGGAAAGTTGTTATGGTCTTGTGATGCTCATAGCTGTGTCATCCATGGAGTGCTTTGCTATGCAGGTCAGTACTTTGGTTGTGGGAGGAGGGTCAGGAGAGCCCATTAGGGAGGGTGGTTTCTTTAGTACTGCTCTTCAGCTGGCTCTGGATCCATGCTGGGTTTGTGTTAACACTTGTTCATGGACATGTCAAGGTTTGAAACCAGAACTCCCAGCCCATTGCCACAAAGCAAGAAACATCTTCCTTTTCAATCTGCTCTGGTACAATATATTTAAAGATGATTTCTTTGGCAATCTTTCTAGGAGTTCCTTCTGAACTGTTTACACAGAGACTTGCAGGCAGGGATAAAAGACTTATCCAAAGAAGAGAGACTCTGGGAGGTGCAGAGAATCTTAACAGCTCTTAAAAGGAAACTAAGAGAAGCTAAGAGACAGGTGGGTAACTTTCCTGTTTATTGGCCAGACAGCTAAATCATGGATCCTAATCCATAACAGTGCAGAGACACCTAGTCAGATCAAAACACCTTTCAGTCTTCTTTGCTGCAGATTTTCTCATTTTAACTTTACATGCCTGATGAGCAATTGTGTTTTCTGCTTAGCTGGCTCTCACAGGGACAGGAGATCTTCACAGCTGTTCACGAAAAATGTGTGTGTGATGAAAACCTTAATGTTTGCTAGGGCACGTGCTCATTGCATTGAGTCCTAGAGTACCAAGAGGAATTACTGGAAGACTTGAGGTTAACAAATCTGAGAAGTGTTTTTTAAACTATTTTATGTCCCACAGATGGGACAGACCATGCTCAAAATTTGGAAGACAACTGTGATGGTGGTTCTAAATTTGGAAAATAAAGCATTAAAAAAATATTTTTTAGAGCAAATACACTGCCCAGGGAAGCTGTCCTTTTAAATGTTGTTTTCTTTCTCTGGCAGGAGTGTGAAACAAAGATTGCACAAGAAATTGCTAGCCTTTCAAAGGAGGATGTCTCCAAAGAAGAAATGAATGAGAATGAAGAAGTTATAAATATTCTGCTTGCACAGGTAGCTGGCAGGCACTTACCTGTTTGCCTGGTAATGGTATTTTATATTTCAGATCTATTAAACACTCCTTTGTCCCTTGTGATGCAGAGGGGACATTGCAGGCTCAGAGGGGTCTCTGTGTCCATTAAAACCACAAGGCTTTGTTTTAATGGCCAGTGAAGCAGGGAAGGAATGCTGACTGCAGGAGTGAGCCCAGAGCTGAGGAGACTCTTGTTAACAGCAGAAAGGAGACACTGTGAAAGAAAAAAAAGTGGCCCTTGTTGTTCATGTACATAGAAAGCACCACTTCCCAATGTAGCCAGGTTCAGTACTGTTAACTGCTTTCCTGCTGATCAAAGGAAATAAGGCAACTCTTTTGGCTTTTTTGCCTCCTGTTGCTTCCCCCAGTAGCTTTGAAAATGAATATAAGGAGGAAAGTACAGAGGGGAGGAGATCAAAGACATGTAATTCAGTTTTTCTAGTTATTTTACTGGTTGGCCAGAGCTTTCCCCTGTGATTTAAGGAAAGGCAGCCAAACATACCAGGATTTGGTGTGTCATCTCCACAACTATTCAGTATAGTGATTATCTTGAGGATTTAGAACAGACATTGTTGGGTTTGAACTTTTTATTTGCTTTGAGGTCTTGATGGATCAAAGTTCAAAGCAGACATGCTAACCACTGCCACCGAAAGTATTTCAGAGAACAGCATCATCTCATACTTATTGTATGTTCCTGTAGGAAATAAAGTCAAGGCTTTAAGTGAACTAACTGATCATTGCAGGAGAATGAGATTTTAACAGAACAAGAAGAGCTGCTGGCCATGGAGCAGTTTCTGCGGAGACAGATCGCCTCCGAGAAGGAAGAAATAGATCGGCTCCGAGCAGAAATAGCTGAAATACAAAGGTAAAGGGGACAGCTCACAGCAGAGCCCAGCCAGGATAGCATGCTGGGATTAAAAATACATAAATGCTTTGCTGAAAGAATACTCCAAACCACACTTAAAAGCTCACCCAGTGAACATCACAGTTGAAAGCCACTTGTTTTTATTGAAGTCTTGACAAATTTGAATCTTGCAGGATATTTTCTATTGTTTTAACAATGGAATTATGATGTAAAGGAAACTTGACCCTGTGCACTAAAAAAATCCCCCTATAAAATCACCGCTTTTTTTTTTTTGTAATTAAGCTTTGAAATGGAAGTCTGATTTTGCTCTTTAAACCACTGGCAGATGATTGAGGGGATGAAAGTTAAGTCTCTTGTGTTGCCACAGTTCTGGCAGACTCAAGGAAGCATTTAAAGTGGAATTTGCCCTTGCTCTTTCAGTCGCCAGCAGCACGGCCGCAGCGAAACCGAGGAATACTCTTCCGAGAGTGAAAGTGAGAGTGAAGATGAGGAGGAGCTGCAGGTCATCCTGGAGGATCTGCAGAGACAGAACGAGGAACTGGAGGTAGGATTTGGTTCTTAGCATTCACTGGTTCTCTCCTGTGGTGCTCATGTGATTGCACAGGTGCAAACTGGTTGTGTGCATCAGTTTTGCCCAGGCTTGTGAGCCACACGCAGCTTTTAAATCACTGCTGTGTGCGAGTCCCTGTTGCTGCCTGGGCCAGCAGTGCTAAACACCCCTGAGCTACTGTGTGTCAGAGGAACATATTGTCATTCCCTGGCATTTGTTTCCCTTCCTTAAAAGATCAAGAACAATCACCTGAACCAAGCGATTCACGAGGAGCGCGAGGCCATCATCGAGCTGCGGGTGCAGCTCCGCCTGCTGCAGCGCGCAAAATCCGAGCAGCAGGGCCAGGAGGAAGAGGAGCCGGAAAAGCGCGGGGGCGTTTCTCAGCAGCAGAGAGACACTGTCCTGGAGACAAAAGCAGCCAAAGAGCAGCCAAAAGCAAGCAAGGAGCAGCAAGTCAAGCCATCCCCAAGTAAAGACAGGAAAGAAACTCCCATTTGATCTGGCTCCTTGGCTATGCACGAAATCAACCGAACTGTGCAAATTACTGTAATTTGAGTCAAACTGCACAAATTCTTGGTGGCTGTGTACATTCTGTAAAGAAACTTTTCTTTTAAGCCCTGGAGACTTTTGTCTCTAATACTTGTGGCTTCTACTCATCAGACTCAGGTGAGTTTGGAGAGGCCAGAAGAGTTTTCCAGTTAGTATCAGATTATTTCAAGACTGGTTTCCTTCAGGTGATTCAAAATAATTCAGTAACAGTTTTATTTCAAACCAAAATCATTATTTACATTCACTGGAGCAGAATTGGAAGATCTCCTTTTCAGTAAAACAAAACCCACCCACACTTACTAATGATTTGCCTTGTGGATCTGTTCATCCTCATTCACCATTATCTCTGCTTATTAACCTAGTCACTTCTTGCTTGTGCCTTTGATACCTTTCTGATGCAGATTATATACAAGGGAGCTTTAAATTTATTCTGGGTTGGCTGAAACGGTGGGAGACTGTGGGGTATCATGTTTACCTAACATGCCCTTAAGCTTCATTTCTGTTCTGAGATGTACTGAATAAGTGTAAAAACTTGAGAGATGTTATTTATGTCCCCAAATGATGGAAATGTCCATGTCCTTTAGCAGTGTAGGTAACTCACTGACTCATCATTAACCACCCTCATCACTCCTGTTTGAGACAGGCCCTGTTCACACTGCTGCCGTGTAGCCAAGCGCTTTGTCTTCATCCATTTTAAATGTTTCCATCTCTTGGAAAAAGCCACTGCTTGTAGGCAGGGATGGGAGGGGTCATGTCTTTAGGACGTATCTGCCTGACCAAGCAATACAGCATTGCCCCTGCACAAATGCCAGGCACTTGGGATTCCAAAGGAGCCCGCAGAGCCACACCAACAGGAGGCACCGGGGGTTCAGCAATAGCCTCCTTTTGTTGGTGTTTAACAAATCAACCACCACTACCCAGGACTTGGTTTGGGTTTGGCTGTTTTTAATGCTTCTGCCCTTCAAAATCCTCCACCCACACTGGCATTTAAGGGCCCTTTAATGTTTTGGATACGCTCATTGGACTCAGCCCTCAATCCATAGATAGACAGAAACTCCACAGAGTGCATATAGGCTATCTTATTTTTTAATCTGGATATTTATTTTCAGCACCTGTTGGATGTGGTTGTATTCTTTATCTATTGCACTGTTGTGAATCATTGGCCATGATTTGATTTTTGTACAAATAATGCTTTGATATGTTATAGAAAAAACAGCATAGTATTTTTTTAAAATTTGGAAAAAAGTTTATAAACACAGAAAATGTGATCAGATTACAAATGTAAACTAAAGCATTCTCCCTTGCCTTCGTTACATACATTTTATATTTGCTGGCAATATTTAAACTTTTTGTTTGTTTGTTTAATTCACACTAATTCCTATTGAATTGTCATGGATTTTTCTAATGTTCTTCAGACAAATCTCTTAATATTGGTTAACTTTTATTTTGTTAGGATTGTATTTATCAAGCAAATAAATTCAACAGCCATTTGAAAGTAGTTTCTCCTTCATCTACTTCATAATGCAGATCACAGTTATTCTTCTCAGGTGGGTGCCTGCAGCTGAGAAGTTTCTATGAAAAATTACTCAAAGTAAGGTCTGAAACAGGTGGAGCTGTTGCTCCTGCAGCAGCACAGCTCCTGCAAGCAGAAACTTGGTGTCAAACCACCTGAGAGATGTTTGAATTGTTCTGTGCCTCAGCACAGGTGAGGCTGGGGCTGCGCTCCTGCTCCTCCTCTGCCGGGGGGCCTGGCTACCCCAAGCACAGAAGCAGCTTCCTCATCCCAATGCCTGCTGTGAAAAAGCCACAGAGCAGCAGCCATTGGAAAGCCTGCACGTGGCAGTTGTGAATCATTAGCCAAAAAAAGCCAAAGCTAATTTCAAATAAAGTGGAAAGTAACTGCAGCACAATAATCTGAGTGTGCTGTTCAGATCACATAATGTATTTCTCAATCCCAAGGGCCATAGAAAAATACCTGAGCAGCCTGGGCACCTGTGTGAAGCACATACACATCCTAAAGGACCAGGTTATATAAATCAAAGTGTCATTTGAGCGGACTTAAAATAAGCCTCTAAGACCTAACACCTTATAGAGCCTGTGTCTGCCAAGTGCAGCAGCAGCATCTCTGTCAAACCCTTTGGACAAAATACCAGACTGATTTACATTTACTGAAAAGAGGCAGGAACAAGCTCACAACATTAATTCTGCTGTTCTGGACTTAACATTTGTGAGTGATTGGCCCTTGGCTCCCTTCTTCAAATCTGAGCACTTCCACTAGAGGTGGCCCCAGGTGATAGGATGGGTGACAATGACACACCTGGCTTGTTCTGACACCCCTTTCCAACACAGGCCTGGAACAGATCGGTCACATCCGACAGTCCCAAGCCCAAGGGATCAGGAAGCACCATATGAACAAATCATTGGGATTCCTGTGCCAGTGAGGCAGGACACAAAGAGGGGGGCTGCCCACAGGTTACTGAAATCACAACAGCTTTTATACCCATTGAAATACTGCAGCTGTACTTGGAACAGCCTTAGACATCTGGCACACCAAGCAGGATTTTTCCCTCCCTCTTTTTACCTGAAAAGCAGCAGCCTGAAGTGAACTGGTATTGTCTGAACAGCTAAAAAGAACTGGGGTTGTTTTATTATTTTTTTTTTCTGAAAGATAAAAAGAAAAATAAAATGCTAGATGGGCCTCCAGAAATTCATTGTCCTTTACCATGGACATAAAGGACTCCTGTACAGAAGGTTTCCACCTCTATTCACTGTTCCTACACTAGCACTGGGGGGACTTTTATTTCTCTGTCCCCTCAGATTAATGAGTTAAGTAGCAATTTTTAAAATCTATGTACTGAAGCCAAGAATTTGATACCTGACCATGTAAAGCTAATTTCTTTCAATTAAAAAAAAATAGATAACAATTAAAACCTCAACCTGAACCTCTGCCAAAGAGGTCTGACCAAGCTTCATCTGTCAAGGTTTCCATTTCTCAGCAAGCAGGTCTTACTCCCAATGCTTCATCTGCACAGGGAAAAATGCCTCGTCCAGACCCATATAACATGGCTTATATCCAACAGCACAAGTTCTCCACTGTGTTCTTTAAAACACACTCCAGCAGCAGAAGCCACAGCACCGTGCCCTGCGCCAGAGCATGGCTGTCTGTCCTTCCTGTCCCTCGGAGGAAGCCCTGGGCTGCTGCCCCACCCTCTCCAGAGGTGGAGAGCCACAGAACCTGTCAGGACAGGCCCCTCCCGGCGCACTCTGCATTGGCACTGTCACTGCTGACACAAAGGACTTGCTGCCACGTTTCCTCGGGAGTTTCTTGTGTTGCTGCCTTAACAGCCTGAGCTGGAAGCTTTGCCAAAGGATAACACTGCACAAACATATGATTCTAAACCAGACAGCCCCACTCCCACAGCCTGGAAAAATTCCCCATCCGAACCACGAGAGTTCTCAGACCAACTCTGCAAACTGGGCTGCTCTGCATGGACTTTTCCCCTTCCCAAATTCCTCTTGTCTCTGAACCCCCTGGTCCAGGAGAAGAACCACAGCTGGTCCTTGGAGGGGGAAGGGAGCCTTGAGCACAGCCATAGCCTTGTTCATCTACAACGCCGCAGATCACCATGGCAGTCTGCAATCCCAGCATTTTGTATTTGAGAGATGGGAATACTGCATCCCACATTTCTGCACCAATGAACACCACTTGCTGCCACACAGGGGATGTGCCTGGGAGTCCCAATGAGCTCCTGCTGCTGCACACTCCCACTACTGAGAGTCACTGCCTGGGCTTATCCCAGTGCAGGTCCCTGAGGGAGATGGGGGCAGGACATTTCTGCTGACAGCACTGCCTACAGGAAACTGTGTCAGGCACAAAGATCCAGGAGGTGACTGGAAAAAACTTAAAAAAACCCAAAACCCTCAGCCAAGAGACCAGAAGAAACCATGAGATCAATGACCAGTACAAGAGAAATGGCCTGGCCCCATTTGTGCCTTGTCAGTACCTTACTCAAATGGAGTTTATTTGGGTTTTTCTTACACCGCAAACCCAGACTGACTGAAAAATAAATTAAATTCCTTTTGATGTTCAAACAGTGCATCTCTCCTCCTCTCAGCCTTGCTAAAAAACATGCAGAGAAGTGTGCTCAGTACCTTCACTTGTCACAGTCACAATCCCAAAGCACCTGCAGGTAATCCCTTTAAGCATTTCCCACACAGAGACGTTATTATATGTCTGCAGAAATAGGTCACAGAATTTCAAGCAGACAATGATCAGAGAGCTGTAAGATGTTTAAACATTTGGTTATTTATCTCTGCTAAGTGACAGAGTATTCTAATCAACCTCAACAGCAACTGAACCCTAAAATAATCCTATTAATTTGGGCTCTTTATTTATTTTTCTGATCTAAACAGAATGTTAATTAAAACTAACAGGCAGAATCTGAAGGCACTCGGGCAGAGGGAGAAGATCATGCAAAATGAGGTTTTCTGTCATACTTTCATATTTTAAGGCAGTCTCTCAGTACTCTGCACATACAGAAATGATTGATCACTTGAAATATCCTTTCCATGCTGGCACAGACAGGGAGACAAACCCTTCCCATCAGTATCAGGAAGGACAGAGTAAGTGGAATACAGAACCAGCTTCTGCCCACCTGCCTGCCTCAGACTCCTCTTCTTATCCTTCCTGAAACCAGGTCAGAAAACGTGAGGTGCACACCAGCTTCCCCAGCAAAAGACAAGGGACCAACAGGAGCCTTTGCCAGCAGGAGGGAACTCAATCAGAGAGTGCCAGAGCCATGGGACAGACTCTGCCCTCCTGCCCCTCCACTCCCAATTCCAACCAGCCACCTCTGCAGCCTGACTGCTGGCAGTACAGGGACAAGGGGCCGAGCACTAACAAGGCTCTAACAAGTGCCCTGCTGTTCTGTTGTCCTAATGAACCCACGGGGCCAGGAGCTTGTGCAGCAGCCATCTGGGACATTCAGAGCAGGAAAAAAACAATTTCCAAGCCTTGCTCATGTCTTGGTTATAAACACCCCCCCCCAACAGAGTTGCAGACATTTACCGGTTTTATTGGCATGAAATCTGCAGGCAAGTGTGGTGAGGAAATGGCCATACCAAATCCTGATGGGTCCCTGGGGGAGAAACAACTGAAGGGAGAGAAGCTGCTGTGAAAAACAGCAAGTGGGAGTAAGGCAGCACTGCAAGCAAGACATGGGAATAAAAGGAGTTTCCTGTGAAGAATTCTCAGGAAGAAGATGCAAGATGAGTGAGCTAAAAGATTAAATGGCAAACAATGAAAATTGCTGTGAAGAACCAATCTGGTATTCTACCAAGCAGGTGAAAGTTGAGTGATGATACAGCTTTTGAAAACCATGAACCAACAGATGGCAATTTGGGAGCCACCTCCCTTTCTGCTCAGGAAACACTGACCAAAAGAGAAATGAACTGAGGTACAGAGCTCAAATCTTTCTTCAGGAAAGGCACCCAGGAGGTAATTCAGCAGGATGTCTGGCAGCACCCCCTGACACTGCTCCACAGAAGAACCAGCACCCTTTAGCAGTGCTCAGAACAAGGATGCACATTTCCCCAAACCCCATATCCTTAGGGACACAATGAAGATTGAATTATTGGCACTGCTAACACTGCTGGCATGAGAAATTCCCTTATCAGAGTTCAGCAATAGAGTCCACATCCCTCAGGCTGTACATCAAATGCTCCAGGGAAATGCTGACAATAAAGCAAGTCTTTCCTTCCCCTCTGCTTCTTGGGAATCATCAAATAGAGCAGAAAAGAAAGGGATAGATGCGTGACAGGCTGGGTGGAGGAGAAAGGACAAAGCCATTTCTCCTCTTCACTGGAGATGGTCTTCAGCTGTTACATGAAAGGGAGATTCAGGCACTCTGAAACTGAAAACACTCAAGTCTTCCTTAGGAAAAGCTTCAAACACTCTCTCTGATTCCTAGCCTGAGCCACTACTGCATAAATAAAGCATCCAGAAATTCTGTCTCATTTTTCAACATAGAAGTGTTTTACCTTGAAGTAACTAGAAAATAAAGGGATCAGATATAATCCTTCATTTTTCTGGACTAGTGGAAGAGTACATGAGTGGTGTGATGGAAATAGGTTGGGCCATGTTAAGTTCAGACTCCAAACACTGGGATTTAAACCCCAATACTCCTCCAGTGAATACTGTGCTCTGGTCTCAAGAGGTCCTGTTCACACACAATTCAACTACAACTTAATTGCCAGACACAAGGCAAAAAAACCCCTCAGATGATGGGATTTATGTTCTCTGAACAAAATGAAGAAATCAACTGCACTTCAATGCATATTGCTGAAATGGGAACCATCTGGCCTGGGAGAAGATGAGTCACTTTCAGGTGCTCTCCTTAGGGCAGCAGGGAGAGCTGCACTACTCCCTGCTTCCACACAGCCTGCTGCCATCCACAGTACTGTCACCCTGCCTAGTCCTCCAGGGATTTTGCCAATTTTGAAAAGGGACATGCATAGGAAAAAAAAATTATATTAAAAATCTACACCAAAAAAGCAGATGAAAAACACACATCTACAAAAAGTAATAAAGAAATCCCGCAAAAGTCCTCAAGCATAAAAGAAAAAAACTCTGCAATTTAGGAAATCAAACTTACCCAAAAAAACTCCAGACTCACCACATTTCAAGGCAGAAAGAGATGGCTCTGCATCTTAACCACCTCCATGGCTGTGCTAAGGAGTACAAAAACAGCCTCTGGGAAGCAAATAGCAACTTTCTGTTTACAAGAGAAGAAACTGCAGAATAATCTATTTTCCAAAAAAACAGGAGCTGAAAAAAAGATATCCCCCTAAGGCTCAACTGCCAGGGCATCAGGTACCTGACTGATAAGTGAAAATGTTCTGCTGAAATACATCAAAGATAAGCTGCCACAGCCATTTCTACTTCCTTGGGGGAAAAAAAAAGCTTCACACACTTTGGGTTCTGCAGGCTGGAAGAAAGGTGATTTAAGGAAGTTCTCCCTGGAAGACACAGAAAGAGACACTGGAGTAATTTTAAATGAGAGGAAAGGAAAGCAGTCAATGGACTGCAGGCAGGTTAAGGGCAGTCTGGACTCACAGTTTTCTGTAAATCTGACTGAGGTGGATGTTCAGACTTACTTCCAGCCAAGATGACATTTCAGGCTGGAGGCAACAGGCTCCCAGGCAAAAGGGACACTTGGAAGAATCCAGCAAAACCTCAACAATATGGTCAAAGTACATCTGTGCTGTAGCATATTCCATCTCAAAATGCAGAATTCTTCACGATCATTAAACAAACCCCTTGCCCCTGGAATAGCCACCAAGGTGTAGAAAACTGAAAGAAAAAGTCCACTTAAATTTCAAACTTATTTTTTTAATGTCTTAAAAAGGTCACAAGATTTCTTTCCATCTTATTAATAAATTTTATTTGGACAAGTAGAGAACAACTTGTATCACAACAGCTTTTAAACAACATGATTAGACTGCAGCACTCCAAGGAGGCTCACAGATATGTACAGTATATGAAGAAAAAAGTTGCACCTTCAGAGCTGATCATGATCAAGTTAAAAATACCTGACTTAAAGTACATGTGCTAATAAATTTCCTTTAGGTCATGACCAGCATGAAAATAATTAGGACACAGGTACTCAGCAAAGTTTTCTGCTAATGGATACAGCAATATGCTGCATTTAAGGATTAAAATCAGATTCTAGTTTAGTGTTAGCACTGAGCCCTTAAGAGAAATCCAAATTTCTACTTTTCCCATTTACAAACATCAAAGCTATTCCCACTTAAGGGTGTGCCCAGCTGCACACAAATCAAGTCCTTGACTGATAAAAACTTTAGCTCTAATACTGGAGGTCTCAGTCCCTGTACAAACTCGCCTCTCTGGCCATCCCACCCATCAGCTGCTACAGAAAATACTTGCTAAGTTAACTCCTCAGGAGAAACAATGCAGGTCTCTGGAAATCATCACATCCTTTCTACAATGAAAATGATCTGCCAATTCAAGTTTCATTTGTTCAGGAAGACAGAAGATTTAAGGCTTCGGTGGCAAAAATAATCCTCTGAGCAGTGTTTTTCTAAAGTCAAGCTGACACAGGTATGTTTACTTTGCCTTGACTTAAAATCCCTGGTTATCAGGTTTAGATAACATCCACCTGTTAAATCTGGCAAGAAATCCCTCCTTCCAAAGAGGTTGCTCTAAATCAACCATTTTAGAAGCATTTGAGGATAGTTGGTTTAATTTTTTTTTTTTTTTTAATTATAGCAACATTGGGAACTTAGTAAGTTGATGAAGCAGTGCTCATGGCATCATCCGCAATTTTGGTACTGGCAGGGTGGATGCTGGCAAAGTACTTGACATCACTGTCACCATCCATTTGAAGAGCCATAATTGTTTGCTCCACAGCTTCTTGGTGAGAGTTGGCAGAATTCAGGAAATACTCTGTAAGAGAAAATGCACAAAACTTATGGGAGGAAAGGGCAGCAGATAATTCCATGCCAGCCTCATCATACGCCGTGAGATACAAAATTTCAGAGGACAGTGCACTCTTACAGTCCAACTGGAATATCTGAGGAGGCACACAAGACACTTCCAAATATATCTATGAATTCACCTTAAAAATCATTTAATGTTTCAGAATACAGTTGTTCTAATGATGTTGCACAAGTACAGGATTTCTACAGCCCTTCAGTATAAAAGGGTGCCAAACTCCATGGACAAAGAGGAAGGAAAAGCCTGGTACAACTCCAGATGAGAGTGCTTGTATTTGTGACAAAGGAAAGATACCACCAACCCATGGCCATGCCACTCCATTTCCCTGCCAGCCCTGCCAAGTAATCATCAAATTATAGATGTAAGATAATATGAATAAGAGTGGAAGAAGTTCCAACATTCGATGAACACAAGGTGCAAAAAAGCAGCGTAACTAAAAATGGCTCACAGGAAGATTAGTTGAGATCTGAGGTTTAAAAACTCCTGAACTGATTTTTTAAACCTGCCTTCCCCAATCTATCCACCCTCCCTAATCAGACACAGAACACCTCTGAGGCAGAGACTACCTGCCACAAGTTTAAGTAGTGGCAATGCAGAATGGAGGTGCACTATCCATGTGGGGGACACAAAAAACACCAATGCCATGTGAGAGCAGGAAGAACAGTGACATCCTTGGCACAGTTAACAGAAGATAAATCTGCCCATCAGCTCATCCATCTCAGCTGCCTCCATATGCTTCCTCAGTCAGCATGCACAAGGCAGCTCCCAACAGCTCAGCAGTCCTCAAGCCAGTGTATGGTGCTGAGAGTGGAAGTGACCAGAAATGGATGAAGTATTCCAAGTGTAGACACTCAGCTGTCTTCGAAAATAGCCTAACACTTCTAATGCTGCTTTTCTTTGCTTTCCTTAACAGTGCTTTGGGCTCTGAGCACTGCTGACTCTGCTGGCACCTGCAATGCACTGGAGATGCTTTCCTAAGCACACTCTGCAGTTTGAGAGCTGCATGTCTTATTTCCCTGAAGAGAATCCAGAGAAGCTTTCTTCCCACTGCTACCATAAAATATAAAGCCCAAACATCAGCCATCTCTTCTCCCCCAGTGAGAAAAAACAAATGGTAGTTTATATTTGTGTATATTTTTCTGTCTTCTTATTACACACAACATCAACTTCTTTTATTTTCTAAACTAAATAAAGGGCACTGTTGAACAACTTCACAGATGTTAGTTGCTCACTTGTGCTTTCTGATGACACCTCTACCAAGCAGCCCATTCATGGAAAATGACACCAAAGGAACAGGCTGGCATATGAGCAAGAACTCATTTCCTCAACATTACACAACAGCAGGTGGGACACCACAACAGGGTCATAGCTTCATGTCAGCCAAGGTAATATCTCACATCAAAGAGAGTAAAAGCAACAGCAGCCCACATCTGATGTTGCTTCTTCTTTCCCAGTTGAATTTAGGAAAACTGAGGGACAAAAAACCCCTGTGCAGTCAGCCCATTGCAACTCTTTCTGCCACTAACCTTTCTCTAAAAGGGTTTGCTTCAATGTTTTTGCAAGCAGGACTCGAACATTTGGAACCTTGTCAGATGCCAAGTGTAGTAAGTGTGGCAACAGATGCACAGCAAACTGGTCCATGGGCAGGCAGTCATCTTCACTGATAGTCTGGCAGGAACACAGAGGCAATTTCATTACATTTCAGCACAGGGAGGATGAAATCTCAACACATAATCAGAAACCTGGAACTCCTTTTTTTCCCCTTTTATTTTTTTTAATCACTGTACAACTTGAAAACAGGAGAGAAAAGCAGAGGACCTTTACAATCCTTCTCACAGTTAATTTAGTCTTTGTTTAAACTAGATACTATATTGAGACAAAAATGGTTAATAGCAATAACAATTCTCTAAATAAGCTCAAAGCTCACATTTCTCCAAATACTTCAAAGAACTGTCCACCTGGGCAGGAGCCACAGTGGCTCTCAGTCTGCACCTCTGCTTCAGCCTCCAAATTTGACCATTTCCTTGGGATCCCAGCTAGTTTCAATTCCTGTTTGTTTTGCTGAGAATGCATTGGTTTGACCAAGCTGCACAAGCTGATTGAAGAGGTACAGGCAGCACCTACTCATTGATTTCTAAAGATTTATTATACCAATCTCATTTCATGCTGAGCAACAAAGTAGCTTCCCAACTCAGAGATTATTTTGCTACACTTGTGCTCTATATTCAATATCAGATTTGATGACCTGGTGCTAATATGCTGAGCTAAAGATGCAGTCAAGCTCGTCTATGGAGAAACAGAGAAAAAAACAGCCATGAAACTATTCCTTTGGAAACAATGCTCTCAAATATTCACCAATATAGTGCCAATGGACAGCTGGAGAGCTCCAGTCCCCTTAATTCTGCTCACCACCACCACTCAAACAAAAACAAAAAGCAAACAAACAACCCAACTTCCCCAAACCCCCAGAATATAAATGAAAAGACATTTCACCTGGCAAATAAAGACAAAAGTCTGCCGACCAGACCATTTGTGGCATCTACAGAACTTTTCAACAAGTTCATTCATGAGGTCTACCACGAAGGTTGGTGTTGAAGCCATGTACAGCTTTTTTACCATTTCACTAACCTTGAAGAAATAAGAAGGAATAAAAAAGTAAATTAAAAAATTACTCCCACCAACACTCAGAAGTCTGACACCCTAAATTTATTTAGATTGCTTTACCAGCTTGTAGGAAATCCAGCGGACAGAGGACACTTTGTCTGCACAGAGGCTGAAAGCGATAGGCCGCAGGTAGTCATAGATGTCCCTGGCACTGTACAGGTCTAGGAGCAAAATCAGCTGCCTACAAGATGGAAGAACAACCAAAGAGAGTGTGCCACAATAAGAAAAAAGGGAGCTTAACTGGGTATCATCATTTATATGACAACACTTATCAAATATGCAATGTGGCCATAATGAAGTTACTGGGAAGCAAAATCTATTTTTAGTGCCATCATCTTGAATGTGGGTCACTTGCAAATATCAAGCTGCCACTTATTCACAATAATGCCAATACAACTACTGGGAATTTTTAAGCAAGGGGGACATGTGGAGGAGGAGAAGAACCATCTACTAATAAAAAATTAAATTATGAATAAGACTGCAAAACATCTATCATATGATTTTCACATTTTTCAATATCCACAACAATAAAAATAATCATTCTGAAAAGCACATACTCAGCCAGCTCAGCACGGAAACGCCAGTTCCTGCTGTTATCAGTCACTAGGAATTCCTGAAGCTGATAAAGATACTCTCGTCTTTTGTCAACATGAAGAAGCTGAAACAGTAAATACAAACTTACATAAAGAGCTACAGGCTACAATCAGCAGACAGAACAAGAGCTTTAAATACAACTAATGAAACACTCTTTTTATTTCAAAACCCTTAAATCTAGCAACAGTGTTGCTTTTCTGGGCTAAACTGTGCAATGCTTAAGACTGTAAAATCGCATGGGGCACTACTGAAAGGAGAAAGTGACAAGTCTCTTCTTTTACTCTAAGAAAGGAGGCATAAATAGTAAAGATAGTTTTAGGATTTGTGTCTCTCAGCTCCAGAAATGAGGCAGTTACAAAGAAACCTCTACAGAAATTTGACAAGTAAGTTGTGTAGACAGATTAGAGCCAAAAAAAAAAATCCTATACTGAATAAACATGAACAAAGCTCTTCAGAGAAAATCAAGTAGCAACAACCGAGATCTCTTGCAACATATATCCCAGTATTCAACAGATATCTGCAGAGATTGCCACAGAGTTACATGGGCAGAACACAGACATACCTTCAGGAAGTCATGCAAGTGCTTAAGCACGCCTATCCTCACTTCATCGAGGTCCTTCAAAAAGCCATTGAAGACAGGAACTAAATCTCCAGCTGTAAGCTGGTCTCCAAGGATGACAGCAAGCTCATGTATAGAAAATGCCAGTGTCCGCCGAACCTTCCACTGCAATAGAAACAAATCAATGTTATTGATCCAAAGTGCTGCAGGCAAACCTGAGGGTCAGTATCCAAGCTGGACTCACAGTAAATTCCTCTACTTACAAATATCTTTACAGTGTCTCATATAACAACTGAAAATTACGCTGGAAATTTAAAATGAAAAAAAAAAAAAGAAAAGAAAATGGAAGAGAAGACAAATGACAAGGTATCATTTCTTCCACCTCCATATCAAGGAACTATTCAAATATAAGTCATCAAAATATTTTAATTTTCCAGGTGCCAGGAAGCAAAATAGTATTCCTGACATCAGTGCTCTTGCACACATTACTTTTTGCTTTAAATTCTTCAGCATAAATTAGTTTCATGCTACTATTGTCTCATTCTGCTTTTAAAACTAAAATGAGTAAGACATATATCCCACAATATTTCAGCTGGGATATTTTAGCTTCCATAATAGGTAAAGTTTCTTCCACACTTGGTGCCCAAACAGCCCAAGGACCAGTGGAGCTATCAGGCACCCTAAATTGAGGGCACATTGTTTAATTTGAGTAATTATTTCAAGAAAGTCTTTTAAAAATAAAATAGTATCTCTATTCTTTAGCCAGCACTTTCCAATTAGCATGGGCACTGTTCTTTTGCCCTGGTTTGGTGATCCAATCGTAATTCAGATTAGACTGGTGATAAATTCTGGACACTTCTGCACACAGGGCAATTTGTTTTTACTTGTGTTTTAAATTATTAGCTGGTTGTTTTTAATGGCTGTAAGGGAGCCTGGAAAACATGAGCAATAGCCATGTATAAAATTACTCACAATGTATCACTGAGAACTGCTGTTCTGACAGAGCAAGCAGCGAGTTCAAGAGAGGTGAAGCAGTCTGAGAATATTTAAAAAAATAAAAAGAGCATCTCCAAAAAAGGAAACAAAGGAGGTCTGGGAAACAACTGTAAACCACAAAATGCAGAAAGCCACCTCCTTACCACCTGACAACAAGGAAAATGCTGCTATTTCCAGGATTTGTTTTTAAAGCAGCAGTGCTGCTGCATGGTGATAGCGATGTTATTCCTGTATGACTAACTGGATGTGGCACCAAGGCCTGGTGTGAGGCTGACTCACTGAGCTCCAGACATGCCTGCAGGGGCATGTCTGCTCACACAGCAGCACAGCCCAAATTCTCAAACCTAGGAGGCTCCCAGACACTGCCAGAAGATCTCAAGCATGCACGGAAAATCAGAAACCTGTCCTCATTTTCCTACTGGAGATCCATCTCCCACTCTAACCTGCCCATTTCTTTACTACCTGAGCACCACACCCCCTGCCTCCTCTGAAACAACCACTGCACCACCATTCCTTGTAGAATAACACCAGGGATGGAAAGCTCTGTGTAAAAAGCACAACAGCCCAACATCCAGTGAACAAGAGAAACCGCTACAGAGGTTGCAATTAGTCTTTGTCACATGTCAGAATTTCAGACTGTTCACTGCTTGAGCTCACCTGCATGTCAGATGCCAGAGTCTCGTAGGTGTCCTTCAAGCAGTGCCAGTTCTGCCTGCCCAGGGTCAGTGCCACGCCGGGCAGGCTGTAGGCGCAGTGCTTGGCAATCTCTGTGTCCACTGTTTGTGCGCGGGACGGATCAGTCATGGAGAGATACTGATCCAGCAAGGCTTGAGGTACAACATCCTGCAGCAGGAGAAAGGCACAGCACCCACACCATTTTCATTTACTCCTCATAAGGCTCACTATCATTCCAGGGCATTCTTTCTTCCCCACTTTCTTCCCCATCACTACAGAATATTATTTAATTACAGTGTCTTAATAAGAGCACAACAGTTTTGTATCTGCTAAGTTCCACCAAAAGGTTCCAAAGGAACAATAACATGACTAGGGGCTATTTGAAAATGCACAGACCAACTCAAGAGAGGAGCAAGTGGACAAGTCTCCTTAGGGAGTCTAGGAAATGGAAAGACTGCATTCTACCCTTTGCAAACATTCAGGCTCACATGTTGTGCCAATTGGCCATTTTATGCCACCCATAAAGACAGGTAAAACAGCAAATGATGTGACTTGCTCAAAAAAACCTTTCCTAATTCTCTCAAAATCTTGAAAAGGTGGAGAGAAGAAAACTAAATTAGAATGCCTTGGGAAGCACGGAATGGGGAGGGAGCAGACTACAGTGTGTTCAATACTGCTTCCAAACTCCCTGAACAGTCAACAGGGAGAAAGAGGCTTCTCCAGAGACAAAGAGATCTCTGGTGAAGAACTATCCTTCTGTCCACTGAGGAATCAAAGCATCTGAACCAAAATTCTGTGAAAACCTCTTTACCACTGCCTTTGCTTCAGCTGTGTCAGGGACTGACTCTATGAAGGGGTGCACAAGAGCATTTGCCTAACACAGCTGCTGAATAGCTCCACTGCCAAGAACAAGTGAGGGACTGAGATTCCCACTCAAGGAGTCACACTGATGCACAGACTACGGAACAACAAACACTTGATTCCTTTTGGAAAAAATACCAGAGGCAGTTCCAGCTTAATGAAACACTTTCAAAACTGTTCTGCAAAAAGCTATCAAGGGGTGGGGGTGGTTCCTCTCAAAACATGTAATAAAAAACCCCATCCTCATCCTGTTTCCTCAATAACCTAAGTCCCACTACAGCATGGTTCCCATTGAAAACTAAACCAAATGAAACAGAGCCTGAAGATCTATGACAACTGTTATCTCATGCCAAAATAATACTGTCATCTCTCATGCATAAATGTAACAGAAACAATTGCTAAATGAAGCCATTGACTCTGGAAACGAGGACTAATTTAAAACTACTTAATTAAGAGGTATTTAATAGAAACTAGATCATGTCAGAAATGACTGAATGAAAAAAGGGATAAAGGAAATACCCATATATATTTTTAAAAATTTCACTTATCTGCTACATATAAGAAAACCAGAAATCACTGTCATTTACCTGTACTTTGGATTTTCTTTCTTCTTCAGGGCTGAAACTACTGTTGGTACTCAAATCTGAATCATTATGAATATAGTGAAGTGTAGAATCCATACTCTGTGAAAAAAAGAAAATAAAAGGTCACATAAAACACACTCTAAGATTAAACACAAAAGAAATACCAACATCAAGAAGTGCTGTCCTTGCCTCAGAGTCTATTTCTTAGATTAAAGGAATATATGTTTTAATATCAAATACAATTTTGCTGCAGCCCAAAATCAAAAGGTCTGCAAGACAAATCCACTTTTAATTTCAAAGAGAAGCGCCTCTTACTCAGCTCCATTTTGGTTCTTATGGAATGAAAATAACAGGAGAGGAGTACTTTTGAGACTGCATTAAGGAAAATATAACTAACATATGAGTCCCATTGCTTCTCCCCTGAATGGAAAGTAAGAAAACACCCATAGCTGATTTTGATGGATTTGTTTCTTTGGATTTGTGCTAGAAAATGGTCAAAACAAAGCCACCCTCACACTGAAGAGCAGAACCTGATGAGACTTATGCTGTTGCACCCTTCCTGGAGGTGATTATTCTTTAACTTTCTCTGGATAAGCTTCACCTTATAAAACTGAGTCCTACTTGGCCACAGCTGCTGACAAGAGTCGTAGCTTCTCTCAGCAGTCCTATTAAAATAATTTTCAGTGATCATTTTAGCACCTTGGGTACACATCTGGGCCTTGAGGAGTGGCAAAGGTGTGATGGGCTGTAATGAACTGTGCTGCAGAGGGGATGCAGCACTGACACTTTCCTTACAAGTGCAGTTCCCCAGATACAATGGGCTTCGTGTAACAAACCATGAATTTCAAGCAGAATGCAATGAATATCTGAAAAGTACATCAGGCTGCTGTGTGCTGGAACAGGACAAAGGCATTTTTGCTAGATTTGAGCCAAGGTATCTATCTATTCACAAATGCTGTAGGGTGAGCTCCTAGGGTCAACACAAGCAACAAGAATATGCCTACTTCCACCAGCTGCTCAGATCATTTTGACAACAAGAATTTTCCAGCAAACTACAAAATTCTTCCCAAAAAAAGCCTCCAGGATACAATCTGTCTTCCTTGGTTTGAGTTCAGACAGTTGCTTTTTCCCTCTCCACAAGCTGCTTTCATCTAAGCACTGGGCTGCAATTTTAGCTGCTGAGGTATAATTACAGGTGATAAAGAACAGGCAGAGCTGTGAGGCAATTGCATATCTCTGGCACAGCAGTCCATGTCACCTGTCAGGCTTAAGAGGCAGCAGCAAGAAGGTGTTAAAGACCCAAGGAAAGAACAGATTTGCAAGCAACTCCATAACTAAATGTGTCCAGCAGCACACAGCTCCAACTGTAAAACCTCCAGAGGCTCTGAAAACTATCTCTGCAGGATTTTTAGTTTGACAGTCAATTCCTCCTTCACTCTTTTTTAGCCTTTTGTTTGTTTGGGTTTTTTTCCCCCCTGAAAAAGAGATTATTTTCAGCATTGCCAGTCATCAGTTTTGATGTCTTGCACATCATGGAATTATGAGGCAGCCAGTACACCCTAGCCACAGTGCTTCCATGAGGTGCCAGTTTGCATGGGACCAGAGGTTAGTCATCATTCTGTTCCAATAAAAGTGACAGGACTCCATCTCACATTCCCTGCTCAGTTCCAAAAGCTCAAGCTTAAAAAATCATACTTTATGGATTGAACCAAGTCAAACACTGAATATAATGGAGGGTGTCACAGATGGGAATGTTTTCACTCAGCCACTTTCAAAGTCAGATATGCATTCCAGAGAGAAAGAGCTTCAGTAGAGAAGCAGGACAGCCATCAGTCAGTATTTAGGTTATGCAGTATCTCCACCCCTGAAAATGAAGTTCCATCTTCTTCCATGCACACACCAAACTGAGCATTGCAGAGAGCCAGGACATGAAAATTCAGCAGGGTTTAGCCTGAAAGCATCTTGTGTACCAAATGCAAAATCTTTGCCATGATCTCTCTTACAGATCTCTAAGGCTAAGCTTCCCTTGGCTGTGTTACAAGAGCTCTGGGGTTGTGCTCCAAAGACCTCTGCTCTGTGTCAAGGGTTGCACACCAGGACAGGCAGTGCTGGTGCTTCCTGACAGAGGAGCTGGCCCAAACAAAGAAGAGGCCAGTGTCAGGACTCCATCTCCTCCTGGCATCCATCCTATTCTTATTAGAAAGAGGTACTTGTGCCAGACAGGAGTGAGAAGGTTTTAGCCCAGTTTCCTTTCTCCCTCTACCTCCAAATAAAAACAGATTCCAATACACATCCCCTTATTAAACCTTATAAAGAACATAAAACCTAAAAAATAAAAACACAGTGCCTCCTGAGAAAAAATAAACAGCTGCCCTCAACAAACAAGCTTCATCATGTCCCAAAAATCTTACTGGTCCACTCTACTACATCATTTATTTTCATTTGAATAGAGAATCTCTCTTTAACATGCAGCATTAACTCCTTCATGAACCAGTACAGCTGCCAAAGGACAAGCAGAATGTGGTTTTGCTTACTGGAGCATGTGCAGAACTGTGCAGGCTGCATTCAAATATAAAATGCTGGACAGCTTCACTTCTCTCAAGAGTCTGGTACCCTAATGACACACTGCTATGCTGAGACTTAAAAAAATCTCAAGAAAAAACAAGAAGAAAAAAATCACCACGACAACAAAACCCCGACCAAACTAAAAAACCCCAACAACCACCTGTGAAAATCAGAGGTCTCTTCACTGCTAGGGGCAACAATCTACTTGCTCAACAGATCACAGCTTGATTCCCAGAATTCTAGGTCACCTCTACAATATCTGCTCACTTGTAAAATGAGGACTTGATTCAGTGCCAGTAACAAACAAGAAACTGACAGATTAGGAGCATCCTCTTGAAGCATAAAACTGAAACATGCAAAATCAACATATACCAGCGATGCGACTGGTTGTCAAATTTTCTGTCAGCACTATACTCTGCACACAAGAGCATAAAGCTCAGGACAGGTCTCTCTGCACTAACACCACCCTCACCACCCCCCAAAATTCTTAAGAATGGAGGATAAATGTACACTGTAGTTTCAGGTAAGCATTAGAAAGAAGAGATCCTATAAGAAAAAAAGCATTTTGAGCCTGACATAAAGGAATTGGAGGCAGTCTGGTGTTTTTGAAACAAATCACGTTTGGAGAGTTAAATTATGATTGTGTATCATCAGCAGTAACCATGTAAATGCCACATTCCTGAACTCCTTGTATGTTTTTGGTCTAGATGGTAGTCCAACAGCTTAGAGAAAAAGTTAATTAAATGCCATCAAGAAACACTGCTCTAATTCAAGAAGGACGAAAATATTTTATACTGAACTGGTATTAACTACTAGACATTTCAAAGATGCTTGTCAAAATTTCATCTGGAAAACACAATTTCAGTAGAGTGATTCAACAAATCACTTGCTCTTGTTTTATGGAGCCTATTTTGGAACCATTGCTATCTGCAGCACAACAGCATTTAATACCACCTGAGCTTGTGGCATGCAAGTGATGTAGTAGGTTTGGCCTGACACAGCAAAGAACAGAAAAGAGTATCAAATGCCAGAACTACAGTCAGGCAGGAAACAGGGAGAAGATCTGAAGAAGTAAATGCAAAAAACTTCAAGATGTTACTGATTGCTAGAATATTCAGCAGTCCACACAACATCTCAGTTGCAGGTCCTGAACTTCTCTGATGCAGACCAGTAAACCATAATGAACCAATTCACAGGGAGCAAAGAGAATGAGAACAAAGTATCTCATTCTCCAGGTTCAGGGAAGGGCACTGGAGAAGAAGATTCACTCATTATCAGTAGGGAATCTATTTTAAGCAAGGCACTTTCACATTAATAAAATGTGGTAGCATTAAAACATCTGCAAATGCAACAGTCACAGAGATTTTAACAGAAATTCTGTAACAGAGATTTTAACAGAAACAGTTTAAAGAATTTACATGGACAAGCACAGAATTGGCAAAAACAAAGGCACCCAACACAAGTAATTTTATTTTAGTAGCTAGCACTTCAATAGCATCCAACAAAAGGGAATGCCACACCAGCCAAAAGTAGAAAGCATTTGGCTGCAATCATCCCATGAATGCAAATTACAGCTCTGTTACTGGAGCCCTGAAAATCCTAATGGGAAAAAATAAAGTACAAAACTCTCTTCTTACCTCAACAGTGTCACCAATTAAAGGCACAATATCACCCAGTATAGGTTTAAAACTCTGTTGGTCATTGATGGTTAGTTCAGTCTGTGAATCTGTTCCCTTGCCAACACTGGCCATTGTTTCTTCTTGAGGATGCAAACTGGATGCTCTGAGTGCAGCAGACAACACCTCCACTTGTGCTGCAGTACACGAAAGACAAATACATGAGAGACTAAACTGCAATAAAACTTTTAGCAAGTCCACAGATTCAACTTTTAGACAGAACTGAAAGATGGTGGAGGAACTACAGGAGAGGTACACCAACTTAATATCCTATTGTTAAATCCCAAACTAGGGACGAATTAAGTGCTAGATTAAGACTTCACTCTTTTTCTAGGGTACTCAACCAAACCATAGTCCAGTGAAATTTGTCCCTAAAGCTGAAATAAACAAACAAACCCCATAACTCAAGACGAATAAGAGACTGCTGTTATGGCAGCATCAGCTCTTTAACAATTTTAGTAAATATTAATGGTGCAAATAGTTTTTTTGGGGCAGAATACCCCACAAATATTAACTTAGAGACTGGGCCATTTGTGGGAGGTGGGACTAAGAGACAGAGGGACGAACTAATTCAAACAAAGATTGAGAACAGGTTTTGTAATACACAAAGGATTTCAGTTCTGAGGGGTTGTTTCTCCCTTTATATATGCTCATTAAATTCTTACATTTTAATAGCAACTCTAAAGGGAGATCTATATAGAAATATGCCAGACCCAATACTTCAGCCTTCTTGGATCCTCCAAACAAAGAAGAAGGTTGCACTGTGTGATGTTCTCTTATTCATCTAAAAAAGGCATTAGCACTTTATACTCTGCTATCCACTCTGTTGGAAAAGATCCAGCAGTTCTGAGGCTACTCTGATTTCCACCCCTCTGTTTACTGCCAGTTAGAGAAAGCTTTGTTGAGCAATGCTCCTTGGCTATAGCCTGACCTGAGATCAGATATCAGGGGCAATCTCAGTTGCAAGTGACACAGAATTCAGTGCAGATTAATCTACCCTGCCACTCTCCTCCTCCTCTTCTTTCCAAGAAGGCAGGGAGGAATTATCTCCTCACTTATTAAATTTATCCAGCCATCCAGAAGATCTGTTCCTCATAGATTTTGTCTTTTCCACGGTTTCTTAAATGTTCACTGTGAAATTACGTGACAACCCATATGCTCCTTTTTAATCCCACATTGCCATACTAAACTACAGAGTTCTGAATTACTCCCTCCAGCATTTTCAATATGGTTGTTAACAAGTACTAAATAAAGAAAGTTGGACTCATTTGTAGATAGAAGAAACAGATATACAGATATACAGCTGTTACAAGAAACAAAAATTGTTAACTCAGCAAAATCTTAGATTAGAAGCCTTAGCAAAATCTAGCAAAAATTGGAAAACACACTGTGGGTTCACATGAGCAGGAATAAAGACATTTTTTTAAAATATGCAATGCTAACTCTCTAACTCTCTTCAATTTCTGAAAAAATAACCCAAAGATATTATTGCTGTATTACTGTATTCCTCAACATGAAACAGGAAAAACAAACTGTTAAAAACTTAAAGTATAACCAACATAATACTAATACTTCCACTAGAAAATACTTTCACTATGTGAAAAATATAGTTTAAATAATATATATATAATTTACATATAAATATATAAAAATAAGGAAATTTACTGTTTCTAATATTAATAAGACTGCTGCAACCTTACTCTACAAGTATTACTTCACTGACAATAAACTTGTGTACTCTAAGACCCATGAGAATAAAAAAGATCAAGGTTAATAAATTTTCCCAAAACTTAAATGTTAAATAAATCATCCCCCAATACCAGGGAAAATAAGTGGCTATGCTAGGGCAAGAAATGCCTGGCTTATTTCCAAACTATTTTAATTTAGAGAAATCAAACAAGAAAATGGAAAATAATTATATTCTGCTGCACATTGAGACATTTTTCTTGAAGACGCCTTTCATGAAGGACAACTTCATGAAAAATGTGCTCTCACCTTCACTGAAAAGTGAAGAAAGCTTACCCCAACTAGGTAAACACATACTGCTTCAATACTGTATGTGTATTTTCTCTATATTTCAGAGCTAACAAAGATTACTTATAGCAACAAAAGTATCTACAGCAGGTATTGAGAATTTTCCAAGATATATTCCCCACCCATGCCCCACTCTCAGCCTGCATACCTGGACTGCCCTTGCTTAGGGGCTTTAACAGGATGGAGACAACACCTGTCCTGATTTCCTCTGCCTGCCCTAGAAGAAATATGACAAAAATGTGCATTTCCTCAGCTTCTTCTCAATTCTACAATCTCAAGGTGTGGGGGTGAAGGACAGGAGAAGCCAAACTCCCAAGGATTTCATTGACTGGCAAGTGCTTTCTTTCAGTGCTTATCTGTGACTTCAGTGCTGCCATTCACTGAAGGAATGTCCTGAGTAAATATTTAAGGTCCTCGCTAAAAGAAGAGTCAAGCATCGCTGCTGCTCCTCATCTCTCATGAAGAGATTCCCTCCTGACATGAGGCAGGCAATGGTTTCCAGAAAATCATTTCAAATTCAAGTAAAGGATAAAGCTCCCCTTTTGTGAATGACAGAGAAATGCTTCAAGAAGGGAATCTCTGGCTAACCAGCTTTCACAACTACTGTCAGTAAAAATTGGAGTGTAAAGGTCAGTTTTGCACATAGCACAGAACTCAGGTAACTGCATTGCTCAGATAAAGTCAATGTTCACTGGATCTTAGACCATTAATTAACTCTTTCTTCAACTTTCATTCAGGTGAGATGTATTTAAAAAAAGAAAAGAGGAATTTAGTCTTGGCTACTGTACCTGCATCTTAAAATAACTGGTACGATCTATAAATTCTGAATCATATTTTATCTGGTCTTACTGAATTTCCTTGTTTTCAGGAGTTTCTGTCCTTTCAATAAACCTTATGGTTGTTTTCTGTTTCTCCTGATGTTTCACTAGAAGACATTGATGTTTCATTTATTTTTTTCTTCTTTTTACTTTCTTTCTTTTTTCTGAAAGATCTGCCTTCCCTACCCTTACTTCGTACTCAGATGCAAAAGCTATGGGCAGCAATGGGTACAGAGATGAAGTAACTGAAACATAAGAACAGTTTCTTCTCCACTTACTCCTCACCTGTTCCATCAACAACATGTTTTAGACTTTTATTGCAGGCAGTGCCTGTAACCTAACTTATAGTTCTTATAAGGGAATGGGATCAATTGACCCCACATTTGGGCTGGTTTGTCCATATTAGGTCTCCTTTTGGCAAAGCAGCTTGTAACTAAGTGGCTTAGGCTACAGTCAGCCTCAGTAGCCTACAAGTCAGGCTTCCTCTATTCCCCCAAATAATATTAAGGAAAGCTGACATTACACGATTTAGCCCTTTCTATACAGATCATAAGATAAAGGCAGTTGAATAAAAAGTCTGTGGAAAGAAAAATAAAGAAATAAAAACATCTGAGGAAAGAAAAGCAATCTCTGAAGGAAGTGAAGACAGCAGCAGCCTCAGGGAACTGGAAAAACGTGACCTGAAAGAAGACCCTGTGATGATTTTTAAAAAGCTGGCTTACTTCACAGGAACGTGCAGGTTCCCATCTCCCAGCCTGAGACCTTCCAGATGTCTGGCCAGTGGATTGGAAAGGTCCTTTCAAGAGGGATTACAATAGCAGTGCTTAACTTTGCACAGCCTGTGTAGCTCTGGTAGCCAGCAGTTTGCCTGTGAGAAGACAGGCTCTCTCTTTATCTCAGTTGCTGAATGCTCAACCACCTATTGCTCAGATTTATCACTTTGCAATAAGCTAGTTATGGAAGGAAAACCCCAAGGTAAAGAGTGAGATTCAGGTGAAGCAGTTTATCCTTTTTTGAGAACAAGATTAGGGAAAAAAATTATTCTATACTGGTTACTGACGACCGTTAAAAAACTGGTTTTGCTGGAGATCTCATCAGTCTCCACACCTTGAAGCAAAGATCTAAGGCTTGAAACAGAAACTGCTCTATTGAAGTGCACTGAGAAAACCCCAAACAAACCAATACTACCCACCCCCCCTACCCAAAAAAAAAAAACCCCAACACAAAACACCAAACCCAAACCACACAACCATGACCAGTGTGTATGTAAACAGCAACCCCTTAGTGTTTGGCATCCAAGGCATCTGGAAGATGGGGATATGCACTGAACATGCCATGCTCTGGGCTACGCAACCTGGTGATGCCTTTCCTTTGACTCTTCCCATTGGCATGGTACACTCAGGTACTCCTCAGGTAAGAACTGAGTTATTCTTTCTCAGTATTTCTGCTACAATGATGCAAGCCGGTGAGGGGAGAAGCAACTCATACAACCCACAAGGGTGAAGTGAGACATGTGAAGCAGAGGAATGCCAAACCCAGAAAGGAAGAGAAATGAAAATAGAAAAGGAAATAGGAGGGGGAATACATATAGTAGCTGCTAGGGATGAACATCCAGTGCAAAGCAGAGGGTGATGGGAGGAAGGAACAACAACAACAAAAAAACCACTAAGAAAACCCCAACAAAACCATATTTTTCTGACTCAGAAAGAATAATTGCTGGTTGAACTTCAGCACCAAATCTCCACATCTGTCTCAGCTGTCAGGGACGGGCTCTGAAACCAACTAGCAGAATAGAAATCATCAACCTCCTCTGACTGACCAGTGAAGAACAGCACCTTATTACCATCACTATATATCCTGCAGTGTCAAGTAATAAAAATTCAGTGTGATCTTAAGAAACTGCAAAAATCCTGTGCCATTATGATTCCACACAACAGGAAGTAATTTTCTTCTTCTCATAAATTTCTAAAACATTAAAAAAAGGAAAAAAAAAAGAAAAAAAAAGAAAAAAGAAACAACCAAAAACCCATGTCAAAAGAAGGCTGCTGAATTTGCACAGTCAAGCGTAGAGAGGCAAGGTACAGCCAGAGACAAGGTCATCTGAACAACTTTATCTTACTGACACATGCAAAACATCATACACTGCAGTCTCATTCCCAAACCACACCTCATCACTTCATCTTGTCATGCCTTCAGGATCCTTGGCCAATTTGCTACAGAAGCCAGAAGATGTGTACCCATGGAAGCTCTCCAGTATGGCAGGCCTCCACTTACCCACCACAGAGAACACAGCATCTTCCACTCCCATCCCTTGGCTGGGAATGCAGCAATAAGACAGGAGCACAGCATGGAAGCAGGAGTCCAGGACTTAGGTGACAGCAAGCCAATGAAGAAAATAAGTGCAAGAAAAAGATCACAGGGATTTAAAAAGAAATAAAGAGAGGAAAAAAACCCTCCTAGCTTGCTCAGTGATTGCTGTCAAAGCAAAGCCTACTCACAGTACAAGACTCAAAAACATAATGGCCAGCTTTGCAGAGAGGGGAAGTGCAGGCAGGGTAAGGCCCTATGGACCATTTGGGATCAGGGCTGTTTGGCATACATTTGTAAGCCATGTATACTGGAGACAAAATTATCTGTGAAATTAGGTAGTTTCATAAAATTTCCATGAAAACAGATTAAAGATAAGCTTTTGATTGAATATTAATACCATCAGTTTGCAACAACATTTTTAGATTATATTGCCATGAGCAAAGACAGGGCTCTGATCTTCTGGATTACCCCCAGAGCAAGCCTACCTTTTGTCACAATTTAGGAAGCATAAGATTCAAAACACAGGTATTAAATCAGCTACTCAGACTAAAGTCTGGATATCGACCACTTCTATGTGTGCCACAGCGTTTCAGACAAGCATGCAAAATTAATACTACTTGCACTTGGTGCAAAATTAAAACTGCAATATTACTAAATTGAAACAGGCATGTTGTTAAATTCCAGCTTCTTGAGCACTTAGACTGAATAACAAGAGCACGGGCAGGAGGAAAAAGAGTAGAAGATTTAGGAGGAATGTTTTATGGGGCTTCACTACACAGCCTTGACCAAGTCAGAGTGGGGGAACCCATGGTGTTGACAACCTAGGAACAGTTTTCTTCTACTTAAATGCGCAAATGTTGGTCAACAACTCCACAGAAAATCTCCTGACACCCAGTCAAGAGACCTACAAACAAACAAAAAGAATTCCAAAAACCTGCTCTGAAACAAGACATGAACACACATGATAAACAAACTCGTAACACAGAACAATTCTGGATGTACAACTACATGCTTACATAAACCACTGTAATTTATGCATTAAGGTATGTTCTCTAACTATAGACAGAACAGCTTTACAAAGTAAACCTGAGCAGCAGTGCAAGCTTCTGCAGCTGGCTTCAGAGATGGGTTATATGAAGACTGAAGTCATTAGCAAGGGTGAAATTTTTTTCTTACCTCTTTCCTTAGTGCCCAAAGCACTCCTAAAGCAAAGTTTTATCTGCTGACTTCACAAGTGATTAGATAAAAGTACAAAATGGATTTAAGAAAAGTTATTAGCATATCAACCTACCAACAATAAAATGAAGTTGAAAGCAGAATCAGCTTATTCTAAAATATTTTCCCCAAACTTGCCCCTTTTCCTCCTACTTTTTCTGGTATAGAGGCATGCTTCCCCCCTAGAGATTCTTCAGCTCCAAAATAACATGGCTTCCTCCTTAGTGGTCCCTCCAGACTTTCTGACTGTGACACTCAAGCCAATGTGTCTTAGAATTTATTCAGCATATGAATACCAAGAAAAACCTATTTCCAGTAAGTATGTGTAGAAGAGCCAAGTCCTTTTAGCTGAGGAGGTGTCTCTGAAGTGCTGCTCCACCACCTCATCACACTTATGAAACTCTTCTCCATTCTTCAAGAGCTTTTAAAATGGAGAATGTGTGTTCACTTCAAGAACTCAGCTTGGATCAATTATCAGCCTGATCTGACAAACTTGTTGCATTAAAGCTGTAAACATGTGACTGCAATAAATAAAGCCTTTGCAGAAAAAAATGGAGACTATTTCATCCAAAATCAAACGGATAATGAGTAAAAAGAAAACCATAATTCACACTGATAATTAAAAAAATAAAACCCTCTTAATCTGCCTTATTTTGCATGTATGCTAATTAGGAATAAACTTGCTTATCAACAGCTTATGCCTTTGAACCATCTATTTGATTATAATGTCAAAACAGGCAGACAGAACTTTATACTGCCTAACTGCACATGCATTCAGTTTATAAAAGGAATTATACTCCTTTTAAACATCTTTACACAAATGCAAATTCCCTTTTAATTGACTATCAATTTTCCTCAATCTCTTTGAGGACCAGGAGAAAACAGTACTTCTGACTTTTAAAATAACTAAGAGGTTAAAGCACAAACTGCTGAAGCAACATATACATATCTCCAAACATTAAAAATGCTTCAGTATCTTTACCATACCTTTAACATCTGGATCGTCTATATGGGGTTCCAAATTTTCTATCATTTCTTCTAATTCTTTCCTTGTTGCCATAGGAATGCTTGGAGACATTGGCATAGTGAGTTCCTGAATTTCTCTATCGAGTTTTATATCAGAACTCTGCTGAAGCTCAAAGTCAATATCTATTTCAGGAAGTGGAGTCCTCCAGAAATGGAAAGAATTGTATAATTCCTGCTCTGAAAGAGAGGTTTCCTGTGAATTCAGCCCAGCCTCCTGCACAGCTGCTGTGCAGCAATGAGAACTTTGCTCGTTCTCATCCGCCATTTCCCCACAAGATTCTGAAGGCAAAGTGCAATGGAAGGATGATTCAGTCTGGAAATCACTTTCCCTCTTGGAGTTATTTGACACTGTATTCTGATCTTCTATGACATTTTCAAGTTTTGTTGCAAAATCATCACTATCATCACAATGTGAAGACAGATCCTCTGTCCTGTTGTGCTCTTCATCTGTTGTGCCATCTTCTGTGGTCCTGACTTGCTCACTGCTGAATGCCAAAGAAAATGGACATTAAAAAACCAAAATGCACTTGTTATGCTCTTGAAAATTCACACACATGCTATCAACTTGTTATTTGTCAAAGTAAATTTATTTACGCTGTAACAAAACAGAAGTCATAGAATCATAGAAGGGTCAAGGTTGGAAAGGACCTCTAGAAGCCACCTGGGCAAACCTCCTTGTTCAAGTAGGGACAACCAGAACCACTTGCCTAGGATTTGTGTCCAGACAGGTTTTGAGTACTTCAGAGGATGGATACTCCACAGCCTTCATGGACAACCTTTGCCAGTGCTTAGTCATCCTCACAGTAAAAAAAGTAGGTTTTGATGTTCAGAGGGGACCTCCTGTGTTTGGAGCTGTGGCCATTGACTCTGGTTGTGTCACTGAGCATCACTGAAAAGAGTCCAGCTTCATTCTCTTTTCACTCTCTCCTCAGGTGTTTATGAACATTGGTAAGACCCCCCCAGTGAGCCCTCTCTTCTCAGGCTGAAGTCCCATCTCTCTCAGACTCTCTCCAGGAGAGATGCAACAATCTGTCATTTTGTGGCCCTCCACTGCCCCCTCTCCAGTGTGCCTCTCCATGTCTCCCTCTGGATGGCAGCACGACCCTGTGGGTGAAGCAGCCACTCCTGCCGGCTTTGTGCCATCAGCAGAGCTGCTGAGGCCACACCCTGCTCCACCATTCAGATCACTAAAGAGGATGTTAAACAGAACTGGACTCAATCAGTGCTGACCCCTCTTGACACACAGGTCAGTGACCGTTTCACTGTGCTGCTGACCAGTGCCCCTGGGCCCAGCCAGGGCCTTTAGCCCACCTCACTATCTTCTCATCCAACCCAACTTCAGCAGCTTCTCCAGAAGGATCTTACAGGAGACCATGCCAAAAAAACCACCCAGGTACACAGTACACACTGCTCTCCCTTGTCTATCAAGTCAGTCATCTCTCCTAATTCTGGTCTATGGAGGTGAGAAGATCCAGATCTTTCCATTTACTAAATATTCAATTTATCCAGGAAAGTTAGTTTTTCTAACAGCTCATGGAGAAGAAGAACAAGGAGGCAAAATTAATTTGATTTAGCAAATTTACCTGTTCTCCTGCGCAGAATCACAATCTTCTGGGTTTTTACCATCTTCTTCTTTAAAGTACTGGCCACTGCTGGATGGATTAGCAAAAGTTGATATGAAAGGCCCCAGAGACTGAAAAGCTGCTTGGCGAACCTAGAAGGGTGAAAAAACAAAATTATATATATAAATGTATATATATATATTATTATATATAAATCTTGCTGTCCTAGAAAACATAAAATGCCTGCTACTAGGAATTGAAAGGGTTGTAAGCCTACTAAGGAAATCAAGAGCAGAGGCTCTTGTCTGGAAAGAATCAGCCAGATGTATATAGAGTCCAAGTTTAAAAAAAATGTTAAGAAAAATGAAAAAGCATGGTGAAACCAGTTAAATCACAGGTTACCAAACTGACAGGCTTATTCCCCACAACCAAAGGAGGAAGAATCTGTTTAGATAATAGAAGCAGGTAAATTTGAGAGATCAGCTCAGAATTTTAACAACTTGAAAGGAAAAAAAAACCATCATGTACAGGAAACAGACATTTCACTTTCAGAAATTTGACTGATAAGCATTACATTTCTTTCCCTTTCCTATCTGGCTATGCCGTGCATTTGCTCCTCCTTTCTCCTACTGTTTATTGTCCTCTTCTCAACAATTCTCTATCTCAATTTTTGTTATTTGATTAGTTCTGCTGGGCTACAACTTCCATGACTTTCTAAGATCCATGAGGTCATGCTTCTGTGCAGATGATCCTTTGCTCCTGGAAGTTGTCTGCTTAGCAACAAACTTAAGGTTTAAAAGTAAATCTTCAATATGGCAAATAATAAAAAACCCCAAACAAAAAACCAACCTATCCCCCCAAAAATAACAAAAAAATCCCACCCAACCCCCCTAAAAAAAACTGCAAACAAAAACCCACCACCTAAGAAACAATAAAAATTTAATTAATAGGACACTCCCCACCGCTAGCATCCAAAATACCCACAAAAGCCAAAACTAATCAACCTCCAAACCAACCACAAACTCCACCATGCCCTCCCTCAAAAAACAACATGGTGGTAGGGAACCTGAAGAAGAAGAAGTCTATCATAATTTATTTTCCAGTTTTGTTAATGATTCTCAGCAATATTAATCACAGGCAATTCTGTAGCTAAAAAAAGCTACTCCATTGACAGAGTTTTTCTTACATGCTGCTGTAAAAACGTGAGGAAGTCTCTACACCCATCAATGAACTAACCAGTTTAAGAACAATTTTGCTTGAGGTGCATGGAATAAGTTAGATTACCCACACCCATGAGAAGTTCTACATAGAGTACTGCAGTAAAATCCTTCAAATACAACAGCTATTAAAAAAATAAAAAGCAATTCTTACCCATCGGGAAGGATCACTAATCAAATTAATAAAAAGGGTTGACAATTTTGTCCTCCGGACTTCCTGTGATGTTGCACAAGAAACTGCCATGAAGCACTCAGCACAGGCTTTCCTAACTCCCCACACATTATCAGAGCAGAGCTGGAAAAACCTTGGCAGCTGTTAGGAATACAGTAAGTGAGTTTGCAAGTCTTAATAAGCAGCATTTGTTTCAAAACAAGTTCTCTTTTCACATTCATTTTCTTCACCTGGTTGTCCACCTTCATACTCAGATGCACAGTTTAACATTTGCAAGACAAAGAACACACATTCAGTAGCACTACACTTCTAATCTGCTGCTTTCCTATTACTTATTGATACAGATAAGGAAAATTCACCTCTCTGAAGAATTGCAAGGAAGTACTAACTCTTAAACCTGATGTATACCCCCAGAAAGTCCCCAAAGAGCCCAACTTCTAAAACACCCCCAAGACCAACAAATGTATCAAAAGACAAGACCTCATGTCTACACTATTCTTTTAAAGCAGGCACAAGAAAAATAATACTGGTGCATTATTAGGAAGCAATTCTTTACTGCAAGGGTGGTAAGGCACTGGAACACACTGCCAGGTAGATTGTGGATGCCCCAAGCCTGGAAGTGTTCAAGGCCAGGTGGGTAAGCTCTTGAATAACCTGATCTAGTGGAAAGCATCCCTGCCCATAACAGGGGAGGTTGGAACTAGATGATCTTTAAGGTCCGTTCCAAACCTTGACATTTTTTGATTCTATGATTAACATTTTACCTATCAGAGATCACTTCAGATTTTTTGTAAGATTCTTACTGAAATACTAAACAGCATCTTCAGGAAGAAAAAACTTCATTTTCTACCTACACTTGTCATTGTTAGATTTATCAACCTCTGCCACCATCTATCCTACAATGCAACTGCAAAGAAGAACAGGGGAATGAGAGAAAGACTGCATTTGCTCAAGAGAAAACATGTTTGAACAGAGCAGTGCTTTTACTAATATAACTGAAGCATTTTGAAGGTGCTCAGGTGCTTGGGCTTTTTGGACACAGTAATGGTAAGGGTGGGCAGAGTGCAGGTGAGGCACAGCTGCCTTGGCTTTGCAACAGGCACAGTGACAAAATATGACTAATCCAATGGCTGTTGCTACAGCCTTGTTCACATTTATTCATGTTCAGCTGTCCCTGCTCTCTGCAGCCAAGTATCCTGGACTTTGCCTCTAATTTAAAAAAGCTTTTAGATTAGAAAATGAAGTTTTATCATTCAGCTTTTCACATCCCTCCTTTTTTCTAATAATAATCCAAGAAGAGCAGAAAATGGCATTTTCTGTTATAGAAAGAGAACCCCAGCTGTCCTGCCACACATTACTGCTTTCAAATGAAATAATCATCACTTTTTATTGCATAGTAGTTTAAGTGCACCCTCTACAAAGTTTTAATCCAAATTCATTACGCTAATCACTAAAAAGGCAGTTGTGTGAGAGAAATCAATTTACATCCCAAATCAGGAAGCATATGGGATGCAAATCCACACAACTAAACTTCACTACCAAATGACTTGAATCGCTCAATAGCTAGAGAAAAATGCAGCAAATGCTTTAAGGGTATAAGAAATGGCCCAAGAGCCACAATAGGCCTACCTGTCCCAACACCACAACTGCAAAAAGTTGCAGAGCCTTTGGCAGAAGTCATGCCTGCATTTACACTCTGTCCATCTAAGTCCCTCGCTAATTCAGGGCACTGATTCATCAGCCTCTGCTGGCCCTCCACAAGCTCACTGTCCACATTCCCAAGAGGAGAATGCTTGAAGAGGGATCCCAGAGCCTGCCAAGATGATTTCTCCTCCCTAGCCTTGTCACATCTCCAAATCTATCAACATCCACTAGCTCCCCAGACCCACCATGGGAAAGCATGCACAGTTAAGGATCCTATTCTCACCACTCTATCCAGTTCCCTGCTCTTCCATTTTGAATTTCTCTCTCTTCCCTTTATTTCATTTGTTATTTCTGAGATTCACTTATTTCCTTTACCTTACTTTCTCTTTCCCTCCTTTCCAGGAGGCTGTTTGAGGCAGGAAAACTGACTTGAAGAGATAATAGCAACACACAAGCCTCAGCACTCTCAGCACTTTATCCCCCTGCCACACTCCCCTGTGTCTGCAATCTCTCATGAACTGCTCTTCTTCAGTAGCTTGTCTGGCTCCACTCCTGAGCTGTATTAAGAAGAAAAACCCTTTAAGAAATGGCTTACCAGCATTTCTTCAGTGGCTTGCTGTCCAACCACACTGCAGATATCTCCAAAATTGGCTGCACATACCTTGCAGACAGAATGCAAGAATTAAATACTCAGACGATTGTTTTAATACAGCAAAATCCAAGGCGAAAAAAATAAACAACTTCTAAAATCAGAAAAATATGTTTTGTTGCAAACTCATTATGAGCTACTTTCCCATTCCATCATTTTCTATGCTTTTTAAAAAATAAATAATTTTATTTTCTTAAAAATTAGTCAGTCTTTTTTAATCACAAAAGAACCCCAGAACTTAAATGAAAATAAAAGAGGATAAAATGTATTTGAGGTGCTGTCAAATTAAAGAACACATGCAGCTATCAAGGGAAATAAGCTATCCAGTGGCAGGATGAGCAAACACTGCCACTGGATAGCTTATAACTCCACACCTAAACATCATGATGGAATACTGGTTTACTTCATCTTTGATGAAGATGAGCATCTTGAATTCCATCTGTGCACAGAGATATGAGCTCAGGTGGCTGACGCTGTATCAGCCACAGCTGGTTCATGTTTTCCTGGCTCCCAACACAACCGTAAGGACAAATGCCCAATCACACTGCAGCTATCTATAGCATAAGGACAAGCAGATTCTTTCTTTGTTTCTAGTAATAAGGGTAGTGATTCTGGAAAAAAAACCTCAGTGTCAAATACTAAAATTTGTGGAAATGTGAGATACAAAAACAGCTTTCACTTAACACATGTCACAAATGAGATCTACCAGGGAAGTTTCTTAGTCACATGCAAGTTCCAAGCACATGACACATTTTTTCACAGATAATCCAGACTAGATGCTCATAATTCATACCTTACGAACATGAAACATCCTGCAGTCACAGCACATCTCGCAGAACCTGGGAAGCACAAGTCTTTCTGTGATGTCCTTTCCAACCATGGAGGCCATTTTGCACATAATCTAATGACAAGACAGACATTAATCAGAGATGCTTGCATAACACACCATTCTGTGTCAGCTGAGCAGAGGCTTTTTACAGCTACTCTCTATTCTGATGAACATAATTTTACTGAAAACTGTGAAAAATAGTGAAAACAAAATGCCATTTGAATTGAAAAGGTTTGGCCACTTTTGCAAAGAACTGTGTTTCCCATTTACTTGTCATGACATGACACAGGTGTAGAAGATGACATTGATCTTCCAATAAACTGAATCAAATTCCCAGCTAACAAAGATAATTAGACTCTTAGAAATTATTCTCCTGTTACCCAACAGATCTTAAAAAAAAGTACATGATTCTTTTACTATTTCAATACAAAATGTACATATGTATAATTAACAGAAAATTCTTGACAATTAATATGCTTAAGAGACTTCTGAGTCCTGTATGGTTTAAAATTAATTACAACACCACACTGCATACATGCAACTCCCAAACATAAAATTCCCAAAGAAATGTATCGCACCAAAAAAGACCCGTCTTCCCTCTAACTGCTCTTTCATTCTAATTTGTACTGAAACTTAAAAAAAAAAGCTTTAAAAAGCAAAAAGAATTTTACATTTACCATTCCCCACCATGTCAGTAGAACTATTTACATTCATTCCCCTATAATAACAAATGATGACTTTTCTAACCTCTAGGGGGTTGATGAGGTACAGAAATTACTGTCAAGTTTCAATACCTTCAAAAACATGAAGACAGATAAAACTAGTCTGCTTATACTTTATTCCCTTTTGTAGTTGTAAGCTTCATCAAGAAGCACTAGAAATTTGGTGCCAAATCCAACAGTGCTAGAGACTTTTTATTGTTTATCAGTCCAGCCACTGTAGGAAAGTAAAATATTAAATGAGGTCTCTCTCAAGCAAAAAGAACAGAAAAAAGTTCACCCAGCAGAAAGCAGCAATATAAATTGCAATAAAAAAAGGAAACAAAAGGGCCTACATCTGCCATTTCTCCATTATAAATTAACTCATCTACTAACTATTTTAATTCAACACATACAATTTAATTACAAAGGTTGTGTCTAATGCAAAAAAATGGCCACCAACCAACCAACCATGAGTTAATCAACTCAGATGCTTATTACTTTGTCCAATAAAACACCACAAAATCAATAAAGAGAACACACATACAGCAAGGAGCAACAGAACTGAGGCATTAAAGCTTTTGAACTGATGGAAATTTTCCACACAGGCAATTTAAACTTCCATAAAATAAACAGACAAACATTCAAAAAACTAAAAAGACAACACAGCAGATGTTTTAGGAGTCAATAAAATTATCCCCTGCACTGTCTTGTCCAGCTGGGGTTTTTTTAAATAGCATATGTAAGTTTTTGAATTTAAATCTTAACTTGACCAGAGTGTACAGCACTGACACAGCACAGAAGAAGTTACAGATTTGTTATGGAGAGGGAATATAACATTTTCTTTTTAGTAATGGCTGTGCCACTTGGAACCACACCACCCCCACTGCACTATCAAGCATTCAGGCAAATTTTTGGCTGTGTGATTTGGCACTGCTGTTACTTACAGCCACAGCTTCTGTCTTCACATCGTCGTTGCTGTCTGGAGCTGTCAGATCTATCAGCACAGGGCACACTTTGGTCTCCACATCGTATCTCTCGATGAGCTCTTGCTCCAACAGCACTAACAACGCTGCCTGGCTTGTTTTTCTGACCTGCCACAAAAAGACAAAAACTGAACCAAGCAATTTCAAGACAGTTTTATTTTTTGAAATACATGCGTGCTGTATTTTGGAAGCTGTACCTATATACACCAACACACAGCAGTACTAACTGCACACAGTGACAGGACAAGTGCTCCACAAGTGCTTCTGCAAGCACTTCAAGTTTGCTGTCCTGTGTTTTGGGAAGTATGGAGGTGGATACCTGCTTTAATTGACAATGTGCAGGTGTTTCTTGGGTTCACACACAATTTGTTTTAATGTCGAAAAGAGCAGTCATGGCAAATTTGAAGCAAATGTGCAAAGAAAAAGCAGCACAATCAATGGAGAGCAACGAATTTCTAATACTTAACAAATCCTCTTTTTCTGAGATTAACAAGAAATAGGCTGGCAAGGAGAAACTGTGTTTATTTCCAATGCCTTTAAATTCTGAGACACATTTCTTTTTAGTCTCACTTGAAAAAAAATCGTGCAAAAGTAAGATACCCATTACTGATGCCATAGCTTGCTAACCCCTACCTCCAAAAGGAGTAATTTCACCAGAAGAGAAAACATTACATAGAGCAAGAGACTACACATACTGCAATGCAGCAATTTTGGAAACACCTTTGAGCTTTTTGTTTCAGAGATCCACAGCCCAATGAACTATTTAACAGAGGTTAACACAATGAAAACAATTACTGAATCTTCTAGCAGGAGAACATCAAACAAAAGTAGAGTTATTGTATTACACATGAATTAGCAAAACAACTACTAAGAAAAATAGGTTTGGGTAGTTATTTTTAACTCTGTATATTTTGAAAAGGGCAGGGAAAAAAGTGACCAACTCAAGAGGCCTAAAATATTGGAAATAATGTCTCAACTAGCATTAGTCTAGTCTGAAATGACTAGAGAAGCCTCAAGAAAGCTTTGGACAAGCTAACTTATACATGCAGAGAAACAAACCACATGAGCTCAATCCAAAAGGTTTATTGGATTGATATACAAATAACTGGTAATGAAGGTACATCATGAGGTTAAAAAAACTGAATTATACAAAGGACTCCGTTTCTTATTACTACTATTCCTTTTTTGCCACAATTTAAGTTATGTAAACTTGTCTAAATGACTAATTTTATCCATATGAATACAATATCAGATAAAAGGCCCCAAATCAGGACAGATCACATTAAATGTAAAAAACTGTCATTACATTTTCTTTAAATAAATTTATAGTATCATGTATTTCATGTCCATTCCAAATCCTTATATCCCAAAATATAACACACTTTTACCATGCTAAATTTAAATAATTTGGCATCGCAACAGTATTTCACCAGCTAGCAAACTACTCCTACCAGAAACTTACCTGGTTATTCTGGTCGGCGAGGTATCGCACCACAATTGGTAGCAGGTATTTGGAAAAAGCATAAGGGATTGAAGGTCTGTTTTCTTGACAGAACATAGCAATATGAGGCACCTGTTCCATCAGTTCTGCCCGCACTGTTGGCTCTGTAAGGGTCAAAACAAAACCAAAAAAAATGGCCCAATATGTTTACAAGCATGCTCCCAGATCCTTCAAGAGTAAGCTTCTTACAGCACTCTACATACAAAGTATGCTCTCAAGTGTTCATGTCAGTGTGTTTGTCAAGCTTCATTTTGACATCTTTTTACAAAACCAGATAGTACACTCTCTGCTGCTGAACTACTAAAAAGTCACATCTCACATTCTCAGTAAAGAAGAGGTGTAAGACAGCCAGCCACCAAACATTATGAGTATCAGAATGTGATGGTGTTCACAGGGGTCTTAAGATGAAGGAAGAGATGAGAATGTTGACTTCATGTTTCAGAAGGCTTGATTTATTATTTTATGATATATATTATATTAAAACTATACTAAAATAATAGAAGAAAGGATTTCATCAGAAGGCCAGCTAAGAATAGAAAAAGAAGGAATAACAAAGGCTTGTGACTGACCGAGACAGTCCGGACAGCTGGACTGTGATTGGCCATTAATTAGAAACAACCACATGAGACCAATCACAGATTCACCTGTTGCATTCCACAGCAGCAGATAATCATTGTTTACATTTTGTTCCTGAGGCCTCTCAGCTTCTCAGGAGGAAAAATCCTAAGGAGAGGATTTTTCAGAAAATATCATGGCTACATCAGAATTGTCCAAACTCCCTACGAGCATCACCTACTTCACAGAAACCTCCTATGCTGAAAGTCAGCCCAGAACTGGCACCACTGTGAGCAGAAGGAACTGAGGGAGAGTATGGGCCACGGCCTCTCAGGAAAGATCCCACTGAACAAGACAACCAGCCATAACCACAGATGCTGTTCTTCATTTTTTGCTTTTTAAGGCTACTGATGTAATTGTCAGATGGAAAAGGAAAGCATCTTTCCAGCTGCTTCTGCTAAACCTTTGAGATGTGTTTCTCACCAAAGTTGGTGATTATTTAAAAAATATTTAATTAAATTTTTAAATTCAAGAAATGGCACACTGCCTGGATGAATCCTAATCCCCACAGAATATGCACATATATCTGGGGGATGAGAGAAGAAGCAAGAGAAACAATACAGATGTAGATTCAATTCCAACTATTAGAAAAACAGATTCAATTTAAGAAGCAGGACCTTATTACGTGCCTAACTTCCCCCTGGGGATAAAAAAAAATCTGAACTGAGTACCTCTGCCCTTTCAGGATTTGCTGATATATGCAGTTACCACTGGTCAACTGATTACTTACAAAAAGACATAACATCAGTTACTCTCAAACTACACTAATTTGATTTAGAATATTTTAAATAATAAGATGTATGTGTCACAAGGATAGATACATATGCCTTACTGAATTTTTACCCAAAAGTTGTTCAGGTAAAAATGGTATAGCCTGAACCATCTTCCTTGGAATACTTGTAATTAACATGATTCACTAAAAATACAACCTTTTGTTAAACAGAAGCATGCAACATGCATTTGTATTTAACGTGGCAAATGTGTGCAGCACTTGGCTTTCTTGAACACTGGCTACAAGTGTAAACTCAGGTCTGAATAAAACATAACAAAGACAAAGCAAGTCCCCTGCTGCGTGCAGTCTTTTCTTCACTGAGAACAATGACAACAGAAAAGATCACTGCACACAAAGTAATTAAATGCCTGTGGGCTCCAGTTCCTTCACTATAGACTTAAATTACTTTTCCTATAGAAAAACATAACAAAATCCAAGTTGGGGGGAACCTTATAGATCATCTAGTTCCAAACCCTGGTGGTTGGGGCTCCACTAGACAGGTTGCTCAAAGCCCTATCCAACCTGGGCCTGAATACTTTCAGGGTTACTCTGGAAAGTTTATGAGTTGCTGAACAAGTTGCAAAATACAAAATGAAGTCTCAGACAAATCAATATCATATAGGTTTGCTGTTCATGACAATAAAGTTAAAAAGTCTTCCAATCTCTTCTGTATCTCTTCCCAAATGTTATCAGGAGCACACAGTAGAAAAACATTTTTGTTGAAACTTCAGATGTTCTGAAACATGTGCAGGTTGAACTCCATAAGCAATACTGGCATCCTGAAGTTCATATTGAAGAAGTCAGATCCTGAAGAACACTATACAAACTATGTGCAAGTTTTAGCAGATCTAACAAAAATTCACACCTTAACAAAATGCTGAACTCTAGTTTTGTGATCAAACACTCCATTTGTAGCACCAAAATATGCACCTGTAACTAGGACAAACTAATAGTTAATGAGATTATTGATTCTGAAAGTTGCAGTCGCCATATCATACTAATGCAAAGAAAGAAAATATTCCTATTGTAATAACTCATCTTTTGCTTCCTTATAAAAATTTGCCAGAGCAGTCCTTAGAACACGAGGAAGAGAAGGTGAAATTGTTCATTAGGATGAGGTGGTGTGGGGGGGTCAACCAAAGTAGATCAGGTGCTTTCAAGAGTCAAGTCAGCAAAAGTAACTGTTTTCTTCCTACATTTAATTCAATTCTGGTCCTTTTATCTGACAAGGCCTGGCTTCTTCAGTTCTGGAAGATGGGCTTGAAGTGTGCCTGAGAAAGGAGTTCTTTCACATGCCAACTTTGACACATCAATGTGGTTTTTTCCACCTGTGTGACAACCTGCTCAAAGGTAGCTGAGTTAAAGAAGCCTTGCACCCTCCATTTGCAACTGCCCAGTATCCACTGAAAGCAGAGCAAGAGATTGTCTCTGCAAACAGGCTCTACACAGCCCCTCTCCCAAGGGCAATTTGAAAAGGGTGTAGGTGGCAAACAGAGCAAAGTGAGTAACCATCAGGCTGGGCAAGGAGGACAGGAACTTGATGGTCAAGAAATGGGAACCAGTGCCCAAAGCCAGGGCTAGAGGAACTCATGCCCACCTTTCCTAGAAGGATGTTATTTCAAGACATGCCCAGGAAACGATCAATTGGCACAGGAGACTTACGTAACAATACTTATCCCTAGGGTCTTGTTCTCCCATCTTAGGACTCATGCCTTGTTTCTTGTAGCAGACAGAAGATGACTGGGGGAAGGGAGGGAGAGAGGGCAGAGGTCAAAGGAGATGGAGAGTAAGCAAAATCAATCTGACTGAGGCTGCATGCGTGGCAGCAGTTCTTCTTATATGGCTTCTAAATTTGCTTCGGGCAGTTCCCACCCTCCCGGACACAAAACCTGCAGCTTCCATTTATGCCAATGCTACTGTTCATGCAGCCAGACAATAAACCCTATCAAAGAACTGATCTAGCTGATGCAGCTTTTGCCTCACCACAGCAGCATAATTAAACAGCAAGAACTGGCACTTAATATTGATCTCCCTGGGCAATCACATAATTCCCTCAAGTAGCAGAATTGTCTGATGATGGAAGCAAGCAATGGTAAAAGAAGGTGCTAGAACTGAGGGAAAGAAGCAAAATATTGGGAAAGCAAATTTATTCCTCCTTCTAGTGTGAAGCTGTGCAAAATGTTCAAACCAGGCTCTTCACAGAGTAACTGCACACTACTCATTTGATTGCAGTCTGAACTGTCTTGATGCTGAAGAAATAGCTCTGCAATCAAAGACAACAAGAACGCTGTATTAAGTATATCAAGAGCCGTGTACATACTTTGGACACAAGGCACTCAAAATGGGGAGACTGTTTCCATACCTCTTTGACACCTCCAAAGTTTGCCTACCCACTGATAAAGAAAGGGCAACGCTCCCTTTCCCTAAATTGATGAGGTTTGCTGTGAAACAGGATTTATACATTTCTTTATGAAGCACTCCAGCAAGAGTGCAGGATGTACCAAAGCCACAAGATCTTTTTCCTTCAGAACAGGGTTTATCTATTATGCAGCACTTATGTCAGCTGCCTAACAATACTAACGACCTGCAGATGTAAAGTGAGCCCCTTTCTTCCTGAGCTACCAAGTCAGCTCTGGCTTTGTGAAGAACACGGGCAGATGAGATGATGCAATTAAAGATTTGAAACATTCATGCCCAGGAGTGAATTAGAACTGTAAAGTCACCTTAGTTCTTACATTCCCTAACTTTTAAGTACCCAGCTCTGGGATCTTTGTAAGGTCGATTCAAAGCAGCGAACAAGGAGGGCTGTGTAGGGAACTGGCTGTGTAACACAACACTGTAATTCGCCATCAAAAGGCGTTTGTGCTGTTCTGGGGAATTACTGCTGCTATGCAAGAACCTGAACCTTAAGCTTACCAATTTAGATAAGAGCTCAATTCTTCCAAAGGCTGAGGCATATGTTCCAGTGTGTACTGAATAGAGCCTAATCTTGCAGTCTGATGCAGTTACAGTAGAGCTTTTTTTTGCATTATGTTTCCTTAAGACCCAGGCAACAACGCCAAAAAAATCTACTGAAGTCAGAGTGCTTTCTTCCCTTCATCTATCCCTCAGCTTTGTCTTTAGTTTGAACAGGTGGCAGCTCCAAGCAGGGATTCCAGGAGGCTTCAATACATAACAGTGTCTGCCATTTCAGTTTAAACCTCCCTGTTGTTTAAAACCAAATTTACAGCTTGGTCATTGTGTTAGTTTTTTTTAGGTCAGCATTAATTTTCCTCATGGTAGCTGGTACGGGGCCATGTTTTTGATTTTTGCAGGAAACAGGGCTGATAAGGGATGTTTTAGTTATTGCTGAGCACTTAGACAGAGCCAGGGCCTCTTCTGCCTTTCACCCCACCTCACCAGTAATCAGCAGGAGACACACAAAGTGGGGATGCAGCCAGGACAGCTGATCTGATCCCAACTGACCACAGGGACACCCCAGACCATGGTGTCAGGCTGATCATATAGAGCTGAGGGACAAGGAGGAATGGGAGGAAGTTTGGAATGGTGGTGTTTATGGTCTCAAGTCACTGTCAGGTGTGATGGAGCCCTGCTCTCCTGGGGATGGCTGAACAGCTGCCTGCCCATGGGAAGGTACGAATTGCTCTCACTTTCACAGTGAAGAAGGCAGCTTAAACATTGTTTCCAGCACAAATTCAAAACATGGCCCAATATTAGTTACTATGAAGAAATAACTTACCTCTGCCAAAGCCAGTAGTTATCAACAGAGTGAACAGTGCACAGCAGTTACAAGTTGCTTTGTAAAGCATAAGCTCATCCAGCTGGGGAATATGTCTGCACCTCTGTGTTTTCTGCACTGTACAATACAGTCAAGGACCAGGCTTTCACACAGTATAAACTAACCAGGACGAGAATTTTGCTTCACGTCAACTTTCTATTTTAGGCAGTCTGGAAAAATCTCTGTACAGCTAAGTTCTACATAACATTTGCCTGGAAGAGTATTTTTCTGTTCAGCAGAGGAAGTATTTTTAAATGATCTTTTCAAACAACCTCTTGAAAGTACAAAGTCTATCTATTCATTAAAGTAGCAATCTACTAAAAAGAAACCCTGCAATCTGTTAAAACAAAACCTTTGAAAATAAATATTAATATAAAATACTAGATTTCCTTACTCATTAGCATTTTATTTCATTCTATCATATCTAGTGTATTATCTAGATACAGAATTACACTGAACCGAGTTTTAGGAATCAAGAAAAATTAAGAGAATGACAGAAGACACTGAAAATAGCTTCCATTTCTTCTGTTCATTAAACAATTTGGAAAAGAAGTTTCCAGAATAAAATGACACAGTTCTACCTCTCTTCATGTCCAGATCACACAAAACCATCAATATGTTCAAATCAGCATCTACAGAACCTGGGCAGACTTTTTTCTGCTTAAACAAACACTCAGTTTTAGTTATTTCACAAATGACCATTCAAATCAACATCCTAAACTGACTCTAAAATCATAGAAGTAATTAACTATTTCTTCTTTATCCATGAAAAAAACCATTTCCCCTAAAATCTGACACCATCTCATGCAAAGTGCCAGCATGCTCACTTGGCTACTCCTAGCACATACACATTTATAGATCAGCTCGGATCTATAAATGTCTAATGTTTATTTCAGCCCTGCTGAGGCTTTAGTTCACTCTCTATTCCACTTCAGCTATGAGGCAGTAAAGCACCACCATCAGCTGCATACTGAAAATTAAAAAGGGATTATTTTAGAACTGCACAGTGTAATACCAACTAATTGCTTCAGACCAGCTATTTATAAATCAAGTCATTACTCAGTGCCACCCCACAACTAGATTTATTTCACAATGCTTTATTCTGCAGCAAAGAACAGTATTTTAAAAAATGTCTGCTGTGCTTTCATTATCCCACTATGACCATTCTGAAATACAAGCAGCAGTGAACTTCCACTAGATTTGTGAGGAGCTGTAAGGTTTTTGTGTTGTAAAACTGTATATGAAGAACAACCACTGATGATGCTAAAGCTGCTTTAACTGACAATTTTTATGGAAGTTTTAAGGACACCTGAATATTAGTAATATTGCCCTTTGTTCTTACTAAGGGTTGTGAGCAACAGGGAAAGGTGTAAGTGCATGGCTTTGCATTAACACTTCAATTCAATAAAAGAGTAATTCACAGAATCACAGAATATCCTGAGTTGGAAGGGACCCAGAAGGGACCCAGAAGGATCATCAAAGTCCAACTCCTGGCCCTGCAGAGGACCACCCCAAGAGTCACACCATGTGCCTGAGAACATTGTCCAAATGCTTCTTGAACTATGCCAGGCTTGTGCTGTGACCACTTCCCTGGGGAACCTGTTCCAGCACCCAACCATCCTCTGCGTGAAGAACCTTGTCTTAATATTCAACTTAAACCTCCCCTGACACAGCTTTATCTATCCTCTTCTTTCCCTAAAAGAGTCTTCCATTTCCCTCTTTTTTCCTTCTTTCTACAAACACACGCATTCTCCCTTTTGATTTCTACCATTTCCCATTTCATCGTTCCCTCTGACTTTTCTACCTCTTTTGAAGATAAAATAAAAGCTCGACAAGTGGAAATACACTGCAACCAGAGCCCATCCCATTTAGCTTAGGAGTCCAGCAGAAAGGCTGATGCATGTGCTGCTTCAGTAGTCAGGCTCTTTTCTCCTACTAACCAGAAATGGATTTCACTACTGACTGGCAGAGCGAGAAGTGAAACACAGACTAATGAGCGAGGGAAAAGTCATCATTAGTCACTCATCAGATGCATGGAGAGGCAAAAGAAGTTTACATCAAGCTTAGGAGAAAATTCTTAGTGTAGCATGAGGTGGGAGACGAGGTAGGGAAAATCCTGGAACATGAAGATGGGGAAGGGAAGAAAATGCAGCTGGAGAAAGGCAAATATTATCGTTCCAATTAATATTGCTTACATATGAAGATTTTTGTTAAATTAAATGCTGCACTATGTGCTGTTTGACAGGTAATGTTGGCGTGTCTCAAAATACCAACAGCAGTAATTTAACCTACATTAATAAAGCCATTCAAGCACACTATTAAGTAATTAGGGTTGTGAGGCCATCCACATTAAGCCTGATTATAGAGCTTCAAAATTTAATGACCAATTAGCCTAATAATTGTTTTCAAAATCAGGTTGTTTTGGAAACTGCATTTACAAGTGATTCTTTGCAGTAAAGAGATTACTTTTCGTTCAGAAGAAAAACATCCTAGCTGGCTATATTCAGACAAATAAGCACCAGCCCTTCAGGATGTCATTTTATTTTCCCCCCATCATTTCTTTAAAAAGATATCTATGCATATCTATTTCATAGTAAGCTACATTACACAGGCATTTTAGGAACAAAGATAGAGACTTTCACTTTTAAAGAAACTTCAGAAAATAAAATTTGAAGCTTCTGAAGCCTCTTGCACACTAAGCAAAATGCCAGTAATGCAGTAATTCTGGCTGGGGCTAACTTTTAAAGCCAGTTAATTGCACTTCAGCACACAGTGATGAAATCTTGTATCATCTAAGCCACTCACAAGCTGATACAAAAAAAAAAAAAGTTTGAATTATGCTTATTTACTTAAGTCAATAACTCAGACATAAGGCCCTTGTTCAAGCTCTCACAAGCCTGTGGCCAGCGTACATTTGAAAATGAAGAAGACCCAGCTATCTTAATACAAAGATAAGCATTTTTTGATCTAACAAGGGTTTATGGGGGATAACTTAACATTTGCCAAGTACTAAGCTTACATGTCAAACTACTTCTTGGCTTGTATAGATTCAAAGACACCATAAAAAAATCTAAGTGAGAAATCATACCTAACATCCCTAAAGAAACAGAGAAATTACAAAGTGATTGAACAGCAGATTCAAAAGCATTACAAGGTATCTTTCTTAGCTGTCACTACTCTAGGAAACTTGGTGCCAAAGACAGCAGGGATGTCCAGTTTAGGACTGAAAAACACCCAAATTCCACAGCAGAATCACAGATTTAACAGCAACACCCAAGTACAGCAATGAAGACAAAAACAGAAGTCTTACAAATAACTCAGATTCAGAGAACAACTTTCTTTAGCAAGTAAGGGCCTTGGGGGCAGGGGATTATTCCCTAAATTCCACTGATGGGTTTCCTCCATGGAACAGCTGTTCTGTGCCATATACATACAAGAGCAGCACATGACAACAGGGCAGAGCAAATGCTCTGGTGGTGGTACTGGACATGAGCTGCTCCCAGTGCTGGCAGAACTGGGAGCAGCTCATGTCCAGTACCACCTGAAGGGGGTATTTTTTCCCAGTAGAAACACAACATTTTGATGTCGTGATTGATTTTAAGGCTACAAGTGTAAACTGGAACTAATTCATTACCAGGAGTCCAAATTACCCTGTCCAAACTGATACTATCAGGAGAAGGCACTCTTTATATCATTTGTATGTGCAGAAACAATGGTAATCAAAACTCTTTCACAAAATACAATTCACTACAACTCTACTCAAAGGGTCCAAATGAATTTCCATCAAAAGCTCTTTCTCTCAGATTTTTTTTTAAAAAAGCTTTTATAAAACCAGTTTTAGAGCTAATATTTACTTTTGCCATGATGCCTCAAAAAATGTGTCTTGGCTACCCAGTTGGAATCTCAATATATGTATCAATCATAGCAAACCATACTCACATAATTTTCTTCCATCCTACTATCATATTTGGACCCAGATATTTTTCTAGTAAAGAATATTTTTATTCCACATTAAAACAGTATTTAGCACAACCAAGATGACATTTAGGTTCTTAAAGTTTCATCACAGTAGATGAAGAATGAAAATTATTGGAAATTCTCCTGCTTTTAAACACAGAAATGGCTGTCTCAGCATAGCCCCAGCTTATTAAAAGGTATTAAAAACAACCAAAACAAACCTGAAAAAAGCTAAAAAAAAAAAACCCAAACCAAAACACCACAAACCCAAAGAATTTTAAAAAAACCCTGAGACTGATTGTTTTTCAAGCAAAGAACATGTCTGAAATACATCAACCCCACTACAAGATTTCTGAAAATGCAAGGTATTAACAGGGCAGAGCACTCTCTGGGCAACTTTAGAATAGCTGGTATTTCTAGTTCACTGCTGTACCTCTACTTTAGAAAACAGCATCAGTAGCCCAGAAACAATAGATGTTGTGTATCCTGGATATATTCTTCAATTCTAATCTCATTATACCAATTACTGTAAAAAAAAATTGGAAAAAAAATCTGACTTTCTGTGACTTGATTTGACAAGAGAAGACAAAGAGCTCCAAATGTTAAAAGAACTGGCATAAGACTAACAAGCATCAACAGTTAGAAATGAAAAGACTTGTACTTAGTCATAGATTAGTTTGACTTGCAAGTTTGTTTTTATTTTTATTTATTTAAACATTTAAACGTGAAGGTTTGACTCCAGGAGGGCTCTACCCATACAAATATCTTGCCCTAACCAAGCAAGTTAAAACACACAGGCACTTTTACAATGTTTTCTTATTCTAAATTCAGGGTCTTTTATGTTTTATGGACAAATTGGAAAAATAAATACTGTAAATGGAAAGAAGCAAGACAAAAATTAATAAGTCTAATAGTAACAACCTTAAACATACACACACAAAAAACAAAACCCCTGCAAACAAAACCAAAAAGCCAAAACAAAACAAAAAAATCCACTGTGCTCTAGTATGAATAATAGTCAAGCTCATATATTAAGAAGATACAAAGCAGATCAAGCTCCCTGTTGAATTTTCACATGGTTTAAAACACAAGGCTATTCTAATAACCTGTCTTACCGAAACCAGCCAAGTCCAATACTGCAACTGCTCGAGGCACAAGACTCACAGTTAAGTTTGCAGAAATTTAATTTGTGGGGCAGCTGCAGAATCCAGCACTACTAGTTTGGCAGATCTGAGACAACTTCTACAGTGCAGGAAAAGCCTGAACTGCTGCTTTTACTGACGCTGAGAAAATATCAGCTCTGACTAAAAATGTACCCCACCCTCGTTAAAGGCAACAAATTGATTTGAGCTCAACTCTTGGCTTCCACTACACTTCTGCCTAAATAAACTTCAATTTGACACACTTAGTTGGTCACCAATGAAAAGCCTAAGGCTACAAGTTGCTGCAAGAGGCCATTTTCCCTTGGACACATCTGTCCTATTTTCTAAACTGAAGAGGAGCTTCAGAAAGTGTCTGATGCTCTAAACTATTCACAGGGCCACACAACCAGGCAACTGTATATGCAGATTTCAGAAGCAGAGCTTTTCTAGGAAAGCACTCTATAAACAGTAGCACGCCACTCTTCTCAATTAAAGACACATTTTATTTTAAGTGAATAGTGACTTTTTTTTCCTTTTTAAAAAATCCTTGGAGAGGTACTCAATACAATTATGTAATGCTTACAACAGGCTACTTTTCCTGGCTAAACAAGGACATTCCCTCAGAAAAATAAAACCATGCATTTTAAATTAAGACAGTAGTGACAGAATAACAGAAATCAGCAGAATATATTTTTACCCTTGGAAAGCATTATCTTCTGCAGTTCCAGAAGAAGTGAGAAAAACTAACAGACATTAAATAGAAGAAACATTTTCTTCTCATTCAAGATTTAATACAAATTTATCTTCATAGCATACCAACAATTAAAAAAGAATGACCAGATCTTTTCTGATGTTCTGCTGCTAGATTTTCTTCCTTCTGGTATGTCAACTGTATCTAGCTATGTTGAAATCAAGCCCTTAATTCTTTCTAGATAATTTTTAAACCAAAATTCTGCCACAGCTCTGTCCACTTCATTTTTCCCTTCATGCACTTCCCCATGACTTTTTAAGCACTCCCTTTCTTTCACATTTGTTTTTAATTTTTCTCTTGCTTTTGCCTTTTATTCTAAACACTCAGCAGTCTCAATATATTGATTAGCAACAGACACACTGGATCTACAGAGCCTTCCTACTCATTGCAAAGAGGGAGCACAAGCAAGCTCACTACACCGGATTTTACAAGCAGACTTTTGGCATCTTCAGGGATCTGCTTGGTGGAGGTACCATGGGATAAAGCCCGAGGGAACAGCTACACAAGAAAGTTAGTTAATATTCAAGGATCACCTCCTCCAAGTTCGTGAGCAATACATCCCAACAAAGAACTAGTCAGGCAAGAACACTGGGAGGCCTGCATGGATGTACAAGGAGCTCTTGGACAAACTCAAGCAAAAAAGAGGAAGCCTGCAGAGGGTGCAAGCAAGGACTGGTAGCCTAGAGGGAATACAGAAAAATTGTCCGAGCTGCCAGGGACTGGGTTAGGAAAGCTAAAGCTTTAAAGGATTAAAACTGGCCAGGGATGTCAAGGGTAACAAGAAAAGGTTCTATAGGTACAGCAGTGATAAAAGGAAGACTAGGCAAAATATGAGTCCTCTGTAGAAGAAAGAGGGAGACCTGGTTACCCCAAACAAGGAGATGGCTGAGGTACTCAATGATGTTTTTCCCTCAGTCTTCAGCGACAAGTTCTCCATCTGAGTTCCAGAAGGCAAAGGAAGGGATTGGGAGAATGAAGAACTGCCCACAGAAGAAGATCAGGTTCAAGATCATCTCAGGAACCTGAAGTTGCACGAGTCCACAGGACCTGATGCAGTGCATCCACAGGTCCTGAGGGAACTGGCAGAAGGAGTGGCTAAGCCACTATCCATTATATTTGGGAATTGTGGCAGTCCACTGAAGTTCCCACCAACCTGAAAAGGGAAAACAAACCCCTCATTTTCAAAAAGAGAAAAAAAGAAGACACAGGGCCATCTCACCTTGGTGCCTTAGCAAGACCATGGTGCAGCTGCTCCTGGAAACTGTGAGAAGGCACATGGAAAATAAGGAGGTAATGTGTAAGAGCTAACACAACTTCACTAAGGCCAAACCACTCCTGGCAAATCTGTTGGCTTTTTACAATGGGGTTAAAGTGTTGGTGCATAAGGGAAGAGCAACTGACCTCATGTACCTGGACTTATGCAAAACATTTGACACTATGTCTTTAAGTCCTTGTTTTTAAATCAGAGACACAGATTTGGGAGATGGCCACTCAGTGGATAAACAGCTGGCTAGATGGTTGCACTCAAACAGTTGTGGTCAACAGCTTGATATTCACGGGGAGACCAGTGACAACTGGAGCTCCTTAGGGGTCAATATTGGGTTCAGCATCCTGGTGGGTGACATGGACAGTGGGATGGAGAGCACCCTCAGCAAGTCTGCCCACTACACTAAGCTCTGTGGTGGGACTGACATGCTGGAGGGAAGGGACAGCAGCCACAAGGACCTTTACGCACCTGAGAAGTGTATCCATGTGAACCTCATGAATTTCAACAAGGCCAAGAACAAGGTCCTGCACCTGGGCTGGGACAAACCTTGGTACCAATGCAGGGTTAGTAGAGAATGGATTAAGAGCAGCTCTGAGGAGAAAGATTCAGAGGTGTTGGTTGATGACAAGCTCAACACGACCCAGCAACGTGCAGCCCAGAATGCCAAACACATCCTGAACTGCATCAAAAGCAGCATCGGCCAGCAGGGCGAGGGAGGGGATTCTGCTCCCCTGCTCTGGTGAGACACCATATGGAGTGCTGCATCCAGCCCTGGGGATCTCAAGATAAGAAGGATGTAGAGCTGTAGCAGCGAGTCTAGTGGACGGTAATGGAACTGCTCAGAGAGATTGAGAATCTGTCCTATGAGAGAAGGCTGACAGAGCTGGGGCTGTTCAGCCTGGAGAAGAGAAGGCTCTTGGGAGACCTTACTGCAGCCTTCTGGTACCTAAGGAGGCCTGAAAGAGAGCTGGAGAGGGACTTTTTACAAAGCCAGGTAAAGCAGTAATGGCTTCAAACTGATAAGCAGTTATGGCTTCAAACTGAAAGAAGGCAGATAGCAGAAAGTCTTCACTATGAGAACGGTGAGGCACAGGAACAGGTTACCCAGAAGCTGTGGATGCCTCATCCCTGGAAGTGTTCAAGATCAGGCTGGATGGGGCTTTGAACAACCTGGTTTTGTGGAAGGTGTCCCTGTCCATGGTAGGTCCCTTCCAACCCAAACCATTCTCTGATTCTATATTTGCATCTTTACCAATTCTTGCTGCTTCTCTTACCTGCACGCCTGGTTGCCCAAAAAGGTGCAAAGGAACAACTTCAGCATTTAAATTCTATCAAAACTTATGAGAGTGTTGCACAGATGGTTTCCAAGTTTATTTTCAAGGCAAGAAACAAATATCGATCTACAAATCTAAAATAATCATGCAGATCTTTTGAGTAGCAAAAGTAAATAATAAAAGTTACTAAAAAATGTACTATTGGAAAGCTGCAGTCCTACATTTTGAAGGGGTGTAAATCTGTTGATGAAAACAGTAAGGAAAAAAGTCATCTTTGGGGGATGATTAAGAAAAAATAAATGTTACACTATTTATTGAATTTGCAGAAGCCTCATTTGAATATTGGAGAAAGAACATACTGCTTCTGTGCTAATCACAGGTTTACAACCTCTGATTTTCCCCCATCAACCCAGTAAAATGTTTAGTGCTACCTACCTGAATCATCAGCTAATCTGCTGATTCTCTCCAACACAGCAATACAATCTCTCTCATCATCACTGACTTCCTTCAAAGTGTCCAGCAAACTTCGAGCCACCATTTGCCTAGTTTACAAGAAAGATTAAAAAGAAGCATTATTTGTGTCCAGAAATACAGCTAAATCAAAAAGTTGTGAATCAGAGAAATTTCTTACACCAAACAGAATTTTATATATATTCACTTAAAATTCAATTTATAAATTATAGTAAGTTTAGTTAGCCCTGCTTTGGGAATTCTTACTTCTGATATCTGGCATAATCTTAAAGAATTGTAACCTTTAAATATAACATTAAAGTATCCCTTTCATTTACAAGGATAAGAGAAACCAGCCACCAAGACCAGAAATAGTAATCATCTTCTAAGTGGGCAAACAGGAGCTGAATGTTAGGAAGTCAGAATCAGCCTTCCATCCATCCTCATCTGTGACGTCCTTAACTTGTTCCATACAAAGCAAAGTAACACTAGTGTCATTAAAATGTTTTTAAATAGAACTCTGAATTTATTTCAGAAAAGCATGAATACTCAAGCCAAAGATTTTCATACCAATGGTGCTATAGTTGACATTTAAACCAATGGTGGTTGACATTTAAAAGTCAAACTTCATTTGAATGCTATGGGTATGTACTGTGAAAATAACATGTACTACCCAACCCATGTGTACCTGAGACATACATTAAGCAAAGCAGAAACATTAAAAAATATTAAATAAGTCATAATCAACTCAGTTACTACTTCAAATGCACAAGAAAATTTTCTATGGATTAATTTATGAGTGATGAGATATAGTCAGATTTGGGATTTTGTCCTCCAAGGTTCTGTCATAGCCTGTGCTACAAAGTCATACCCATCAGGTACCTAGACAGCCCTGAATGCAGCTGGGAATGTGTGGCAATCAACCTTTCTCCTGAAAAACACCCTGCAATGGCATAACTCTTTTCTTACCCCACTGGATAACATGGGTCACATGTCAGTGCAGAGAGCTAGCAGAATTATCCCTGGATAATGGAATCGGAATGGGCCAAGGAACAGTGTCCAAGACACTGGTAGATCTGGTAATGCCCTGGAGCAACTCAACAAAACACTGAAGTAGCAAGTGTCAGGTGCCAGGTAATTACAGAAATGAAGGACAGAAACACTCCTAGGATGTAGCCTAGGTAGAAGCACTGCTGACAAACAGCAGTGCTGTAGACAAGAGCAGAGGCATACCTAAACTTTATTATGTTCACTACAAGCAGTGAACGTGAGCAGTGGTCAACAACTTACAAGAGAACAGATGGTTACATTCCTAGTGCACAAGGGAAGCTCAAGAACTTCACAATTCCATGCAATCAGAGAAAGGCAGGAGGTTTCCATGAATTCCCAAAGCTAAGCACACATTTTCTCCTACTGAAAATCAGTAATTTAAATATTGCACATTGGCCAGTTGCAGAACTATTTTAAATTAAACTGTTTTGACATACAGATGTATAAAATCTTCTAAAAAAAACAAACTGAAGAAACCATTTGCCTTTAATTAATTTCTTCTCCCTCACTCTTTTCAACTTGACAGAAGTACATCTCTCAGCAGAGACCTTGATACGCAGTTAAAATTCAGCCATAAAAACCCTAACAGAGGGAAACAGACTGCATGACACACTAACCTAGAAGCAGAGTTGACTTGGTCTTTTTAAAGGGCTGGACACCTCTGAAAAGAGAAGAGGAACAGATGAAGCAATTTCATAAACCAGCCTGTGTGGACACGTGTCTCCTACATATTTAATGTAGTCTTGGAAAGTGAGAGACAAGTCAACTAACCCACTGAGTCTCAGCAAGTGAGGAACCACAGCAAACAGCACTACTGCCAAGATGTGCTTTGGTCTGAAGAGAAAAAGCAGCAATAATTCCTCATATGAAATGAAGGAACTGTGTTCAGGAACTGCCTCACTATTCAAATAGATTTATTGGTGAGTGCTCTACACTTCCGAGCCTTCTTAATGAGGAATGGAAGCAAGTTCAAGGCAATAAAGATTAAAAAAAACCACAAGTGATTTTAACACAAAAAAAAACCAAAAAGAGACAAAAGCTAAGCTCCAAACTGCACCAGCAACTAGCAATTGGTTTTTAAAGCAAGTAGCAAAAAGGAATCATCATCCTTGTATGTATGTACACACACCAGTGCTACCAGACACAAGAAGACTCCATGTTTCAGGGTGATGGCTTTGGCTTTCTGCTCAACATGTACTCTTGCTGCAATGTGATGTTGGATTATTAAGACATATCCTAGAGATGCTTCTCAAATCTGAAGGCTGCTTCTTCAATAATCACACCACAGCCAGACTCCCACTTGCCTTATTTTGCCAATAAACAATTTATTGTAATATTTGTCAGGTTCCCCTCCATTCTCATAGGCAACATCTGTGGTGCTCATGAGCAACACCTAAACCAGTAAAAATGTAAAACATAACATACTAAAAGTTGTCACAAAGCAAAACCTTCCACCATTTGGGAAGCTGTTAAAGGATTCCCTACTTCTCTCTCTTTCAGTTAACCTTATGAGAAATCTTACATATTTAAACAAAGAAGATATTGCTATTTCCAAGCCTCATCTCCTGAAATTTTTTAGGACACAGACACTGATTCATTTCCATCTCAGAACAAATGGCTGAGAAATCATGAGCACTCAAAGAATCCACTTAAAGGAGACTAGACTTTTGCAGCAGTTGTTAAAAATCCCTTCACTTTAATCATTCAATATAATCACAGACTGCAAATATGCTGCATAGGTAGACCATTAACCAGACAGAAAAGGATAATAAAACCAAATGCAAAGAGAAATAATACCTAAAATGAAACTTAAAGATTAAAACCTGCCATACCAAAAGCAAATTCATCCAATTAAAGGGGGAAAAAACATCTTACCCTAATTTACCCAGATTCAATGATTATGTTTCAAGAATTTGGAATGTGTAATATGAAGCTCCCACAGAAATGCAGGTTCCAGGTCACAGAAACAACTGAAGCATTATTAACTCAATCATAGTATTTTAAAACTTTTAAACTACTCATTAGTAATTGGATGTGCTGATACCATACTAAGACATAAGAATAAATGAATGTAATTGAATTAATCTTTTTCATATTAAATGCTCCAGTTCCTCTGCTTAGCAGAAATCCCTCCTATTATTCTGAGACTGACTAATGCTGAATCATCAGAAACTGACTGCAGTAGTCACTATCATTTATTGTGATCTAAGTGCTACTCAGTTATACCATTAATAATTATCATTTGCTATTTCCTGTATTTTCTAATGCTACATAACAATAGGCCTACAAAGAAAGCTAGGATTAAAAAACATGTTTGTACCAGCAAAAATAATCCAAACAAGCAAACACAGGGGAAAAAAAAAAATCAGGAAAAACTAGTTAGTCCGACCACCTTTCCCTGCAGGAAAGCACAGGGTGCATAAAGCTGGACAGAGCAATTAAAAGGATTCCCACTTTATGCATGCCCATAACCAATACAATCCATACTGAGAAATCACCGTTTTTTCTTAGGTGGGCAAGTAAGATACTAGGAACAGCACTGCTGGTTAAAATTCAAGATACACAACTTGAGTTTCTGAAGATACACAACCTGAGTTTCTGAGTTTGTTCTCCTTCCTACTTGCTTTTATTACATAATTGTCACCTGGAGACCTGAACGCTCCTCTTCCCTCCCTCCCCATGAAAAGTGAAAACATGCAAAAACTCTCTCCTGGTAGTATAACTGTCAATTTCATCTTAAATTGTAAAATACAGCAATTTTGGATTTTGGGAAAAAACAAAATTTGAAAATGATGCATATTTCAGAAGTTATATGTGCATACAGGTTTATGCAGGTTATAACAAGAGAAACCATTCTGCAATTTTCAGCTTTGATTCAATGGTATGTTCACACATGTAGTGTGGAATTTTAAGTACAGTTCACGTGACTTAAGTTAAGAACAGGGCTAAATCCTTTCCAAACCCAGGCCATGAACAACAAAACAGAGGCTATCCTATTGGGTGGTTGATCACAGACTTTGCTTCTGCATATTACTGTATTAAGAATTCAGCATTAAAGCAAACACACTTCATTAAAAGCTTACTTGAAGCCCAAACTAAGCCATGTTCAAATAAAATACCAGAAAATCTCAATGTTGACATATTTTATACATTTCTGTGATCATGTTACCATTTACAGTTCCAATTAAAATAAACTATGGGCTTGAATTTCTCCATTTGAGTGCAGAGCGTCTGAGAGCAAGGGGATCAGGTGGGATGTGTGTCTGTCTGAAGTATGCTACAATACCTGTGCTTTTAAATGAAACAACCATCTCAGTGGCATCTCATTACAGAAATAAAAAAGGGGAAATGCAGAACACAGTATTAACTGGGCAAGTTCACTTTCAATAACCAGAAGCAGCAATACTCAAGTTGTAAACTACAGATGAGATTGACAGGAGAAAGCCAAGAACTTTATTTCAGAATCAATCTCTTGGCTGTTCATTATGCTCTCCTGACCGTTCATGAAGTATTTTCTTAAACTTACTTTCACACAGAGTTATGGACGGAGTTTACGATCACCTTACAGTCCTGTGCCAACAGGAATGTTAGCATCTGCAAAAAAACCTAAATTATGTTCTCCAATTAAGGAAGAAGTTCAAGAAGTCCTTTACTACAGTTGCTTAAAAGGTGAACTAATGTTTTTCTGTTATCACTAATATTTTGCTCTCTCTAAACAGGAGGCGCATGAGCAAACAAAAGGAGGGGTGGAAACTGAAGTTTCATAAAGGTGCTGGGTTTTTTGAAATTATTTGTATTCCATGCAAATTAACTTCAGTCAGATTTGAATCAGATGAATAGTTTGCATACCATTAGCCAGACAGACATTTAAAAAGCATACCTGTTAAATATGTTCTCACTTGCAGCGTACTTGTCCAATCTTCCCAAAGGCGTCAACATCTCATCTTGTGAGACAAAGTCCAGGGCTGAAGGTATAATAATCACATCAGACTCTGAGCTGTAGTCATCCACACCAACTATCAGAGACATCAGAAATATTCCTTATAATCACAGTAGTTTGACACTAAAATGATGTCTGTTGTTGGTCTGAAATACAGAAATCTAGGCAAGGTCCCATTGACAACATATTTAGTAACTGCATCACATTCTCCCACCACCTTCCCCAGCCCCCATGAAGTCTTTTCTATACAAGTGTGACTGATGATGTATAAATGGATTTTGAGTCATTTTCTCTAAGTTCCCAAGTAAGATTCATCACTAAACTTCCTGAGTATTTTTATACCTTATATTTTTCTCAAGCAAATTACTTTTATCCAATTGTAAAGTCAGCTTTTTTTTTGAAGACACAAACTCAAATATGATAGCTGCAAGTAGCCCAAAGTTTATACAACATGATCTAACAGACCAAAAAGACTTTGTTCTAAAACAGAAAAATCTAAACTAAGCATGCCAAAAAAAATCAGAGTGTGTTGCTAGATCTGGCTACCAAATAAAATGGGCACAAGTCACTTCAATTACTGCATAACTATTAACCAGCAAATCATCAGGGAACTTCATATACATTTATCAACATAGAACCAAAGAAGTGGAAAGAAGTCCAATCCTGTTCTGCAGAGCTACTTAAGAATGAAGATTTGAATTACCACTTTTTAGTTTCTGTATGCCCTCAAAACTGCTCTAAAACTCAGTCCCATAGCAAACACACACTTCTGGCTGCAAATGAGATCACCTGTTGGAAAGGTCACCTCCATTAGTCCTGAAAACACAACACAAAAGTACACTACCTGTACTCTTCAGTCTATCCAAATCTCCCTAAAATGCCTTTTCATAACTTGCAAATAGAGAGGATCAGAATGCGGACCTACAAGTCCAACAACAACTTTTTAAAAATGAACTCTACAAAATGAAGAAAAAAATATTATTGTCCTCTACCTTCCACACAATTATGCTGTGCTATATAAATTGCTTACCAAATAGTGTGTCATTATTTTCAACATTCAGAATACATAAACAGTTACCACTGCCTGAACATCTTCCTTACTGTACTTCAAATGTCAAAAGACAAATACTGAGCTCTGTGAGAGTTATATTTTTAGTCATAAACTAAGGTAATGGCACCCTTTTAAAAACTAAGTAATTCTCCCATTTTCTACATAGGGAATCCATGGACATCAACTGATCCTGTCCTTGCACAAAAGACCAGATTTTGCAGTTGCTGATAGGACATGAAATTCTTGCCAGAAATCAAATGAAAAAGTGATGGGGAAAGAGCAAGAGTGTAAGAACAATCTAAGAGATGGGAGAAAGGAAGAAAGTGAACTAGGAGCCAAAGGAAATGGAAGAGCAATCTGAGAAGGGGAATTAGTGGTGTTAGATATTTGTAAGGTAGAGGATAGAATAACGAACTGCAGGGGGAGGAAGGGAAGGCTGAAAAGAAAGATCAGCTGCCAAAAGCTATTGCAACACAAAGGGAAAGTGTTTAGCAATTCCAGGTTTACATAACTGTTTGAACTTGTGTTTGGTTTGGGTTTGTGGGTTTGTTTGGGTTTAATTTTTGTTGTTTAGTTTGGGCTTTTTGCAAGAATCTGTTTTATTTTCACAGGAAGTGGGAGGCGAGTAAAAATGAACTCATAGCACAAGCTAGGACTTTATGCCAGGTTAAGTTAACTAGGAACAGGCTACGTCCTTTCACAGGCTCACAGGCCTTTAATTCAACCTACAAATCCAACTGAAAGCAAGGATTTTTCTGTGTTTCTAGTTCTGCCATCTCACACCTAGACTATTTCAGTGGAAGAGATCTTCAACTATCATCCAGTCCAACTGCCCAACCACCTCAGGGCTGACCAAAACTTAAATCACTTCCTTCTCCACTTCCCATTCTCAGGAATCTACAGAAAGTGATGAAGTCACCCCTCAGCCTCTTTCTCTCCAAACCAGACAGTGCAGTTACTTCTATGACAGGGTCCTATTTTTCTATTTCAGTGTCTGTTGATCATACTGTAAATTTAAAAACATAAATTAAAGAAAGTATGTCAAAATACCAACATAAAAATAACCATACTGCTGACAATCGTTACTTAGCTATCAAACTCATGAATACAAAAAAATAAAATGCTGACCATTACACGCACCACCAATTTTACTCACTCAATTTCCCTGTTCCCAACCTCAGCCTTGTTCTATGTTCCTCCTTTTACCCTCTAAATTTATTTTTCTACAGTTTTTGCCTCATGAAACCAGTCAAGTCAATCCAACTGCTAAACCACTCAATATCAGATGTAAATATCAATGATAAAAATATGAGCATCTGCTTACATTTTATCTGTTTGATGTCTCCTACTAGTTCAAACTGTGAGTTGTGTGGATTTTGCTCTGCTGAGTTTATGAATTGTAAAATTAGGCTTAGCACTACATTGAGCTTGATATGCCTCTGCTACCAAACAACATTTATTATTTAAATAATTCCAGCATCTCAGCTCATAGTCATAGAAGAGATCATTCAAATGACAGCATCTTGATTAACACAACTATAATACAGGGAAGAAAAGGGTGGTAAAAATAAATCAATCAGCACATGAAGTATTACAGTTCTAGTAAAGTGCTGTTACACTACATACTTATTTTCACTTTCACAACACCTGTACAAGTCAAAAGAGACAGTCCATTCTAACAAAGAACTCAACATGGACTAACAAAGAATTCCAACAAAGCCCCTCACATGGATGCTGGTCTTCAACTCGCCACAAACATCAATCACCAGCACCTGACCACTCCTCATCTAAAATGCATAAAGAACATATTTTGCATTATCAATTAACCAAGTCACTGTGCTGTTCCCTCCACATTACACCAAAACAGTGACCAAAAAGGTTGTTAACTGAATATTGCCTCTTCAGCCCTACTCTGCTTTCCACCCAGCTTTGAGCACTTGACTAAGCACCACAGGACCTTCTGTGAATTTTACCAATGCAAGCCACACCCCTAGACAACACAAGTGTACTGATTTTGGCTGGGACAGCAATAAAGTTCTCCACAGTAGCTTATATGGGGATACTTTGCACATTTCCAACTTATTCACTGGGAGGGCATCATGAGGAATAGAAAAGGCCCTGACAGTGTTTAAGCCCTGTCTTCAACAGTAACTAATACATCAGTGATTTATCAACACTGTTTTCAGCACAAGTCCAAACCATTGTCCCAGATAAGGTACTATAGAGAAATTTAAACTCTATGCTGGTCAAAACCAGTACAAATTCTGCTTAATTCAAATGCAGAACACACAAATTTCTTCCCGCTTCAGAATGCAGAGCAGGTAACAGGGCCATGTACTACTTATCTACTGCAGAAAAACTGTGGGTCAATTTTCTTATTTTTCTCTACTTTTTCAAACAGGTACAAGTCTGGACCAAATCCACAGAAAGCATATAAGCTACAAGACACCACTGGAAACTAATGCTAGTGCAGAGCCTTTACTACCTTCTAATCTGGTCTTACATGCTCACATGTAAGCATGCAAAAGTAGAGCTAAACAGGAGTTTCCATCAGAACACTCTATCCCAGGAGCTCAAAGCCACTAGTGGTGTCAAGAGGAGAAACAGCAATTGTACAATGATGTCAAAAGCAATCACAGTGCTTCTATTTCCATACATTCAAGTACCAAAGCAGAGCAAAATGAATACACTCATAATTTATCCAGACAAAGTTTTCAAGTTTCTCTTCAAAACTCTACACAATGACTGCCAAACACAAGGAAGCATCACATAACAAGACAGGCACCGCCTTTTGCTTCCATGTCTGACTGCCATTAACTTCTGTTGTATCACAGAAGCCAAGTAACTTCTCCTCTGTGCACCTTCATTTTCCTATCAAAACATTTGAGTGTTTTTTTGTAGAAGTTGCTCAAGCTTGTCTATCTATCTTGCAGCTGGTCCATACTGTACTGTGTGAAAATATATATTAACATTCCCTGCTTTACGCTCTCCTGTTTCCCCTAAGCTCCCCTCGTTTTATGGCAAGGATACAATAATGTGACAGAGTTATTAACTAATGTCAACTATACAGCAATCTTGCTGAGGCAGACTACATTTAGGGGTGCTTAGTCAACCACTGCCAAGCTTGGCTGAGCATACAACAAAACAGAGGTCCATTTAAACTCAGTCCCCTATAAAACCACAGCCTCTAGGCCAATTTTCAAGGTAGTTGGTTTTTCTACTACATATCTCACCCTCATAGTATCTTTCACAAAGGTCTCTCATGCTGAATCTTTTACAGAGAGGTGCACAAAATCACATTTGAAAAACCTAACTACTGTTTTTTCTTATTTAATAATGCAGAAACAATTCTCTACTGTAGACTGTTCAGTAATGAGGCCTATATGTATTCTTCTTGTTCTTCCGTATTTCCTATGAGCCCCATGGCAGAAACATATTCTTCTTTGTTTTGGCATAGAAACTCAGTGACAAGAAGTCTAATAAAAAAAATAAGCAACTTTCAATTCTGAAAGCTGAAAAACAAACAGCTTTAAGGATTCAAGATTTCCAACTAATATTAACAGTTCTCTCATTTTATCTTCTGTATCCCCAAAGAGTTCTCATGATCTACTGCAAAAACTATGTGGCAGATATATCTACTAAAATGGACAAACTTTTATTCAATTTTAGTATAAGCTACTTATTATGCTCTACATCAATTGTTATCATATCTATATTCAGGATAATACAGCACTTATATGCAGAAAGAACTGAGTTCTGTTCTGCTGTTCAGGCAAGTAATTTTTCTGCTTAACTGTAAAGCAAGAATTGTAATCTTATGAGCCCAGACATTTGATATCATGACCACAAAATAGCAGCAGCAGGTTTTGTTCTAAATTATTGCCCTCCATACTACAAGAGAATAAATCCACCTTAGGTTCAGACTTCTGCAAAACACAAGTAGTATTCTCAGCCCTTCAATATTGTAAACACATTCATTTCTATGTAACTTTCTGTAAGAAACATCATATTGATTCTGATGTGCTGCAAAGTGGTGTTTCTTACAGAAAGTAAGAAAGTTTCTTACAAAAATTCACCTCACCATGAGCACTAATGCATGAGCATCTGCATTTGCTCACATCTGAACTCACTACTCTTAACGCTTTCCTACTGCATGATGTCCCAGCTCCGGTTCTGTGGTGACAACACAGACCAAAGCATCAGTGACATTATTTCAGATTAATTTGCTACCACATATTTATTGCACTGCTTCAGTAACATTAACCAACAGCTACTGCAATGGCAATCACACAAATTTTACAAAATGTGTAGCTTGTCATGCTGAATTCTACCATATTGTCTGCACCATCCAGGCATCACTCACTGGTCATCACAGAACCCACCATCACAAAGCAGGAGCTGTTTTTTCCATGTTTTCACTTAAAACCTACTTTCTCTGTTTTCCTCCTGCTGCAGTCTGAGACTGAAAATGCAACTGAGAAGCCACAACATGTATTATTCTACTTGGCAAAAGTCACCACTGCAAGCGATAATGTTAGATTCCAGCCCACCTACCATATTAGCAGAAACAAGAACCACCCTTCTCCTTCTGTGTTTCTCCCCTAAATTAGCCTGTCAAACCATGGAGCACTATCAGACTTGAGCCTCTTATGAATGTCAAGTTACTACATCTGTATGCACAGACTTTGTTGTCTGAACTCCAAGTTTAGCAGGACTGGGTTTGGGGGTTGGGCAGAAGGAGTAGAGAGGAAGGAGCAAGGAAGAAGATAAGAAAGGTGGAAATGCAAAGCAGCTCTGACGCAATTACCACATTAGCCCCTATGCAGCACTTTGATAGCAGAGCTTGCTAACAGCTAGAAGCACAGACACAGCAAACTCTTTAAAATAAAGCTTCAGTAAAGGTTTGAGGGGCTAGGGATGGGGAGCACTTAGCAGATGAAAGACACAGGAATCAAAAAATCAGCAGCTGTTTGCACACAAAACCGATGCAAGCACGACACAGCAAATTTTAAAGACCCAGTCATCTAAATGTAACAGGCCATGCGAAAATTTTTATTTAGCAGAGGCCTTCACAAAAAGATAGCTATCAAGCTGCTACAGGAGCTGTATTTCTCATCAAGCATCAGAGGAAACAAGGGGCAATACAAAATTCTTTAAGTAAGGAGAAGAGGTGGAGCTATACACAAGTTTGCTTCTTTCAGGCAGCAAGCAGCATTGAAAATCCTGATTTGCTCGCAACAAAAAGGAATAGTTCTCTCTCATATTGCTCACTAGTCATCTATTTGCACAACAGCTGAATGCACCTTCTACCAATTAACAGTTTGACCTGCAACAAATGCTGCTCCAGAGGAAACTGAAACAAAGAGAAGGACATCCAAGCTACCAGTTAAAACAATCAACAATTTATATTCTGTCTGCCTATTTCCTGTAGGGAGCATGTCACGCCCATCACCAAGGCACTCAAGTTCCCTGCCATTTAAGTCCCTGTCTTCTATCCCTTCCAAACAACTGCATGCACTTAAGAATTGTGGAATGAGGTTGGAATGAAGAAAAAGCCAGCTACTGCAAGTAGGAAGCTCCTCTAAGGTACTTTTTTCTCCTCTACAAGGTCATTACTGTGAAAGAAAGCTACCCCTTTTCTCTCTGCAGAGCACTGCTGTACATGGGATTTTTAACTGATCTCATGACTGACAGAGAATTTTGTAGCACTGGGAGGAAAATCCTACTTCCACCTTCAACCAACATGCTCTCTCTGGTCCTACCACAACAGGACATTGTGCTTGGGGCCATGCTCAAATTCTGCCACACAACTGGGTATCTGGTACCCACAATACCACCAAGATCAAACTATATGTGCCTTAACATTGGACTAACTAAAAGGAAGAGAGACATGAAGCAAGCAGCTGAAGCTCAAACACTCCAAAGACTTGTGCAAGCTTTGCAATGCTTGATGTGACAGCCTGAGTTACAATACATCAGCTACCAAGTGTTGTTCCAGTGTGCAGGGACTTTGACAGCATCACTGCAGTAACTAAAATACACTTACTTGGGCTAAACGCTGCAGAGAAGGCAAGCCCTACAACTGGGACATCCATAAGCTATAAAACATGGCTTTGCAACATAAATCCCTTCCAACTTTCAAACTGCACTTTTCCTCTCTCCACTTAAATCCCAGACAAAGTTCTTGAGACACTGCTTGACAGCTTTCAAAACCCTAGGTGAGATAAACATCTGTGTTTCCTGGGCATACAGAGAAATTCCTGTTGCAACTCTCTACACTCTTCCTGTCTGTGCTCCATATAAAGTCTAAAACTGGTCTATGGGAGAAGGTTGAGCAGGACAGAATGCAGTGGATTCACTCTTAGAGAAAAAGTATGAACATGGTTGGGGTGTTCATGGGTGTTCATTTCAATGCAATTTAATGTTTACATTACTTGCACAAGCAGGCATCCCTACAGACTAATCAAGCTGTTCCTCCTGTAGGCTAGAGAGGAAGGAAAAGGTAGTCTCTCCTCCATTCAAATATTTGGGAACTGCTCAGGCACTATGGCAACAACACAAAAAAAATTCCCTAAGCGGATTTGTTTATCAGAGAAAAATGTTTCAACAGCCTGCAATATCACTCACATACCACGTCCATTTTATACATTAATCTATTTAGCTTTTCCAGAAACTGTACACAGTTTTTATGCTACTATTTGCTTCTCTATTTTCTTTACCTTAAACACAGTAAGAAAAACCCACCAAACCAGCAGTCTCAACTGTCAGTGGTGTTGTTCCACTGCTGCAAACACCCTTCACAAACATTTTCTGACACTTTTTTAACCTATCCAGTAGGGTTTTAACACCCTACTGCCAGAAAGAACTGCAGCATCCCTCTAACCAAGGAACAGCCACATTAGTTTCTCTTATACTGTACCTTCTAAAGCAGACAGAGGAGCACTGATATTCTGGGAACCTTTAGGAGCAGCTGTCCCTCGCCTGCTCTTCCAAAGAGGGAACTGTTCCTCCAGCTCTCAAAGCAGAAGCTATCCTTTCATCCAGTTCTGCTCATGTTATAACTCTTGCAATGAAAACCTCCTGCCCACACAGAGGGAAAGCCTTACCAGCAAAAGGCACACACAGGAAAGAAAAGCATTTCAGCTTCAACACACTGCAGTCTGCCAGCTCCACAATAGGTCAGCAGTCAGAAATAACTGCAAGCACCAAGGTTTCACTATCCACAAGGTTCCACTATTAAGCCGAGGATTTTGAACATTTCCAGCTCCTTCATGACTCTTTCACTCCCTCTGTTTTTTAGCTGCAAGTGGGAGAGAAAGGGAGAAGGAGGAGAATATCCAAAGCCCTGGAAGATAAATCATAAGACAATGAAAAAAAAAAACCAAACTGGCAACCTTAACTAAGGATCCCTGCCAGAGATGGGATAATAAAAGTTGGCTGGTGAAAAGCACATTCCCACATCAGAAGTGATGCTAGTGGCCTCAGAAAGCTGAAAGCCTAGAAAATTACTTCTTCAATCCTAATTACTTCTTCAATCCTCTACTAGGTGTAATGGAGAAAAAATGTGCAGCTGCACGAGAAAGGTTCATTAGCCTACATCAAATCAAGTACAATCCTTTCCTCACATCATCTTCTTTTCTCTAGGATCCTAAGAGGTAGCTGGAGAAAGGGAGACTAACCATTACCCACCTGAGACCACTAACACATCATGGGGACACAGCCGTCCACCTGAGTCTCCCAGTTTCTGTGAGGGTCAATCACCACATTAAAAGACAAAGAAATGAACTGAAGTGTTGGGAGAATTAAACCCTGATCTCCAGGGAAAACAAGGGACTTAACAAGTGTGCTTCATTAGCATTAAGGAATGGGTTATTGGATTCCCAAAGAAGCAGAATCTCAGTCACCCCAGAGAACTGATTCCAATCACTACAGAAAGTCTGCCTGTTACTACTTTTTTGCAATGCTTAAATGCCAACCCAGTAACTCAAACTATCTCAGCACTCTCACCAGAGCTCAGACTCTGATGGGACCAAAAGGTCAGTACTGCAACAGGGCATCTATCTGAACCTCATGTTGGAAATTTAGCTGTACTCAAAGCTGGAATTAAGTCTAAGAGTGGCACAATGTGCAGCCTATACAAAACAACTACCAGCATAACAAAATCTGCTAATTCTTATTCTGTGGTGAAGGAACAAAGAAGCCACAGTGCAAAAGCTTCTGATATTACTATGTACAGCTGTGGGAAAGGGAAGGTGAATTTTAATATACTGAATGCATGTTGTGCCAGCATAATTCACTACCAGAGAATAAAAACTACTACACAGCATCAAGCTGTGACTATGATTTGACACCGCAGGGAAATACAGACTGATTTTATTATAAAAACAAAACAACAACAAAAAAGAAAAAAACAACTTTTTTTAAACTTAAATTATCTTTAAAAAGGTTAAAAAAATTTAAATTAGCTTCCATTTGGAAAGAGACTTGTGCCCTACCCTAAGCCTAAGAGAATAATTTAATTAAAAGCATTCAACCAACACAAGCTCACTGCTAATGCCAGATGATTTGCTCATCACCTGGAAAAAGAACATAGCATCAATGATAAAACAGCTTTTGACATCTGCAGATGCACAAAGAGAATTTTCTTCAGCTCAGCTAAAAAAGTGTTTCACTCACTGAGAAGCCTGCTGGGAGGAGAGGCTAGGAAGACCTGTCCTCCCTGTTTAATCAATGGAAAAGAACTCAATAATAAAAAATAGAGCTATGTTGGATCATCACTACTCTGTTTTTAGTTTTTAGAACTGTTTCATCCACTAGTAAAATCCAAACAGTAACATTAGATTTGCCAACTGCAAGAACTACCTTACTGCTAAAGAAATAAAGCAATAAGCACTACAGAAAACAAGTCTACACATAAGAGTTTGTGTATGTATATATATATATGTAAAAACCCATTTTTAATAGTTCTAAACTAGAACTGTCTAAACAATGTGTAGATATTAAAACTCAATCTTCTGCATTTTTAGTTAAAACATCTGGAAACTAAGGGTACAGAAAAAGGAAATTTACCATTGTCAGCATGGCAAAAGCTAAAGTTTCACAATCTGAGTAAGCTACATAACCACCAAAGCATGCACATATACTTGCAACTACCAGAAGTCCCGACATTGCATGCAAATACAGCTATCAGCTACCACTAACAAAGACTTTTTCCAAAAACAAATGTAAAACAATATCAAAACCAGTTATCAGATCAAAATTTCTTTTCTCTCCTGATTTAAATCACAACTAAAATACTGAGTTGAATAAAGCTATCCCCTTCCCAAATCTGAATTCTAATTGCAGATGGCTCTATTTTTCAGAGCACACATCCCGCACACATCAATGGTCAGACTGAAAGACGTCAGCATCATGGTACATTTCATTTCATCTATCTGGACTGATCAGCTCAGCCTTCAGAAACAGCCAGGGGAGGGGGAACACCAACTGTCTGGCAAGAGCCATAAAGAACACTTCATTTTCCCCAAGCCCACGTTCGCTTTTCAACCATTTCTGCTGCCTATTTTCTTTTCTTTTCTGTACTTATCTTAGACAGTTATACTACTCTGTTTTGATTTTGTAGGCACAAAACAAAAGATTTGAATAAAAGCCAAATTTTCCCTGACTTTTTGTGTACTGTGCAAGATTTCAGATAGAAGAGCCAGGAAATCAACAATCCAAGTAGTGGGATGGAGATTCTTCCTCAGGCTTCCACTTTGAATTTTTTAATTTTCACTCTATTGTCTTTAGAGTGAGGTGCCTTTATTCTTTTTTTCCTTTAATGGATAATATCACACATGGATTCTTCTTAGCTTTATCTTTACATAAATGAAATGCAATTTTATGTTCCTTATTTGGGGGGGTTAGAGTCAATTAATTGTCTTTCACAAAACAACTCACATCTAGGAATTAATTTTTCTTTTCTAGCATTCAGTATGTTCAGCCAGGGTACACTCACTGTCTTGGGTTTGGGTTATTTTTCCTTTTACTTCAAACAAGCAAACAAGGAAAAGCCACTGCCTAAAGAATTCCTGAAGAACCAGAATTTCTTCAATTATTATCACAGCCTTTGACATCAGGAGCTATATCTACAGAAGTGAAATATCAGCTAAAATCAAAATACTGAAATGCCATTTCATTTGCAAGCTATGTAACTACTTAAAGCAATCATCTGTTTAATGTACCAGGTGTAAAGTATGCATTCACCTCAAGAAAAAAAAATCAGAGCTTTCCAGTGGTTACCAAGCAACCAAGAGCAGAAAAATAATATGAAGCTTTCAAAATAGAAATGCAAACCAAAGCTGAAATTAATTATTTAAAAGTCAATCCAGCTGGTTTATCAACCACTCTCTGAAAGCCTTTCTTATAAAAGCTCTTGTTTAATCTCTGACCTCTTAAACAAATCAACAAAAGGAATGTTGTTTTTTTTTTAATAGATGCCTTCCACAGCATATATTCTGAAGGTCTCCACTACTCCAACAGCAGATTTACTGCTCCCTGTTGAAATATTGGAATGTTTCATTAACCTACATATTTATCAAGTTTTCTTCAGAGAAAAGGTAAACTTTGTTTCACAAGCTGCCATTAAAACAGTACTCCAAAGAGATAATATTTTACTCTTCTATATTTCAGGTTAATTAGCTTCCAACAAGTTGGCATAATGAATGAGGAGAACTAATTGTACAGTTGTACAAGTTGTTGATTAAACTCAAACTTTCCAGTAAAACACTTGACTCCAGAAACCTTAAAAGACAAAGATCATAAACCAGCTGTTCTTCACTCTGCCTATCTAAAAGATGCACAGATGCTTGGTTCATTGCTTTCAGCAGGAACTGTGCATGGCTGTTTGGTCAGCTCCAGGACTTTCTCCTACTGCTTTAGAACACGACCAACAAAAGGTAGCTCTTAAGTCACCTTCATGATTTTCCTTCTTTAGGAGGAAACACTGAATCACACTGGAAATTCTCATTATCAAAGGGAAAAAAACCCAAAACAGTACAACAACAAAAAATGTTCATGATTCAGACTCAAACCTAGGCTCACTGATGAGCCACAGATGCATACCTAATCTAGTGAAATGTCCTGAGCCAAATGCACAATCAGAGACTCAGCTTCAGATGTCCAAACCAGATCTTGACACATGCATCCAGTCTTAAACACTCCTGATTTCTCCAGCACACCCTCACAGATGTCTTGCTATTGCTTGATATCAGACCAGTAAAAAGCCCAAATATTTACTGAAAACATAGTTCACTTTTCAAAACAGCCAGTCAATCAATCAGACTATTTTACATTTATCTGATTCCTCCTCCTAAATTATACAACCAGGACTACAGGTATGCCTGCAAGTATTTCTCTCTTATTTGTCTTGAAGTATAGCTTAGCACACTTTTAGCAAGAATGCAGCTGGCAGAATCACACAGACATAAAAGCTGCCAGCTCTTCCAGTTTTATCACTATTGCATTCTACTACTTCAGTAATACACCTCTAAACCAGTGTCTAACTCTGCTACTTGAAAGAGCTGCAAACATTTGAAATATTTACAACAGAGGGATAGGGTAGGGTGGGGTTCAGGCAGGAGTTGCAACTTTGTGTCTTATTTTTTTTAATTGTCTCTTTCTTACGTGCAACCAATCAATTGGAAACACTTCCATAATTGTGTAAGACATGTTGTATATGGGTACAAAACACAGCTATTGTAAATAGTGCACAAGAAACAGACTTTTGACTAGATATGTACAGTCTCCTTGATCTGTATTATTTTTCTTTGGCACACAGACACCACCCAAGAACATGTACAATTTAGAACCATAAAAGCCACTGTGTGACTGAACTACATCCAAACAGCACATATTGATTCATAGAGAGTCCTGTTTTTTTCCTCCAAAAATACCATGCATAAGTATTGAGACATTTGCTTTTATCTACTTCCATCAAAACCTCAGTAATTTTTAATGAGGTTTCAAATCTTTATATTTCTATGGTTTCTGCCTTCAGGATGCTCTCATCTGGACTGAGTCATGTCTCTAAGCATTTTTTTTTTCATTTTTGAAGACCATAACAGTAAGACCAGCACCAGGAACTCACAGCTTCTGTCACCCCTCCAGTGACTACAGATAATTTCAATTCCTGTCTTACAGTCAACTAAAGCCATATTCTAAGTGGAAACTAAAGAATGCACTTTATTTTTTTGTTAAGTGTGTCCCTTCTGAAAAAGTCCTCTGTAATCCCAGAGTTTCCAAACAGCGACTTATCACACTGAATTTAAAAAAAAAGCCTGAGGGAAAGGCTCCCTCTTTGTGCAAGGCAAAGCACAATAGGAGCCTTCTAAATGTCAGCTGACAAACGTGAAAAAGAAGATGCATCAGTTGAAACCTGAAAAGTTTAAATAGCTCTCCTCTAAAAATGTAAGCCACAAAACACAAGGGTTTTTTTTTTCCTGCACTCCAGCCCTGGTGAGAGGATATCCTGCAGACTGCACAGCCAACACAACACCTTCAGGGGGGTCTGCACACCCACGGCAGGCGCCTGCCTCTACCTCCATTTTCACTTTCCACCCAAAATTCATCCTCCTCTGCTTCCAAGAAACTCCTCAGTATCGACACGATCAACAGACATGTTCTCATCTGAGTAACATCCTAGTCTGCCATGCTAAGGCTTCTCAGCCCTGACTTAGTAATTTTTGCATCACCCCAGCCACAATTCTGCGAGTTTGCACCCTGACATCAACTCTTCTGCACAGATCTCTCCAGCGGGGTCAGGACTCACAGAATCAGTTAGGTGTGAAAACACTTCTGAGATCGTCTCTCCAACCCGTGACCAAATGCCACCCTGTCAACTGCACCATGCCACTGAGTGCCACCTCCACTTTCCTTAAGCACCTCCGGGGACACTGACTCCACCACCTCCTGGCCAGTCAATTCCAATATCCAAGCACCCTTTCTGAGAACAAATCCCTCCTGCTGTCCAGCCTGAGCGTCCCCTGGCGCAGCCTGAGGCCATGGCCTCTCTCCTATCGCTGGTTGCCTGGGAGAAGAGACCGACCCCCACCCGGCCACAAGCTCCGCTCAGGCAGCTGTAAAGAGCAGAAAGGTCCCTCCTGGAGCCTCTTTTCTCCAGGCTAAACATCCCCAGCTCCCACAGCTGCTCCTCACAGGACATGTGCTCCAGACCCTCCACAAGGAAGAGAGAGCCTGAGGGGGAGGGGTGGAAGGATGGGGGACGCAAAAAAAAGATATACAAAATACAGAGATATAAAAGGAACGAGCAACCCACATGCTGCTGCAGATGCAGCAGCTCTAGCCTGCTCCTGCTCCTCCCCGCCGGCGCCCTGCCGTGCCCGGGCCATGAGGGGACGCCGCCCCGCAAGCAGAGCCTCCCCTGCCTCCATCCCTCCTTCCCCCCCTCCCTCGCTCCCTCCGGGGCGGCCGCTAACGGCGCCCCCGCCCCGCCCGCCGCCCAACGCACCCCGCGGGCCCGCCCGGCGCAGCCCCACGCGCGACCGGGACCGGGTCATGGACACCGGGAAGCGCGGAGCATGGCCACGGCTTCCTCCTCCTCCTCCTCCCCGCCGCCTCCCACAATGCACCCTGGGCGCTCCCCCGCGGAAGCCACTTCCTCGCCCGAAAGCCGCCCCGCCGCTCCCCTCCCGTCCCCACTCACATCCGTCGATCTCCTCCTGCAGGTCCTCCTGGAGCAGCGACAGATCTGCGGTGGGGGAGACACACACACACGCACCATGTGCCAATGCGCCCGCTGATCCTCAGTGCCACGCGTGACCCTGCCCCGCCCGCGGGCTGCGCCCCCCCCCCGACGCGACCCGCCCCGCAGCCCCTGCGTTCCGAGCCCGGACAGCGGCGGGCAGCGCTCCCGAAGCCGGGGCGGGGGAGAGGAGAAGGAGGGGGGATAGAGGAGGGAGGGCTGGCGCCTCGCCGGGGAGGCGGCGTGTGCGGGAAGGGGGAGGGGGGCGATGCCTACCCGCCATCTTGCTGCTGCAGCCCCCGCGGGGCGCCCGGCTACATCCAGCCCGCGGCCGGGCGGTGGGAGCGGCGGTGGGAGAGGGCGGGCACCCGTGCGGTCCAGGCCCTGGGCCCGGCGGCGCCTCTCCGCGTCCCCGGGAGAGCCGCGCAGGGAGGGAGGAGGGAGCGGGCGGAGGAAGGCGGGAGGAGGGGTCTGGGCCGGACACGCTGCCCCCGCCTCCGCCCGGCGGAGCCGCTCTCGCTGCTCGCTCGCTGAGGCGGCCGCGCCTCCCCTCGCCGCGCTCTGACTCACGGCCGGAGCCGCCCGGGCTGGCCCTGGGTCTGGAGAGCGCCCGGGCTTGGCCACACGCCCCGGCTCGCTCACCTGTCCTACGCGCTCCTCCACCAACGCGGGGCTTGGGCTCGGGCTCCTCCTGCCGCCCGCCGGCAGGCTGAGGCGAGGCCACCAAGCTTCCCCTGCCGTGAAGTTTGTGGGGTCACTTGGAGCAAGGCCCCGACGGTGCTCCTCGCCGTGGTCACTGTGGGGGCGCTTCCAGATGCGGTAGCGGGGCTGGAGAAGTTGCCTCCGGCGTCGTGGGGTTACCTGGGGAGGAAGGTTCCGTGACCTAGCAGAGCAGAGTGTGGCCAGCAGGTCCAGAGAGGTGATCCTCCTCCTCGGCTGGGCCACATCTGCCGTGCTGTGTCCAGTTCTGGGCTCCTCAGTACAAGAAAGACAAGGAGCTCCTAGAGAGGGTTCAGTGGAGGGCCACAAAGATTTTTGGGAGTCTGGAGTCTCTCTCATAGAGGAGGCTGTGGGTGCTGGGCAATGTTTAGTCTGGAGAAGACTGAGAGGGGTTCTTGTTAATGCATATAAATATCTCAAAGGCAGGTGGTAAGAAAATGGTTCCAGACTCTTTTCGGTGGTTCACAGTGACAGGATGAGGAACAATGGCCATAAACCGAAACACAAGAAGTTTCATCTCTACATGAGGAAGAACTTCGCACTGAGAGCGTGGCAGAGCAGTGGAACAAGCTGTCCCAGGAGATGATGGAGTGTCCCTCTCTGGAGACATTCAAAGCCCACCTGGATGTGTTCTTGCCTCACCTGCTCTGGGAGACCATGACTTGGCAGGGGGTTTGGACCAGATGATCTCCAAAGGTCCCTTCCAAGCCTAATGGTTCTGTGACAGGCAGCCGTGCCACCACCACTGCATAGCCCACGAGCATCCTCCTCATGTGAATTGCCAAGTTTCTCCAGCTGGGATCCCATGGCTTAAACACACAGGATACTGCCCCACTGCACTGCTGTGCCTTCTGACTTCTGCTTTAAAAACAGGCACTTTAGGTGTACATAGGCACAAAGGTGCGCATGGTTTTCTGCTTTTTTTGGCTGTACCTTTTGGTCACTGCTAATGGTTCTCATTTCAACTGTTTTAATAGATTTTTTTCCACTGTAAATTGGAATATTAAAAGTGTTGGATGAAACAAATGCTCTATTCAGTTGATAACCAGGGCACTTGATAGAGGAAAGGACCAGTACTGGTACTAGGCTACTGAATATTACCTGAGTCTTCCACAGTCTTGTTTTAAACCTCCATAATAATTGATGAAGTTGTTAATACACAAAAAAGCAAAATAAATTATTTTTTGCTTGCAAAAAAAGATGTAATTTCATTAGCACTGTTTTTAACTGTGTGCTTGATAGTATGTCTTGTAAGCTGCTTTTAAACAATTTTTGGTTTTATTTGGTGAATTGTACAAGGATTAAATCTCCACAGTCATTCATTCTCTTTGCCTTGGTGAATGAAAATGTGTAATCTTTTAAAATCCATACATCCCTTTCCTTACAATCCTGTAGAACAAGCTCTGTCCTATTTGACAATCTTTGGATGGGCCACTAGGGCCTACTGGATACTGATTATCTTTCTTACATTGTCTTTTGTTCAGATATATAACCTTAAAAGCTGAGTAAATCAAGTAAATTCACCATGACTAAGTTATATGAACCATGCTATTCTCTGCCAGTGTAATTTAAGAAGAGATTCAGGGGAAATATTTGACATCACAAATCTCTGGCAATGCTGGATGTGATAGCAATAGACTTAGAACAGAAAAGTTAGGTGTACTTCAAGACGTCATTTTATTCTCAGCTGGGTCGAGCGCCATCACTAGGAGCCATCAGGAAAGGTCTCTTCCTCCGTGAGCGGGAACTCTGGCAAAACCTTTGGCTCATACAGTGACAACACTCATAGTAGGAGGAAAATAATTTAATTAAAACAAACAAACAAAAAAGGCTTAATGCCAACACTCAATGAAAAATCCCATTTAATGAATAAGTAACCAGGTACTTCTAAACTTGTTGGCCTCAGTAAATCCAGAGGTACTCCTTCAGGGCCTGATCCAAAGTTCAAGTTGATGGTAACATTCCCTGCCACTGGTCATGGATGAGGCAGACAGAGAACCTTGTAAGTTCAGGACAAATGCTGACTCTGGCAGATGAGTGGCCATTCCAAACCAGCATGCCTCATTATGGAAGAAAATGTTCATGACAGCCTTGCTTTATTAGACAAGACCTGTTAAGGAGCTAGTAATGTAACACTTACCAAAACGTTCTAGCAGATTTTGTGCAGGAGTTCTCATAGTCAGCTTAAGTACTCTTACAGGCGCTGGGAAGTAAAGAACTGAAGAATGATAAACTCACATTCTCACACTCTATCTCAAGGAAAAAACACACTACAAACACTACACCACTGCTTCAAGCTAGGGATGGAAGGATACAAATGGAAGATTCCTTGACAAGATCCTTTGCACATGATAAAAGACACCTGCATTGTTATCTCCAGGATGTATCTCAAAAAAGTCCATAGCAATCAGCAAGACATTTCCATAAAGTAAAAGTGTAATATTTACATAAAGTACTACATAAATCCTTTCAAACTTGCATGTTAAACACAAGATACCCGACATCCACCTAGACATACTTGCAACAAGTTATTCCATAGTTTGATTGGTGATATCTTTTCATTTAAAACTGTTCTGGATCTAAGGACCTCAGGCTCAAAAACACTGCTGCACATGGAACTCACCCATGTTATTTTATTTATTATCTAAAGTGTTATTATCTGGTTTTGCTCGTTTGCTTGAAGAAGCAGGTCTGATCAGATAGTGTCAGCTTTCAATGTCCATATATTAACTTGCTTTGCATTTCTCCCAGGCTACCTTCATGTGGGGGAAGAGCTTCCCATAAATATCTGCAGCCATCTCCCTATCCTCCTTTGGATTGCTCTGTGAAACTCTGTTTTCCTGTGAAGTCTATCAAGAAATGGATCAGGGTTAGACTGCTGGTGCACCAAGGCAACTGCTTACCCTCTTGAGTAATCCTGACTCATTGTTCTCTTGGCCACCCCCAGGATTCCATCTGCCTGCATGTGTTGTCCTTGATGGTTCAACCATTCACTCTTTTCTTTCTGGACCATCGTTTTGTTCTTTACAGAGTGTTTAACCAAATTTGGCCCATAAGTAAATACACAGATTAAGATACATACACATACAGAAGCACACACACCTTTAATAAGTATGGATACATGTGAAAACCCAGTGGCTGAAGCCTGGGATTTACAGTCAATTTGCATTTGACAACATAGTAAAGCATTTCTGCTAAAAAGAGGTGTTCATCATAAAATGTTTATTTTCTTCTCCTTTCCTTTTCCCTTTCCCTTCTCTTCTTCCCTTCCCTACTCCTTTTCTCCTTCTCCAATAAAAATACTGGAGAGGGGTGGTGTTTTGTTTGTTTTGGGTTGGATTTTTTTATATATCTGTATTCCTTGTGGCTGCAAAAGTTTTTAACTGTGCATCATTCAGTTTTATTTAATTTTTGCTGTTTCCTGGGCTGGGCAAGAGTCTGAGCTGGTGACTACTGGCAAACCTGGTGACTTTAGCATTAAAGTTCAGCTACCACTACTCTCAGAGAAAGCCTTGCAGAAGGATTTTAAACACACAATATGCCAACCATGAATAAATTAACACCTACATTTGCTGAGAAAGAGCCTGGTTAATATAAAGTTTGCCTTCCTCATGGCATTCCAGGTCAGCAGCAAATTCTGTGGCAAGTTCAAGTGACTCTCAAACCTCTTAAAACTAGGAAATACCCACCTGAGGTACATCCCAGTGTGCACCTGGAGCTCGCAGTGGCTCTTGGCATTAATTTTCAAGTAAATCTCTTGCACTGGTGACATGGAGATGGCAGCTGTGTGGGCAAAAGGAAGAGAGGCATGCAAGTCAGGAGACAAGTCCTGATGCCTCATTTTTCAATTCAGACCATGACCAGTGGTGATATCCACAACTCCTTTGGCCAAAGACCAAAGAAAGAGTGGTCTGTCATCTCAACAGCAGTGAAGTGAAGTGAAAGTCTCTGTCTGTATCTGACCATTCAGATGCTGAAGTTGACAGAGAAAGAGCACAAAGAATTACTGCATCAGGGGCTGTTTTGAGGAGATGGGTCTCAGAGTTTGACTGCAGCATATGTGCAGGATTCCTCATGTAGTAGCACTCACCTGGACACAGGTTTTCCTTTAAGAGCACTTAAAAGAAAGTTTTCCTTTAAGAGCACTTAAAGTGCTGCAGCTCTGAGATGTTCTGCTTCAGGAGTCACAGTGTCATGCATATGTGTGTCACTGGAAGACTGAATCACTGATCAAACAATGCAGAGTTCAGGTTGTACTGCTCTACCCTAGCTCTGGATTTCCTGGTTCTCAGAGGTGTCTATCTCACTGTCATATCAGAAGGGAACAAGGCTCCTGAATCTTCTCCTTACTGAATTGCCTGGGGGGGAAATTTGTTGATTTTTTTTTTGGGGGGGGGGGAGGGGAGCATTTGTTTGTTTGTTTGTTTTTATTTTGGTTTTGTTTGCTTTGATCAGAGAAAAAAGGTGAATTTTGGCAATTTCAAGAAGTTCAAGCAACCACCTATATTTGCAGCTGGGATACCATTGTAGTAGATACACTTATCCTCCAACCTTTCATCCTAGTTCTCCAAATCATTTTGAAAGAAAATAAATTATTGTCATCTTAGAGGTAAAGAAACAGAGAACAAAAGATGCAAAGTGATGTGCTTGATACTGCTTCAGGCCTGAGATGACAATTAGTGCATAAAATAAAATACACCAAAAAAAAAATCTTCTGTGCTATTTTTTGCTATCTGATGCCATTACATATATGACAGTAGCAATCTAATGCATATTTCCTACTGTGCCAGCTCTCAGTTGTATACCAGGCCAGACCCTCCCTGTTAGATTTGCCCTTGGACTCTCCAGCCTTTCCTCAACCTACACAGTCTCCCCTCCCTGCCCAACTAGTCCCTGCCTGGAAATACTTAACCTGATATTCAGATGAACATATTTGCATTTATTCACTCCTTTGCTTCCTGGTCTACTGAGTTTAAATTTGCATCTCTTTAGATCTGCTTAGATATTGGCACACGTACACATGCGAGCTGATGGCTCACATTCTTCTGAACCAGAGATGAGTTACCAAAATCCCAGAACATATCTCAAAGGGACAAATGGGATTGAATCATCACTACTTCCAAACCTCCTTTTCCATGAGTTTCACATCCCTCCAACTAGTCTTTTCCTAAGATCCTTTCCCTTCTTACTTCAGCACCAGCTCTCCCCACTCTCCTCCATTCCAAACTCCTCTCAGCAAGCTGCTGCGTACAGCACATTTAATTCTGCTCTTGTTGACAGTTTTTGAACTTTCTTGTTTATTTTCTTATACTCACATTGCATTTTTCCAAAATGAAATAGAAACAAAACCTAAATCCTATCAGAAGTGGAGTCTGGCACCTTGTCTGCAGACCCTTGTCATATTTTAACTGGACTTAGGTTGGACTCAGGAGTAGCACTCTTTGATAACCCACATGAATACGAGCTGGCTGGAAGTCTTCTTGGCACCCTATTCAGTCAAGAAGTGTGTAATCCATTTAGTCAGGGAGGACTGGGTACATGCCTATGCAGGCAGCCAAGCTCTTTTTTTGCTGATCTGAAGGGTGGTAGGTGCCAGTGGGAAGCATGTCAGGAGAATGATTGTTATGGGACACGGCTTGTTATCCTGGTCTGTGCAAGTGCTAGGACCTGTCAATCCTTAAAAATGTGAGGGGTGGAGAAGTCAAGAGGTTACTTCCTAAGAACCCTTTGTTTAGATAACCCTGGCTCTTGCAGGAAGAACACTGAATTTCAGGGTCAGTTACACACGTGTATTTTAGACCTCTGGGGGAGGCAGCCTTCAGATGTGTTTGTTCAGCCTTCTGAGGGCAGATGTGAGCTCATTCTGCTTCTGGTCCACCTCAATCAGCAACTGTGTAATTACACTTCAGGTAGCAGTGAGCCCAGTCAGAGGTACGGACAGACTGTGGCACGACACTTGGAGACCAGTCAAATATATGCAAAATATAGCAGACATCCTTTCACTGAAGAATTAATTAAAACTGAAACTGCTGTTCCTCTCAAAGTGAAGGTTGACAATATCCAAAAAGACTCAATGCTTATCTTATTTACAGTGTTAGAAAAGAATTACAGATTATGAGGAAAGAATTATATAACAGAGGATACAACCACTAAAAAGCTACCCAAAATGAGGAGAAGAACTGAATGATGGTTCTTGACATGTGCTGGCTCCTACACTGAAATTTTCAGCTATTGAACTGGGAGGGAATCCAAATTAAGTGCTTTATCTGAAATAAATGTACACAGAACTGTAGGGGATACAAATGCACACAAAACCCCCTGTATAATTTCTGAAGAAGACAGTGATAAAGTATGAGTTAAGAAATCTGACTATGTACAGGATCAGATCATTTGTAATAGAAGGTACCCAAAGTTTAAAGAATTGTCTAGTCAAAAAATAGTTTCTCTGTTTAATTAAATTAGCTAAGATGTGAAAGAGCAATTACAGCCCTAAAGCAACTCCTGACTAGGCTGATTCTTACAATAATTTCCAAATCATCTTTGCTCACTTGATATAAAAATGATTATTTCCTTTTCTTTAACCATCATATAGGGCTTGACCTCCTGGGTGCCTGGTTGAAATACAAATGTAATCTGTAATATTTTTTAACTGTGGGAACAGTTGAAGGGTGTCAGAAGAATATATTAAGTATATTAAGAAGCTTTACATTATGCATTTCAAATTCTTCTTGGATTCAAGCACTGGAAACATTCCAGGTTCCAAGGTTTCTGTTTAAAATGAGATTTAATGTACATACACTGTAGCATTGCCAATAATATCTGAAACTGGGTGTGTTTTATTGAGTGATTCATAAAGTAAGACAGACAAAGTATGCACAGTGGTATTGGAATTTGGGTGGGATCAAAGTACTCATTTAGTGTAATATGTTTGTCAAGCACAGCATACAGGAAATCTTTCTGAATGAAGATGGATTTAGCCCATGAGAACCTCAGTATATTTCCAACTGCCATTTATTCCAGTGAACCCCTCCTTTGAAAATATTAAAGTAAAAACTAAAAAAGCTGCAGCACGCACCCTCATATATTCCATTGGCAATGAGACTACAGTCAGACTTGATGGAAGTAAAAGACAGGAAAAGCATTAAAATTAATAAAAATAACATTGATTTAGAAGGACACTGATGCAGTTGCAACACAAAAGAAAATTCTATCTGTTCGCTAACAGAGTGGCTGCAACATTTTTATTTAAATGCAATTTTGCTGTTAATTTGGCATCCATAAGCATACTGAGCTGGGTATGCGGTGATTGTACATTTGCATGCATGTACTTCATCCTCTCTGCACTCTTCCTGTTTGCATCTCCTTCCAGGCAGTATTTTGAAAACCACAGTGCTGATTTTGTTTTGGAGACTGAGAAGCCACTCGTACTGAGAACAAGGAGCTCTAACACTGAGAAACTGAGCCCTACTTAGAGGGCTTCATACTGGCAGGAGGGATAATCCTGACCTGAGTTCCATTAATAAAAATCAAGCTGTTATATTTATGAAACATCTGTTTAAATACATTATGTTTGATTCTTCTTTGACTCCTGATCAATAATTACATCTTTTTTTATCATATACTGTTTGCTAAACAGTAGGAACAGAGTATTCTGCCTTTATCCCTGCTTTGTCCACTCAGATGCACTTGGAGGGCATAAACACCTTGTTAGTCTGGCCCTGCCTAGTCCTTACTGCTCCCTTGGCAAAATTCGTGCATTTGTGAGGTGGGACAGCTTACTGAAATAAAAGGGAAACTAGAGAAAGGAAGGCTGTGGATGCCCTGTTTCAAGAGGGAGAATTTAATGGAGGAGAAGGAGCTTGCAAGACTCACGTCCATACAAAACTGACAGAAGGGGACGAGGTGAACTCTCCTGCTAACAGGAGCCAAAAGGGCTCTCGGTCTGCCCCTAGCGCTGGAAAGGATTCGGTACAGGAATCAGTGCAGATACAATTTTTCCAGAGGGCTTTCCACCTTTGTCTTTGAAAAGTAGTCTGCTGTTTTGCAAGACCTGTGTGTAGAGAACTAACATTCCAAAGGTGTTATTTAGTTCTCAGAATTTCCTATCATCTGTGATTTTTTTAAGGGCATGAATGCTATTAACCTATAGGTTAATGGATTAGCTTCAAATAATGTATTACATCCTTTCCCTCAATTAAATGTTAAGATTTATATTAGATTAAATACAAAGGGAAGATTTTGGTTTGTAATTTGCCTCAGTGAGAAACAGATTAAATAGAAGACTGCACTTGCTGTGGTGTCCTTCAGCTACCCATGAAAAATTAATCTGTAAAGTTCTCAGAACGGTCATGGAACAAAACTTTGGGATATTAAGAGCTTGAGAATAAAGGAAAAATTCTTTCTCCTGGAAAGCTCTGGCTTATATGCATTAATTATTCATGATACCTTTTGATAAGCAAACACAAAAGCAAGCAATGTACAGCATGCCAGCTCAAGTTAGAGGAGAAGCAGTGAAAAATTGGCTTATCTTGAAAAAAGAAGCTGTAGTGTGATTTTGTTTCTTTGATCTGCAGACAGATCCTTCATGAAGATAAGAGCAGGGAGCTGCATGTCTTGCTTTAAGGCAGGATTTAGGTAATCTTATCTTCAAAAATCTCTGCATTCTTTTTTCTTCCACATTTCACTCCTGATATGCCACTAAGACAGCATATGTACATTGAGCCTGATTACTTGCCTATCATACTTCTTCCCTTGGACTAGGTAAATTAATCAATCATCCTTCAGTGTGAGCTTATTTTTTTTGGGTGACAAGCCGAAAAAAATAGGTGTGCGAGAGGTGTCCTCCTCAAAGACATCTTCATGTCCTTGTACCTGTGATGGAATAAATAAGGCATTATGAACTTTCTGGTGTTGTGGGATAACACGCCCAGGCAGCTCTGCATCTGGATGGAAGTCTTTGAACTCCCACAGTATTGTTAACCTTCCCTTCCTGCAGGATAAAGCCAGACAGTAGTTCAATTTTTTCCTCATCCTTTGTGAAAATCATTTGGGACCCAGCTTCCTAGATCCTTTCTTATTTCCAGTGGTCTGATTTCCTTACTTTTCAGGCTATTGGAAATTGCTATGACCTAAGTCACTCAGATGCCCAAGTGCTCCCATTCTCCGTGTAGGAGCCAAAGGGATATCCCACCAAGATGCAGTTCATCTGAGCTATTTTAGAAGAGGAATTACAGTCAAGTCACATGCCTAGAAGTTAAGTCAACAACAGTGGCTCACATAAAGTCCAAATTGCTCACAAGCTAGGCTTTTCCCTTGCTAACACCTGGATCAGGGAGTCAAGGACCACATCACCATTCCAGCCACCTGTCTTACTGAAAGGAATTACTTGGCACTACTAGCTCAAACTCACTTCAACCAAGGCTTGAAGATTGAGTTAGAATTTTTTAATATGTTCTAACACCAAAATGAGACTTCTGACTCTTTTTGGGTTTTGGTGAAATGGTATTTTGTGTCTGCCAGAGCATCAGATTTATTTTCTCATCCATTTTACCACCCTTCTGATACTATAAGAAAGATTATGATTATGGTAGCTTCTCTTTAAGGTTGTTCTGCAGATAGGCCTTCACTTTGCTGATTCTTTTGCTGAAGATAACTAGTGCTAGTTCTCTTTAAGCTATACCTTCACAACTTACTACTCTATTACTTTTTTATTCTCATCTATTCTTAAAACTTTTCTAACTGTGAAAGTGAGAGATATGATTCCATGATCTATGCGTGATGGAGATAAGTCTGCAGACTCTTAAAGTGCAGACCTAGTATAGAACTTTTCTTTTGCATTTAATTGCCCTAAAAATAACATTTAAAGCCTCCTAGTGTACTGCAGGATTTTTGGACCTAATGCACCCATCACCTTTAAAGAAACCACAAGAACTGATTGATAAGGAGGGTAAAATAGCTGGACTGATAAAACAGGCTGCATTGTGCATATTTCTAGTTTCTGCTCCTCAAGATATTTTCTTAGCTATTAGTTATGTCAGGGTAATCAGCACCTCTTGGTGCAGTTAAGGTCCTAACAAGTTATTGCTTATTTGAAGAGATTACTTTATTATCACTCCTCATTACAAAATTAAAGCTATTGATCAAGTAATGCATTCTTTTCCCCCTTGTAAAATATTTTAATAATATATATTAAAAAAACCTACAAAACAAAGCACACTAACTTCTTATTTAATTTTAGGTTTGAACAAGCTGAGATTATCTGTTTTGGAGGCAGATTTTGAGGTCCATAAACAGGCAGTACAAGGAAATTGAAATAAATATTAAGCAAAGAGTTGTCCTGAAATGAAAAAGGGCCAACATCATTACCAGCAATAATTATAAATTGTGTGGTCAAAACTTTGCAAAACTGCAGGTTTCTTTGAGGGTTAATTTATCCTCATAAAGGACATAGACCCAAAAAGGGAATTTTGAATTTACATCAAAAATCCTTTGCATTTCAGGGCTGTTTAGACTAGGGGTGGGAAAAAGGGAGGTCACACTCCCAAACTCAGACTTAAGCTCATTTCAACACACAAAAATGTTATTCAGAGCAGAAAAAATAGAAAAGGGAAAAAAAAAAGGATCTCTATCTTTTATGCTGAAGATTTTTTTTGGATTGATGAGAATTTCTTTTTCATCATCAAAATGATCAGATTTTTATCCCTCTGAAATTCCTTTCTCATACTGTTTTCCTGTTTTCTTTTGGGAGTGCAAAGATCCCTCTCACTGTTAAATCTAAAGAAAGGAATCAACTTTCCAATGTAAGACTAAGGACTAAGACATAAGATAAGTCTCCTCTCACCTGGCTTACAATTGGATTTTAATTTCTCCTTTGCAGTTGCCTCATGATTGTTCCTAATGAGCACCCAGTTCCACTGATGCAGACAAAAAGGTAGGAGTGACACCACAAGCTGGCTACAGACACCCTTCTCACTGCCTAAACTACTGTAAGGTCAGGATGGATAGATGCATTTTCATTTGAAATTTTTCATTTGGGCCTTGTTTGGAAGGTCCCTGTTTGGGTCTTCTGTAACCAGAGGAAGCACCCATCAATGTACATTCACTGCCTGCAGATTTAATGAGAAAAATCAATGTGAATTTCAAACCTTCTCTGGCTGGCAGCACACGCTGGGTATGTTTTAGACAAACCTGATGCTCACTTGGCAGGACAAATTTCTGAAGTATAAGAGCGCTGTTATCTCTCCTTGGCAGTATGCACAATAGAAGCCTGCTTGCTTGACAATAAAACTTTGGCCTTGATAGAAAACCCTTTTCATAGCTTATAAGGCTAAGCTTAATTAAAAGGAGAATTGTGTATGCTCTCCTTTCATTTGGTAGTAAACACAGGCTCCTTCACCTCATACAAAGCTAATGGTGGTAAACCAGATACTGCACCACTCTATACAAGAATAGTGTACTGTGGAATATACTGCTAGAAGGAAACAGCATGTCTATTCAGTAAATCCAGTTGTAATTTATGAGAACCTCGCTGGGCTGCTCCTGCAGTGAACTGGAAGGCAAGAAGGTATCACTGACCTGCTGCAAAGACTGCCTGAGTTTTGAAGTAGAGATCTCCAGTTATCACTCCAACCAGACAACCGATAGTTGGGTAAAGCTGATCTTCACATTCCCTTTTCTAGCAGCAAGCAACAGGTGTCACCTGTGCCAGAAGCATGAAAGGAATGGAGCAAACCAATGTCAGCACCACCAAAAGTAGACTGAGACAGTTCTTGTCATCTCCAGGGACTCATTCAGGACAATTGTCGTGCTGTCTTTACAAACTGTTCTCAAAACTGGCAGCCCAAAATGAGGACCTGCGAAACAGAGCATGTTACAAGAACTACAGAAACATCAAAATTGCAGCCTTGAATATCCCCCAGACAGTGACCCCCTGTTTTGAACTCTGCCTTGGTACAGGAAATCACAATAGCCTTTTGTTTGGATTGGTGTTTACACTGCAAACACCTGCATGCTCAGGCATGGTTTTGTATGGAATGATACATGACAAAGGATTCATGCAGCCTTGTGGGCTCACATTAGTGTTTTCATAAGGCTCATGTGGAAAATGAGTTTGATAATAAAATACATAGCTTTCATCATGAACTGACTCTATGAATTCATATAGTATAAGGAATTTACAGGATACAGCAACTGGATTGATTTTGCTGGACTGATTACATAAAATCACATAGATTATTTCAGTCTCAGCAGAACGAGCTCTAACTTGATTCCTTTGTGACCTTATGTCCAACCTCAACACTTGGTGTTGACTGGCTGTCATGGTTTAACCCCAGCCAGCAACCAAGCCCCAGGCAGCCACTCACTCTCTGCCCCACCAGTGAGACTGAGGAGAGAATGAGAAAGGTAAAAGCTGGAAAACTTGTGAGTTCCCATAAAGACCATGTAATAGGCAAAGCAAAAGCTGCGCACGCAAGCAAAGCAAAAAGGGGAATAAATTCACATGTTCCCATGGGCAGGCAGGTGTTCAGCCATCTCCAGGAGAGCAGGGCCCCATTACACATGGCAGTGACTTGGGAAGAGAACCTCCATCACTCCAAATGTCTCCCCCTTCTTCCTTATTCCCACACTTTATAAATGGAGCATGATGTCAAATAAACATTCCTTTGGTCAGTTGGTGTCAGCTGCCCAAGCTGTGTCTCCTCCCAGTTTCCCACGTGCTCCCAGCCTCCTCCCCAGTAGTATGGAGAGTGGAAAAGGCCTTGGATCTGTGTAAGCCCTGCTCAGCAATAACAAAAACATGTCTGTATTACCAGCCCTATTAATTTCTGTTCAGCACAAATCCAAAACAGAGCCCCATCCCAGCCATTGGGAAGAAAATTAACTCTCCTCCAGTCAAACCCAGCCCACTGGCCAATTTACCTAGCAATATGGACAAATAATCTGTTGGATCACTGACTCTTGACTTCTGCTTTCCAGGACATCTCAGAAACTTCTTTTTACCCGTGTAAGGCTGTACCTTTAAATTAGTTTACTTTGCATTTATTGTTCTGGCTGAGCTTTTCAAAGACTTAGAAAGCCCTAATCCTAGCTTCCAGATTAAATCCATCTGAAGCTAATTTAGGTCTCTTCTTTAATTGAGACAATATTTTGCTTTAGCTAGTTCTTGTCCCTTCTCGGCTTAATTCACTATGGTATTTGCAGTGTTCTCAAGTCGTAACATATCTTCCATTTTTCTGATGTAAGCAAAAAGCTTTTTTTTAAATTCTTTCCCCATCTAACAGTGGAGAAAAGTTGCACTATCACCAGCTCGAGGCTATGGGACATCATTTGCAAAGAATGAGAAGTCTTGCATCATTTTTCACTCCTTTGATAGGAGATTGCCTTGGGGAGTAGCACTGAATAAGGAGAGTAATCTTGACTCTTGACAAACCTCTCCAAAAATTTCCAGTACCAGAAATGTCAAAATGTTTCCCAAACACTTTAGGAACAGTGCATCTCTTACAAGGTCCAACAAGAAGCATGCTGGTAAGCCTTACACAAACAATTCCCAGGTTTTGCTCAACAGCAATCATGGTGCTTTTCAAGGTTCTTGGCAGTCAAGCTACAAGTAGCATCTTGCAGAGGTTTACTCCCCTCTAACCTTTTCCAGCATATTTTTCTCTTCAGAAGGGAGTGACTGGACCATCCAACTGCCAAAAACAGAAGACATTAAAACATGAAGCAACACTACAACTAAATGAAGTAGCAGCCAACTACGTAGTCTCCAGGCTTTAGTGCTGGAACCAGTGGGTTATAAAGAACCTAATTCACTTTTTGCATGTGCAATGAAGTGGAATAAACCTTCTCAACTAAAAAAAAAATAAAAAATTGCAGTGGCTTAAGATGTGTGTAGCTGACATCAGAATCATGCTCTTATTTCCACCAGGTCATTCCAGGTACTTCTCTGGTTTTCATGTCTCAGGACTCTCATGATGCTTTTCCAGGGCAGTCCTTTTCTAGCCTTTGTTTAAGTAAGCAAACTTTGATTAAGTAAACATTTACTTAGCTCAAGTAAACAAACAAACAAAAATAGCATCTCCCAGAATTTTAGCCATTTCATAACCACTGGATTTTGCATGGGACCTAGGAGCTGGAAGCTGCTCCTCCCACTCAAGGAACAGCTTGCTCAGCAGCAGCTGCTTTCCTTTTAAGAGATTTTGGCAGTTTCTTGGGCAAGCACCAGAACGATTTCTGTGGTGGCAGTCATTACTGTGCTGCAAGTTTGTGTCATCCAAGGGATGCAGAGGCATTTCTTCCTGGGCAGCAGGGAGTTAACTTGCCTCCTGTTCCCTGCCTTGGGAATAAGAGCTGGGATGGCAGCCCATAGTAGGAGGGTCTGGATTGAATTCACCAGTGAAGGGGGGGGATAACATTTTTGTGTGAGAAAGACGCTTGCCAAGAAATTGAGAGGGGAAGTAACATGGGAGAAAGGAAGTAACTCATCAGTGTTTGGGACAGACAACAGCAGTTTCAGGATCTGGGTACACATCAGGGTCTTGGATGGATCTTTCTCTACCTACGTCACTCTCAGAGAAAGAAAGCAGGAGGAGGAAGTGTAGATGCCTTCATAAGATTACAAACACTGCCAGAACCTCAAAAGCATCCAGTTTCCTACCAATACAGGCTTTCTAAATACCATTACACCACTTCTAGAGAGGAGGAGACTGAGGTCATAGAAAACTTTTAAACATGGGACTAATCTTCTACCAGCATGAGCCACACTGGGGCCGACACATGTGAGTAGGGGCAAAGAGAAGGTGATCAGCAGCCCCAGCTACCATTGCTCCAGACCACAGGAGGACACCATGCCGTGACTTGAAAGCTCCAGAGGAAGGCTGCTGAAAACCAAAGCCACTTGGCTTTGTACTTCCCAAAACCAAAATACAGTTGGTTAGAAAGAAGTGAGGTACACCATTGCTTCAAAACTTACAATTATTCATTGAATAAAATGCTACTACTAATAATAATTGAATAAATGAAACAAAAGGAAGGAAAAAAAAAAAGAAAGCAAGCTTCTGGGATGCAAAGATTTGTTTTCCTTTATTTTTAATAAGCCATTTGAAAACACTGCAACATGACCAAGTCTGCAAAAATGTTTTCCTGACCACAGCGTCTTGCATGCAGACAAACACAAGGATTATGCCAGTTCCTGGAAGAATGAGCATCAGTAGCTTTTTTAAATACTGGAACACGTTTGTTGTTTTTCTCTCTTCTTATCTCCCTAATTTTGGGGATACTCAAAATTTTTGGGGTTACCTTTTTTGTTCTTTTTGTTGTTCATAGGCTCTTTGTTTAAACAAGTACTGTATGTTACTTTTTCCTATGGTTGTTAATTTTTGTTTGGCTCTTTAGATTTTTTGATACAAATAAAGTTTGGTACAATAAAGTTGCCCTTAACAACCTGTCTTCTGCTGTTTCAGCCTGAACAATTTTCACTGGGTCTTGTTTGTACTACTGTTTTAAACAGTTTGCTTGTTTGTAAGTAGCTAATTAGTTTTTTGTTCTATTCAAAGGAAACTTTTGAGGTCTGGGCTGTAACTTCTTTTAGTGAGAGCTCACACTACACCAGTGTGTATTTGAGAAATTTCCCCAGGCAGGATGAAAGATGGGAATCTGACTTGCTTTCCTAGGCAAATATCTCAGGTACTTTTTTGTATTTTGGTGGTACTGAGTCAAGACAGCAAATGGCCATGTAGTAATACGGCTTTGAAGTCAGTGAGATGTATTACTATCTGAAAAATGGACAGGTGTTCCTGCCCATGGCAGTGGGGCTTGGGACTGGATGATCTTTCAGCGCCATTCCAACACAAGCCATTCCATGATTCTATGAAAATGTAATTCCAGTGTGTCTTGCTGAAATTAATTCAGGTGGCATAATGTTTCGCATGTACAGTAATGAAAAAAATCCCAGACTTCAAGAATTACAAAATCTAGACCAAAGGAAAGGGATTGATGACTAATAGCATACATGAAAGATACAGAAATTTTTAAAAACATCACAAAACCCCCAAAAGAATCTGTGGAAAGGTGATCCTGAACCACAACACTCTTTGTAAAAGAACGGAGTGGGGTAGTGTAAAACCTTAAAAATTTGTATCTCCTGTCAATTTGTTGAACTAATTACTGTCTGAAATTTGTAAAATGAATTAGAAGCTGCTTTAAACTGAATGTCCTGAGTACAAACTGTAGTTTTTCCACATCAGGGATTGTATCCATGTGCTTATTGAAATACTTTAGTGTATAATGCATTCTTGTGGAAAGGCAATGAGCAGCCAGAATCCTTGCAATATTCTTTACTGGTTGTCTAAAAACACCTGCTGTGTTTTGTTTCTCTGCTAAATTCTCCTAAAAAAAAAGGGGAAAAAAGCTTAATTAAATGAAAAACATCTCTCTGATGAGCCCCTCCTTTGATCTCTCTCTTTTGATAATCTCTCTCCTGACAGCCTGTGAATACTCTGCTAGCAATACTTCGTGCTTTCCTCCATGGAGATAACAACTGCTCTGCTCCAGGCATTTCTTTGGCCTAGGATTTGGGATCTCTGGAAGTGGGCAAACATCTCCATCCAGCCTATTGGTGTGAGTGCAGGGCTCTGTGTGGAACTAATTAATGTTATAATGAATGCCACAACAGTTTATTGCCAGGAAGCATCTAATGACCTGGCAGTAATCTCACAATGACTAATCAAGATTTTCTTCAATTCCCTTTAGCAATTTTACCTGATAAATTAGTGCAGGAAAAAAAAAAGCCAAAATAAAACTGTAAGCAGAACAGAGATGCTCTGATTTAAAATATCTGATGGATGATGCTCTTCTGCCTTCCTGGGGTTATTGTGCGCAATCCTTCTCCATCAATTCTACAACCTGGCATACCAAGAGCAGAGTGGTTATGAATTCTTCTTCACTGATTTCAGAGGGGTAGCCTTAAGCTGATGAGTTTAACTTAAATTTTGTATGTGATGTGTGGGCTGCAACCTACTACTAACCTGAGGTTGACTGTTTTAATCCAAATTGGGTGTGTATTACCGGGACTGGGTAAAAAATGGAGTTACTATTTTCAATTATTTCTGCACATAGCAGGAAAAGCTTAAAAAAAAAAAAAAAAGAAAAAAAAGAAAAAGGAGATGGATTCAGATGGTTCACAACCAGAGCAGTCCCCATCCCGTGCCTAGCCCAGCACATGGTGTGTAGGACTAAGCATATGCACAGCCCCCTGCAGGATGCCGTCTCTCACTGACTGTTTTTCTCACAACAGCAAATATTTACCCTGCAGTACAAAAAAGACAAGGAGCTCCAGGAAGGGGTCCAGCGAAGGGACACAAAGATTATTAGGGGCATGGAGCACCTCTCATGAGGAGAGACTCTGGGCCTCAGAAAAGACTGAAGGGGATCTCATTAATACCTATGAGTATCTCAAAGGTGGGTGCCAAGAGGATGATGTCGGACTCTTTTAAGTCGTTCCCAGTGACAGGATGAGGAGCAATGGCCATAAACTGAAACACAAGAAGTTCCACCTCTGCACGAAGAACTTCCCACTGAGGGCGGCAGAGCGCTGGATCTCCATGTCTCTCTGGAGACATTCAAACCCCAACTGGATGTGCTCCTATGTAACCTGCTCCAGGTGACCCTGCCTTGGCAGGAGGCTTGGACCAGATGATTTCCAGAGCTCCCCTCCATCTCTAACGATTCTGCGCTGTCCCCGGGGCTGAGCCCAGGGCGCGGTGGCAGCCCCGGAGCGGCTCCGGCGGCGCTGGGATGGGAGCGGGGGGCAGCAGCGAGGCGGGGCCGGGCGCATGTGACCGGCGGCGGGGGCGGCCCCGGCGGGGCTGGGCCGCCTCGGCGGGGCAGTGCGGAGCGCCGGGGATGCGGAGCGGCCGGGCCCCGGGCAGATGATGGCGATACGCGAGCTGAAAGTCTGTCTGCTTGGAGTGAGTAAGGGCGACCGGAGGGTCGCTTCCCCCTTTCTTTGCCTCCTCTCTCGCCTCGCAGGTGGGGGCGGCGGGAGCTGGGCTGCTCGCTAAGCCGGGGAACGCTGTCCCGCTCCCAGCCTGGCTGTCCCGCTTCCCGGGGGGCGCCGCGTCTGGCGGCCCGGGCGGGGCGGGGGGGGCTCGGCCGCAGAAAATTCCTGCACGCCGAAACTTGGCAGCCGCGCACGGGGCGGGGGGAGGCTTTGGGGCTTGTTGTTTTTGTCTTGTTTCTCAACTTTTTAGAAGTGAGAAGGGCGTAGCGGGCTGGGGGAGGCGGAGAGCGGCTCTCTTTCGGGGGTCTCCCCCAGCGCTCCCCCGGCGGCGGGGCTGCCGGCGCAGAGCCATCCCCCCGGCGGCCCTGGCCCCGCGGAGGTCTCCCTTTGGTGCCAGAGCCCCGAAGGCACCGGGAGGGGTAGGGGGGTTTGCTGCCCACCCTGGGGGCTCGTCACAGGCGGCGGTGGCCCCGCCGAGCCCCGTTCCAGCGGTGGGGAGCCGCCCGGAGAGAAGCAGCAGCGCTGCCCGCCCCGGGACGCTGTGTCGGGGGGGTCGGTCCCGGCTCACCGATGTGCTGCTCGGTGCTTTGTTTAGTTCCTTGCCTGGCTTTATTCAGCAGCGCTTCTTTGACTCGATTCCTTACAGGAACGTCCTTTTTGCCATTCCTTTTTTTTTTTTTTTTTCCTTCTTTCGCTTTTTTGGCGAACTCGCGCGTGCGTTTCACATCTGGAGCAGCAATGTGCTTAGCTCTGCACTTTGGCTGCGCCTGCCCCTCTCTGCCCGGCACCGAGCGAGCTTCCCGGCAAAATGTGCCCACCAAGTTGGCACAAACACCGCCGCGGAGCAGAACCACCTCTGCTGACAGTACCCAGCAGAGGATCACTACTCCAGTACACAAGTTTCTTTCTAAAAGTCAAACATCAAATCACCCGCTGCAAGTTCAGCTGCTTTTAGGCCCACATCTCCATAAGCACTCAGAGAAGCTGCATGAATGAAGGCTTTTTAGAGTGAATTTGCTTTCATGCCATCCAAGTGAGTTGAACATTTGAAAACCAAACACAAATAGACGCTCCAGTTCTCTCTGATTTGTGTTGACACTTAGCCCAGCAGGAGTGGGTACCTTGCCCTGGAGTAGTTCCTGCCAGGATGCGGTGCCAGGGCACTGGAGAGTTCAACCCCAAGTATTTGGCAGTCACCATTCCTCCTTTCTTGGTCAGAATTCCTGCCTTCAACTTTTAAAATGGCATAGTGACAAAAATAAATGTGGTTTGTACAAACATGAGGAGTCTGTGGTAGAATATGTGGATGTGTCTTTGCTTGTTTTCTTCCCCAGCAGAAAATGTTGTAATTTTATAGAGATGAAACGTCTTGTGGTATGAGATTCCACATGTCCATAATTTATTGATGTTTTGTAGCATGAAAACTTACTGGAGATTTTGTAAGGCAATTGTTTGCTTTTTTTTTTAAGACAGGAAAAGAAACCTATAGTACAGTTCTGTGTTACTAAGAGTATGCAATTACTCTGTAGATTCATTAAAATGATGGGGTGGATGTGGTAGCACTTAGGGAGATGTGTCTGTAGTTGTAGTCACAACATATCACATTAGTGATATGTTCCTTCTGTTTTAAGAGGGCATAGTTGTAGAAAACCTTCTACTGATCACAGACATCTCATTTACCATGGGGATTGACACTATTTTCCCAAAAGAGAGGAATCCTTCAAATCCCCTCAAGAAGTTGACGTTTCTAGAGCAGGGAAACTCCATACCTGTCTGTGTGAACAAATGGAGGCAATAATTGTCTGATCTGCTTGAAAGCTAGATGGCAACTCAAAAATACATTCTCAGATCTACCAAAAGAAATCTTGACAGTTGTTTTTTTCAGTAGGTCCTGAAAAAAACCTGGTTCATCTGTATTGTATGTCATAGATCCCTTGATAATCAGTAAAGTCTGGAATATCCTAGTCCCAAGACAAGCTCTTATCCTTGTTAGAAGTATGGATTAAATTGGTATGTAAACCCATATCCCTCTCCACTTCTGAACATAGCCCTAGACTGCACCTCTGGATCAGACAGGAGGATCACAGTTTGGCTTCAAGCTGTGCAGAGGGCCTGGACTTGGCCTATTTCTGCCTATTCAGAATTTCCCAATGGGAAAAAATTGCAGCTGGTGCAACATTTGCAAAGCCAGTTTCTCCTCAAGCTCTGGAGTCCCATTTGGCTATAGGGGGTTGAGATGGGAAGATGATGAAGAGGAATAGAGAAACCAGAGCTCTCAGTCCACACTGCCAGCCCTACAGACCAGTGCAGTAGTCCAGGGCCAGTGAGTGGCCTGGAGCCATTGCACTAAAGATGGGGAGTGGGTTATTGGCTCCTGGATGTGACCCTACATTGCCAGGAGGGAGCCTGGCCTCTAGTTTTTAGTATTAACCTAACAAAACAGGATTTGGGTGTCTGCATTTCATTTCTTCTTCCTCCAGAGTATCTTGGGGTTTTTAAAACTCTCTGTGGGTGTCACAGGAGTGATTTGGAGCAGCCAGGAGTAGTGCTCTACAAGATGATGGTTGTGGGATTTGTAGCTGTTGGAGGAGACACGAGCGAGAGAAGGGCAAAGGGGAAATCTGGGGCAGCAGGAGGGTGGGAGTGAGTCAGTTTGGAAGGAAGGCTTTGTTGATTGCAGAGCTCTCTGAGAAGGGATGGTTCCAGCTTGCCAGTGGGCGAGGAGGAGCAGGATGCCTGCCTAATTGTCCAGTGCCTTGCAGCCTCGGGTGTAGGAGCTGCGGAGGTGCAGTTGAACAGCTCTCTTTAGTATGTTGCCATGCAAGTGTCCTCAAGCCTGCTCCTAAACTACTTCCTCCAGTAAATTATTGCTGCTGGGTAGTGAGGTATCTGCATGTGGAAGGTGTTCATCTTCCTGAGTGCAAATGCTTGGAGCTCTGCTCCAAGTCCTGTCTTGTTACCCCCGACTCTTCCTGCTCTCTCAATCCAGTTTATTTGTTCCCAGCAGTTGTCCCTGTGTTAGATGCCACATGCTTCTGGGTCTGAGTGGGTTTTAGCTGCAGCTCAGTGTGTGTGGTGAAATGAAGTGTAGCTCTCCTTTGACTTGCATGGTGTTTCCATGTGGGCACCTTGTTGAGGGGCTGGAGGAGAGAGGAGTATAGGGGAGCTGCTGTGTTCCTGAGCCGTGCTTCAGTGCTGAAATGTGGCTGGCTGTGCAGCTGCCAGCTTTCCTAATCTGTCTGTGGCTGCTCACTGCCCTGTGCCTAGCTCCCAACATTTTCTTTATGTGGGCTGGAGGAGCGATTTACAGCTCCCTGCCAAATCCTGACATAATTGTGTGTGGCAACCGCAGAAGAGATTGCCAGCTTTACCACTAAGGCAAAGTTTCTTGTCTTTGTCACTTCCTGAGGAAACTTTGACAACTCTTCAGACTTTGGGAGGTGGTTTGCTGACTACCATTTAAAATGACCTCCATTACTCCTTTCCTTCTGTTTTTGTTTATTACATTTTTGTGTTGTGACTGTGCATCACAGGACCAAAGGAGGTAGGATTGGAAGAGGCTCAGAGGTTATCCCTTGTCCCTAAAACCCTTCTTATTCCTTACATATGTTTGTTTCCTCTGTCTTTAAAACTCACAATCTTCTCCCTGGGGTTATGTCCCAGGGCTTAACTGCTTTTCCTGTAGAAAGTTTTTCCTGAACATAGTGCCCACATCTTCCCTGGCTGATGCTTTGTTTCTTTGCCCTTCTGTTTGTGCCTCCGTTTTCTTGCTCCTAAGAAGTCGCTTGCTGGCCTGCATTGTGCTAGCATGAAAATGCTGTCTGAAGCTGGTGAGCCTGCATTTGTAAAAGGAGTGACATTTCCTCTGTGGAAATTACACAATGATACAGATATATACACAGATCACTGGGAGTATTTTAGTTTGTGTCTAAAATGTTTGTCATAATCAATGCTTTTATGGCCTACATGTCCCAGCAAAAATAGGAAAACTGCTGTTAAAAACAGAACACACCCCTGGCTGGGTTGAACCAGTTAAGGAGCTTTCTTCTCACCAGGTATGTGCAAGGTGGCCTCCATGGTAAGGTGAGCATCCTGCTGAAGACAGTAGCACTGCTTTGTGCAGAAGCCATGGGTGCATCAACAGCTGCAGTGTTGTAGCCTAAAACAGAGAGCAGAGCAAACAAAGGGGGTCATGAGAAGAGAAAGAATGTACTGATGAAGTAAATGTGTGCCTTTTGTAATTTTGTCCACAAAAGTGTCTTGTCTGAGAGAAGAACAGAGACTGCCAAGCAATTTTCCCCCCATGTTAATGGTTCATCATTACCTACTCATTCATTCTATTTTATTGTGTAAACAAGTAGCTCTATCATGAGAGAAATTTTTGAGTTGTGATCACATGGCTGTCTTGTGAAGTCACTGGTTTGAAGTGTCCATCATTTTAGCCTTTCCATCAAAGGAGCCCTTTGATCTGTATCTCTTTCCTAGCCAGTTATGTTTTTGCATTGTAGTGAAACATCAAATTACAGGTGAAACTGAACAGTGATTTTAAGTCCATGGAGAACTGAAAGACAGACACATGACTAGCTGATCTGCATATACCTGATTTTCTCGGGAAATGTTTTTTCTTTGTGTTCTTCTTTGGTGAAGAATACTCTGAAATATGCACTTTGTGTGAGCACACAGCACTTCCATATTCTGTTGCCCTGCTTTGCCAGTCAAAAGAAGCATACAAGATACTAAAGGAGACTGGGGCTGGTGATTTTATTTGTATTGTGTTTGTCAATATTGCATAAAAATCCAGTTATGCATCAAGCAAGCAAGAAAGGCCTAGTCTCTTGTAGCAATAAAAAAGTGTCTTCAGAAGCCTAAAGCAGCCTTTTCATATTATTTTATAAGACATTTAAATGGCTACAATCAGATTTTTTTTTTGCAATATAGACATTAAATATGTAAGTAAACAATTTCTCATAATTTGGAATTTAGGATTTCATGTTGATCTTGGCCCTATTGCTTTCCTAATGTATCTACAAATTTTTTTTCTTTTGTGATTTCTTCCAAGGGTATTGGGTGGGATTGCTTAGAAGAGCAGACTGGAACATCCTTCTAGGAAAAGGTGATTATGGAGGCCACACTCTGCTTTCGTTTCCAGTGGCCCAACCAAACTGGATTTCTGAAGAAGCAGAAGGAGGAATTTGAAGCAGATTTTAGTTTCAGTAGCAGTAAAGCCTCAAAGGGGAAGCTTGTCACTTATCATCTCCTGGGTAGCAAAAGAGCACCCTGTGGCTGGTGCTTGTTGCTGCACTTCATGGGCTCCCATTTGCTGATAACCATCTCTGAGCTCCCACCCCATGCTTGTAACTTGCCTGTTGAATGAGTCCATGCAGTGACTATCACCCAGATATCATATGCAGGCTGTAGTTCTACTGTTTTTCAAATTCTCTTTATATTTAGATTTCCCCAGCCCCATGCTCTTTTTGATTTCTGGCCAAAAAATTGGGAAACTTCTTGGTTTACATTAGTTCTGGAGAAAAAAAACCCACATTCTTTCTTTCTGCCAAAATAAGGAAGTTGAATGGTGATAAACTCAATTTTTTTTTCGTATAGTTGAGTGCAGTTTTAGCCCTATTCAGTAAAGTAATGCTGACAGACTATGTGAAGGAGGCAGAAACTTTGCATGCAAACAATACATAGGGAAAAGAAAAACCCTCTCATTTCCATCAGGTGGTTCCTTTGAACTAGCTCAAGTCAAGCTATATTAAAAGGCCATTTTTAATTTGCATTTAAAGTGTGTTTTCTGAAACTCTGGTTGATGGTAGGACTTGTTTCTAAGGTGATAATTTGATTTATTGGTAGGATGTGCTGCAGTTACAGTGCAGTTCAGCTCCCCATGGGCAAAGGCCTTTGAGTCTGCAGGGCTTTTGCCTGTGGTGGTGTTTATAAATTACACAAATTATACAGTGCTGGTGCATTTTGCTTATTTTGCTTGTGTTGGGTTGTGTCTGAGCTGGGTCAGTGTGGGTGCTGCAGACTGCAAGTGCATGTACAGGCTGGAGAGACCTATTCTTGACCTATTCTGTCTAAAATTTCTCAAGCTAATTGCTTGTTGAGAGAAGCATTTACAGGGAGGTTGGAGCCATAACTCTGCTGCTCTTGCTCTTTTGCCTCCCTGCTGCTCCTTCTTGCAAATGCCACTTGTCCAGTCATCAGGGTTGCTAGACCCTCCCAGGACTGCTATTAGTCATGGATTTCCTGGCCACATCTCTCTTCAGATAAGATCAGGACAGGCACTTTTTTTTTTTTTCCATTTCCTGCGCCTTGGTTTTGAGGGGAAGGGAGAGGGGCACATTGAAGTGAACACTTTGAACTGAACTGCTTTAGCAGGTTTACACAGTTAAAGAATGGTGGAATGGTTTGAGTTGGAAGGGACCTTTAAGATCATCTGGTTCCAACCCTGCTGCCATGGGCAGGGTCACCTTCCACTAGAGCAGGCTGCTGTTGGCCCCACCTTCCCCACAGTTCAGGTGCTGCCTCAGAAAACTGAGTGCAGGGCAAGGAGTTTCTTCTCAGCTTTGGTGGCTCACCAGCCTCTACTGATGTGGGGGCTGGTTTTGGAGCTGTGGTCTCCATCAAGAGGTCTGGAGCTTCCTCTGCTCATATTTTTCTCAAGGTGTTTCTGGGGCCAACCAAGTGCCCAGCACATGGTTGGAGGTGCCTTCCAAGAGGGTTGGGAATGGAGGTTGGAAGCTGGGAAGAGTCAGTCTACTCACAAGTTACCTACAAGTCTTACCTCCATCCAGTGCTCATCACACCTATGGGTTAGGTCATGGTGCCAATGAGTTGGATCGTCCCGTGCTTTTTAGAGAGGGCAGAGCAAGCCTCCAGTGCTTTGCTACTTGTCATGTCCCCCACTACCTCCTGACTGTAGGCCAAGGGCAGCTGATGTGAATTTAACTCTGCAGAAGGTGTCTGGAGCTGCCATGGGACACGTGCTTCCAAAGTAAACCAAAATAAAAGATGTTTTTATTCTTACAGAGTTGTTTTTCTTCTCACTACATACCTTGTAGAGGCTGGGTAGTGGTGTCAAGGTCAAGGTGAAAGGAAATTTTTAAAATTCCATCTCCGTTTGTAGGATGCCAGGAAAGGGACACATTTCAGTTTCCTTCTGAAACATCTTGTACACCTTTTCCGTGAATGCTCGCCGTTTTGAGCACCACTGCCAAAGGACAAATCCAAGCTTCAGGAAGCCACCAGCGGAGGTGGATGGGAGGCCAGCTGGGAGCAGAGCCTTGTGTAAGCACATGCCAGTGGTTGATTTACAGTCTCTGGCCTTGCAGGGCTGTGCTGAAAGCCAAACAACAGGCAGTGGAACAAACGCTTTTTATTTTCACCAGGATATTTTTAAACAGAAATGCTGGTTAGTTCATGGGTTTTATATTTTTTGCAGGCAAGGGTAGAGAAGTTACGGTTTTTCACTTTTGTTTTGGCCAGAGTATGTTCTTATTTGGGCAACATGTGGAAGTGCATGTGCATGAAATCCAGCCACTAAATACTTAGTGTCCCTGAGTTATTGTTTCCTCCTTTGTCAGCAGAGTGACAGGATGCTGCAGACGTCACTGGGTGTCCTGGTTGGACCCCTCAGGGGAATGTAGTCCCTGCAGGGTACTATAAAAAACTGTACATTATAAATACCAGGCTCTTACAGGAATTCACCTACAGTTAGGGGCTCTCTGAAGCAGATTCTCCTTCCCTTTAAAGCCTGTATACAGAGCCAAAATAAGTTACAAGAGACTCCTAAAGTGGGTTTAATTCTGAAAAAAAATAATTTGGGGCCCATTTAATTCTGCAGCAAACAAAACTTAAGTGTTGTTAGGATCTCTTGGTTCATCAGCAAAGCTGTGCTTCTAGGTGACAGAATGTGTCTGAAGTCACTTGCATCTCTTTCCGTGCTCACTGATGACCTCTGGGATACAACTGGAGTAGCTTTAACCTTCTCTATCTTATGCTTGTAATTGGTAACTGATAATTCATCTCCAGTACTGCTGTTGTGTCAATTCTCCAGATCTACCCTTTCTCCCTGTGAGGGAATTCAGTGGCAAGAAAGAATCCTTAGCTCAACATCTGGTGTGTGCCAGCAGAGAGAAGCCGTTCTGGGAATCACCAGACTTGCCAAAGACTGATTGAAAAGAGCATTTTCTTGAATGTGGTCTGGTGTCACACCAAGGTTCAGCTTGACTCTTGAGACTTCAATTTTTCAGTACTTGATTTAAGGGGGCAAAAATATGTTATCACTATGGTCAATAGTTTAGGATTTAGAAGGATATTACAACTGAGATATTGGAGGTGTTGGTAAACGTACAGTCACAGTTTTCATTTTAAGCATCTTCTACTATCCATGGAAGCAGATACTAATTTTGTTTGCTTTAGGTAGTCTCTGTCAATGAAAAACCCTCAAACCACAAAAAAGTGAACCTCTCACCGACTGATACACACCACTATAAGCCTGTAAGGGTGCACTTCCACTTTGGTGGATGAATCTCGCAGCTGATTAATTCCTGGAGGGGTTTAGGAAATGGGAAAGGGAGTATGTTCTTTCATGAATAGGAAGCCCATTATCTATCTCTTTTTTTTCCTTTTCCTTTGCATACTAAATATAAGTATTAAGTGTCTATTTTAAGAATCATAATAGCAACACTTGAAATACACCTTCTTAAAGCTGATATGAACAGGAAGCCTCCAACCACTTTTAGGCCAGAAGTTACTCATGGTGTATAGTCCATGCTGACTTCAACCTTTCCAATACTGTGTAGACAAGCTTCCTTTTAGGATATTAATTTTGTGAATATGCTACAAACATGGAGGTTTTTTGCTACATTATCCCTTACACCAGCAGTTTTCCTTTTTGAATGTTATTGCTCTTATGGAAAATCCAAGGAAACCTGAACTTTGTTTTTGTCTTGGTTTTGTTAAATGTCAGTGAGGGAATTAAACTTTGTCTTCAAGTGTTATGACTCCAATAGCAGAGTGTAGTTTATGGGAATAATCTTCAGAATCGATTGTTCTGTCTTAAATTGATGTATTTTTTTTCTGCTTTGGATATTTTTGTTTATTTTTTTCCTGCAGAATGCACTTGAAAAGAATAAATGCATGCCTGGGCATTAGACAGACAGTTGGAGCATGTTTTATGTGACAAAAATGGCAGTTGGATAAAACCAAATAACATAAATTTGATTTGAGATTATGTTACTAAAACCCTAATCTGAGTAGCATCCTTAAGCTGTGTTTGATTCTGAGCATTAGGGTAATCCTCCTTCTGCAGAGTGTCAGGGTGCATCCTTCAGCCTTTGCTGCATGGGCTAAATTGCATCCCATGCTTAAAGCTCAGCATATGCTTTAATGCACAGCTGAATGTGCTGCTGTGTGGAGATTAGGATAAAATGTTTAGGTAAGTTAAGTATTTGAGATTATACAGCTCATGAGTGATTCCTGTCATTTGACATTAAAGCCAGACAGAATAGCTGAGGTCTACCTATCTTGTGGCCAGGTTTGTCTTCTCCCTTAGGCTGGTGTGGAAATTGGCAGAGAGAAAGCCAACCTCCGACACTGTAAGTCCAAATTTAAAGAGATTGTGTGAAGGAGAGTGGTAGCCGTGCAGCCTAAAAACATTCTTCAGGAATAGTTTATGACCAAAGAATGGTTTGGGTTGCAAGGGACCTTAAAGATCATCTCATTCCAGCCCCGCTGCCGTGGGCAGGGACACATTCCTGTAGACAACATTGCTCAGGGCCTTGAACACTTGCAAGGATCTGCAGATCAGTAGAAAAAGGGGTGTAGAAGTTGGCATGGAGGAGATTTGGAGAAACAGAGAATAATGGAGGAGGAGTAGGAGGAGTACTGAAACTGTGAGACCAAGGAAGAACATGTGGGAGTGTTGTAAGGGGACTGGTGAGAGGGATTGAGGAACACAGAGGAGTAAAGTCAGGAGCAAGGGAAAGAGAAGCTGAGGATAATAAAACAGAAAGCTAGACAGAGCAAAGTAGCAAAAAGGTAGTAGAAATAATAACATGGGGTGAAAAAACCCTGCCAACCTCTCCCTTGATTTTAGCCTTCAGTTTCCTCTTAAATTATTTTAAAACCCTGACTTTGTCTTAGTGCTGTTTCATTTGTGTTTCAAAACACTTTTGGCCAGTGGAGCCTGCAGAATTGTTGCTTGCATTGCTTTAAATTTAGCTGTATCTCTCAACCAGTCAAAAAGACTGTCACAGATGTGATACAGGGAAGCTTTGGTGGGATCTCATTGGCCAGTTGATATGTCTTCCTCAATCCCTGTGCCTGTTGTTCTGCCTTGTCTGGGATCTGTGGGAACTTCGGAGTTAGTTCCATGTAGTCCCAAACACTCAGGCTGTGACACTGGAAGTGTTTAGTATCCAGACAGTCTGTCTTGAGGGTGAGTCCTCAGCACCTTCTGTGTGGCTTTTGCTATTTTGGAGGGAAAGATGAAATGCACTCTTCTACTCCTTTGTCCTTTGAGGAGATGTCCTTAAATGTACTAAACTCCATGGTTTAGCATTCCTCTTGACATGTTCCCAGCGTGTTTTCAGTTGAGATTTGCAAAGTCTATACACTTTAGACCATTTCTGGTTCCCAGATTTTGAGTGAAAATGAGAAAAAATGGCCAGATGAATAAAACATTCCTTCTGCAAGTCAGTTTTAAGTTAGTACTGGTTTCCTAGTTATTTTTGTGGTGGAGAGAAGAGGGTGCCTCAACAGTAAGAGCAACAAAACCTGGTTTTCCTTAGGGGCCTTTCCCTAAAAAGTTGAATTTCATGGCACTAGTGTTACCAGCTTTTAGAAGTTGCTGTGTTTCATTCCTGATGAAATCAACAGGAGGTGAACACATCCAAGAAGTCAACTGCTTAAGGGCTACAGCCTTGCACTGATAATTTCTCCCATTTGTGAGCCTGTTTGGTGCAGATAGCTTTAGGTTTAGTAACTTCACAGCAGCACACAGTAAATCCACAGATAAAAAACTCAGCCCTGGGATTTATTATACCGTGCTTGCTGTTATCTCTTCGGTTTGCTTGCATGAGTGATAGAGGGGAAAGCACCAGGTGGGTCTTTATATGATGCTGTTTAAAATAAGTGGTGATGTTTGCTGTCTTAGGGAAAACTTTACATCCAGACAACAGGTGGAATGAATATGAAATCACTACTAATTGAGGTTGGTTAAACCTAACAGTTGGGTGAAACATTTCTTAGCACAGATTTAGGTTTAGGCAAACTTTTGATTGTCCATTTCCCATCCTGCACATAAATTCAGGAAATGAAAACCTGCAGTTTCAAGGATTTTAACCTCCTTCATGTTGCCGCCGAATGTCCACATGGATGCATAGTATCTATGTGTCATTTGCAGTTAATTGGAAATAACAAATAATGGCAAATTTCAGAAACTCTCAACTTGTCCCCTTCCCCTGATACCCCCTGCAGAAGAAACTTGTTTTATTGTGTCTGGAAGGTTGATGGAGGTGGCTTTCCAAAGATTGGTAAATTGTAAAAGCAGCTTGCATAAAGAGGGTGCCCATAGCAGCTGGGCAGCCTTTAGGCTGCTGATAAAGGAGACCAACTCATACCTTAGATGGGTCACCAGAGGCTGCTGATTTTGCAGTTTATTGTATCAGCTAAAAGGAACTGATAAGCAGAGTTTCTGGCAATAAATCCAGGTACGAAATCCTTAGTTCCTGTCCCACTCCAGGCTGATGGTGTTCAGCTGCCTTTGGCCAGTGGAGACCAGTGGAGGTGTTATTTGCTTCTGGTTGTTGGTAGGTGACGTACCCAGTACCAGGGCTCTGCTAATTTGGAGCAAAGATCCTTGGCCATGAGGCTGGTTCCTGTTTGTTAGAGGAGATGTGCATTTTTTCAGCTGGCCCTGAAACTGCCTTCTTCCTCTCTCTTGCCTGTTGCTTTAAGGGAGAAGGGATTGGGCTTTCTTGTCTCCAGGACTGAAGTTTTCAACCAGTGTTTCAGTTGGAACTCATAATTTAAGTGGCTTTTTTCTTCCTCTCTGCTATGAAATGCAGTAACAAGTTGCAGGTGGGACAGTTACAAAGTGGGATGAGTAAGTCTGAACATTGAATTGAATAGCACTTATTGAGCTTGGTTGGACAAATCTGAAGGTAATTGAGCCCTTTTACAGTTTTTCCAGGCAATTGCTGGACAATTTTTATACTAGTGAAATCGCAAGCTGAACACAAGAGCCATTTTGTCAAATGCTGTGGTTGATGGGCATATTGTTGCTTGTGTAAGAGCCACTGCCTTCATTTAATAAAAGAAAATGACTTGATACTAGTTGGCAATCTGCAATGTGAAATTACAGTGTTTGGATTTGGATTATCAATTTCAGATAATGGTTGGAAGATTTTTGATATCTTCTATGTTGGGACAGGAATATAAATTATTTTGGTTTTGTATTTACTAGGTGACACTAACAAGCCTGTATTTCTAAATCATGACCCCTAATGATAGAATTTGACAATGAAAAGAGGTAGAGTGTTGGAGTATGAACAGCAACTTGTGTCAAACAGCAATTTGAGTCAAAGATTATCTCCTCATCATACCAGTATTTTGAAAGTTGCAGCTGTTACAATATATGTGGGGAAGGTTCACTTAGGAAAAGAATTTGGTTTGGAAAGAACTACACAGAATTTTTTATCCCATTTTTTGCTGGCAAATTGTACTTGAAAACAACATTTGTCAGGATGCTGTTGCTTAATGTGTTTACTTAACTGTGAAAACATCAGGTTATTTATGCATGTTGTCTGAAAACTAAATTTGGCTTCCGTGATCACTGCATTGCACAATGGTGATGAAAGATGTTTAACCAAATTGTTATGCTGGTGTGTGTGCATATGGCCAATGGAGATAAAACCCCTGCAATCAATACTCATTATCACTGACAATGTGAGGTACAGTGACTTGTATGTTACTTCCCTTACCTAATTTTTCAACTTCAGGGACAATTATGAGGATTTCTAAGTAGATACTATTCACACATCTTTTTACTGTATCTTTAAATAGGAATTTCTCTGCAGGAGGAGTAGTACATCAAGTGGATTTTTGTGACTCCATGTGTGTTTTGAGATAGAGCAGGTAGGAAGGAATGGCAGCATGCAGATGCTAAAAAGTGTCCCAGATTTGTCTAGAAAATTAACTCTGACCATTGGAATTGCCAAAATCCAGGTATTACTATCAATAAAATTGCATAGGCATTGAAGCAGTACCTGCAGTTTAATTTATTTTAGCTTTATTTAGCTCCTCCCTGTTTGAGGTTTGACTTGCTGGAGTGATCTGGGAAGTTTGCTTTTAGTTCCTGTTTTGTTGGTGTTGGGAGTGTGACCCATGGTAAACCAGAACCCATTTCTCATCCTCACCTGAAAAATGAAATGGTGAACATTGGAGAGGTCATACTGAAGTGTCTGTGGTGGAGCTCAGATGGGAAATCAGCAAGCTGGCAGCGGGGAGATGTCATTAGGGTGAGCTAGGGTGGTAGGAGAGTGTCTCAAACATGGTTTGAGGTCCCTGAGGGCAGCTGTGGCTGCCCCATCCCTGCAACTGTGCAGGACCAGGCTGGATGGGGCTTTGAGCAGCTTGATCTAGTTGGTGTCCCTGTCCATGGCAAGGGGGATGGAAATAGATGATCTTTAAGGTCCCTTTTGTCCCAAACCATTCTGTAATTCTATGATTCTATAACACACTTTCTTACCACTTACGAGGCACCTCTCAGGGTGGGTTTAGTGGGTTTGTCTTCTGGTCTGTGTTATTCCATGGTCAGGAGGATCCTCTGATCCAGTGCTCAGTAAAAGGCAATTAGAGGTGGGATTCTTGTGTGGAAGATAGTGACTCCATGAAGTCCCACAACTATGGTCTCCTAAAAATTAACCCAAAAATTTCCTCTCTGCGGCATACAACATTGTTGATACTGTGCAGGTTTGGGTGGGGTTTTTATGGGTTTTGTGGGGTTTTTCCTTTCTTTGTTCATTAGTACAATAAACTTATTGTGGGATAGGGGCATTCCTTTGATGCTGCCTTTGCCACATTCACACTACCCATTGCCACACAGGGCTCCTCAAGATGGTCCCAGCAGTGGGAGATGCCTGTGGTTCCAAGGGAAGGTGCTCAGGCACTCTTCTTTCCCTCTCAGTCTGCATCACCTTTCTAGTTCTTGCAAGTTCCTCCCGCTGTCCTCTTTCCCTCCCTCCCCAGGCTTTTGGCTCCCAGCTCACTCGAGCAGAGTCAGTGTCCCTTCCTCCTGCGCTCCAGTCTCAGCGTGGCCGAGCGGAGCCGGTTCCCTGCTCCCGCAGTCCCCGGAGTCACCAGGTGGTGCTATTGGCCAGGGAAATGCCCTCCGTGCGCTGCCACAGCCCAGCAGCCCTTGCTGAGGGGCTCGATGGGCTTGGTTTTGTGATGGAGCTCGCTTTGGTGGGCAGCTGGGTCAGGTACTGCCAGGGGTTCTCTTTCTTGCCACGGGTTCAGTCTTGAGTCAGTTTTATTGATGCACAGTTGTTTCCTGTGACTTAATCAGCCAGGGCCTTGTTTGACAGTGAGGTCCCCCAAAGGCTGCACTGCTTCTGGATAGTTTGTGCAGAACTCAAAAAGCTCAAAAAACTCAAAAACTCAAAAGCTGCTTCACTGTAGTGTGGAGCATAAGCAGGTCTCATTAAGGATATCCTCATGCTTTGTACTGTTGGGTCCCCGTGCAATCCAGTGGGAGGGATTTTTGCTCATTCATTGGCATGTGCTGCTTGTCCAAAGGAGATCTATGTGTGTGTGTGACCCTTCAAAGGTGCTCCTCTTCTTTCTCCTTTCATCTTCTCATCTTATTAGCTAGCCAGATTGATACCACCTTATTTGCAGCTGGTTTTTATAGAGATCATGCTCCTACTTGCAACTATAGAGGCAGTTCAAAACTTGGAGTTGAGCATCTTAAATGAATAGCCAGTGCCCCCAAAAGCCACAATTTGAGCTGAAGGAATGCAAATAAACACCAAGTTCCTTCTTCCTTTTCACCAGGGTAAGCAATTCTCTCTCCACAGCCGCCATACCACATGCTGAGAAGGGCATAAGAAATTGATTGAGATTCTGCTCTTTGATTTCAAGTTAAAATCCCCCATTTCTCTTGGCAGTTCAGCTGCTGTTCTGAATTTGATAACTTGTGTGCAAAGGGGAAGGAAAGATGTAAGAAAAGACACAGGGAATTAGCTGGAAATTTGATGAGGGGAAGCAGTTTCTAAATAATATTAGTAACAATCAAAGGCTGTTATCTTTGCTGTCCATGCTCATGGTGGCATAGCACTGTGGTTAGCTTGCTCTTTGTATAGTAACATGCAGTGATTAAGCATAAACAGTGGAATTGGATTATGGATTTGGGTTTTGGGTTGGTTTTTGTTTGTTTGGTTTTTTTTACCAGAGTAGGTGAGCTCTGAAGAATAGCTTTCCCTCCACAGCCCCCTTTCTCATAAATCAAGATTGCTTTATATTCCTGTGTCAGCTTCATAGACAAAAGAGTTGGCAGGTTGTGGAAGAGCAGCACGATTTGTAAGTGCTGGAAGAGAAAATGTGCAGCAGACACGTGGAATACTTTGTTGGGGCAATGAGTGTCACTCCAGGCTGGGGCGTGAACAGATTGAGAGCAGCCTTGCTGAGAGGGACCTGAGGATTCTGCTGGATGAGAGGCTGGGCATGAGCTGTCAGTGTCAGCTTGCAGCCCAGAAAGTCAAGCACCTCCTGGGCTGCATCAAAAACAGTGTGGCCAGCAGGGCAAGGGAAGGGATTCTGCCCCTCTGCTCTTGTGAGACTCCACCTGCAGGGCTGCATCCAGCCCTGGGGTCCTCAGCACAGGAAGGACATGGGTGTGTTGGAGAGAGTCCAGAGGAGGCCACCAAGAAGATGAGAGGGAGGGAGCATCTCTAGTACAACAAAGGGCTGGGAGAACTGGAATTGTTCAGAGAGAGGAGAGAAGAGGAGAGGAGAGGAGAGGAGAGGAGAGGAGAGGAGAGGAGAGGAGAGGAGAGGAGAGGAGAGGAGAGGAGAGGAGAGGAGAGGAGAGGAGAAGAGAAGAGAAGAGAAGAGAAGAGAAGAGAAGAGAAGAGAAGAGAAGAGAAGAGAAGAGAAGAGAAGAGAAGAGAAGAGGAAGAGGAAGAGGAAGAGGAAGAGGAAGAGGAAGAGGAAGAGGAAGAGGAAGAGGAAGAGGAAGAGAAGGAGGAGAAGGCTTCAGGATGACCTAATTGTGGCCTTCCAGTACCTGAATGGAGCCTACAAGAAAGATGGAGAGGGACATTTTATCATGTGTAAGTGGCAGGACAAGGATGAATGGAGTCAAACAAAAAGATAGTAGGTTTGGATTAGATATTAGGAGGAAGTTTTCTGCTGTGCAGGTGGTGAGGCACTGGAAGAGCTTGCCCAGAGCTGTGGATGCCCCATCCCTGAGAGCGTTCAAGGCCAGGCTGGATGGAGCACTGGATGGAGCACTGAGCAACCTGGTGTATTGAAAGATATCCCTGCAGGGTAGGTGGGTTGGAGGTAGATGATCTTTAGGCCCCTTTCAATGATTCTGTTATTCTTAAGGCTGCAGCTATGATTCTCCATGCCACCAACCCAGAGTGAAGAGCTTGGGATTGGAGCCCTAGTGATGATAGCAGAATAATGCCAATTGTCTTGGAAACACTCTAGGAAAGACTTTGGTTTTATGTAAAATTACATGCATGGGTATATCAATGTCTCTGGCAAAGTGAATCTTTGCTAGCATTAGCTACAATATAGAATTAGCTGCTCTTCAGTCTCTCTTATCTCTGGCCAGGCACATCACTTTGGTAGGATCACAAAGTGGTTTTGGCCATCAATGCTTGCTTGATTTTGTACTTTTGTGAAAGACATACCCAAAGATCACAAGCAACTTCACTGTTGCTTGTGATCTTTGGGTATGTCTTTGACAAAAGTAGATAGTTGGAAGAGATTGTAATTAATATTGCAGTCTGTGAGTGAGCGAGGGATGTAAATACTCTTTTTTATCTATAAGAGAGAAAAGGATGTAGCAAAATATTAATGAAAGTGTAGTTGAAACTTGGGCATTAGAGGTTTTTGTTGTCTCTGGAAGATGACCGGGCTGGGATCTGATGGAGAGCAAGAGGCCTGTGACTACAAAGAGACTTGCTAACTCCAAAGAAGTCTACAGATAGCAGGACCAGTAGGACTGCATTCTCTGGCTCCAGGTATTGCAGATACTGGAGCAGCTATGCAGGCCTGAGTTTAATTCCACAGGAAGATGTGTGCAGGATGTGTGTGGAAGGAAACCACATGCTGAATAATCACACTGGTAAGGGTGCCAAAACTGGTAATGCAGCAGGAATTTGGCTTTGGGGACTGGTTGGGAATGGAGGTGGACAGGGCTGTAGCCTCCCTTCAGCTCTGAGGTGAAGCAGATAGTCAATCACTGTACATGTTTTGCAAATGGATGTGGACTGAAGGAAAACAAACCTAGAAAAGGGACCAGATGATGTTTTCCATTCAGAGATGCATTGGGTTTCCGTGGCAAGGCTTTGGTTGTGGCAGGGGAGGTGGGGTTGCAGGGGTGGCTTCTGTGAGAAGCTGCCAGAAGCTTCCCTGGTGTCCTACAGAGCCAATGCCAGCTGGATCCAGGGTGGACCCACCACTGGCCAAGGCTGAGCCCATCAGTGATGGTGGTACTGACTCTGGGGTAACATGGCTAAGAAATGGAAAAATCTACTGCACAAGAGCAGATTGCAGAGGAATATGTGACAGCAACAACCCTGCAGACACCAGGGTCAGTGGAGAAGGAGAAGGACAAGGTACTCCAGGCTCTGGAGCAGAGATTCCCCTGGAGCCTGCATGGAGACCATGGTGAGGCAGCTGGGCCCCTTCAACCCATGGAGGTCCATGGTGCAGCAGAGATCCTCCTGCAGCCCATGGAGGGGACCATTTTGGAAAAGATGCCTCAGGGAAACTGTGACCACATGGAAAATTCATGCAGGAGGAGGCTCCTGCCAGGACCTGTGGACCCATGAGTAGAGGAGCCCACACTGGAATAACTTTGCTGGCCTAACATGTCACTCCATGGAGGACCCACACTGGAGCTGTCTGTGCCTGAAGGATTGCACCCCATGGAAGAGACTGTGCTGGAGCAGTTTGGGAAGAACTGCACCCCATGGGAAGGACTCACATGTGAGCAGAAGAAGAATGTGGGGAGTCTTCCCCCTCAGGAGGAGTGAGAGGCAGAGACAATGCTCTGGTGAGGAGCAGGTAGAGAAACTGGAGTAAAGTTAAACTCGGGAAAAAGGGAAGGATGTGGGGGAGGTGTTTTAAGATTTAATTTTTATTTTTCATCATCCTCCTTTGATTTGATTGGCAATAAATTAAATTAATTTCCCCATTTCAAGTCTATTTGGCTCATGGTAGTAGTTGGTGAGTGATCTCTCCCTGTCCTTATTTCAGCCCAAAGGTTTTTTGTTAGATTTTTTCTCCCTTGCTGAGCTGAGGGAGTGATAGGATGACTTTGGTGGGCACCTGGTTTGCAGGCAGCATCAGCCCACCACAGGAGGCCAGGTACATTAAGCCCTGGCTGGAAAATGTTTTTCTGTTTTAAAACGGCCAGTAGAAATGTACAGGTGGTATTGAAGATGCATATAAATACCAAACAAATAAACTCAGTGCTTGACTATCTCTTAAAGAACTTAAATAGCTCTTTGTTACTGTACTGTCTGAATGCTTTAGAACTATCACTGTTTTACATCCCCATAATGCTGTTGCAAGGTAAAATCAAATAAGTATTTTCACATAGCAGCTAGTGAGCTGAGAACAGTAGAGCCAAGAATTACTGTGCCAAATGGAGTCCTTGCAGCACTAGGAGGAGGGATTGCATTCTGATATAACAGGACTGACCTGATTGTGGGTAGAACAAGTGCTGCACTTTTGTGTGTTGAGGGAATTGATATAATTCTAATGTGCTCCAGAGGAAAAAGTCTGATTCTGTAGCTAATTTTTGCTCTGCAACAGCAATGTTGGCCTGAAAGCAATTAGAAATTATGTGTAGAGTTTTTTACTGTGTGGAAGTTGGCATAGGTCATCCTAACTTAGTGGGAGTAATGTACCAACTGACTTAAAAGACACCTTTACTACTGTATATTATGAGTTTAAAGAAGGGAATGCAACAAAGGGAAATGCAAATAGGGATTTTCATGTAAAGTTCACACAGGGACAGGTGACCAGAAGAACTGTGGTGGTTCCTACCGAAGTGAGACACTGCCGAATCCAGCCAGAGTAAACCCACCAGAGAAGGCCAGTGGTGGCCATCCTCCTCTCAAAACAGAGTTGCAGTGAGATCCATGTGTTTGTGCTGGGATTGTGGGCAACTGGGTTCCAGCATTCAGTGTGAGTGGTGTTCATTTGGCAAGTACCCTTCACTCAGGAAAGAGCATGTCAGCAAAATTACACTTCTGGGAGCCAACTCTGGTCTAGGTCTTCCCTTTGAAAAATTTGCTTTGCAGATGAGTATCTCCCAGATCTTTGCAGAAATTCCTTGAAGATCACTTATGGTATATGGCCACAAAATTTTAATTTGGAATTTACAGAAATCATTAGTGTCCTGGATGAGATGCCTGTATTTTGACTGTGGAAGTGAGGCTTCAGAGCACCTGTACCTGCATCCCTTTGGTTCAGGCTGAAGCCTCAGGCAGTTTGTCTTAGTGAAGCAGCTGAGAGCCAGTGTGTGAGTCTAAGAGCTGCTCTTGTATTTTCATCTGTGCAGCTGTGCAGTGATAGCTTTGCCCACTTGATACATCTTGCAGATGGAAAAACTGAATAAAGGCGGGAAGCTTTTTTTTTTTCTTCCTAGACACCACTCCAGAGTGCATGGCTTCATTTTCCCTGGGACAAGCCTGACACTTGGCAGATTCAATTCAGTCCCAGGGGTGACTGAACCTCGGTCTCCTGCAAGGTATTTCTCCTTACAGCAGTGTTTTCAGACAACTGAAAGTGATACCCGAACACGGGGAAGGGCGAAGGAAGTTTTTAAGGACAGCAAAAAGTTTATTGGGCAGAGTAATTCTTGGATTAAAATACTGCCCTTGGGAACTGCCATCAGGAATCTGTTGTGCATAACTCTTCCTTGTATGTTCATACAGTTGATAAAAATCCAAAGGCAGTTTCAGATGCTCTTCAAGCTGTCTGTCACAGCCCTCCAGAGCAGCTGTAAGTGGATTAGTAAGACATGGAAAGTATTGCAATGCTACCTGCATTTGATCAGTAGAGTAATGATTAAAATGTTGAAGGCAAGCACAGAGGACTAAAGCAGGCTGCAAATTGCAAAGCTTTAATTTATTTTTCAGCTTGTTGCTTTTTTGCCTCCACTGGAATTTAAAAGAGAGCCATAATCCTGTGCTCAGCCTTAGCATGTCACATGCCTTTGGGTTAAGATCTGGCAACCCTGAAAGCATTCAAAATGCAGGTTGGGTGTCTCAGTGCTGCATGCCAGACCGTGCCCGAGGAGTGGCATTCCTCCTGGACACCAGGCTCGACCAGAGCTGAGCTTACATTTCTGCTAAAGCCCAGTGATACTTTACAGCCCAGGCCCTGCAATTTGTTTGATGATAGCTAATGAAATGCAAACCATTTAGCAGCTCTGAGATGCGATTACACTGCTGTGAATTTTCAGATTCCATCAAAGTCCTGCTGAGGGTAATGGGAATGGGCCAGGGTGATTCAACTGTAAATCAAAAATGAAAGCGTGGCGAATTCTGGCAGTGGAAAGAAGAGCTGTTCAAATGTGCAGAAGCTGATTTGCCAAGTCAAAACCAGCTGTCCTTTACAGAGCTACTGGAATGAATGGTCTCTCTGCATTTGTATTTTTTTTTTGTGACTCATTGATTATTTTTCTTCCCCTAAAGTTTAAATTCTGTCTTTCTACCTCAGGTTTGCCTGGCCAGTTGCAAAGCTTTTCAGTGCCTGGTTCTGGTATATAAAATACCAAATGCATTGATAATAAAGGACAGTTTTCTCCTTTTTGGTAGCTTCATACCAATTCAAGTGTTTTCATCTGTACATCTTTAATGCTTCAACAATGAAAGCTGTGCTTGGAACAAGACAAGGACCTCTCCTTCCTCTCTGCACTAGCACTGGCAGGAATCAAATCAGTGTTACAAAAAGTGGAATTTAAATTGGGAAATCTTGAGCATAAACTGGCTCCTCTGTTATTTTTCAGTTAGGGATGAATCAGCCAAGAGTGTCCAGCAGTGTGAATATGTAACAGGGAGCCAGGAACTGTTGCTTCTCTTAACAATGAGGAGCAGCCAGCTTCCTCTCGGAGCAGATCCTCTCCTCCCCACCCAGGAGAGTGGGACAGCTTTTTGACTACACCCCAGTTCTGTGTGTTTCATCAAGCCTGGGTTTTTTTGTTGTTTTGATGTTGTTTTGTTTTGATTTTGTTTTGTTTTTTGTCTGAAGGATGACAGAAGGTGCTGTTATCTCACTGGACAGTACACTGAGCGAATTGTTAAAGACAAATTTGACCACAGATGTTTCTGGTGCATGCACTTAATTGCTCTTCTTGATGCTGACCAGTCTGGAGAAAGCTTCAGAGCAGTTTGCTGGTACTGCTCTCTGGCTGAAACCCTGAGTTCCATCAGTGTGAGCAGCTTTGTAATTCCAGCCCTATACCTGATGAAAAAGCTCTGCCATGAGAGGCTTCCTGGGGGTTACACTAAACTAACCCTGACTGCATTGGTCGCGCTCTTTTTCTCTTGATCAGGGATCCTCAGAGGAAGGGTTCAGCCACCAAGGGGTTCAGCCACAGTTCTTGTGGTGCCTTTGCTCAAGTTAGGGTGGTTGGCTGCTCAGCTTTTGGGGAGCCTGGCACAAATGGGCTCTGAGGAGCAGATGTATTCCTGCTGTGAGGTGCAGGGAAGTCCTGCTGAATTTGATGGAAGCCACATGAGCTGTGGGATCAGTTTCTGGCATGTGGGAAAGGATAAAGACTTGTCAGGTCCAAATGTTTCTCATATTATTACTGAAATAACATCTTCTTTGCCTGGGGATTTTTGAGCACTTAGTATTTATACCCTCCAGGTTGCTAGGGCTCATTCTTCTTTTGATCTGTAAGACTAACTCATGTTAAACCCTGTCAGATTTAATGAGACCTGTCTGTAGCTGATGTTTCAGTGACTCTTAGTTATTGTGAGGAATGTTTTGAAGGGACAGGCACTTTTAAGTTTTAAACATTTTTTAAAATTCACATTGTAAATTTGATTGAATCCTGGCTTTGTCCAAGTTGATGAGAAAACTTCCTTTTGGAGGAGCTGTGTGTGGGATCCCTGTTAATATAGAGGTCAGTTCTCCTGCATTGCTTCTTAATGCAGATTTTTGTGGTGCCTGTCTCCAGGGTGTCTCAACCTTCCTTTAAAGCTGAAATGGGAAGTTAGTCATGAGATCTGTGGTGGTTACAAGCCAGATGTTCTTTTTTTCTTTTTTTGTCCTTACTTTGCAAGTAGAAGGACAGAAGGCAGTTTCTTCAGTGTGTTCATTCTTAGGGTGCCATTTCCTCGTGTGAAGTGCTGTCTAGTGTTCTTGTTTTTGTATTTTAAAAATTCTAGAGTCATAAAGGATTTTTGTATGGTTTATCTAATTTAACACATACTTAGGAAGCCCTGTGTGTTAACATAGCAGAGAAAGACTCTGCATAGTCGAGACTAAAAAAGCTCTTGCAGCAGTGTGCATGATTATAGGGCTGCTGTTTAGTCATCAGTCATGATATGTGTGGATTCTTTTTTTGTGAATCCAACATTTATTCAGTTTCAGATGTAGAAAAAAAATTACATGAAGAGATTAGTTTAGTCAGCACAGTAGGGCTTGACCCTCACTCAGTTAAAAGCTATTATAATATCAAGGGTGCAGACTAACAGCCTAATCAGGGATGTGTTTACAGGGTGCTATAGCTTCCTCCAGTTTGGAAAAGTGCTTGGAGGACCAGGCCCTATCTGCAAAGATATAAATGAGACATCCAGATTTAAATTAAAGTACTCAATTTTTCTGCATTAGCTTTTTCTGCTGGGATAAATGTGTTTGGAACAATAGACAGAGGAATATACCAAATGCCTATTTGTAATGGGAAAATGGTTTTCCTTTTTAATATATTGCTCATATTTTTTCTGCTTTCTTTTTTTTTTTTTATCTCCCTGTAAGCTGCTGCAAATCAGCCAGAAGCAGTTCAGTTGTTGCTTGCCTGCAAATGAGTTGCCAGCATCCTATAATGCTGCTGGCTTGAAATACAGTCTCATCTCCTTTACAGCAATGAGAGCCAAGGAGAGCCAAGTGGGGTGGTTCCCCAGGAGCAGGAGTGTGGGTGGAGGCACTGTTTTCTGTGGCATTCTGCTCTCCATTCTGGTGCTCTTAAAATCCTCACACCTAAATCCGCTGCTAAGGGATTTTGGAAGGACAGAGAATGCGTTTTCCCGGGTTAAACATTAAAAGTCTGGAATTAGTCATGCTTACATTGGTCCCTTGTATTTATCAGAAACATCTGATACAGTTTCAGATTTTGAATCCATTTTGCTGACCAGGGGACATTCTGAAGCTACTTATTCTGGTAAACGAATAGTGGCTCACTTACTGTGAATTACATTCCTACTTCTTTCCTTCCTCCCTGCCCCACCCACTCTGCTTATCTTGCTACAGGGTGGTTTATAACTGATATTTTGTAAGTGTGCTAGGAGGTTTATGAAGAAGCAAAAGAAAAAAGAATAAAACCCTGTCGTTGGTTCCTTGAGTGATTTGTGAACACCTTGATTCGCAATAATTGTTTTATATTTATTCATTTCTTGCCACTTCTTTCCTGGATTGGTATGCTCTTGAGTGTGATGAGTCAATGACTGTAGTGCTGAAGCCCTTGGGTTTCCTGTGAATGACGATTTTCCCAAAGAATTGCAGGATCTGTAACTTGAAGTGGAGCATAACTCCTGAGGGCATCTTCTCAGTTTCTGAAACTTATCCAATCCACTCTGCTCAGTGCCACCGTGACCTTTTTCATAAACCGAGATGTTGTACCTTCATGTATGTTTGATATTATATGTACACCAACATCAGGTAAAACAAAACAGAAAAACAGATTAGAGGGTGTAATAGCAGAACTCTGAGAACTGGAAAAATAAATCTTCTGTATGCCTGAGTGTTATCCAGGCATGTGGCTTGATAAATCTACTATAATCCTTTGAAGAAAAAAGAACAAAACAAGGGAGATCATCCCCATCAGATGTTAGAAAAATAGGTTTGTGTAGAGAAAGACCATATAGTAAAGTACAAAGCAGGAAAGGTTGATACAGCCTTAGCAAGGAGGTTCAATATCAATGCACTGCTGAGGAAAAACGTTTTTTCTACTTCTTTGAAGCAACAGGTCTGCTTTCCTTGTCTTCTATGAGAGACTTCAAAGATAGTTCCCTGTTGTTGGTAAAAGTTAAGGTCTCTTTAGCTGTTTTCAAGTTGTTGTATAATGTTCGTATGCCATGATTTGCTTTGCTTTCAGGCAGGTGAATGTCTTGATTGATGGGTGTCAGTACAGTTTTCATAACATGGACTGAACACTGTTGAAGTTGTTTTAAATCCCATGATGGATTATCACTGCCTTAAGTAGGAAGCTTTTTCTATTTTACTTCCTTCCTCTCTGTGCTCTAATTATACTCTGGTAGGTGGTGGTTTGCATCCTCCAGGCAACAAAAGGGAAGCTGGGAGTGCTTGTTTCAACTGAACCCCCCCTGGTGCAATGAAGTGCCTGGCTCCTGGAAAGCACCAGCCACTGGCTGCAGCAGTGCTCGTCCTGGAAACAGGTTCACTCATGGCCCAAGTCCATTGGTTTCACTCCAGTTACTCCAGGGGGATCTTTAGCCCTCTTGGTAGTGCAAGCAATCCCAGGAGCAAAGTGTAAGAAAGCCTTTAAGCTTCTGGAGGGCTGTTGGTGTGCCTGGCGTGTGCTTAAGTTTGACTGTGCTCGTTGTGAGATGTGAAACTTTGAAAGGTCCTATTAGTGTTATCATGAAACATTAGTAAGAGCCACGAACTGAAAGATGAAGAGGTTCCAGGAAAATGAGCTAAGCTTTAATCCATGCTTGTGGATGTCACGTCCCTGCCAGAGACCCTGGCTCCTCTTGTGATTGCAGTTGCCATTCTGAGTAACTTTGTCAGGGGAGCTGGAGGAAGCAGATGAATCTGAAGCATCGTCGGGTCACCAGAGTCAATGTCTAGTTTCGAACACTGTGGCAGAAACGCTGTCCCCACAAGAGAGAAACGTAATTCCTTGCCACCAGTGGGTGGTAATTCTAGTTTCTCTAGACCATTTGAAACCATGAAAAATAATTAGATCCTCAATTTCAGGGCAGAGGGATTTTTTAATTTTATTTTTTTAGCGTGTTCTGCCATCCTGGTGTAGTAATTATACAGCGATGTCAGCTGGAATTGATAATGAAGGCAAAATTTGGGAATAGTAACAGGATGTGTTTCTGCTATTGATCAAAGGCTACAGGGCTGTTTTTAAACACTGCTCCTCTCTTTGATCTTTTTTTCCTATTGATTGAACAGAGTAGATAAACAACTGTCTGTGTAACATGAGCATTTATTATGGCTTTTAAGCTGACTAAGGACAGCTTTGAATTAAATATGAGAGTTTAAATGATGGTTTTCTAATAAGTGCTGTCCATAAAGACTGGTGTGACAATACAGTTTCATGTAAGCATGGTGGAAGGAAATGTAAATAGAGGCATTCTTTTTCTTTCTTACTCAAAAAGAAGGTAACATATTGCAAAACTGATTATAGGAGGCAGAAGTGCTATTTTTAATATGTAGCTACGTGTGGGCAAAAGCTGCTTTTCTATTTTTTTAATAGAAAAGTTATGTGCGTTTTGCTGTTAACAAACTCTATTGTCTTATCTCAGCATTTTTCAAGAGTGTTTTGCAAATTAGTCATCTTAAAATGTGGATACAAATGGAGCTACCAGGTACAATCTGGTAGTTCTGCAATCACTTCAATGAAATTAATAGAAAACTTTCCATTGACTGTTTAATGAGTTAGATTGGACCCTGGGCTGTCATTGTTAATGTCTTGGAAAGGTCAGTATCGATTTCCTGGCATCCTTTTTGTCTCTAAGGAGGCTCTTTGCAATTCTGTGGAAGACACAATGATAATGTTACTCCTCTTCCTTGATAATTCCCTGTATAATTTAAGTTCTACCTACCATCCAAGCTTTGGGCAAAAACAGACAGACTGAAAAATTTTGCATTTTACGGAAGTTGTTTATATCTTAGGTGTCCAAATAATATTTCAAATTTCAAATATTTCAAATTTTCTCCTGCCGCTTCAGGTTATTCTGAATTTTGTTTCAGTAATGTACTGCTGTTATTTTTCTCTACTGATTTGGTATGTTGAAAGAAAATAAAAAGATTCTTCCTGCAAATGGAATCAGCCTGCCATGTTGCAGTGTAGAAAGTAAGCTGTGTTGCCTTTAAAGCAATGCACTGCAGACCTCTAGCATGGCATGCACAGGGAGAGCTGCACATCCCTGGGGATCCAGATCTTTGCATTCCTACCTTTTCAAAACCACCCAAAGCCTCTGCAAAGTTTCCACTGAGTGGGCTAGTTTGTCTTGCCATGAAAAGGTTATTTTCACTAACTCAGTGCTGTCAGTGTGCTGAAATGTTGGTGTTATTAGTCTGTTTTGGAAGCTTGCTTGGGCTGGCTGTGCAACAGGCCTGAATGAAATTGTTTCTCTGGCTGTGCCGTGTAATGTGCCGCGTGTTGGAAATCACAGGGTTTGCTTGTACAAGTAAATGGCTCTGCTGGCTGGACAGCAGTACTAGCAACAGGAATATAAAATCCACCTAATAAAATAGAGGGCTTGGAGAGAAGGGAGTCCTGGGAAGAGGGCCAAGGAGATTCACTTACAATGCTGATGTTTGAAAAGGATGAGCCATGTCCTTACTTTTCTTCTGAAATGTGTAATGTGCCCTGCTTGCCACAGGACAAGAACAAAGAGTCAAATATTAATTCTTGAAAATGAATCAAGTGAAGTATTGACATCTGGGGTCTTGTGGATGTGACTTCATTGACTCACTGTCCTGCTTTCTTTGATTTTCAGGATACTGGGGTTGGGAAATCGAGCATCGTTTGTCGGTTTGTCCAGGACCACTTTGATCATAATATTAGTCCTACTATTGGGTAAGTACCAGACAAAATACCACTTTGGTTTTCACTGGTCAGTGAGGTTTCAAATCTGACCCTTGAGTGATTTTAGTCTTAGGTCCCACAGCCAAAACAGTCTAAAGTGGGAAGCTCTTGACAAGACAAAAACCAAAATCCTACAACCCACGAGGCTGTTCCCTGCACAATGATCAGGTCATCCCATAGCTGAGTAATGGCAGGAAGACCATGGGAGCCCTTAAAGTACCTTTGTTGAGTGTCCTGGTAGGCTGGGCTGGAACATGGACAGTGTCTGTTTCCCCATATGGATGTGCTTTTGTTGAAGTTTAGGATGTGTCACATTTTCCTTTCTTAAAATAGGAACAATGCAATTCAAACTAAGTATAATTAATTTATATAACTTTAAAAACTACTAAGCTTTCATGTATCAGACCATCAGAATCCTAATAGTCCTGTAGTAGATTTTAATTCTGATTTTTTTTTTCTTTTAATACCTTAGGGACAGATTTTCCAAGTCCAATGCGACCTGGAAAATTTTTGAAGTTAGGAATCTCTTATGGGAAAGGAAGCTATTATGGAATTTACAGAAAGGAGTAATCTGGGGGGAAAGGGCTGATCTGACATGTGTGTCAGAGGTGTTTTAAGTTGTCTCTGAAGGACTGGTATTGATTGCTGGGTGTTGTTCAGAGGGTTGGACAGTACCTTCTGAAGCTCTGCCTTTCCGTGCATGGAGGAGTCTCAGCTGGAAGCTGCATGTAGAAGTTCCAGGACAATTTTGGATTCCTGAATGAGATGAATAGAGAAAAATGGACAGAGAGAAAGAAAGCACGTCATGAATAAAAATACTGGCTGAAGGATACTTGTTTGTAGTGAAAGAATTGATGGCAACTTGAGTGGGTTTTTTTTTACTTCTGAACCCTTAGCAGCCTTTTTCCCCAAGTAGTTGTTGTTGCTGCTAAGTAAATGCCTTCTGCTCAATTTGGAAAACAATTTTTCTCTGTTACCATAATTATGAAAACTAAAGGGATTTTTTTTCCCATTGGGAGATTAAAATGTGAGCGCTAGCTTCACACAGGTGATATTATTTGTCTGCACAGATAAGGGTATTTCTCTTCCAAATTATTCAACTGCTTTAAATATATAATCCTTGCAATCAACAGTAGCCACTGTGGATCTATAAGTTCCCATTTTTGAAGCTGTGAAGTGTTGCTTATTGGTTTGAGAGGGAGAGTGACAACTGAGTGAATACACCCTGAAAACAACCAAGAAATGTGCCCATTTTTTTCCATAGTTAGTATTTTCATAAACAATGCAGCATTGTTAAATTCAAACAATTTGCAGATGGCTTTAGAGGAGAACTCTGGTATATCATTCTCAGAAAATGACATTTGATGTCATTTGGTGCTTTTGTAACAGCCATGCATTCTATCAAATGCATCTTTATGAGCCAGGAAAAATGTTACCACAACAAAAATGGTTCAGCAGTACCCAGATAGGATGGGGAAAATAGAAATCTGCCAGAGTTTGGCAGTCTTTCCTACCAGCTTTCAAATGAACTGCTGTAACACAAAAAAGCCTATAAATTTGTAACCTTCTTTCCTAAAAGAAAAAACTTTGAAAATACAGACCTATATAATTTCCTATGGAAAATAAAAACACTATGAAGACTTCTTCATCCCAGTTGAAAGGGAGAACAACTTTCTTGCATTTGTTTAGCGTGTGCACTCCAGCAGGTGACTTTTCTGTTCCCTGGTGATCCAGTCTCTTATCTTAAAGTGAAAAGTGGTACATGATGTTGTCTGTAGCCTTTCTCTCAGGTCTGTACCACCGAGAAGATGGAGTTAACAAGCAGAAGAAGCATTTGTGCTCCTGGACCCATGAACAAATGCCCTCTGAACTTCAGAGGCTTTTCCCTTCTTTTTAAAAAATACATCTATAAGTAGCATATGTCCTATCTGAGAAAAGGGAGACTTCTGCAGGTATTTTATCAAGGTTTTGGAGTTTTCCCCAAATGCAGTCTAATCCAGAAGAACTCCCTAAGGTCTACTGGTTACATATTCAGAGTGTCAATTATATTATAAATTTCTGTTTTCCTTATTTCCAGAGCATCCTTCATGACTAAAACTGTGCCATGTGGGAATGAGCTTCATAAATTTCTGATCTGGGACACAGCTGGTCAGGAACGGGTGAGTATTAGTTTGCAGAATGCTTTCCTGCTCTCTCTTAATGTGTTGATGTACTTTTTCTAAACCTTTCATTTTCAGAAGACTTTGTAAGTATCAACCTCCTGCATCTTTGCAAGGCTCTGCAATGCAGGTGGTCAGCAGGCACCAAGGACGTAGGTTCCCTTTCCTTGGATGATGAAAATGCAGACAGACTGACCATACCACTTACCTAAAAAAACCCCAAACCATGGTATGAATTGTCAGCCACCTTCCCTAAGACAGCTTGAGCAGTGCCCCAGCAACATCCAGTTCCCCTCTGGTTTCATCAGGTTCCTGTGTGGCAGCTCTCATTGGCATTGGGAAGGCTTTGACTTGCAGCCCATGGCTGGAGTGGTCTGAACTTAGGTGGTGACTCTGATCTTGTCTTGGATTGGGACAGTGAATATGGGCATGGCTTGTGTCTGCTGTTATTATTTATATTATAAGAAATTGCCACCAGCAACCTGAACCACTTTGGGGTTTTGTTGCCACCAGCAACCTGAACCACTTTGGGGTTTTTTCTTGATTTTTTTTAAGTATATGAAGAGAATTGCTCAGATCAAGCAGCTTTTCCTTTGACTTAAAAAAAAAAAAAAAAAACAACCAACCAAACAAAAACAAGCCATAATGGATTTTTAGGCATTAGTTCACCTGGACTGTAATTCTGGTTGATAATTTTTTTCCTTTTAATAACCTCAGTGACAGTAGTATGCAGTACTAGACTCTAGACTGTAGAGCTGTAGGTTTCTCTTAATATATGTCCACGTTTCTCTTGAGAAATGGAAAAACCTATGCACACTTATAGAACATCAGACTTGTGAAATGTCACAGTGTCTCTTCATAGGAAATTGCAGCTATGCTCACATTAGGCTGGGATAAAGTGAGATGTTTATACAGCCTGGATGTCAGTCCTGATACATCCTACATCCTATGTATTCTCCATACCTTGTATGTGAATTGTGGGCAAAGAAGATTTTTTTACTCTTAATTGCAGGAAATGCTTGTGCTTTTATTTGTAATGCACAGTGTGAGATAAAGTGACTGATGAAATCTGTTGGCTCATAACAATTCAGTAAGTTATTTGTCATGGGAAAATAGACATTGAAAAACATATTGAAGCCTAATTCCTTCCCTTGAATCTTGTTTGTTCCATTTCTGCATGGTCTGGAGCTGATAACTGACTAATTATTGCAAGAGCTAGCAAAAGTTCAGTTTTCTTTCCCATGGTTTCAGTTTCCTTGCTTATTCTCTCTCTTTTCCCTCCACTGCTCTGCTCTCCTTGTCTTTTTGGTTTTGGTTGGTTTTTTTTAGCACTTTACACACAAAACTCAGTTGGATTAATAATTATATGTATTTTCCTACATAGTATTTTCCTATGTATTTTCCTACATAGTCTAAGGACTCTCAAAGCCCTCTAAAATTTGGTGAATGGTAATATTCATATTTACATATTTACTGAAAAAAATGATGCCTCATTTGAGGCAGGAAATCTGTGACTGAGCTCTAACTCTTGGATACACAATTCATCCTTCCCAACTAGTCCCTTATGTTTCCTCTCAATTTTTTTTTAGCTCATCGTTTTTCAAACATCTGCTTTCCTTTTTTTTTTTTTTGTGTGTGTGTGTGTGAGAAACTGTGGTGAGCAGTGAGCACCACAACCTTTGTTAGATTGCTTAGAATTTATTACAGATATGGCATGTTAAAGGTTTTCATTAATTAGTAATCACGAATTAGTCCAGGGACCATCTATTTGTTGTGTGTTGCACAGTGTATTCCCAGTCCTTCACTAGGACTAGGAAGGTGTCGAGTGGTGTAGTAAACAAAGTTCACTGGCCTTGAGTGCAAGCTATGGAGGCAGACAAGTTTCCCAAGGCAAGGTCCATACTGGTCCAGGTCATTCCCTGTCCTAGAATATTCCTGTTTTACATTGCAGCTAAAGACATGATGCTTCTCAATATCTGTCTTACTATAATCAGAAAATTTTGGTTGCTTTGTTTTGTGTTGCTTCTTCTGATTCAAGAACAAATGTCTCCCCCCTGTTAATTTTTTTCTGATTATCCTCTGACCAGCAATGATGACCCAACATTTCCAGCCTATCCCTATTGCTGTTTTCACCATGTACTGTACTAATAAATGTCTTCTGAATGTTGTTTCTGCTTTGAGAATTGTCCTTCCCTTGTTCTTTGCAATTTTTGTTGATGCTTTGTGTCCCACTGCTGAAGCCTGTCAGTTGTGTCAGTCTGTGCTGCTGAGAGCAGTGTTTAGGACTCCCTGCTCTTTCAACATTGCCTTCATTTGACTTCACTCTCCTAAATGCAAGGCCAGGCATAGGCTTGTGCTTATTCTGGAGCTGGGGTGCCCTGTGCTTCCCCAGCTGTGCCAGCTGTGTCTCTGTGCTGATGTGGAACCCTCACAGCAGAAGAGCCCTGGCTGAGATTTAACTGAGGCCTCACTTAGGCCATGAAAGTCAAGCTCAAAGCTTAACTATGATGGAGCAGGCAGGCAGGACAACAGGAGTGGCACTTCCATGGTCCTCATGCATGAGTTTGTCCTTTTTAATGAGTTTTCATTCCCCTGTTCAGGATTTTCTCTGAGAAGCTGCTAGCTTGGAGTCAATGCTGCAGAGTGACAATAATGCAGCAGAAAATGGAGATTAAAAGCTTTTCTGTCATATCCCTGGTGGGGGTGAATGCTGAGTGTGCTTCTTAGGAGGAGACCCTGGAGAGGGGTATGGGGCTTGTGGTGAAAAATTCTCACAGTACATGATTACAAAAGGAGAGAGAGCTTCTTAATCCTTTTATCTTGGGGTTTTTTTTTTCTTTCCCTTTTTATTGACTAGAAAGAAACAAACTGGTAGAACATTTCACAAAATCCCCCAATCTTCTGTGCCTAAGTACTGCTCTCTGTGGACCTGGTTGCTTTGTGTTGGTGCGCTATCCAACAAACTCGCTTTATTTTTTTCTTCACAGTCACTTTTTCTCCACGCCAGTATTTCCCAAAAGTCACTTTCCCCCTCCTAGCTCACGTTTTCTCCATTAGCTTTGAATTGTTGCAGACTTTGGGACTTACATGCCCAATAATTGTTGTTATTAGCCAAGATTCCCTCCCCTAAGAAGAGTCTCCTCGCAAGTTAGTTAATGATGGTTTTATTAGCATATATTTTGGTTCATGGTGCCTTAAGTAGCTTTTAATTACAATGTTTTGTTTGAATACCTTGGGTGACTGCCAGCTTTCCATTTTGCCAGCTGAGGAATATTGTAGCAAACAGGGAGTCTGAGGGCTGTGTTTCTAGGGCAGGAAAATTTATCTCTGTCCTTTTAAAATTTACTGTGTTGAACTCTGGGACTTTCAATTTTGTTTAATAGAAGAGGCCTCCATTCCTTGAGCCCAGTTTAAAGCTCGATAGCAATTATCCTGAGTTGTGAGCTTTTTCTTCTTTTGTTTTTTAACCTTCTCCATTTTCAGGAAAAGACTGACTGATGACATGTCCACAGCTCTTTATAGCTGCCTCTTTTCTGAGTGGCAGTAGTTGTCCTGGTGGTTCAGAGACAGTGGCACAACACCATCTATCAATGACTTGAATTATTTCTGCAGGCAAAACACAGCCTGAATTTTGCTCTGTGGTGTCATAAATGTGGCTTTGATGATGTCCCACAGCTCAGTCAGAGTTGGGGTGGTTCATTGTGTGCGGTGTGAGGACCTCTTGCATGCTGCAAGTGTTGACAGGTGATTCGGCAGTGTCTGAGAACACAAGTGGCATTAGAGCTAGCAAGCCAATATGTTATTTGTACTATTTTCAGAGTGAGCATAAAGCACAGTAAATAATTTAAGGGATGCATTTAAATGTGTTTTTCCTTAAGCTTCAGCAAATTTGCAGCACTTGTAGCTTGATGGTGAGTCATGGTTTTGGTGTAGTGTCTTTTGCATCCTTTGTTTAATGACTGTAAACTTCAGAAAGGCTAAGCACAGGTCACTTCTGTGATGTTGCAAAGGTTTGTTTTCTGCCTATTTAAAATACCTCTAAAAGGTTAGCCTAAAATGTTGAGATTTTTCCTTCTTCTGTTGAAGAATTCTTAGACATTGGAAAAAAAATGCTCACTTTTATATTTATAGATATAATTTATAGATATATATTTAATCTTCAATTTAACTAGTAAAAAATACCTGTAGATCAGAGACAGATCTTTCCTGATTTACTCAGCTTGCAAATCCTGAGAACTGGAATTTCAGCCTTCAGTCATGTAAAGAAAACTACTCAAGGTTTTAAAATGCTAAATGGTATCTGAAAGTGGCTTTCATGCATAACATTTTTCCCATTTGCTCTTTGCCAGCTGAGAATGTCAGGAATTTTGTATCCCTCCCTGTTCGAGGAGCTTGTGTGTCAGGATAATCTGTTTAATGCTTTTGGGTTTTGCCTTTGCTTCTCTCTGCACCACCACAATTTTCTGTTTGTTGGCAGCCACTGCCTCGAAGGTGGCAGGAGTGGGGAGTGTAACTGCCCAGACTTGGGCAAGTGTCCTTCAGGTGGCTTTTGGGACAGGACTGAAGGGGTTTTGTGGGAGTGGCCTGGCAGGAAGGGTCAAGGACAGGAGAAACAGGACACCCAAAATCACCTGCAGAGGTGTGGGAATGACCTGCTGGGCAAAGGGACGCGATGTATGTTTGAGGTAAGAGTCCAGAAAGTGTGAGTGGGTGTAATAGGAAGGGGAAGGAAGTTGCAGGACTGTGACGCTGCCTGCATGTGTCAGCGAGCAGCTGAGCCAGAGGCTGTGTCTGTCCTTGCCATGAGTGGCACCCAGATAAAGAGTAAGAGTAAGGATCTCTGACTTTGAGAGGAACCAAGTGGTTTTGTCTTTGGCCACTCAGATGCAACATATGTTGTCAGAGAGCAGCTTCATAGGAAAGGGAGTGAAATTTAGTCAAATGATCACAGCTGTCAGGAAGCAAATCTTGTGCTGCTGTGCACCTGCAGGTGCTTGAGAAGGCTCTGAATTCAGAGTGTGCAACACTTGCTGAGCACTGGTGATTCTGCTCAGTCTGTGCACCCTTATCCTCTCCAGCTGTGCTTATGGGCAGAATTATCATCCTTTTGCAGTAAGAGCAGGTAATGTTCTTTACAGTCTAGAACAGTAAAAGCAACCAAGTGCAGGAGTTAGGTGGTGGTTGTAGTTGCTGGTTTTGCTTTTGTTTTTTTGCCTCTTGACTGTGGAGTTGGGAAGAGGCAGCCCTGCTGTGGCTGTATGCCAGTCTTGGGATATAGCACCACAGGATGGTGCAGAGAGCTGTTGACATGAATTAATGTTCCCTGGTGTGCCTGGCAGATTGAATGAATACCAACTGTCTTCAGCAGCATTTGTCAGCCTGTATATAAACAAGCAGGAGTGGTAGTTTTTATTTCTGTGTTCATTTGGCCTCTGTTTTGCTTTCTAAATCAGCATTATATTAGACAGGGTTAAGAGACCTCCACTACCACAGCTCAGGTGTGATTTACACTGTTTTCCCTTGATTTTGGTTTTCTGCTCCAAGTAGGATGTGATAATTTTCCTTCTTCCCCATTCCTTACTTTTAGTAAAGAGGAAACATGGAGGAAACCTGTGACCAAATACACCCCTCTGTGATGAGATGCACAGGAAGCAGAAAGCAAAATACGACACTGCTTTTAAATAGGTGGTAAATTCCTTAATGGCTGCTTGGTTCCATCTTTTTGTCCTTTACAAGGGCAAAGCTTCTGTTGACTTCATTGAGATGGCCAGATGAGGGGTTGCAGAATCCCAAAATACTCCTGGAATCAATGAGAGAAACTCTGGTTATGCTCAGCTTGCATTTGCACCATGTAAGACTGAATTTGCTCCCTGTACTATGGGGCTCTAAAGGGTTGAGCAGCTTCTAGTTGGACCCTTGGGTTCTGCTTTCAGAGGAAATTTCATAATGCACATGTGGCCTCACTTCTTTGCTTAGTGTCAGAGACGATGAACCACAAGGGCAAAGTGGAAGTGTTGGTAAGGAGTGCAAGGAAGAAGGCGCTCTGAGCCCAGTCAGAATTGCTCCAGGATTCAGGTGACTGTAGGTATGGAGCACACTGTTTATCTCCCAGGAGGAGAGTCCTGGAAGTCTGCATGAAGTAATTGATTCTGGGTTTTGGCATGTTTTTGGAAAAATAAGTTTCTTATTTATATTTTGAGAACAGAAGCCTGGCTGTTGGATTGGGAAATGTACCCCTGCAACTTGAGCATGGCACTGTGTGGATTAGCAACCTCAGCCTCACCAGTTGTTATCAGCCTTTCCAAAAGCAAAATGGGACTAATGAGTGATGCAGTTGGTCAAACAGGCAAACTTTTATTGGTGGACACAAAATGAGAGGCATGAAACTTCTTAATTCCCTCAGTAGGTGACCTGCTAAGGGTAATTTACTCATTATGCAGAGATGGGAGGTTTTCCCAGTGCTTAGAAGGTGGAAAGCAGTTGAGATGAAGTTTGGTAGTGTAAGTACCAAGATTCTGTATTTTTTTGCTCCTAACAAAAATATATGCTGTAAAGTTGTAGGTGAGTTTTTAAATTTTGGGGTTCTTTTGGGAAACAGAGGAGAAAAGCCACCTCTGAATTTTTCACCAGTTGAAGGATGATCATGTGAGTATGATGCAGCCATGAGAAAAGTGTTAGGGGATGTGCAGTTAAGGTTATTCGTTCAATGTCTATAATGCTGCATAGAAACCTGGTCACCAGCAGTCAGGAAAGATGAGCTGAAGCTGGACCAGGCACAAGGAAAGGTGATTAGACCCTGACTTCTCCCTTTTACCTCAGAGTGTAAGAGCCTGGTATAGCAGACTGGCAAAGTTAAATCTGCAAGTTTGTCACTCACTTATTAATATTTCAGCTAAAGGCAATCAGTGATCCCCTAATTTTACTAAGTCAAGGTGCAAGCAAATTACAAGTAATTTAGTAATTAGGAATTCAAAATGTTATTAATTGTCAAAGTAATATGATCCCTGTAGCAGTATAATGAAAAAAGAAAACTAATTATTTTAGGCAGAACATTGATCAGCTTTTGAAATGGGCTCGGAGTGTGATTATTTGTGATGGTGGGAGCTGATGGAAATCTCTTTCTGGTCTTTGTTTTCCTGTTAGGCCAAGGGGATGTGAGCTGCTGCAGCCTGCAGGAAGGGGTGACATCTGCCAGTGCTGCCCTTGGCTGCAGGTTATGGAGGGGCTGGCTCCCTGGAAAGCTGGGGCTGTAACCTGAGTGTTTGTGTGGAGTGGCTGCCTGAGCATTTTTATGTGGCCCTTCTCAAGCAGTATTGTTCTTATGCCAAATCTCAAACTGTTTCTGTTTATCCTAATTTTCTTGGGAATTACTGGTTACAGGAATACTGAACTATAAAATCAAGGTTATAGACATTGTCATTTATGATACAGAAGGTAGTCCCATGAGATATAATTTTGTGAGCTGTTTTTTTGTGTGTCACTTGTTTTGGGCATCTGTCCCACATTTGGTCCTTGGCAGGTGAAAAATGTGCAGATTAGTATTTTGTATCCCTTTAATTAATTTGGTGTGACTCTCTTTTTCCAATTAATTAGGCCAGAAAAATGTTCAAGAGGACTTTGCTTTTGGGCACTGATTTAAAAGAGAAGTCAAACATCATTATTTGCACGATATTGGAAAATTCATGTTCATGAAGCCTATTTGTTGAGAGTCTATCATTAGATCATGAAATTCATGCAGTTACAATTTTTCAGCCCCTTTTGATTAATTCAGTGTTGCAAAGAGGCTTTTTCTGTTTTCTTGTAGAGAACAGTGATTTCTTGTGACTGGGACATAGTGTATTGTTATGCTTGTTTATTAGCCCGTATAAGAGAATGACAAAGGGCATTTTTTTGTTGTTGTTTGCTTGTTTGTTTTAATTTTTTTTCTTTTTTTCTTTCTGGCCCTAATACTGCAAATATTCTTCAGTGAAACAGTTATAAAGGGAAGTGTTCTTGTCAGCTGGTCAGAAGAAAAGGGAGAGAAATTCCCAAGATGTTGTACATGTTCTCAGTGTGCTTTCAGGGCCAGTCTTGAAGGAATTTGGAGTATGTGAGTTTAACTGCATGGCTCCTGTGAAATGTGATTACTGTTATCTGAGAGCTCTTTGTAAATTCATGACTACTGTGTAATCTAGATTAAAATGTAATCTAGATAAAGACCAAATCAGCATGTGTGTAGGGTTTGAATGTTTTTTTTTTCCTGGAGTTTACAGACTGGGAGGAGTGTGCCTACACCATGAAAGGTCAGACTCCCCTCCACAGTTAGGGTTCCTGACTTCCAGATTCCTTCAACATAACACTTATGTTGAGGAGATGGTCTTGGCTTGATGAGGGTAGGAGATAACTTCTAGTTGCAGGCATTCAGTGAGCCAACCAGGCAAGATGCCCTCCTAGACTCCTTTGTGATTGGGAAGGACTTGGGGAATGTGGTAGTCGGTGGCATGCCTTGGCCACAGTGATCATGAAACAAGTAATGAATTCAATGTTTTCTTGAGACCTCCTGTGCTGTTAACATACTTGAAAAAGCCCTTCTTGTTATCTGAAGTGATGCCTCAAGCTTGTCAGTGTTTAAGAATCATTTGGACAATGCCCTTAACAAGATGATTTAATTTTTAGCCAGCCCTGAATTGATCAGGCACTTGGTTTACGTGATTGTTGTAAGTCCATTCCAACTGAAATGCTCTGTTCTGTTCTAACATACTGAAAATTTCTGTCATGATTTAGAAGCTTAAAAATTCTGGGAGGCATTTATTGCATTAAGCATGCAAGTAATAAAGCTGCATACTAAAACCCCGGAAAGCACACATCTACCCAACTCCCTCAGGATCTTGGCTGATCCCATTTCTTCAGACCACGCTTCTCGACTGATTCCTCTTTCTTTTCTCATCCTCTTTCCTGCTGTTTTCTCTTATTAATGAGCTCTCCCACCTGCCTCGCTCCCCAAAACACTTGAGCACTTGACCATCTGTCACTGCTGCTGTGCATCCACACTGTTACAAAAGGAAGCGCCGACCTTGAGCTGGTGTGCGTGGTCTGTGATAAATAGCTTACAACCTGGCAAGGGAACCAGCACTGCAAATAAATTGCCTGATATGTTGCACGTGAAACAGCAAGAAATGTGGAGGCTGCTGGAAGTCTAAATGCTCAGTCAGTAGGTACGGATCTGGGAAAAGGATGTGTCCAGTAAATATGCAGAGGTTTGCAGTGTAACACGTGGATCTGTGCGTGTTTGCTGGGCAGTGAGGTTCAGACCCTACCCTAATAATATATTTGATTTAGGTGCTGACCTCAGTTATTAGCTGCAGCTTAATATGCAGCTTTTGCAGATAGCTTCCCCCCCACAAAATTATAAAATGGCTGTGTGAGCATACTGAGACTGAATGCATTTTCCCAGAAAGATTATTTTTGGTTTGTTTGAGACTAAGCTTAGTTGAATCAGCAGAAAGACTTTTTTTTTTACTTCCTTACTCTAATTGTAATTGTAAGCTGAAATTCTAAATCAGCTGCTTAGTCATTGGTAAATTATGAAAATTACGCCGTTCTTCAGTTGTTCTAACAAACATGTTTATTTCTTGGTTTTTTTTCCTCAAAGAATGTTTTCCTTGAAACAAAAAGCTGAAGAGCAACTGCAAGAATCCATGTTTTTTGAAATGTCTTATCATAGTATAGGATAGGTAAACAAGACAGGTGTTCAGATTTTTCTGACAAGTTAGTTTTATACAACTCATTTGCAATGTTTTACAAAATTCAAACCCAAGCTGAATCCAGTCTTAGATCTACAAAGCAAGACTGTGGTTTGCCAGGGGAAGGGTTCCCTATGCCATCAGGTTAGGCTTCCAAGTGCAGTTCTTCCTGTCAAAACTTGTCCTGATGCATTGAATCAGTGAGGGCTGGTTGTGTAAATTCAGTGGGATGAAGAACAGCACGAGATAAAGGAGGTCTGGCTTCTTTGTGTTTAAGGAAAATGAGAGATGGGTGACCAGTGATAAGGTCTGTTCTCTGTGGGATGAAGGAAAGAGGGTGGTCCTGCCATGGCAAGTCTTTGAGACCTGGCAAAGCATGTGATAGTTCTGATTTATTAATGATACTTTCTCCTGGGGTTTTATGTTTTAACAGTTTCATTCCTTGGCTCCAATGTACTACCGAGGTTCAGCAGCAGCTGTGATAGTGTATGATATCACCAAACAGGTGAGACCTTTGGGATGCTTTTTCCCTTTGTTAACTCCTCTGTTTGGGCCTGAGTTTGAGTTAAACCCCACAACTGCAAAATTTAATTTGTCTGGCGTGTATATACTTGGGTAGTTTTGTAGATCTGGGTAGAGGTGTCCAACTGCCTTAAAACATTAAATAAAAAGTCCTGCTTCTGTGTTGTTTCAACTTCATGTAGACAAAAGATTTGAGACTGCATTTTGTCAATGCTTTTTGGGTTTCCTCTGACTAAGACAGGATTCATATCCTGCACTACTCCCTACCACCACCACCTATGTTCTCTGTGTGGAGTTGAATTTTTACTGACAAAAAGCAGCTGTTAGCTTTACCAGCTGAATAGAAATTAAGTTGTTTGCATATTACTGAATTTAAAACTAATTATTTTTATCTAAGCATATAATTTCATGTCTGTATTGCAAGCATCATGTCTTAATTTTCAAACTGGTAATGAAATCATAAGTCTCTGACCTTTTGTCTCAACATTATTCATTTGGAATGAAAATTTTATTTTTAGATCCTTAACTTCTCTGGCTCATTTCTCAGGCAGAGGAGGCTAGGAGAACTCAGATGAATGCCTCTTTCACTCCTTTTGGAAGAAACCCCTGCTGATATATCAGACTTAGTGGAAGTGCTAATGGATGGATGGCCAGGAGAGTTCGCTGGCATTTTATTCCTTTCTTGCCAATTGACTTATTTACTACAAGGCTGGGAGGGCTGGTTTGGTTCCCCAGTGCATTAGTGCAATGATCTGTCGCTGACAGTGGTGGTCACTGTTGTGCAGCAGTGCTGTTCTCCACTGCTAATTTGCCAGGAGAAGGTGAGGAAGAGTGAATCGTGCTGGATTGATACTTTGGATTTAAATATCTTACAGTTGATCTTGTAATATATTGTAAGAATAAAATTTTGCCAGCCTTTCTCCAAGCTTATGTGGAACAGTTCTCAGAATAAAGAGGGGGAAATAGGAGAGGAAGGTCAGTTTCTTCACTTCACTTTCTGATGCTTAATATTCAGTGTTAATCATTAAAGCAGAATGGATTTTTTCCCCGAGTGACTGATATGGCTCTACCTTCGGTGATACTGATACAGCCATTGCTGATTTAGAGGAAACTCTTATGTGCATTTCTGAAGGGGAAAAAATTATTTATCATCTGTTTGGGAGCTCACTTTGTCAGTAAGAATTTCAAATGTGCATTATAATTAGAATCTCCAGAAATAAGTGTTACTTAAAGCTACTACTTCACTGGTGTAAGGAAGTAGAAAAATTACTATTAAAAGTTTGGTAGCATCAGATAGAGTTTGATTTTCATGCTTGGAGGGGAAAAAAGCCAAGTGAATTGTCACCTCTCTCTTCAGTTTTAATGAGTAAATTGAGGTTTACCAGATCACAGATTAGGAAATGCAGGGAAGTGGGCATCTCTGTGGAAGCTCCACTGGATATTACCAAAAATGTGACAGTGATTGAGATGGTAAGCCACTGGACAGAAGTGAAATTAGACAAATGAAGCTCACATTAGGTGAAGGAAATGAGCTATTAGACGAGCTGGAGTAGTTTCTTCATCACTGGAAGTTTAATATTTGGTGCTGTGTTGGAGCAGGGAGGAGGGGAAGTGGAAAAGAGGGAAGCATCCAAGTTCAAGAATTAATTTGAAGAAGCCTTATGGTCTAAAGCTTGAAAAGCAAATTGCAGAGATAGATAAGTGATCTTCCAGTCTTGTGATCTATATAATCATTATTGCATTAATACTGTCAAAGCTGTGCTCCTCTACTTTAAAAAATAGGCAAATACATTGGCAGAGAGTGTGCTGGTAGCTTATTTTGTTATTTCTCTGATGCAGGATTCATTTCATACTTTGAAAAAATGGGTGAAAGAACTAAAAGAACATGGTCCTGAAAACATTGTAATGGCCATCGCTGGAAACAAATGTGATCTGTCTGATATCAGGTAATACTCTCTGATGTTGTTTTCATTGCAGTAACTATATTGTTTTTTCCCTGCAGGTAACAATTTTGCTTCCTTGTTATAATAGTATATAATTTTGGCCTCCTGTACTAGAATCAGTGATTCTAGCAATGCACAACCTCAACAACAGCAACAACGCAACGTCAATTATGGTTTTTTTAACCTCTCTTTTACTGCCCTTCCTCTTTATTTGTACAATCTCTACATCCTTTATCTGCTGAATCATTGGGAATGGAAAAGGGTTCTCTTTTTTGTTTCTCCCTTCTCTTCTATTAAGAAGTGCAGAATGCAGTAAGTGATGAGCAAAACCAGCAATATAAAGCTATGAGGGTGGGCAAGAGGTAAAATATTAATCGCAGAGCTTTGAGAACTTGTGATTTGCAAGAACTGAAACTTTTTCATAATAATGGATGTAGAAAGTGTATTTTTGGGATCTTTTGGAGCATATCCTTAAGTAAAACTTTTGTCCCCTGTGTGAAGCAAAGAGCCTCCTAGATAAAAGAGGGAAGGGTTGAACCCATATCCCCTGCAGAAGAGCTGAGATGATGCTCTTTGGAGTGAGAGGGAAGCTAGAATCGCTCTTCTGTTTGTTAGCTGTATTTTGGATTTGCATTTATCCTTTCAGGAAATGGAAGCACATTCTGCTGTACAGTAGTGATTCTGTTTGTCAGCCCATGACTATTATTTCGTGCTTCATCTATGAGTACAAACTCAATGATCATATTTGATGCTTTCCCCTTATGACCTCATAGGCTCTCATGGCTGTTCAAATACATCCCCATGTGTTTGGTTATCATTACTTTGGCCCAGATTCACCAGAGCTCTGGAGCATGTGTGTAACTTCAAGTAAGTGCTGCAGTGCTTTTATTGAATCAAGGCCTACACGAGAGTTTGACCTGTGTGGGTTTTGTTTTGTTCTCCCCTCTGCCACTGTCAGCCATGAACCAACACAAAGTTGCAACTCACTGCTTTCTGTAAGAACTGAACAAGCCCTAATTCTGGCAAACTTCTGGTTTCTGTTTGGCTAAGGATCAGGGACACAGATGTATTGGCATCTCCTACGTGATGTTGTGATATGCTGGTCAATGTGGTGAAACTGAGTCCTACAAGACAAAAATTTCCAGATACAAAGGAGAAAAAAAGAGGAAAGGATGGTTAGAAAAATAAAACCAAAAGCCAGTTAGCACAAATCAGAGGTTTTGGTTGCCCTGAGAGTCACTTTCAAATTTAAGTGTTCCCAGCAATTCAGTTGCCAGATTAACTCAAGGGTAGTAAGTTTGGAGATGGTGACAAATGGCAACAATTTTAAATGAGTCCATAACCAGCCCTTTTCCTGCTTGCTCTTGCACCAATTGAAGACTTAAAAAAAATCCTGTATCTCAGAAATGTGAAAGTACTGGGCTTCCTCAGAGAGCAACTGTGATATGTGATCTTCTCACCATATTATTATCAACCACTACCTGTAGTTTACTGATTGCTGATCATCCACTTCTTGCTCCTGTTCAGCTGGTATAGCTCTTCTTTGCACAAACTGTTTTGCTGTGTGAATGGTCCTTGTTGTACTCTATGAGCTAATGTCTCTTAATCTTTTTGGTTTTTATGGGAGAGGACATTTTTTCTCCTCATAATTATGAATAGTTTTGGTAATATTTTTTTGTGCAGTTGTTCTTTCTGCATCTGCCAATCTTTTTTCTTGTTGAAGTTATCCAGTGATGTCCAGCTAAAGTTATTTTGGTGAAAAAATAGAGAGTAGACTATCTCATATGTGACATATTTTCACAGTTCTTTCAGAAATCTGATTGTTTATGCAATGCATGCAGCTGTTTGCATTCTCTGTCTGCTTTATGTCTTCAGATTTACTTCAGTAAAAATGGTTTTAGGTGAAACATGTCACCAATTTATCAGATTGTTTCCAATGAGTAGAAAATACGCGTGCCTTTAGGCACAGAGAATTTACAACTAAGATAATGTGAGCACACAGGAGCAAGCTGCTGTTTGTATGCATTTTTGGCATCTCTGCTTGGTTTTGTAGAGCTTTTGGCAGATGTTTTGCTCGATATCAGAGACAGCTGCTTTTAAGACCAATATGAATAGATGAAAAAGAGGTCAAGCTGACCCGGTTCAAGTTGGTTTGATTCTGCCATCTCTGAGTGTAAGAGATAATGTAAGGAGGAATTAATGTATTTCTCATAATCATTGACCAGGCTACCCTCCCTGTTTAGCATCTAAAATTTGGTTTTGAGCTGCCAAGTTGTCCTTGGGACCCTTAGGGATCACACTGCTTTTCCTCAATGTTGTTAATAAGCTATCAGCAGTTCTTGGTGCTCTGTTGAAGTAAATTTCTTCTCCACTTTGAAGGAATTTCTACAGATAGGCAAGCAATTTTATCAACTATAAATCTTCATCTTTGTTGTAGTACTGTCAACTCTTAGAACTGCTGAATGTTCAGCATACTTCTAAGTAATAGGAATAAGGCTTTCTTCTGACAGGGCATTAAAAAGTACTTTAAAAGACGGGAGCTGAAACTTCAATGCTAAAATGTTGTAAGTGTCCTTAGTACTTTTTTGAGCATTACAGAATTCAATAGTTGTAACAGCAGCTAAGAAGTGTTCACTTCCCTAAAAATGTGGTTCACCTCTTTAACAAATTGTGTTCTCTAGAAATCAGTCAAATTTCTCTGGAAATCCTTGTTTAAGAGAATTCAGCAGAATTTCATGCTCAGATCTTCATTCAATGCATCCATAATATTTCCTTATTCAGTAACTTATCTGGACTTCTTTAAATCCTTTGACGTGGTCCTTTACATCATCCTTCTCTCTAAACTGGAAAGAGATGGATTTGATGGGTGGCCTGTTTGATGGATGAGGAGTTGGCTACACTGTGGTATCCAGAGGATGATGGTCAATGGCTCAGAGTCCTGCTGGACACCACTGAGGTCCCTTGGGGATCCATAATGAGGGCAGTGTTATTTAATACCTTCAGTAATGAAATAAATAGGGCAGGAGATTTTTCTCCTTCTAAATACATTTATTTAAAATCAGCTTGGGTGGGAAGGACTGATGGGTCACGCTCATGCTGCCACTGCTTCCAGGAGCGGCATGGAAGAGGAGGAAAAGTGCAGCTTGGTCTGCTGGTCTGCAGGCAGAGCTGGGGCTTCCATCCTCCCCAGAGCACCAGGAGATTCCTGCTTCTTTGGTTTGACATTCGCGGTCCTCTTTCTAGCCAACATCTTTTAGGTTAGGGTGAGGGGTAAAAAGGGTCTTAGCAGATACTGGATTCTGTTCCTCACGTCTAGACATCACTTCAATCCCTTAATTCCATGTTGGCTCGTTGTTTTTAGGGGTTTTTGCTAGGTTTGGTGAGGGGTTTCTTCATTTGCATGCCAACCCTGATGTCCCCTCCACTTCACCGTCCCCCGGGTGCCACCCTCCAGGAAGCAGCAGGGTGCCACTCGACAAAAAAAGGGAATTCCCAACTATCAACAACAGGTAGTTAACGAAAAACTATTAACAACAGGTGATTACAACAGCAAACAGTTAGAACTCCACCCTGGCAGCAACTGGCCCAACCTGTGAACTCTGCAACCTTTTAAAAAAATGGGCAACTTTTCTACTCATAGCAAGTAATGACACAGAAGGGTATGAGCGTGTCAGACACATCACCCAGCTGATGACACCAAGCTGAGTGACGTGTCTGACACGCTCACACTGGGAGGAAATTGTACGAGGAGTCTCTGGATTGGTGTATTGGAGCTGTGGGGTGAAGCAGTCGGTGCAGATTCTGCTGCTGCTCAAAAATCAGGAGTAGAGGTGGTTACAGATAGCAGTGCACAAGGGCAGATCCAGCTCTGCCACCTGGCTCACAGAGATACAAGGCCAGCATGGGGCTTGTTTAAAGCAGAGGTCTTTTTGAATGCTGTAAACTGCATTTGCCAGCTTTTGCCATATGAAGTACTGGTTACAAAATGAGAGTGTTTGGTCTGCTGGTGATTTTCAGATGGTGTCAGTTTGGTGAAATGGCAGTGAACTGGCATTCATAGATTGCTGTTGCTGATGTTCTCAAAGTCAGTGGTTTTCTTACTTCAGAATCTCTGATTTCCTTGCTGCTTGCAGACCAAGACACATGATGCTCTTGTCGTTTTCATCCACAACTGTTGTACCCTATCATGTTCGAACATTTGGCATGTGGAGAGTGCTTTTCTTATCAAAGTCAAATATAAAACACAAACAAATGTGATTTTCTTTAAATTTTCTTCCTTTTCGCAAGGCATGGATTCAGCAGCAAGTTGCAGAAATCTGCAGACTGATCAATTTTGTTGAAATTTTGATGTATTTTAATAGGATTATCTAAATGTCATATGAAGAAAGACAGTACTGCTTTTATGGAGATGAAGAGCATATTAACGCTCAGGCTGTGTTTGAGGTTGTTTGGGGTTTTTTCTTAATTTTTTTTTTTTAATTTGGCTTCTTTTATTTATAAATGTTTTATTTTCTTTTCAGGGAGGTTCCTATGAAGGATGCCAAAGAATATGCAGAATCTATAGGTGCAATTGTTGTTGAAACCAGTGCAAAGAATGCTGTTAACATTGAAGAACTTTTTCAAGGAATAAGTAAGTATATGTTCTCTTTAATTAATTAATTTTGATTGTTTAGAAGTTTTCTGAAAATAGCTGTCTGTTTCAGGTCTATAAACTACTTTCCCAAGGACATCAATAAATCCTATGAAGCCTGTGGTATGGCAGCTATTTATGCAGATGTAAACTAAGAACAGCTTTGAATACACCAGAGCAAAACATAGTAGATAGTAGATACAGAGTAAGCCTGTTCCTTCTAAATCTGTATATAAATCCTGGCCTGGGTCACATCTGCTGTTTCAGACCAAGCCTGCTGCAGAGGCAGTACTGTTGATCTTATCATGTTGCTAAAAAACTTAAGTGTTGATAAATTCTCCTGGAGGGCATTGGTAAGTGGAAGGTAGTCATTGCAGTGGAATACATTAAAAAAAAACCCAAACAAAAACAGATACATTTCTCTCCAGGCCTTCTAAACATGATGAGGCTGGCACTTGTCATGAGGAGAAGAAAAACTGTCTTGTTCAGTTTGCCTTCCAGGGCTTCCAGTGCTGGTCACTGTTTGCAGGTGGGAAGGATTTTGTGGGTTGGAAGGGACCTCGTGAGAGCTTGAGTCCAACTTTCTGCCCAAGCAGACTTGGTAGTGAATTCAGACCAGATTGCTCAGGCCATTGTCTGGCTGGGCTCCAGAGCAGAGGTTCCAAAACCTCCTTGGGCAGTTGTTCAAATAGTCCCCATAGTGACATCCCCACACCAAGCCAGAGCCTATTCTCATTCAGTTCACTCCCTGTCCTGGGTGCACCTCACTGTTCAGTTTCTCAGCAGCCCTTCCCATGGGCACTGACAGGCAGCTTTGTGGCACACCAAAGCCACTGTGTCTCCAGGCTGAGCTGGCCCTTTTTCCTCAGCCTCTCCTCACAGAGCAAGCCCTCCAGCCCTCACTGTCTTGCAGCCCTTCTCTGAGTTTGTACCAGCTTGTCAACATTTGTCTTGTGTTGTGGGGCCCAAAACAAGTGTGACCCAGGTGGTGTTGGACCACATCTAGGAGGGGATAACTACTTTGCCTAATGTTCTGTCTTGGTTCCTATGGCTTGCTGCTGGCTGTCTCTGCTGCCAGAGCATGCTGCTGGCTCATGCTCAGATTGCTTCCCTCAGGTCCTTTTTGGGCAGAGCTGCTTCTCAGGCAGCCAGTGCCCAACCTCTCTCATAGCCAGGGGCTCTTCCTTCCCACGAGTAGTGCTTGGCATTTGTCCTTTCTGAAGGAAAGGCTCCTTTTGACCCATATCTGCCTCCAGCCTAAGGCCCTATGGAGGGCGGCCCTGCCCTCAAGGCTACTGGGTGCACCTCAGAGTTGGGTGTCATCTGAGGGCTGATTTGGGTGCCTGTTTTTTCATCCTTCAGGCTCTGATAAAAGGTATTAAACAAGGTAACTGGCCTATGGGTAGACACATACCATTAACCTTTGAGTCGGATGTTCCAGCCAGCTACTCACACAGCTAGCAGCCTGCCCATCTAGGCTGTAGCATCCCAACACTGACGTACAAGGATGCTGTAGGGAGAAGCATCAAAAGCCTTGCCAAAGTCAAGGTAAACAACATCCAGTCATGCTGCCATAGAGGGCAACCAGGATGGCTGGACATGGTTAACCCTTGGTAAGCCCATGCTGACTGGTCCTGGTCACCTTCTTCACCTTCTTGTGCTCAGAAGCAGCTTCTCAGAGGATTTGCTTTGGGTTTTCCCAGGAAGCAGAGTGAGGCTAACCAGCCTGTAGACCCCTGGCTTGTTATGTCCCTGTTTGAAGACAGATATAACATTTACCTTTCTCCACAACCTTTCAAAAACAGCAGGGATTATAAAGAACGATGTTGCTCCCTCAGGCTTGTATGGGTTAAGATTTCTTAAGAGATCCGTGGTCTGATCTTCTTCCACTACTGCTGTTTCCTCCTCTCCCTGAATCTTCTTCTGGGGTGCAGAGACCTAGGAGACAGCATGTCCAGACACTCAACCTTGTTTCCTTTCCTTGTTTCCCATTATTTTATTTTTTTGAATTTCACATATTTTTAATTAGCTGATATTGTCTAGCACGCTTCGCCTGTGATGGGGCCTGTGGAACTGTTTGCTCTGCTTACATGGGATGTATTTGAAATGGTCAATGAGAACCAGTATTCCTAGAATACACTACCATTCTTTTGCCTCCTTTTAAAAAAGAGGTGTGTGCCACATGGGTGTCTGGAGGAACTGGTTCTTCCCTGTTACAGTTTACTTGTTTGTCTGCATCTGATGGTTGTGGATGTTCTTGCAGAGGAACTCATTCTTGCCACATAATTAGATAATTAGTTTCCAGCTTTGATAGGCATTGCTGCAGCTGGCAATGTGCACTGTCCCTAATAATTAATATAATAGACGAGGAAAATCAGCTAAATTAAATTTAGTATGAACTAGATACCCAGGCAAGTGCACTTAATTCCACAGGCAATTACTTCTATATATAGAAATATTTGGTCTCAGTGGATCTACTTGTGACCTTATCAAGCACTCAGCAGAGAGAAAGGAGAGAGTTGGTAGAGTATGTTTATAGAAATATAGTGGAAACCAAGTGAAAAATGCTTGATTAGCAGTAGAATTAATTAGTGTGATTGTGACTGGACAGAAAGTATTGATAAGTAACTTTCTCATGTTTTTCACCACTTCAGTCTTAGTGCAATTTCCAAAAAAGTCTGTCTCTGCCCAAGTTGCATAGCAACATTTCTGCCTTTTCAGTGTATGAAATCCTCCTGTGGCAATGTCTCCAACTCTGCTGGCTAATTTTGTTTGTGTGATGCCCTAAAAGTCACTCTGCAGCTTTAGTTTTGCTTTCATGTTGCCTGAGAGCTCCTGCCCTTGTCCCTGTGTTGCTCATGAAGGGCATGGTGCAGCTCCCTAGCCTCTGAACAAGGAAGCAGCAATTTCTGTTTACCTTGGACTTTGCAGGTAGACTGTATGTGTTATCTATTTTAAAGTCTAGATTTGAAAGGATATTCCAACATGTGTGGAGAATTTCTCTATTTAATCCTCCTTGAAATTGATAGCCTAAGCAGACTTCATTTTATTTTAGCTAAAAAATTTACCTCCTTCTTGCCTATGGTTTTCATTTCCCAGGGGCATTTTAGCATAAAAATTTTTCCTTCCTGAGATGTCTAACAACTGTCCCTTTCCAGGGACATTGTTGTGAATGGAGTGAAATAGTATGATGGAAAAAATGTATACTCATAATGATAGGAAGAAGGCATAAAGAAAAAAGGGGAACTGGTATGTTTTGTTTACAGCCAGATAAATCTTGGAAAAATAACAGAGATTATAGAAAGATTGCTTCATTTCTAAAGTTATTATATTACACTGTGCTTAAAAGATTTTTTAAATAAGTTTCTCTCACAATTTTAGGATTTGGCTGCTTAGAGGGATATCTTCATAGCACAGTCTCAACACAAATCTTTCGTCCTTTATTTGTCTCAAGAAAATGCAACATGTGAAAGACTAAAATCAGTAAAAGTTTCTGATTTTTTTGAAGATGGGTCAAATTTGGCTGGAGAGGTACTCTGCAGTCGCTATACTTGGGCAAATAAGGATGAAGAGGCAGACTGAGCACAAGAATTGACAAGGTCATTGTTCTATGGGAGTTTGCACTGAGCTGGGTAACGCGTTGCAGCTCCTGGGTTCTGCTGTACCCATGGGATTTCAAATGATAAGCGACTGTACTTAGCCTGGGTTTGTTTAGCAGTTCCTGGCTGAAGGGTTGCTGTGATTGTGAAATATCACGTGACTGATTTATGTCTCTGTAAACATGAAATGAGTATTTTTAATACAGTTGTATATTCCTCACTGGAGGTAGATTTTTTCCCAATGTCTTTCTTTAAAGGTTTCTGTCATAAAAAGGGCTTAACAGTTCAGTGTTTCTTTAATTTGTTCCAGTAGTTCTTTTTTAATAGCTGAGTTTCTATAGGAACAAATGTTATCAACTTTTTATTCCCAGCCTTAAAAGAATCATAGGCACAGTGGCTCCTTGTTGCCGGTTTTTTGGCAGCAGCAAAAATGCCAGGAATGTATTATACAATACCAGTATAATAAAGTTGTGCCTGTGCAGGGGGTCATACCAGTTCTGTATTGCCCCTTCTTGTTTGTGGGACTTTAGCCCACTGATCTTTGCTTGTGCCTGGCTGGTTTTCAAAGACTAAACAAGCTTTCCAGTGTGTACTATCATTTAGTGGCAATCATACCCTTGCAATTCTCAGACACCTGTTCATTTACCAGCTCAAATAAGCCTTAGTTACCTTACTCAAATCTGGTACACACCCAGCTGTTTCTCTGCAGCCTGTGTGTGTTGCCTGCTACCTCAGCGTGAAGGTGGCCCAGATATGAAGGAGCGGGTTACGTAAGAGCCGCCCTGGGTGCGCGGCTGAGCCGAGCCCGTGGCTCCCTGGTTAATGCCCCAGCAGCTCCGCAGGGGAGCGGGCCCTGGGACAAGCAGGCTGCTGAAGAATATCTAGCTAAGCAAAACATGAAATAAACTTGGGCTTAAACAAAACAAACATTATGGCCATGGGTTGTTTTCTTTGAAGTCTGGCAAATCATAGGACAATAGAATGGTTTGGGTTGGAAGGGACCTTAAAGATCATCTAGTTCAGCTCCCCCACCACAAACAAGGGTGCCACCTAGTAGATCAGATTGCTCAAGGCACCATCCAAGAAAAGTTTGAGATCAGTGTGCTACCAAGGGGGAAAGATTAAATCATTTCAGCATCCTCTGTTGAGGGTGAGAAGGAAGTGGGAAGAGCATTATCAAAACACTCTGTGGAGACTGTGCAAAGAGGGGTTAGCACGCTCACTCACACTGATGCTTATACTATGAGAAGGAGAGACAGGCTGATGTTTAAAATCCAGATAAGAACATTCTTCCTAGATGAGGCTTCCTAATTAGAGCAGTTTCTGTCTTGGGATTCAACCTTTCATGTGGTAAATGCTCAGTTATAAATGTATGAAGCTATTGATTTTCTGATGCCTTGCCAGCAGCTCATATATTGAATATTTAATGTAACCCAAATACTCGTTTCCTAGAAATACTGGGAGATTAAAAAAACCAAATCAAACTCGATCTCTAGAGTTTACAGTTTAACCAGCTGTATGCTGGACAAGCTAAAGAGGAAGGTATGAAATACCTGTGGAATGGGTAAGGAATACTCTCCAGCAGACACTCAGTGTTTACAGTGACTCAGATGGGCTTGGATAGGTGGAATTGCAGATAGACAGTCTTCAAGCTTCGTGAGTGAGGAGTGTGGTGGTTTTCATCCTTTTATCTACTGATTTGCAGATATTTGTGAAGTACTTTGAAGAGGTCTATGAAAGATATTTTAAGAAAAAAAATACATTTAGGTTACAAAGAAATTTGACATATGCCAATTTTAAGGTAGTCCAAACTCATAACTGATTTTTATACAGCATGTGAAAGGATGGAAGAACATTGTCCAAACTAATATTTGAGATTATATTCTTTACAGTTTATGTTCCCTGTGTTTCAGGATTAGTTCTCCTCTTGCTTTCAGACTTCAGTGAATGGAGAAAAACTTAATGACCTTTGGACTATTCCTAAAGTTAAACATGTGAGGTACTGGATCCCTCTCCAAGGAGAGCACTTAAAACTTTGGGCTATGTCAGTAAAGAAACTGACATAGCCTAAAGTTAATTACAGCAGGACCTGAGGTTGGATCTTAGTAATTAAGTAATTAGGAATACTGTTGTTTACTTTGATACATGCAAGATTTAAATATTTGTTTGGGTTTTTTTCTGGAGATTTTAATTAAATGAGCAAAACATAGTTGTATTGCTGCTTCCCCTAGCAAGAACTTGTGTCAGCAGTCTATGCTTTTGCTTTAGATCAAACCAAACCAAAGGCTTTATTTTCTTGCATGGAGATGCTGTTAGCTGTGCTATTAGGACTATTAAAATAATTGCCACTTAACTGTGTTTACTTATGCAGTCAGTTTTATTTATTGTGTTCCCTTGCATGAAAACTTACAACATGAGTAAACAGTCAATAGGGGAAATCTTAATATCAGTATAAGTATGGGGGGGGCAGGGGAAAGAACTAGAGACAGACTAGTGAGCCAAGCTTTATAATTCTTGTGAGAAACTTCTAAAATACCACTGAAATAGGTTTCAGAGCATGAAAGAATTGGGGGAGATATGAAGTGGGACTGTTTTAAGTCCTACAGGTACAGAAAACTGCTAAAACTGTTGGATCAGATGTGCCTGCTTTGCTCTGCCTTGTCTTCACAGGTGGCTGTTCTTTATTAATGAGGTTTGTAGGGGCTCATCTTGCTGGGATACAGCTGGCAATTTGAGGAGGTGGTTCTGGGCATTGTGTAGCTGTTGTACCCTGCTTGAAGTTAACCCTTTCTCAGGTGAGCCATTAGAAAAGCTCACCTGAGCTCTGACAGGTGTTAGGTTGCTTCTCTGGGGCAGAGTGAAATGTATTTCACCTTCCTCTAGCCCCCTAAAATTACCTGGTACATGATTTTCAGGAAGATGGAGAGAAAGACAGAGAAAGCCACTGCACAGGACGCTGATTGCTGCTTCTCCTTAGAGTAATAGTTGTGTTAGATAGCAGGACTCTGCTTCTTGAATGGCCTGAAGTTGTGTCTGGGGAGGTTTATGTTGGATATTAGGAAAAGGTTCTTCACACAGGGAGTGCTTGGGCACTGGAACAGGCTCCCCAGAGAGGTGGTCACAGCACCAGCCTGACAGAATTCAAGAAGCATTTGGCCAATGCTGTCAGGCACATGGTGTGACTCTTGGGGTATCCTGTGTAGGGCTAGGAGTTGGACTTGCTAATTCTTGTGGGTCCCTTCCAACTCAGCATATTCTGTGATTCTGCAAGTCCTTGGGACTTGACTTCATCATCTGAATGTGCCAGTTCAGGTTGATCACAACACATCTGTTTCCACAGTAAATGAGTCATCTGTTCAATGCATTGTTGTGTTTGTCCCTTTGTCATCATGGTAACTGTTGCAGGTTTTTTACTGAGCCTTATGCTCAGCTTTAGGGCTGATCCCAACCTTTCCTTTCATGCAGTCTTTTACAGGTCAATGATGAAACTATTTTCATGTTTAAAAACCCAAACAAGAGCAAAAAGCTCAGCTCCAAGCCCGATTCTGAGCTAGTGAATGTCAAAGCTTCCAACTGGAGCATCACATTAAAAAAGGAGTAAAGTGAGCAGCTTTTATTACTTTCATGATGCCTCCTGCTTCCAGCTGCACTAGAGCACTCCCTGTGTGTGTTTCTTCAAGTTCTGCTCACTGAGCTGCTACCCAGTCCCTGCTTCTCTGGTCCACTTTTCATTTTTCTTCATTCCCATTTTGTTTACCTCTTGTTCCACCCTCCCATTTCCCAGTCTCTTTGCCTCTGGCACTCTTAGAACAGCAACGCCCACAGTGCTGATTTATCTCTTAACAAACCTCAGATTCAGTAGCAGGAGTTGGAACTCTACCAGGTTTTGGCGAAGACTCTGACCTTCATCCTGGACTGCCTCAGCCCGACTCAAACATGCCAGAAAGGAGGAGATGCAATTGGTTTAATGCTTTTCATCTGTTAATCTGGATGATTCACTTCAGAACTGTGACAATTTCTGTAACCCTACATTTGAGCAGTCTCTTGTGACACTTCTTATTTTACACACCAGTGTTTACTGGAATGAGAGAATGGAGGGACACCAAGACCTCTTCAGGAATGTGCAGAGGTGGATGGTTGCAAACAGTTTTGTTGCACAAAATCTGTGAAACATGGTCTGAACCTTAGTGAAATAAAATTGAAATATATAATCTTATATTTAATAATAGTGCAAAATCAAATTTTAAATTGCAGTCAGCAACTTACTCTGTAGGAATATCAGCAATAGGAGCCATATGGAACTTTCATACCAGCTCAGTAATATTTTATCCCCAAGTTCCTTGTTTCACCAGTTCAGCTGGAGAATTCTTAGATAAATGTGCATGCATTCTCTGTGAATAACTATTTCTGGAATCCTAAAACACACTCCTGCTGATCTTTGGCAAGCTGGCAAGTTGTGTTCTGCTCTTCAAAACAGGGTGAAGACTATTTGTGGTCTAGTTTGTCATCTTAAGTTAAGCAAGAGATGAGAACAGGTTGTCCTGAGAGGGTGTGGATGCCCCTTCCCAGGAAGTGCTCAAGGCCAGGTGCCCTGAGCACTCTGATCTGGTGAGTGACATCCCTGCCTATGGCAGGGGGGTTAGAACCCCCCTGATCTTAAGGGCTCTTCCAACCCAAGCCATTCTATTATTCTAGGAGTTCAATCTCTGGTGGTGCTTTTAAGCTGACTGTCTTTACCAAGCAGTCTTCAGTTTGAAGAGGAATTGCCTTAATGTTTTTATTTCTTCAGCATGAGAATTGCAGGGCTGGATGTCAGAGCACTGCTGCTTCTTTGTGACATAAACTGCATGAAAGAAATAACCTACAGCATTTTTAATTTATGGTATTCAATACTGGGATATTTTTATAACTCTGGAACAGAAACTATGGATGCCAGTGAGATGCAAATTTTAAATGAGTATATACTTTCCAAAAGTAATTCAGTTTGTGACCTCTGTTGATCCTGACTCAGTGGCAGCTATATTTGAGTTGGTGTCAGCAATATTGATGCCATATTTATCAGGAGCTGAATGACAAGATGAGATGATCACAGTGCTTTTAGGTGGCAATAGTGATTGAGCTGGGTTAGAAGCAGGAAGTGTAGATGCAGGATCAGCATTTCACTCCTCATCCTTAGTGTTCTCCTGCTGCTTAGGCGTTTCTCTGTTATAGTGCCTACTGTCAGGGAGGCCTAGGGAAAGACAATAAGTCAGACAGATTTCTGACTGATTTTTTTATTCACTTTCCCTGATGTCTGATGAAAAATCACTGTATCATTTGCTGTGGAGCTGGTTCTCAGGTGTTAGACTGAGTTTTACGCTCCGAGATAGTTATTCCTGTCATGGTAAAAGCTGCTTGGGCAGGGATGTCTTGTTACTAAAACTAAAATGGTTTAACTTCATGGTTTAATAATTCTGGTAATAAGAGAAGTAATAAGTGAGGCAAGAATCACCTACTGAAAAAATATTCTCAGACTCGAATAAAGTAAAAGTTTAGACTGTTTAAACATTTATTTCCTTACATTGAGTTCAAGGAGGGGGTAGTGGTATCAAAACAGCAGAAAACATGGCTAGTTCCTGACAAACAGTACTTAAGTTCAAGAATAACTAAGCAGCAAATAGGTCTAGAGATTTTTTTGTCTTTATTATTTATAGTTGTTATCTATGTGGGTTTTGTTTGTTCTGAGAAATTACATAAATCTGGGTGATTCTTAGCAACATATATTGTGTCCTGGTCTGAACTGGACAAACTGCTGACCTTGAAGCCTGCAAGGTTTTTCCTCCAAAGATAAGTTTGCTTGCTTCTTGGCATACACATCAGGAGTACCGTAGAAAAGACTTGAAACTCACAGGAAATATGAAAAGCTGAATGAAAAGCAAATAGAGTTAATGTCTTTGTTTAATGCATTTCTAAAATGAAAGTTAGGCTTTCGTTTCTAAAATGAAAGTTTGCACATTAAGGCTCCCCTCTTCCAAAGTGACTGTTAGAAGAACAAACGTTTAGAGGTATTTGATTAATGACAAATTTTTTATGGAAGCCATGTCTGGAGTTGCCAGGTTTTTTAGCTACTTTGTGCTCTGGCTGGGTCAGATTGACAGAGTTTTATTTTGCTAGGACTGAGTTGAAAGCCCTTTGGAAGTGTTAGGTACCTAATGGACAAGTTCCCTGCAGGTCTCTATGACGACAGCACTGCCTTCTTGGAAAGCCTCTCACAGATACCATGTTCTTCATACTCTCTAGAGTTTTAAGAATTAGTGGATTCTCTTTGTCTCCAAACAAAGCCAACAGCACTAATGCATGTAACAGCTGGGTCTATAACCACCTATTCTGCTTTTTATTTTACTTTACAAACATGAAGTCTGAACAGAATGTTAAGCAGGATGTGAAGTTGATAGTTTAGTGGCCCAAATAGAGCTCAACATTATAATGTCAGTGCTTATACATGCTTTGGCCCTCAAGATACACATTTTTCACTCTGTTGGACCAGATGCAGTATCTTTACCTTAGTAATGGGAGGAGGTCTCCGTTCCTCATTCAGCTGTACAAATACACAAAATTACCTGCTTTAAAAGTCACACTTTTCTTGTACAGCATACCTGTGCAGAGCTAACTGAGTAAGAGAAAATTTGAATCTTGGCTGAAGGTAATTTAAGGACAAGTTTTAAAGATCAAATTTTGCTGTTTGATTTCATTTGGATTGGATTTTACCTGAATGCTTTAAACTTGCCCACCCACAACCACTCCCCCAAATAATTTGTAGGACTCAGGCTTCAGCATAGGTACATAATTCATAGAACATTTGGTAAGAGAGAGCTGTGAATAACTGAAGCAAAGGATGGGGAAATCTAAGCTGTAAAATCCACCTGGATTATGATGAGCTGTTCACAGGAACTCTGTGTTCTCTGAAAGTGGTATATAAGAAACAAATGTTAAATATTTTAACTCATGTTATTTAACATGGGTAATGGTAAACCCAAGAATAATTCATAAAAAAGGATTCAGCTTCAGAAAAAAATTTTAGGAAATCCACAAAGTGATGGGAAAGTACATTACCATGACTGTAAAATCTCAAGGTACTGATGGAGAGCTCACACAAGGTTTTAATGCAAAAGCCAGATGCATACCAGAGAGAGAGAGACAGAGGATGGACTGGACCTGAGAGAATTTTTTTTCCATTTGTTATTCTTCTTATTAAGCACATTGTATGTTTTCCACTAATAGGAAGCCAGTTAGACAAAAGATGCAGCAGTACTACAAGGGCACACAGGGGAGGGAGTTGGAGCAGTGCCCTTCTGCCCCAGGAGAGATCTCTGGCTCCTCTGTAATGGCTGAAATTCTTTCAAACACTCTAAATAATTGCTCCATAAGATGATTAAAAAATCAGGAGAGTTTGCAAGGAAAGGGGTGATGGTGATGTTAGGAAATCAAAGCTGTCAACTGGAAAGACATGGGTATGCCTAAAAAAGAGGAAGGGATTCAATGGAAAGAACAGATCTGTTTTTCTTTGTCAATTGTAGGCACCACGTGTTTAGTTACAGTGCTTTGTAAAACTCCAGTGTGCTAGGACTAAATGTCATGCAGATTTAGGAGGGGCACAATCTCTTTAAACTTGCACCATTCACATTTAGGTGGAACTAGGAGAAAGATGAGAATTTTCTCTTTTTAAGTTGCAAGGAGCTCAGTAAGATGACTATTTAAAAAAAATTCATGAATAATATAATTTCAGTGTACTCCATGTCCTCTCAATAGCCATATTTCATATATATTTTTTAATGTGAAAGTCTTTTTTCATGAGTAGGATACAAGGGAAAATATTCAAGGTACAGTTGTTTTCTTGTAAAATTTCACAGATGTAATTCTTATGCAAGCTAAATTCTACGTTACCTGCATGGTGTGTTGTTCTTACATCAGGAAAATTGAATTCATGTCTCCTCATGTGTTTCAGGTCAGCAAATTCCACCCTTAGATCCTCATGAAAACAGTAACAATGGAGCAATCAAACTTGGAAGGCAGACTTCACAGACGGGTAGGCGGTGCTGCTGACCCAACTTGATCTTTTTAGATTTACTTGAAAAACAGCATCATTTGCTTTTTTTTTCACTGAGAAAGGACTTCGTGATCTCAGTGACGTGGCTCCTTATCTTGAAAGCAGTAATTTCAATACTTCCCATGAGCAATAACGCAAGGACCAGAAGCAGAAGGCTTTACTTCAAAGGGATTTTGCAAAACCCAGTTGGAAAATCCTCTCTAATATCCTGTCAAAATTACAATGTCAAAGTACTCCAATTCTCTGTTGAAACCAGTGACTGTTTTGTTGGGGTTTTTTTTAATAAAAAGATCAGTTTTTAAATAAAATTTAGGTTTGCTGCAAAAACTTATCTTCTTACATTTGCAAAGTAGACTTGGCCTGTTTTTAGAGTTTTCTCTGTAATAATATGGTGAAAAAATCCCATAAAACCTGAATTTTGGCTTACAGTTTCTCTGCCATCTTTTTAGCTGGACTCTGCTTCACGATTTTTCTAAATCTGCAGCTTCATCTCCTACTTTCAGTAAACATCAGCAAGAAGTGGACTGAATTTGCTAACTGAAGAGAAAAAAAAAGGATCCAAAGGATGATTGAATGCAGTTTTTATGGACTGGAAGTCAAAATCTGTGTCAGGAAGTGCTGTGTATGTGGAAGAAGGAGTTGTCACGAAGGAAACTGCTGGACCCCATATAGTTCCAGTGTGCTTCAGAAAGAAGTGAAAATGCAGCCACTGTGTAGAGTGGAATGATTCCCTGTGCAGGGTGTGGGTTTCAATAGTTGCTGAAAATGTAAAATGAGCATAAATACAGGGTTAATACCCACTGCTTACCAGGGTTCCTCCAGATCTGTGCCCCAGACCAAAGTTGTCTGTCTTCAGCATTGCATATTCCTTGGTTTCTAAGAGAGGGTGCCACAGTGCCCCACTCCTTGTGGTGTCACTGCTGTGCTCCAAGAGGTATTTGAGTTCAAAGAACATTATTTCTGTACAAAAAAACTGCACAAGAGAGCACAATATTATTTGGGGTTAGAGGCTGGAATCTAAAAAACAAATGTGAATGTTTGCTTACAGATGTAATTCCCTGAATTTTTGGAGTAATCTTCTCAATTGTGTGGGGATGTGGTGTGGAAGGCACACCATGTGATATATTTGAAGCGTGATGCACTTGGAAATGCAGTGGAGGAAAGAATTCCTATAGAGGGTTATGAAGTAGAAGTAATGTAAAACTGTATGTGTTTTCAACTTCTGTCTTTTATGAATGTGTGTGACTGGGATGATAAAATCCAAATTTATCTTCTTCATCAATTTCATTGGAAGTGGGAATTAGAGTAAGAAATATTCAAAACCAGAGCCCAGCCTGAATTCCACAACATTAATTTGTTCTCTTATGAGGAAAATTATCACCACTGCACATTTTCAGGAGGGCTTATAAAAGCAAACATAAGGGAAAAATAACTTCCCACAATAAATCATGAGCAGGCAGCCAAGAGCGTTGTTTCCGTGTTGATACATAGAAAACCAGACCTTATTGGCTGGTTTATTTTGTGAGATTGCTTAGATAAAATGTCACTAATTGTTAGGGCTTGAAACAGAGCCAGATAAAATCAACAGGAACATTTTGTCTCCAGAGGGTTAGGAGTAGCATAGGTGGGAAATATCCCTCTGCATTTTATTTGAGAACCTATGCTGCATTGTTTTTTCACATATAAGTAGTTTCTCCTATATTTTGGCCTCTTTTGAAAACACTCATTCTAGAAAGTACGGCCTTGGATATTTTGGCTAAACTTTCAGTTTTCAGCTGTGCTGATTTATGATCCATGTCTCTGTGTCACTGCAGCAAATATTTAACTGATAATGTAGGGTTATTTAAGTGAAAATTCAGTAATCATTGCTGGTAGCAGGGGAGGGAGACGGGCTCCTTTAGGGAACATTTAATTCCATCCCGGTACAAGCAAGTCTGCCAGGGATGCCTGGCTCTTTCACTTGGCTGGGGAGGGAAAAGCTTATCATGGCCTTCAGTGCTAAGGAAATACCAAATTTACCAACATCACAGGTTCATACATTTTATGGGTCCATGACCCAATGCTGGAAGAGATCTGATTCCTCCTATGTAAAACCCAGTAAGAGGCTAGACCAGTTACCCAGAAAAGAAGATGAGATCAAACACGTGTTTCTAGAGGTGCCATAAACTTTAGTTCAATATATAGCAGTTATCCATAATTGATTTTTAAGCTTTTGTAAATCATTGTTGACTATTTTTATTTTTTCTACAATGGCATCTCAAAACTTACTAAATCCTAACTGAGATGTCTGAAAGCTTTTTAAGACAATTTTGTGAGTACCTTGTATACTCTAATTTATGTTAGAAATGGCAATTGATACTGATCTTTACGGGATGTTGTCCTGAACAAGCAGCTCTGACAGCTGGCTTTGAGCAGTATGTGAATCAGAACAGCTTTATGAGTTATATGTTAAAATAGTTTTAAATTGGAAGTTTTTACAATGGATCTCTGACAGATTTTAAAATTTGAATGGTGACTAAAGAGGTTTTGCTTTTGTTAGGGCAAATCTAAATCACTTTATTCTGCTTTTAGTCCAGAAAAATATTTCAATCAATAAGGAATCTGATTGTATAAGTTCTTGAGATTTGGGTTACTGGAAGCTTCATTAGGGAAGTCTGAAGCCAGAATAAAAATAACAGGCCAATGTGCTGTGCAGAGCATCTCACATTTTCTCAAACACAGGGCTCACTTTTCACAATATTGTTGCCACTCTGCTGTTTGTCAAAGCCAAGGTGGAGCCTCTTCAAATGGGGCAATTGTTTGTTTAAAAAATAGTGATTTAAAAATGTAAATTTAATGATTTCTGCTTCCATTGGTTGCTTGTGTTTCTTGGAAAGTACCACCACCCTTCATAAACAGTCAGAAAAATGACAGAAAAACCCCCAATTTCAGAGTTGAAAGTTTTAGCAGCAACTGGAATTCCTCTTAGTAGTTTATGGCTGGTGAAAAGCTGAATTACTGTACTGGAGCACCTGACTGTGTAACTGATCTTCTCTAATAATAATAATAATAATAATAATAATTATAATATCAACATTGCAGTTCTTGGTTAGCCAGCTGGTGCTGGATTTGTCCAAGACTGATTTTCTCAAGAGAGCTGGCAGCAGGACTGAGGCACAGGCTGTAGTGCCAAGGATATTTGGTGGAGCTTGTTTGCACTGTGACTCAGGACTGTGACTGTCCAGTTGAGGGTGAGTTGCTTTTCTGGCTTGTCATGAACAAGTTTTAAAAAAATTATGAAGGAACTAGTTTTTGTATATGCTCTGCATATATGTGTGTATATAAAGTACAGTTTTGTATTGTTCTGCTGACATGTAGTGTTTTTTCGCTATGTCTGGTTCCCATATACCACACATTTTATTCTGTAAGTACATTTTTCTGTTAGTGATCATTTCACCTTTATGAACTTAAAGTTGTGGATCAAAGGTAGCAAGAAGATAGAGATATGCATAGGTACAATTTTTGACTTGCCATTCTTGTGCATGAAAATGGCATATTCTAGAAAATGTTTGTCTTGCAGATTGAGAAATCTAAAACCAGCCATTATTTTTCAGGAATTGGAACTTAGAAGTAATAAAGTGACGCTCAAAAAGCTTACTATTTTTGCTCACAGTACAACATGTTATCTAAAGTGCTGCAATGTAATATGAGTCTGTATCAATACCTGAAAAACTTATTTGTCATCCCATGTCTTCTCTAATCCTTCCTGGCACATGGGAATAAGCGTGACTAGATAAGTTACATGTGTGAGCATTCTGGCTGTCATCACACTGTTTCACTACAGTGAAATATTTTACTAACCTACCCTTAATTATTTATACCAGAGTCAGTGATAAATTTCCAGTTTAAAATCACCTGCTAGGTACTCTTCCTCTGTTTTGTTTATATAAGAGCTTTGATTGGGCTGGACCCACTTGCTTCATGTATGGGATGCTGCAATCTGTTAATACTTTACCTTCTGTTTTACATATTAATTGTATCATACCTAATAATATTTTTCCCCCTAAAATGTAGTTTTTGTGGTTTATTTAACCTACAATGATTAACCCTAATAAATGTTTTAAATGGTTCTGAATTGGGACTCCCTCTGGTTTCAATAAAGCAGAACAAAATAGCTTCCATTTTGCATGTCCTTTGCTCTTGAAAAAGGGCTGTCTGCAGTCTGTGAATTACTTGACTGGGATTTAAATGCTGCTTTAAACGTGTGTGGATGGCCTTTTAACAGAAAGTGAATGCATTCCTGGGGGATCCTGCAGTCCAGATGAACTCCCAAAAAACAGAAAAAGAAGATCTGAAAATCCTTTTTCTAAGTTATTTGATTTATCCATTAAAGGAGAGGGACCTGAGTGGCCAGCATCTGCTTAGAAATTTAGAATAGTAGCTGTCAGTAGAAAGTGAGCTTCCAGTTACCACTCACTTTGAATAGGAGCAATGACTTGTATGGCTTGTAAGACACTTCATCTTTTGTATGCTTTTATTTTGGTGAACATTTATTTTTTTGCCCTACTTTATGTCCCTCCCTCAGACTTGTGTCTAGAAGAATTAACACTCTCTTCAGAAATGTGCAGATTTTTGCACTGTTTGGTTCATATTTTCACAGTTGTTACAACAACCAGGAGGACTGTGAATGAAGAGCTGGGTTTATTAAGGAAGAACAGGGTTTTGGAGTAAGACTTTTCTGACTGCCATGATAAATTCAATGCACAGCAGTATGCAGGAAGGAAGGAGTGTCATTCAAATAACAGCACAGAACACCACTTTTCTGTGTAATGAAAAAACATTATTTCAAAGACATTTCATACATGGTGAGTTTAATTACTGCTGGAAGATACACAGGATCTCTTCCTTGCTTTAAAGCAATTAAAATTATCTCGGAAAAATTATGTATCTTACCTCCAGCTGTGCATAAACAAGAAGGAACCCAGGTACATAACTGTAAACTAAAGGGTGTTGTACTTAATTCATGGAAAGCCTAAGCCCTTTAACTATTATCAGTGTGTTGGAAAATCTGAAGTGAATGTTGTTTGGCCCTTAGGTGTTTGAAGAGAGTTGTGCCCATGAATGGATCAGTCCTTGTGTTGTCAGTGGGATGTTTTACATGGCTTGGAAGCATGTGCCTGTGGTGCTCTAGGTTAGCTTGAAGTTGAATTCAGCAATGAGAGGGGAGCTATACAATTGACTAGAAAATAAATCTCCTCTGCTTTCCTTTGAAGATTGAAGGTTGTGTCTCAAGGTACTTAAGGAAAAGTATTTGACATTTCGGTCTTCAAAATCTTCACCACTGCAGCTTCAGCCTCTGCAAAGAGCATCATAGGACACCCTGCTGTGATCTCCTGAGCACTGAAATCAGGACAGCAAGGCTGATGAAATAGTCTGTGTAGGCTGATGAAATAGTCTGTGTAGCTACTTCATACCTCCACCCCCTCACCTAATCTGCAAAACTGTTCAGGCCACTACCAGGTTTCCCTCCCTTCCCTGAAAGGAAAAGAGTAAGCTGCAGGATTATTATTTTTTAATCCCCTCTCAGTGTTGTTTTGTACAAGGCTACAGAATAATTTTCTTTAAAAGTGTTAAAACACTCATAGGGGGATAGACTATCTAAAGGTGTTGTAAAAATGCCTTTGTTAATTGGTGCTGGTTACTCCCTAAGGACTTGACATCAATGATAGGATGGATGTCTTCATTGTGTAATGGGGTTCTTGGCCATCAATAAGGTCCTCTCTTGGACTACTGTTTTTTGCCAGCTGGACCAGGGATAAATTAATTGCTTGATATAAATGCTCTCTCACTGTCCAAAAGTAAGACTTCACAAAAAACTATAAAATCAATAGCTAGCCACATTTAACAGGTTAAAGATGAGAAAGAATAAGTATTAGCATAATGTGGCAAAATATAGCTTTTTTCATATCTATTTCAGGTGGGTTTCTTGTGTTTCAATTAAGAAGAGTCTTTATTGCAAAATGCCTGCATTTCTGCTACTACCAAGTGGGTCTTGATGCAGATTAGTTTGCCTTATCACCTACCACTGCTGTGTATTTTGTTCAAATAGGAAGGCAGGCTCTTGATACTCATCCATAATCCTTTTGTTTTCAAGACATAGCTCCAGAAGTGTTACTAGAATTGTTTTGTAACACAGGCATTGTGAAAATTTGAAGATAGTACACTGATAGAACTTGAAGTGTAAGAGACCTGTACAAACTTGAATTTAGTGTCACACTAATTAACAAGTTTTTAATAAGATATCGTTATTTAGTGTGGAGAAGAGAATTTTGAGGATCCTGGTTAGGTATTAAACATTTAACAGCTTGGGAAGGATTTCTTTTATCTGGCTGTTAAATTACTCATTTTTTTTATCCCTGAGACTGCCTGAAAGACTTAAAAGAAAAAAAGAGCTTTCTTTGAAAGGTACTGACCTTGTTTTCTGAAAACCTCCTGAAGAGCCCAAGCTTTCTCTCTCCCATCATCTGTCAAAAGTTTTTTGAGACACACCTTATTTATGATAAAACACTCAACCATACACTGGGAATTTTAGAAAACAAAAATGCCTTTCCCCTAAAGTCCATTTAATTCACATTTGTTTTACTCAGTGCCACTCATGCTCCCTCCACAGCAGTAAAATACATGTTTAAATAAGAAGATAACTACCTAACAACTAAACCCCTATTCCCCTATATCAAGTAGGGTACCCTGGGGAAATGATCTGTTACAGACTAAAACAGAAATGATCCCTATGCTTCTGATTACATATTGACAAGAACAAATCAATAAGAAAGTCAGCTTACATGTCTGAGAGATGCCCTTGAGGAAAATGAACATCACACTCCTTCCTCTTGGTCAATATAACATGACTTGGGGGAACAAGCGGTAGCATTGTTGTTACTGACGAAAAATAAATTAAAAATGTTTAGGAGGATAGCAACAGTTTCTCTTCACTTCTTTAATAGGGTTGAAATGTAGGTTAATCATCTTATAAAAGAAATCCCTGTTACCTGTCATCTTCAGACACTGGCAACTTTGCTGACAAATATGTGTTGGGAGTTGTCACAGGGGTTTAGCAAGAAAGAGCAATGGATTCAGCCTGGATGGCACAATGCATTTCTATATTCCAGCTCTGCAAAAAACCACATCATCACCAAACCTATAGAATCACTACCAAATATCCAAGCTCTTGTGTGTGTTCATCACTCATAACATGGGAAAATTTTGCACCATAGATATTTACCTAAAAAGAATAAAATATGTAGAAGTAGTCCAATAAGAGCCCTTGGAAAGAAGGACATTCAAAATAAAGATGTAGCTTTTCTGTGCTATTTCTTGACACAGTCAGAAACACAAATGAGAATTAAATAGCTTTCCTGGCAGCATTCCCTTTAGAGATACTGTTTGTCCTATGAGTTTTGCCACACTCTGTAAGTCATTCCTGATTCTCAAGGAAAATTTGCTTTCAAGGTGGCAACCTGAACTGCCTGCTGGCATCCAACCAGCTCCCCTCCTACTCTGCAGCCTTTGACACCACAGTGGTTCTCCCCATAATCTCAGCAAGAAGGGACAGAAGTCTTGAGATGTGCTGGAAATATGAACTCATTTTGATGTAGGAAAAGGTTTCAACAGTTTAACTTGTTTTCTGATGATACGGATACCAGAAAAGCAAACAATTTTTAATATATGTAAGTTTTTTACCATAGTATTTTTTTTTCCTGCACTGTTTTAGGTCTGAAATTTCTGGATGAAAAATAGGTTTCTTGGAATGAGAATGAAGCCAGAATGTCTTTTTGATTACAAAATTTGAAGTGGGAAAATAATGTTTAGAACTGAAAAGAAGGGATGAACAACATGAAGATACCCTACCCTGGGAGATTCTCTTCATAGTGGGTCACAACCCCTCTGAGGTGATAAAAAACAAAAGCTGTATCTGAAGTACAAAATCTAGATTTGGGGTAAAAAGGATACCACGCTGTAAATGGTCAGAGTGCATATACACTCATTTCATGGCACAGCCACGCCACCTTAACACCACTGTTACTTGAGAACCCTAGCTAATAAATAAGCATAAACAAACAGAAGATTAGAGTACAGCAGGCGCCTATGCTCCACCTATTAAAAAAATGATAGCATATCTTTACATGTGGGTATGCCTGAATCTACCAAGTGCAAAGTCCACGGAATAAAAGATGATACCCATTCATGCAGTCCATGGCACACCAGTTACTGAGTTGGAACTCTGGACAAAGGACTTTGGCTAATACATTCCAGTACATTTATGTAGCCACCCTGCTGTATGGTTTAGCTTTTCATGATGCTTCATGCTGTCTGAATGATGTCTTGGAATGATAGGTTCTTTTGCACAAATTGTTCCAGAGAAGACTAAAGAAGAAAGGATGAGGCGATGATAAACGTATCCAAGTAGATTTATATTGACTGATTTAACCACAGCATGTAGTATGTACTTAAGTAGTTGCTGCTGGCAGTACAAAGGCTTTACAATAACACAACATCCATCACTGAAAGGTAAAATGGAGGGATTTTTATTTTAAATCTCTTGGGAGGAAATTGATGCCTTAGAAAATCTGCAGCACTTGAGTCATCAAGTCATCACTGTCAGCGAGCATGTCTTTCAGACACTTCACCTTATCTCACTGTGACTCACACACCAGGGAAAGATGCACACCATGACACAAAATTGCACCCTCCCCTGTGTGATAGACACAGCTGAAAAAATTACATGGCCTGAAGCAACTACTAGATTATAAAGAGAGTTGCCATCTGAGAAGCCTGTTTCTCATCACATCCATGACAACGAGGTAAGGATGTCTAGGAGCCACAGGTTTCAAAGCTCTAAGAAAGTGGTTACTTAGCTCTTTGGCAAAATGACTCACCTCAAGTCTCTGGTAGTGCAGGAGAGCCTGAAGTTACTGAGGCAGCTTTCTGACAGGTCTGCTTTCAAAGACAGCTAGCTTTCCTGGTGAAGTGGTGCTAGGATTCCCATGAGAAGTCTTCATTTCTAAAGAAGTTCAAGGAAAGACATGATCCTCACCATTTTCAACCAGCTTTGGAAATTTTCCTTCCATTTAGTGGGACCTCCAAGCCATAACCAAGTCCTGGATGTCAGGTAAGTCCAATGTATATTTCAAGCCATGTGACCACAGGCAGGAAATCTGAGTTCAGGAACTTGTGATTTTCTACTGGTATCTTCAGATCATTCTGGAAAGGTAAGGAGGCTGTGTTTCAAGCTAGGCCATCTGATTTTATACACATGTCATAGAAAGTGTGTGATGAGGAGATAACAAATCTCTATCAAATTTTGTAGTTATCACCATTTTAAACATAACCATTACTATGGCTATGTCACAGTTGTCATTTGCTTGCATCTTTATACTCAGAGCAGGTCCTTGGAGACTGTGCATCAGTAACCAAAAGTTTAACCAAGTTAAAATATTGAATGTTCAGTCTTAGAGGGGGCTAAGCCAACAAGATTACTCTTTAGGCCATTTTCACATTCTGAGTTGGGTTTCCAAGCCTGGAAGTGCAATCTTCAGCAAATCTCAGGGAGGATTGATCTGGATAGTTTTGATGGAGAACAAAGCAAGGAGCTCTATCATTATATTTTCACTAAGTCACACTTTAACTCTGAGGATTAGACTCTTCTTTAAAAATCATCATGTATTTGGGAAAGCTACTGTGTTCCACTGACATCATGTGTGATATTTCTTGACCATTTTTTCTCTTTATATTTACTGAAAAGTGAAATGAGGTTTTCAATCTTACATTGGTCTCTTAGAGAGTGAACTGGATAGATGTGGAAATGGCCTAAACTGTAATCTTATTAGGGCTTAGCCACCTCTAAGATTGAACATCCAATATTTTGGTTAAATATTGGTTAAAAGGGTTAAAAGTTTTGTTACTGATGCCTAGTCTAAAATCCAGCTCAGCTCTCTCTGTCACAACTGTATAGTCTCTGAATAGCCAACAAGAGCAAAATGCAATGATTTCTTTTTTGCCTTTGATATGAATTCACGTAGGGACAATGTTTTTTGATAACAAAACACAGCTTTTACTAAGCTACTTTGAAAAGTTGGATTTCTTTCTGTTATCATAATGAAGTGATATTTTTTTTTCATGCTCACTATATGTATGAGAGAATGTTCATCAGTGAAAACAAAACACATTTAAATCTTCAGGCTTCAATGCTCCCACAGAGTATGACAAAAATAAAAATTGTGGAAATACTGTTGGAGCTATTCGTCTTCCTTCCGAAATAATATTGTCGGTCACAGGGGAGATTTCAGATGACTGGTAAAAAGTGAATGTGCACACTGTAAAGAATAAATGCAAGGAGTTTCAGATAATTATAAACATAATATAGACCCTGGGCAAAATACTAATGAAAACAGATTATAAAGACAGAAATAAATAGAAATTAATTCATAGTTAGTATCTAATGTAATGTTAATAAATATATTTTTTGTGTGGAAAAGAGATGCATTCAAGCAACATGATGAGACTAAAATACAATTGCTTAAGATACATGTATTGATTTATTACACATGGATTACTTTAAGTCATTTGATGTAGCCCTGCATGACAATCTGGTAAAAAAAATGCAGTACTATACAAAATCAATTTACCTATATCAAATGCTCTGGGAACCAATTAGCAGCTACATCAGCATGTTTCTACTCTCTTCTAATGGGTTATTTAACAGCTTCAAAGGAGCTAATACAGCTCAATATCTTTATCAGTGATCTGGAAGAAAACATAAACTCTGCTGCTAACTTCGCAAATTACACCAGAATTGCTGGAAAGGAAAGAATGAAGAGAACAAAATTGCATAATGGTATTGAAGATGCTGCTTCAGATCTTGAGCATTAGGCCACTATTTTAAAAAAGGATTAATCTCAATGTGGAAGATAACACTAGCTTCTGTCTTCAAATGTGGGATTCTCTGAAGCTTCTGGTGCTGACCCAGAGAGGGAGGGTGATTAATGAATAGAGACTACTCTCTGATCCACTGGAGGTTCCCCTTTTCCTCATTTCTATTGCTTATCTTCCTCACAGAAGGAAAAAATGCAAGGAATGGCCTGGTAAAATAAAAAAATTACATTACAGATTTGCAGTGGCTAATTCTGTTTTAATATTAGATTAATTTTTATTACATTTCTTTTTCTCATACTAGGGAAAAAGGAGAGAAAAACCGACTGGCCTCCTTTGAAGAGGAAAGCAGGGGAAGTTTGCTGCAAGCTACTGGGAACACAGAGGCAGGAACAATGTGAATTAGGAGAAAGGGAAAGGGAAAAAAACCCCAGCAAAATACAAGAGAATTAGTTATGGGGTGATGGACTGGGAGCAGAGAGTCTCTCTCTCACTATAATTTTTTTCCCACTGAAGAGCAGAATTGAAGACAGGAAGCCTGTGGCATTAAAATAGAGACTGCACAGTTAAAGTCTGTATTAAAGGCATGCTCACCAAATATTTACAAGCATTTAACTTTATGAATTTAACAGTCAAAGTCTATTTATGTTTTTGTCTGCAACAGGTAGTGATATATTTAGGTACAGGGCCAAAGTAGCAGCTGAACGGGTACAGTCTCCCAGCCTTCCTTGCTCATGTTTGGTGTTGGAGGAGGAAAATGGCAGATATTAGAGTTGTAGGTGGAAAACCCTGCACATGGTTGCAGTGTCCATAGCATAGGTAGAACTCTGCTAAAGGACAGAAGGGACTGGGTTGCCCACAGGGAAGGAGAGCATCAGAAAAACATGACAGATTGCTGGCTGGTGAGTGCACATGGGCGAGGAGTGGACAGGTCCCACATGAGCTAATCCAGGTCAGAGCATCGTTTGCTACATGGGGCTTTCTGCAGGTCTTTTTAGCCCTTGCAAACAAGAAAATGCTGCCAGGTATCCCTGCTTGGCCTCTGCTAAGTGTTTATACCTCTTTTAAGGTGACCCACCAAAGTACCAGAACAAAGTCTGAAAGACACAGACCTGTTTTTGTGCAGCGTATCAATTGCATATTGAAATCTAACAGGTCCTCATGGATATCATTTGTACAATTAAGCGATAAATAATTCAGTATTTGGCAAAGACTCCATCCATAATAATATGCAGACTTTTTTCTTTTTTTTTTTTTTCTTCCCAGAATGCAAAGTAAATATTTCATAAATAATCTCTCAGGTAGAGCGTTCAAGCTTTTGTGCAGACACAGAACCCATCTGCAACAAACAAACCAGAGTGGGGAGATGATTTTAGAAACCTTGTGTCTTTACTACTAGACATAATAAATTAGTCAAAAGCAAAGAGTTTTCATCTGTGTATTAGCCTCACATTAGTAGGGGCTTCTTGCATCAGTTAAAGAAGCATTAGGAGCCATCCCTGTTTCTTGCTACAAGACAAAGGTAATGGTGCAAGAATTTCCAGGAGATGCCCACAATCCACAAAAGCAGAGTGGCTATGGATGCCCACAGGAGCTGTGATCTTGCAAATATGCAAGCTCATAACTTCATGTAGAACTTCATGTATCCAGCATTCCTCTCCATTGCATAGAAGTGCAATTGCAGAGGCAGACCTTTAGCTGGCAGAAGTGCTTGTGATTTAACTGATCATTCACAGTGGAGAAAAATCCTTATGTTATTTGGTAGCAGACAATGGGAAAATGGATATTTCCTCATCAGTCACTACACAAATGATTGAATCCACTGACAGCTTTAATGTCTCCCCTTTTTTTGCGCTGCTCATTTTCAGGCTCTCAGATAATTTGATCTTTTGGCAGAGACAAACATTTCATTCTCATGTTCATGATACCTATTTATTTTTAAAGTGTTGTTAACATAGTTTCAGCTGTCTCCCTCTGTCTGGCCCTGCTAATTTTATGTAAAAAATAGCTGTTTAAAATGTTCTTCCTTGAGAAAAGTTGTTCATTCCCCCCCAGAGATCTTCTCCTTGTGTCTGCCTCCAGTCAATTCCACTCAATTTTGTAAGAAAAATCTAGCACTGCACCTTCAGAGTGTGTTTACTTTCCCTTGTAAAACCATTGCAAACTAATGTGCCCTGGGAAAAGGAATTGGATCCTTCCCATTTGCAAATACCATTAACAAAATTGTGGACCAAATTCCATATTCAGCTCCAAATTACATACCCAATTAGGGCCTGATCCAATGCTTATTAAAGTCACTTGGAAAATTCCCCCTGATTTTACTGGGCTGTAGCCCAGACCTCTGGAAGTGGACCTTTCCCCTGCAGATGATCAGTTTAGTCTTTGAACATGCTGGAATTCATGCAATGATAGACTCATAGGGCTGGAAAGGACTTCAGAGGTCACATCTCAAGGCAAGATCAGCTAAATTTACATCTCCCAACAGATGTCTAACCTGTTCTTGAGGGTCAGTGACTGGGACACCATGGATTGTGCTTCCAGGCAGCATTTTTTGTTAATTATCCTTACTCTTAAGAAGTTCTTCATACCTGCTCTAAATCAATTCTTGCTCTGATCTACACCCATTACTTCCTATTTTATTCAAAGTAAATGGGAGAAGACTATTTTTTTTTCTCTTTCCAATAGCTTTGAATGTATTTGAAGGCTATTACTGAACACGTGAGACCCTCTTTTCTTCCTTAGGCTAAACAACCTTGGTATTTCAATTTGTTCTTATGTTTCAATCCATCTGTTTTCTGGATCTTAGTCAATACAGGTCCTTTCTTCTGGACTCCCTTCACTTATCCCACATATTTTCTGATAGATATTCCCCAAACCAGACAAATCCCTTCAGCACAGGTTTTATCAGTGCTTTGTAAGACTGGAAGCAGTCAAATGTCAGGCACAGCCTCAGCATAGTGCTTGTCTTTCACACGTTGATATGACACTATTTACTCACATTTACCTTGTGATCCATTAGAACTGAAACATAGCATAAATCAAAAATATAATTTGAGGGCTTCCTGGGATGGTTGGGGAAATGCTGAGGGTGGAACTAGCAATGCAGAGCTGCTATAGAGAAAATGAGAGGGGGAATTTGAATCTCAGTTGCCAGAGGATTTCTTCAAGCTGAGATTCAGAAAGATCATGACATTGTTTGCAAGAATATCAGCTTGAGAAAGAGATGTATGTGATGACCATAGGGCACTATCATGATGTTTCTGCAGAGTTACTTCTCAGGTAAGACTCATTTGAGTCTTTTAAGAGTCTTTAAGGAGGGCTTAAGACTTCTCTTCTGGAAGCAAGTTTCAACTATGTACTTATGTTTGTATACTTAGTTACAATTTTGATTTTTGGCTACTTTTTAGGAAAGTCTTTGTTGATTTTTAGATATGCATCATCAGCAAACAACAGCCAACACATATACACACAGAGTCTGTATTTTGTATATTGAATTGTCTCATAACATCCCTCATGAGTGGGTATGAATGTAAGAATAAATTCTTGAAACAATATTCAAAACTCCACTTCCTTAATAACTTTTTCCTTTATCAAAGGACTAATGGCTTTTAGCACATTTGGAATTGCCTGAGGGATCCCCTGGTTCTTTAAATTGTACTTTAAACCACAAAGACAAGACAACACTTCTGTCTTGCTCTTACAGAAGTCAATGGTCCAGGGCAATTTTGTGTTCAGTAGAACAGAATTGGGTCCAAAATATGAAAAGCACATTAAATTTCATGCTATAGCTATTTATGAGAATGCCATTATGTGTTATTGGCTTCTTTATTCATGAATATTCAACACGTATTGTGTGGTTTTATGTGTAATTTACTGTGGTAAAGAAATACACTGTAGTTGAACCAAGTTGAAGATATTCAATCAAGATCTACTTTTCCATTCTGTGGAATGGAAACATTTGAATATTGCCGTAAATCTTCAATAATAGTTTGGACTTTGACTTAATCTCTGATTTACAATATAACAAGTGGGCCTAAAATTATATATGGATCTCTAGCAGTCAAGTAAATGATAACTAGAGCCTGCTGTAAGAACAGCTTTGTATTTCAGAAGAAAAACAGCAGCAACAAAAGGCCAGGTATTTCCCTAAAGAGAAATTGGAACATATTCTTGGCTTTATACCTTTGTATTTTGCAATATTCACTGACTTAGCAGTGCAGGATGCATGAGATACTTCACTGAGTGAGACCCAGAGTTTTCCCATTAACACAACCAGTAATGCAGCACTTGGTTACTCTTTCTGACAGTCTCAGTAACAGCAAGAACTGGCAAAGAAGGTTGTGATATCGTTTTATTGCAAGGCATTTTCAAGTTTAGAATTGGTGGGACTGACCAAACAACCTGTACAATAAACAGGAAAAAGCTATTAAGAAACTGAATCCATTCTATTACTTCTCAGGAACAGAGAGTGCTTATTTAATATTTAATAGCAAACAGTTTTGAAAGATGTCAAACTATCTCAAAACTGAGATATTATAACAACAATACTGAATTTGCAGAGTGAAAAACATCAAGATCTACAAATACACAGGACAAATGTTGACCTCAGATTAAGCAAATGTTATCCTTTTGCAAGCAGTGATGAATTCACTAATAGCACTTCTGGAATGACATTATTATCTCACTGAAATCAGTGACAGGAGTTCTATTGACTGCAATACATCCAAGGTTTCATTCCAGAGCTGTGCTGTGAGGTGATGAAATGAAATTAATCAGATGTTGGGGAAGGTTGCCCGATATTGCTGATCAACAGCACAGATGTAGTTTTAATATAAAAAATTACATCAGTCTGGATGAAATAGAAACATTAGATCAGAAATGACACTAAATGCAATAAAACAGATCAATGCATTAGTAAGCTTCAAAATGTGTTCAAACAAAAACCAAAGACCACAGTAAAAATCAGCTTCAAGTTGGAAATTAAACTGTGGCCTTTCTTGGGTCCTTTGCAGCCTTGCTGATGATGTGACATGCCCCCAGAGCCTGGGGCTGTGCCCTGTTCTTCATTCACTGCCTCTCACTATGCTGTGAGACCAACCCAGTCTTCCCCCAAACCATGCACACCCCCTGATGTCAGTTCCATCTGCTGCACAGCCATGTCTAACAAGGCGTTTGCATGGGAAAACCTCTAAGTCCTGTTATCATATTAAGGAGAGATCCTATCTTCTTGTTTTCCTCAGTTTTTCTAAAACAAGAGGTGTGTAGAAGAATTAGACAACAGAGATACTTCTGTCTTCTTAATCTGCATAGCAGAAGCTTCGAAGCTTCTTTTGCATTTATACTCTTTTCTGTTATTTTTTTACCTTGTTAAAAGGACAAAAGACAGAAACTTTTGTGGCATTCAGCATTTTGCAGCCATTTCCCATGTCTTGATTTTTTGCCAGCTGAGACCCAGTTCTTCTGGTACATAAGCAGTAGGTAATTCTGGAGGCTGAATTACTGTTTCTGAAAAGTGTGCACTATGGCTTAATCTTTGCTTGATTCATGAACAGAAACAGAGAAAGAGATAACAGAGTTAACATCCTTCTTCTGTGTAAAAATAGAAGAAGAAAAACCTCTATTTTCCAGTTTATCTTCCAGATCCCAAGGGTAAGAAAGCATAAACAGAGTGGAACATTTGTTTTGTTTACAAAGCCCAACAGACCACCAGATAGCAACTTTAAATATTGCATTGTAAATAAAAGATGTAATTTAAGATGCTGTTTTATGTGCATCGTAAAGTAAGTCTGGAAAAAACCTGCAGTCAGAGTAGTTGCAGAGCTCTAGTGACATTTTAACACATAGGTCAGGTAACTCCACCTATTGAAGCCAATTCCTATCAGGCCAACCTGCTCTGAGGTGCTTTTCTAGAGCTCTTTTTACTTGTTTCTTCTTCAGGCAGTGATGGTATTAGAAGTCATGTGGGTTTTGGTGTTGGCAAGAGTGGTGTGGCAAAAAGTAAGCAGGAATGATGGTGGCAGGTCTGGAGGAGGGAAGGCAGCTGAAATGGAGGGTGGAGGCTCCAGGGCAGAATCTGAACCTAAATTACTCAGAGGGTCTCCCCAGCCTTACCAGTCCACAGTCCTTCCTTCATGGCTCGGCTGAACCAGAGGTATTCACCAAAGAAATTATGTGATCTGCAAGTATTACTATGAAGATCTGATTTTGAATGCAAACCATTCAAGTCCTCTCAATGTATTTATTATCAGGACATATTTTTTAAATGGGTTATTATGTCCCTATATATGCTCTTAGCATACCTACACCAGATTTTGCAAGAGAGAAAAAATGTGTTAGTTCTTCTGACTAAATTTTCATCACCTGTACTCCAATTTTGCATGAATACAAACTTATCTCTTACATGAAAATTCTTCAGAAGCAGACTTAGGATACAGAAATCATCAAGGTTTGGATGGATTTGACTGTCTAACTGTTTTCTCTTGTTTGTTTGTTTGATACTGGTACATTCAAATAGCCCAGGATGCACCATCTGCTTGAAAGTATGGTACTAATGAAAAGGCCCACAGTGACAACACTGTATCTGACAAAAAATGTTAGCAAGGAGGATGGCAAACAACTCATGTTTCTGCCTACTAATAATTAATGACTCTTATTTTTCATTCAGGTTTTGCAGGAGCTCAATCTCTCTCAACTTTTCACAGAATTGCAGAACTGTTAACAGAGTTGGAAGAGACGTCTGGAGATCATCTGGTCCAGACCCCCTCCCGAAGCAGGGTCACCTAAAGCAGGTGAAACCGGAACGCATCCAGGTGCGTTTTGAATGTCTCCAGAGAGGGAGACTCCATAACCCCACCTCTTCCAGTGCTCAGTGACTCTTGACATAGTAAAGTTCTTCTTCATGTTGAGATGGAACTTCTTGTGTTTTAGTTTATGGCCACTGCTCCTTGTCCTGTCTCTGGGCACCATAGAAAAAATTGGCACCATCCTCTTGACACCCGCCTTTGAGATACTTACATGTATTAATGAGATTCCCCTCAGTCTTCTCCTCTCTAGACTAAACAGGTCCATTTATTCCCTGTTAATATTCCTAAGACGTAATGTAACAACTATTTTCCTACTTTAATGGTTATGACTGTTTTCAAGGCCAGAAGGTCAGGCCCATTCACGTCAGTGCCCAGGTCCCTTTGGACCAGACCACAGCCACTGCAACGAGGGTACCTGGCAGCAACTGGGAACTGCCTCATCCATGAACAGCACTGACCCATGTCAGAGCCGCCGGGACCCACCACCCAGGCTCGCTCTCTCTTCTCCAGTTTAAAGGGAAAGGCCGGTCAAGCCGTTGCCCCTGAGGCCCTAGGGAAGGGCGCCCGCTGCTGTCCCCCCAAGACTACAACTCCCGGCAGGCTCCGCTACTGCCGCGGGGCATGCCGGGTGCTGTAGTTCTCCCGACGCGGCTGCCCAAAGCGCCGAGCCCGCGGCACCCTTCCCGCTCCGACCCGAACTATGTGTGTGCGCTTGGGAAGGCGAGGAGCGAGGGTGCTGCTTCTCCCCGCTTCGCCCCAGCCAGCGCTGCCTGTGGGGACCGGACCGGGCTAAGTCGCGGCGCGGGGAAAGACAAGACTGGATTGATGAGCCGAGACCAATGGTGTAGTTCAACGAGAGCAGGTGCCGGGTCCTGCACTTGTGTCACACCAACCCCTGCAGCACTACAGGCTGGGGGAAGACTGGCTGGAAAGCTGCTCAGCAGAAAGGGGTCTGGGGATGCTGGCCAACAGCCGCTGAACATGAGCCCGCGTGTGTCTAGGTGGCCAAGAAGGCCAATGGCATCGTGGCCTTTATCAGGAATCATGTGGCCAGCAGGACCAGGGCAGTGATTTCTCCCCTATATATAGCACTGGTGAGACTGCACTTGAGAACAGTGTCCAACTCTGGGCACCTCAATTCAGGAAAGACATTCAGGTACTGGAACATGTCCAGATAAATGCAATGACGCTGGTGAAGGGTCTGGAGCACATATCCTGTGAGGAGCAGCTGTGGGAGCAGAGTGTGTTTAGCCTGGAGAAGAGGCGGCTCGGGGAGGTCCATGCCTGACCGAAGGTTTTGGCCAGGTGGCGGTCAGTCTCTTCTCCCAGGCAATTAGCAATAGGATGAGACTACAAAACCTCAACTTCCACCAGGAGAGGTTCAGGTTGGACATTAGGACTAATTTCTTCACAGAAGGAATGATTAGGTATCGGAATGTGATGCCTAGGGAGGTGGTGGAGTCACGGTTCCTGGAGGTGTTTAAAGAAAGACGGGACGTGGCACTGAGTGCCGTGTTCTACCTCAAAGGTTGCACCCGATGACCTCGGAGCTCTTTTCCAACGCAACTGATTCGGGGATTCTGACTCGCTCTAGCCGTCAGAGCGGGAAGGAAGGGTGTGTGTGGGAGTGTACGTCCGTCTGTTTCCACGTACCTCTGTGTCCCGGTATCTCCGTAGGTCTAGGACGACCCCGCGGCGCCCTGGCGCATGCGCACAAGGAAGGCCCGGGGGAAAGCGCGCCGCCGCCGTGCCCGCGCAGGGGGCAGTGCTGCCGGGGCGGGGAGGGCGCGGGGCCGCGCTCGGGGGCGCGCAGCAGCAGCGGCAGTGCCCGCCCTCGGCCCGCGCCCCGCCGGTAGCGCCCGCAGAGCCGTGCCGAGACACCGCCCGCCCGCCGTGAGCGAGCGGCGGCACCGCCGGCCCCCTCCGCCCCTCCTCCTTCTCCTCCGCCTTCTCCTCCGCCTCCTCCGCCCTCCCCCCTGCCCCTCCTCCCGCCGGAGAGAGCGAGCGAGATGGCGGCCGCTGGGGCTCTGGCGAAGCACGAGCAGATCCTGGTGCTCGATCCGCCCACCGACCTCAAATTCAAAGGTGAGGAGGGGGGAACGCGGCGCGGCGGAGCGGAGAGGGGCGGCAGCGGCGGGGTGTCCCGTTCCGCATGGGCGCCGGGCCGCCTCCGGGCGCCGCGTTCCCCGCTGCCTCCCGCGGGCGGGCCGCGGTGCCGGGCGCTGCCCGCCCGCCGGGGGATGGGGGGCGCCGCCGAGCCGGCGAGCGGGATCGGCCGCCGCCATCTTGGGATCCCGCGGGGATCCGCGGTGCCGGGTGGGATCGGCCGCCCCCTCCCTGCCCCTGCCCCCGCCCGCCCCGCCGAGTCACCGCTGCGCTCCTAGGCCCGGCCCCGGAGCAGCGGCGCCCGGGGACGCGGGTGTCGCTCTCCGGTCGCTGGCGGTGCGGGCTCCCTCTGGCAGCAGCGGGCAGGAGAGGCCCTGGAGCGGGCGGTGGAAGCCTTGCGGCGTTCCAGGCTTCACGAGGCTGCCCTAACGCCTGGCCTTGTCCCACTTCTCCTCTCAGGCGTGCTGGGGCCGCGCGGAGCCGGTGCGGCTCTGCACCATCAGTGCCCGGCACCCGCGCCCTCGCCCCGGTGCATCCCAGCCCGGCACAGGGCTCCCCGACCTTTCCCCAGAGCTGTCACGTCTCAGGCAGGCTCTCGGAACGTCAACAGGGAGCTCGCCTCTTTCCTGGGAATGAGGGAAATGGAATGCGTGCCTTTCGGAAGTTTTATGTGTGCTGTGTGTTGCGTGCCGACCGCATGGCTGTGACTGCTGACGTGCTGCTGTCAAAATAGGTCCCAGCTAGTGCTGGTATCGTGTGTGTCTGTCTGTGGTTTTCTCTCCTCGTGAATTAGATAGTTGTGAAAGGAAAGACTCTCTCAGAAATGAGTGATCGTTTAAAGGCAAGGGCATAAAAAAAAGCGTGTCAGAACATGTAGTTTTTGTGATGATATACCTGCAAGGGGCATTGAGAAAAATCTCAGAACCTTTCAGATTTGAAAGGTTCTGTATTAGATTTTTTTTTTTAAAGAGTAGTTAATGTTATGTGAAGTTATATTTTTAAGTGATGTGGCTGGTGTCACCACATGTATGTGCCTAATCCTGTACATTCTTCTGTTTTCCACTTTTAGTATGCTCATTTTTCATTGTTTTAGAGAACAGAATGGAATTTATGATGCTGTAAAAATCTTCCACGGACAACTAGAACAAATGAATGTTTGTAATAGAAGAGAACACTGTATTCCCCCAAAATACCTTTGGTCTGGCCTAGCATTAGCAAACTATACTTGTTTTATTGATCTGTCAAATCAATTAAACCCCAGCATTTGTCTGATTATGCATATTAATTTCTCGATAGCTTCAATTTTAAATTTTTTTAAATTGCACTTTCATACACAGACTCAAAACCATTGCAGGAACTTGTCATTTTCACTTGGGTTTTGTGTTGTTAAAATGCTGCTGGTCTGGCTGCACTCATATTTCAGTATGCTTTGTTCAGAACAGGTTGGGGAAAAATGCATTATTTTAATTTTTTTTTTAATTAAAAAAAATGCTGTGTCTAATTCAAAGCCTGCAAATGTGGGATGTCTTTGAGCTGGAACTAAGCTGTATTGATGTGATATGAAACAGTGTGTTGATAGAATAAATACTAGATTAGAAATTCTGTCTGTGTGAAGCTGTTGTTAGTCAGTGATCTTTATTGTGCTATGTGTCTATGCACTTAGAGCATGAAATGTGTATTCTTTAGGCATAAACTTCTGTTTCAGACTAATGCATATATTAGGAAAATTCCTGTAGAGCAGACTAAGCAAAAACAAAATATGAAGCATAATGAGACTGCAGCACTCTCTGTTACTGAACTATTGCAGTAATATACTATAGAAAGTGCTGTCAATTCAGAGAGCATTGAGTGCACTCTCAAGAAATATTTTCTAACTGCTTATTATTTAGAGGTGTTTAAAAAGGTTTGTGGGCCACAAACTAACCCAGTTCTAAAGTACTGTGTTGAAGAATACAATATTGGCAGTAGTGAATTCTGAGTGTCACCTTTTAAAAAGTAATTGGTTAGTAAGAAAGAGAATATATGACTCAGAATAAATGTAGCATGGTGTAGGAAGAGCATAACATTTTGTTAAAAGAATAAAACTACATTTTTTCAGTGCAGTAGGTTATTCAAAGTTATTTTATTGGTACAATCATCCATTTTTAATACTATTGTTGATGCATATGAACAGAGATCCAGTTTAAGTCTAAACATTTGAATTGAGCAAAAAATTTTATTAGTTTTCTTGCCTCAGGAAGTTATAATGGGTTTGCTGACCTTTAGGGTAACAGTGAAATGTGATAGTGTGCCCCTTTACAAACAACTATTTCATTAAAAGATATGTAGTACTTAACATAAGGAGTTGTTAACAACAAGCCTTTAAATTAATCATTGCCTGATGAAACTGCTTTTTTTATTAATAAAATCTAATTTACTCTGTCAGCAAAAATAAGGTCTGTAATACAATTATCCTTGAATTTTATTCAGCACGATTCAAGGGGAGTTCTAAGGACATGTCCTGTGGTAGCTAACACGTTACATAGTTCCCTTGGTGTCCAAGATTGCAATCCTGTTTTTGTAGTCCTTGTAGTTCTAGAAATTTCAGTCATTAATAGTGTTTGGGTCATGATTGATTCCCTCTGACCCTCTTTGGTAGGTGGATTTCTTTGGATTCTGAAACTATCAGGAATATCTTAAGAAAGCCTACAAAACAATTTAGTACTTTTCATAGTGTTGTGCAAATGTGACAAAGGGAAAAATTGTACTTAAAAGTGATGAAATGAAGAGGCAGTTGATAAACTATGTATTACCACTTTCTTTCACACTCACATTCAGTATGGAGCACTGAGAATTTGCCTCATGGCAAAATTCTGGTCTTGTACCCAGGTTCTTCAGCCGTATTGCTCCTCCAGGTTGGCTTTCTTTTGTATTCTAATGTGTTTTCTTTGACTTCCCAAATCTAAAGTTGTTGGAGTTTTGTTTAGGACTGGATAGGAAGAATTGAAACACAAGACACCTAAAAGCAACCCATTTGGAAGGTGGAACATCTTCTTACTGGTGTCTTCTTCATGTGACTCATACATGTAATCATTGTTGGTAGTTCTAGTTCAGTGAAGATTATAGGAATCTGGAATTGGTGCCCTGTGAATAAATATGTTTTTTTAATTTTCTTTTTGTAAGGAGTAATGTAGTTTAATAGCAACATTTGAAGTTTTAAGTTCAAAAATTTGTAGCGCTTTTATGGAAACTCCTTCTTCCTTAAGGCCAAAGAAGCCAGTTTTGCAATTTTAAGTAACGTGGATTTAAGTTGATCCTGGATTATGGTAGTTTTTTTAAAAAAAAATTGAAAGCCTTCTCCAAATGTTTAAATCAGTCATAAGACATGCTTCTGCAACACCTAATTGAAAATCAACACTAGTTGATTTGATGAGCTTTGGAAGATTAGTAGACAGCGTTCAGAATTTGAATTTCATGTGATTCAGAGGTGTCTGACTAGCAATGCAAGATTCTAAAAATGCCTGAATATTCTAAATTGATATCCTTTACTGAAGTTCTTGCTTACAAGTGTGTGAAGTCCAGTTGTGTTACCTTTTGTAAACATCTCAAAATAATGAGCTACTCTTTTCCTTTAGCAGACTAAAATAAAATTTGGAATGTGTCTGTGTGCAGTAAATTTTCTTTTTTGGTGGTTTGAGTTACTAGGAGAGATCAGTGTGACCGAGAATATTTCATTTCTGATTGTTGATCTGCATCATAGTCTGGAATTGTCAGTGTATAAAATCAGCTATCAGCTGGTGTATGTTCAAATGACTTTTCATGGGAGGTAGAGAGCACTTCACTCAAGTATTGCAGCTTATTCTGAAAAGCAGATTTCGACAACCTTTTAAATAATACAGAAATATTGCTGTAGGTTATTTTGTAATCATTACACTGCTATTGGTAACACTGAAAGCCACGGGATATGTGTTGCTGCAAATCGAGAAGGTGGAATTTAAAGGCAAAAATAGCTCAACGTTAAATGCATCCCCTGCCCTCAAGGTCTGTTGCCAGAATTGGCCTAGGATGCCTTTTGGTGTAGGCAGAGTTTGAAGTATTCAAATGTGATCTTACTGCCTTACTTGTGTGTATCTTGATTATGTCAAATTATGCCTATTTTCACTCTCTTCAAGGTACCAGTAAATTTGTGATGTCCCAATTTTCCAAGATAGGTTAGAAAAAAAAGGTGATTGGGATGTCAGTTTTCTGCTGTCTTCATTCAGGAACATTTTTGAAACTAAAAGAGTGGGAGTGTAGAGGGGGGAAAAACTGGTTGTAAGTGATTACTAATATAGTTGTGACTTTCTGATGCTTTGAAATGGTTCCATTTAAGTTAATATTTTTACTGGCTGAGAATTGCATAATGGCAATAAAATGACTCAGTATTCAACACGTAGTCTGACATTTTTTTTCTTTTAAATACAAGAGCGATTCTTGGCATTGTTTGCTCTTCCTATATGTATACTTCTATCCATTGTTTCATGGCTCAAATGTAGTGTTTGTTAGTATTTTAATTTCTTTACATTATATGTGTTATTGAAGATCGAAGCACAGGATGATTTGTGGGAATGTGTTGAGGAAGATAAAGAAGGGTAATGTTTTTTTACCAGGTGTTGCTTATTAGGTGGTATTATGTTATACAATCATCTCTACCACTGTGCTAGACTGCATTTAAAACTGCCTTGTAAAAAGGGAATTATATTGATCTGTGAAGTCAGGTGTGTTACAGTGTTAGATTATATTTTGGAAGAACTAGTTTGTCATTTGTTTTAAGATTCAGTAATGAAATACTTTCCTGTGGTGGTAGAGGTATACAACAGTGAAAATTTAGAAGTTTAGTCCTTTACCTGAAAATTATAGGCTCTGTTTTGCTTAATATTGCTGTTGCTTCACTAAACAGTGAAACACTATCCAAACCTCACATCTTGTCCTTCTAGTGTGTACCAATGATTGATATAAAAGCTTCACCTTTGCATTGTAATTACTATAAAGTGCTTATTCATGCTGCTTGTTGATAGCATAAGCAGGTGTTCTAGATCACCACAAGACATTTTTATTAATATTATAAAGACATTCTGTATTATGCATGAACAGTGTACTGCTGTTCAAGGCCAGGTTGAAAAGTAGAAAGTTTGAGAGGATTGAGAGGACCTGTTTTATTGCATCAGTAAATAGATCAGAGTATTTAGTGCACCAACTGTCCATTGTGGAAATCTAAATTGTTCCTGTTTTGGCCTGACCATGGTTTGTGAACGTTTTACTTTCTTTGTCTTTGGGACATGTTTGTTAACCAGATCTTTGTGACTATTAGTCACTAAGGGGTTTTACATGCTTCCCTTATAAACCATTAATTTAAATAGAAAAGGTTTCTGAAGAGAACTTACTGTATTAAAAGTGGAAAAACCAACCCTGACTAACTAGATAGGTATTACACTTTCCAGCTTGGAAGTTGTCAGTTTACAAGGCTTGAGGTGTCAGATGAACCTGATAAGTGAGTGTAAGCTAATTTCTTTAAAAAGAAAAAAATCAGCAAAATGACTCTACTAAGATAATTTCTGATGTGGTATTTTTGAAATAAAAATGCATAAACACAAGTTAGAATTTTACTAACTTTGTTTTTCTTAAGGTGGTAGGACTTTACTTGAGGCGTGGTTATCTTGGCTTCTTGCTGCTCTTGCCTTTTAGTGTTGTTTTGGATTGTATAAAGTTATTTCCTGGCATTTAAAATTATTTAGCAACGTAGATGTCATATTTCATTTTAGTATTTGAATGTATTTAGAAATAGATGGTTATGTAAAGGAAAACAGATATATTCTGTTCATTCCTATATGAGAAATGTCTTGCGAATTAAGATAGTTTGCTGAATATTATCCTGCTGTAGGTCTGCATGTGTTTAATTAAACACGGAAGAGGAAGAAAATAAAGTGCTTGCATGAAATTTATAAAGATGATCAAATTAGAACTTTTCTGCCTTTTGTTTCTCAAAATGTGGTCTAACTTGGATTAAAATCTTCCTCTGACACTTCAGTGCTTGAATTGGTCTGGCCTCAATAGTAAGCAAAGCCTTAGAGGAAAGAAAGAAGACATTGTGGTAGATGGAACATGGAACACCATGCAGTGTCCCAGGTAGAATGTGGCAGTCTGATCTGAGACCTTCTCTATCTGTGATACTGGGGATTGCCCTGACCCATGTGCAGGACTTCGCACTTGGCCTTGCTGACCCTCTTGAGATTCCCATTCAGCCACCTTTCCCTCCTGTCAGGTCCCAGTGGATGGCTTCCCTTCCCTCCAGTGAATCCACTGCATCACTCCCTTGGTGTCACTTGATGCAGACTTGCCGAGGGTGATGTCACTTCCACTTTCAGTGTCATCCATGGAGACACGGAGTAATACTGGTCCCAGTATGCATCTCTGGGGGATACGGGTACCACTTGTTGCTGGTTTTCACTTGAATGTTCTGGTATTGACTGGAACTCTTTGGACAAACCCCCCAGACAATTCCTTGTGCATCTAACAGTTAATGCATCAAACCCATATCTCTCTAATTTAGGGGTAAGAATGTTGGGGGGGACCATATTAAAGGCTGTACAGATGTCCAGGTAGGTGACACGTGTAGCTCTTCCCTTGTCCATTGATGTCCACCATAGAAGGCCACAACATTAGTCAGGCCTGATTTGACCATGATAAAGCCATGTTGGCTGTCACTAACTCCTTGTCTTCAATACATTTTGATATATTTTTGAGGAAAATCTGTTCCATTTTTCATTAATGACCTTGGTATGGGTGGGAGTATGCTGGTACAGCTCACTGGTAATGCAAGGTTAGGAGATGTGATGAATGCAAAAAAAAAATGGGATGTGTGCTAATAATAAACCATTTTCTTAGAGGTGATGAAAAAGAAGTAAAACTAGCGACTAGTACTTAATCATGGGTTTATTGTGAATGTGACAAGTCATGAAATGGGGCAAATACAGGACTGTAATTTTGTAGTGAGGAAAGTATTAATGTCAAGATTTTTGCCTTTGATGAAGCTTCATCTGAATGCATCCCTGGCAACACCTAGTCAGATAAAATGAACCCAGATGGGAATGATGCAAAGACAACTTTATTAACACAAGTGAAGTAGAAATAGAATAGCTTTAGCTTGTTAATCTTAGCAAAATGAAGACTGAAAGGGGATCTGATTGCTATCTATAAATACATCAGCAAGGTAAGCACTGGGGAAAAGAAAATCTATCTAGACTAAAGGATAGACTTGGTGGAAAAATGAATCTGCTTCAAGTGGCTGTGAATGTATTTAGATCATTAGAAACTTAGCTGAATCTGAATCATGTCAGTCTGCACCAACCTTCTGAAAATTATGTGGACAAAAACAGTTTTAAATTCATCAGATACCATCTTACAAAATTATAAGTTTCATGCGGACTTCAGAAAGCTTCTCCTAGGTCATGAGTTTGCAATGTTCTTGATAGTTTGGTAGGACATTAGTGGTACACAATTATTTACTTAAGCAAAGCAGGTATGGTGTGTTACATTCCAAGACATTGGAATAGCTTGATTGAGATACGTTTAATTTTTTCTCCTTTGTAAAAAGGGATATCCATGAATTTAAAAATTATATATGTGGGACTAACTGCTCCGTATCTGAAATAAACCTAGTATTTCTAGTCCATATGGATATGATGTTAATTTAACATGTTATCATGTTAAACACTATGGTGCTAATAAGGCCTGTAAACATAGTAGACCCACTGAAAGTAAAAACTGTTTCGTTTTTTAATTTGAATGTCCACCAGCCATCTACCAGGCACGTTCTGTGTTACGGCTCAGGTTGGAACTCCAGCTGCTTCTGTAGCAGTGACCTGGCTGGTACTGAGAAGTGTGGCTGCATTAGCTCAGCTCAGTACTGGGATGTGAAGTTGATGAGGAAGTTGGAGTTTGTGGTCCTGCCTGGTGGACAAGACCGACTAAATGCAACTTCTGTTTGAAGCAGGTGTTTGTTTGCCTGAGTGACTGTAGGAAATGATTGTGCTTGGCTTTCAGTGGCTTGGGAAATGGAGACTGTGGCCTGTGCTTCCAGAGACTGAAAAGTCACCCTGAAGCTGCAGTGATCTGTTGATGTGTTTGGGAGGCAGTCCAGTGTCAGCTAGTCCTGTCTGTAGGAGATTTTAATGTCAGATACACAAGTCTGTTTTGGCCAGGCTCTGTGTTATGAGCCAAGGTTGGATACCACGTAGAGGTTCAACAGCTAAAACTGTTTGTTTGTTTGTTTGCTTTTAAGAATTTTCTGGGCTCTTGTCCATGCCGGGAGACTTGTGAATTTGATTGATTTTTTAAAGTTACTTTGTTACACTGTTGGGATATTGCTTGCAAGGAAACCAGTGAAAACCACAAGAGCTTGGGTGGTTTGTTCAAGGTTTGTGTCTGGCCTCTGATACCCAGTTCTTGGAGCGCATTGGGCAAGAGCTTTTGATCAGGTCTTCTGTGGGAAGACTGATTTTCTATGTGCCACTACAGCTGTCATCTGAGATGATTACAAGCGTTCTGATTACTGCTATAGAGTTTGAAGAGTATCTTGTATGTTGCAATGCAGATCAGTTAGGTGTATCCAATGGGAGATTCCTTACATGATGATGCATATGGATTTTAAGTTGCTGGATATTTGAATATTTTAAGCAGCACATCTGGGTTTTCCAGCATCACTGAAACTGCTGGTAAGCTACAGCAGGTTAAATACAGAGCAAGTTTAAAAGGAAAAAGGAAAGGGAAAAGTTACTTGTTTATTTAGTTCTGTTGATCAGATATGCTAGTATTCTGGAAATCTAAGAAACTCTGTAAATATCAAGCTCATTAAATATCCTATCTTATGCAAGCAAAGATAATAGTTGCTCCAGCAGGAAGGGTTTATAACATAGCTCTTACTGAACTAAATCCATACTGAAAGATTGCATGTATATATTAGTTGCTTCAGGACTTTGGATGGATAATTTGGTGGTTTAAATGTTCAAGTTAAGCACCATTGAAATATTTCTACTGTTCTTGTTATTTCAGCAGTGCTTTGGTATGAATAATACTTTATGATTAGATCCTGAAGACTTTATCCTAGTAGAATTAAGAGCTACCAATTTTAGTATGCTCTTAATAAGTCTCTGACAAGAATAACAATATAATCGAGTACAGCTAAATTGTGAGTAAGAAATTCACTCTCTTATGGAGGTTAAGTTTAAGGTACAAGCATCTCTTTGATGTTAGTAACCAGATCGTCCTTTAGTAGTGGCACTCTTTCAGTAGGAAAAATGTCAGGAATAGATGTTTATGGCTGACTTGGGCCTAGGCTGCTAGATTTTAAAGCTTAAGCTAAATACCAGCAATAATATCTTTGGATGAAGTTATTCCGTGTTATACCATCTTGCAGCTAGTGGTATTTTGTGGTTGTTAGGGCTAAAGAAACCATTGCCCATATTTAACATAAAATACAGGACAGTCTACATTTAGTCTGTATTTTATCTAATATATAAAGAAAATAATGCTCTCTTGATCAAAATTCCTGGTAATGATCTGTGATTGTACTTTACCGCTGAGATAGATGCTTACTGCATTTTTGCTGTGGTTTCTTGGCTACTAACAACATTTTAGTCACAAGCTGGGGTGAATAAGAAGTTTTCATCCAGAAAAAACATGTAAGGAAATGTTTTGTCTGCTTTGAAATGTCACTGTGTTGTATTTTTGTCTTTTCTCTGTCAGAATGGCAGGCAAAAGGTTTCAGCTCCCATTTCTCTTACACCAACCCCAGTAAAGCCCGTGTGCCAGCATCTGCACAAGCACCTCTAATAAGCTGTGTAGCCATGTGCAGGCGCTGCCCCTTTGACAGAGGAAGATGAGCTATTTTAGGATTAGAAAATGGGCATTGTCTCAGCATTTTTTAGAAAGAAAAATCCATGATAGACACATCAGCAGCATGAATGCTGACAGCATGTCATCGTGGGGAGCTCAGATAAAATCTGATGTTACCCCTTGTAAACAGTGGTAGCCTAGAATCAGCCCTCAGGAATTGTGGACATTGAGGTGTGTCAGCTTTCTTACAAAGCCTGTTTTGCATTCTGTTTTTTACATGCAGATTGATGATAAAACATAACTGTTTCTTAAGTGCCAGGGTAGAATAAGAAGTGAGATTCTGTAATGCTGCTCTAATATATTAATATCTTCGTGAGAGCCATGATTATTTGTATGTATAATTAATCTCTTACCTTCATCCACTGATTATTCCTGATCATTCATATTCATGTTTAAGTATTAATCCATGAAACCTAAGTTATTATGCTTCATAGACCATGAATAATTTTAATGTAGGTGATTTGTTAGAGTTGGGATTTTTATTCCAGTTTGAATGCTCATGGTTCTGGTATTTCAAGAGGAAGGAGTTATTTATGTTTGATGGCAATGTATGTTATATATTCTCTTCAGATTTTTTTCATAGCGGTCTGAATATTAATTTCTTAAAACAAACGTATGGAAATAAAAAATTCCACTCACTTTCTTTTGTGTCAGCTATGTCACCTATGCTTTTTTCAGAAAGGACTATAAAATTCAATTTTGAGCAATAAAGTGCTTTGGGTATATTTTAAGATTGATTTTCTTATCTGATAGTCAAGGTAGTTTTGACTTGCTACAGAACACAAGTATTTCTCATTTTTAGACATCTTTCCTTCAGTACCTCTGGTGGAAGGTGATCTGGTCAAGGAATATTTAAGTAAGCTAGACAGAGTATGTCCAAGGACTCTGGTGCAATGCACACGTGGGTGCTGAGGGAGCTGGCAGGTGGACAGACAAGCTGACAGGAACCTTGTGAAGTTCAACAAAAAGTGCAAAGTCCTGCAGCTGGGGAGGAACAGCTATCCAAGCAGCAGTGCAGGTTGGGATCTGACCAGCTGGGAAAGCAGCTTTGCAGAAATGGCCCTGGGCATCCTGGTGGCCACCACGTTGATCATGAGCCAGCAATGTGCCCTTGCTGCAGAGAAGGCCAGTGGTGTCCCAGGCTGCAGTAGGAGGAATGTTGCCAGCAGGCTGAGGGAGGTGATCCTCCCCCTCTGCTCAGCACTGGTGAGGCCACAGCTGCAGTGCTGGGTCCAGGTGTGGGCTCCCCAGTACAGGAGAGACATTGACACCATGGAGAGAGTCCAGGGAAGGGCCAGGAAGATGATGAACTGGAGCATCTCTCTTGGAGGAGAGGCTGAGAGAGCTGTGGCTACTCCAGGCTGGAGAACTGAAGGCTTGGGAGAATCTTCTGAAGTATAAAATACCTGAAGGGAAGGTGCAAAGATGATGGAGATGGGTGCCCATGAGCAGACCAGAGGCATTGGGCACACCTTGGAACACAAGAGCTTCCCTCTGAACGTGAGAAAACACATTTTTACTCTGAGAGTGATCAAGTAGTGGCACAGGTTGTCCAGGGAGGCTGTGGAGTCTCTATCCTTGCATGTATTCATAAGTTTTCTGTCTATGGTGCTGGCGGCTGGCTCTTGGTATCCCTGCTTGAGCAGGGATTTTGGGCCAGATGACCTCTAGAGGTCCCTTCCAGCCACAGCCATTTTGTGATTGCTATGTCAAATGATGGGAAAGAAAAGCAATTCTATTTTGGCCTAATTAAAAAATTCCATACAACATAATACAAATATAGATTACATGGAGCTTTCTTAATTTAACTTACTCTTTCTTTACTCCATTGTTGTATTTGATTCTGGCAGAAGAAGTTGCTGGAGATCTTACTCTGTTCCTCTCAGGTCTATCTGAAAAGTCAGTTTACTTGGTCTCAAAGTTTCTCTTGCTTGGTTTAAAATGTTGCTATTAGTTTTTATTCTGCTGACTTGAGCTCATTTCTCATTTATTAGGGCTCAAACTGTCAAATGCAGTAAATGAGTTTTCTTTGTCTGCCCAACCTAACTGTACTGTGCACCCAAAGAAAACTACCCTGAGTTTGTTTTAGTTAATGAAGTGTTTAGTGTATTGAAGTGTTCCGTATGTTTCAAGTGCTCTTGGAAATTCAAAGGTGATGCAGCAGCTTTTAAAAAACAGCATTCCACTTAAAGCATATAATCCCCATATTTTTGAGGTTAATACCATAACACATTTTAAGGAGTTTGGATTCCTTTTGCCAGTCCGTATGTTTTTTATGTATACTTACATTGTTTTTAGATGTGGCTGAATGTATCACTTTGCTGTGTCAATTTACAGCTTAAATAAACTTTAATTCAGTGCATGAACTAGAATGTTTTCTGGCAGAATTAGCTTAAACATTGGCTTTTGCAGCAGCTACAGTTCATTGTCTTAAATCGAAGCAGGCAATGTGCTTAACACTTAAGCTGTTTCATAGAATGCTGTTGATTTTGTTAAATAATGCATGCTCATTTTTGTACAACTCTACAAGTGATGTGCCTTCTAATTATCAAAGATTTTGTGTAATTTAATAAACTTATAATTTATTCTTATCCAATTTTATGTAGAGGTAGTATTTTAAGACAGGCTTTTTCTGTACATTACGGCAGCTTTTCTTATTTTGAATGGAGCTTCTTGCTGACCAAACCTGTCCCCTTCTCAGAAGTGCTTTGTTTGCTCTGTACAGCTAGAGATTCTGACATGGGTCTCTCACCTTTGCCTAAACCTGTGGAGGTTTATCTAAGCTCTTCCTTCCCACACTAGGGAAGGTGTGTTCACATCATCATTTTTTCCCTGATGTTTGACTGTCTCACATGGTAGAAAAATGGGTTTTGAAGCTGGGACAGTGAAGGAGACCTGAATCTGAAATGAAAATGACACCACTGATGAAAAAGATCTCGGTTCAGGTCCTACCTATCCAGTAATATGCATATTTTGGTTTTACTGCATTATAACTGGCAAGCTTGTGGCAAGCTGGGAAACTTGGCACTGTTTCAGCAGTAGAAACTGGCTCTGCAGAATTCGTGGCATTTCTTCCTGCCCACTAGTTGCTGTAGTCCAAGCTGTGTAGTTGCCAGAGGCAACCCCGACATTAATGTTGTGTGATGACTGCACTGCAAGCTAGCTGAAATAGAAACTCAGCACATGAAGTTTTTGGGTAGGTCTGGTATTTCTGGGTATGATTAAGCAGGTGTCTCTCCTTCTTTTCTAAGGCCCTCATAAGTCAAAGTGATAGGAAGACTTGTGGCATGAATTGTCACTGCTCCATTCAAAACCAGTTGGGACAAACTGGCATTTTCACAACCTTTATTCCAGGAAGATGCTGTAATTGTGTCTTGAATTTACACTACTAAGAGAGTTATTGAACTCACTGTCCCCTTTGAAGTAACTCTTGACTTCCAGAGGTTATTGGATTGAGATTACAGGTTTATAAAGCAGTGACCTCTTGTCATTAGACATCATGTTACATTGGTATGTAGCCTGAGGATTTTATTAGTTGAATTACCACAGCTTCTATGTGTACAGTTAGACATAAGCCTATCTGAGATTTAAATAAAAATCTACTTGGACCTGAGTAGCATGCAAGCAGCAGGTGAGATGCTATTTTTGAGATTATAATGCTGCCCTGGTGTAGCTGAATATTTTCTGAGATGAAGTGGGTGTGCATTTGTCCATTTTGATGCATGAGCAGAATGTTTATATCCATCTTCGCCAGTCTTTTTCCTTGTTTACTTGCAGTCTGCGTAGTACAATCCAAACATTTCTCCTTCCTGGTTCTGTGCCTGTGCCCCACATTTTTTCTCAAGAACATTTGTAGTTCAGGATTTTGCATTTAGGCTATTACTGCCAGCTTGTGTTTAATTTCCCCCCTCCTGCAAAGGTAGTGGTGCTTATGTTTGTGTAATAGTGAACTCTAGAATCTTCTTCAGGTGTTGCAGTTTCTTTTTTGAAGGCTATGTCATGCTAACTTAGATCATGAAGCTCCTCGGAAAGGTACTAGATTTTTTTTTTTCTGATTTACTATCCTGTCTGTTCCTGCCTGTCCCTGCTCAGATCCATGCTGTTGGCTTGCCGCTAAACTACCAAACTGCTGGGTTCTGCAGGAACAGTGAAATTCAGTCATCTCTTCCTTTTGTGCACCAATTTGTTACCACCTATTTATTAAATCTGATGGTTGCGAGTCTTGAGAGTCTTTATACAGCTATTTTCTTTAAAGCTTTTAGAAAGCAGGTAAAAGGTAAAGCTGTCATAAGCATCCTCTAGACCTTGAAAAAGATTTCAGTCACCTCTGAAAGAAATGTCTGATTCTAAAAAGTGTCCCCGAGCTAAAAGCTTTTTTTTGGTGAAGTATCCAGGAAATGCAAAGGAGGTCACTGCATTCATGTACCTGGGAAAGAAAAGCAGATTTCTTTTAATTATCTGAGGTGTTGAAACTGACAGTAAATAGCAGAGTAATTTGAAGAATATATTGAATCCTATCTCATTATGGCACACTTTAAAAAGGCAGGCATGAGGAGACCTTTTGTGTCTCAAAAGAAACAGAATATCTTTTATATTTGTTTAAGAACCACTTTATTGTCAGTTTATAAATTCACTATTGCTTTGTCTGAAACAAGCTGGTTTTGAATAGTATAGCTCCTTTTCTTGATGACTGTGCTTTTCAAAATGAGCCTCTGAACAGTGTAATTTTTTTTCCTTTGTGCAGAGTGTCCTTAGTAAAAGTAGTTGAGAAGATTGAAAAGCAGACCACCTCACGTTGCCTAGAGTTACAATTAAAAAAAAAGTAACCCTCAAGTTTGAAAGTCAGAGTCAAAGTGCTCTTTGCCTCTGGGCACTGCAAAAGCAGTGGTTATTAGATGACTAATAGCTTAGGTGATTGTTAGTAAAACTCCCAGAATAACTTCCTCAAAAATGTGGTGTAGCTTGAAAAAAATACATGTTCGGTGTGTTATGAGTGTATCACCAGTCTTAGAATGAGAAGAGTATTCAGCTGCCTGGTTTTAGTTCAGTTTGTGGTATGGGTGATGGGAGGTTTTTTTTTTGAATCTCTCTCTATAGGTAAAGACAACTAGATCATGCAAGAACCATCAAAAAGGTAAGTGGCAGGAAACTTTCAAGTAATTTTGTAAATCTTGGGGGCTGTATCAAATTTGCTTGGATTGAGAGGATGACTTACTTCATCCACCATGTAAAGTCAGATCAGAAGTGAAGTTTCAGGCAAATAATACCAGTTCCTATTTTGTCAAAAGAACCTCAGTGAATGGAAACCTAGCTTGCATGTATCTTCATCTGCATCTCAGTGTTCTGGTTCTCAGGGATTCTCTTTTTAGTCTTTATGTATTTGTATCTTGGTGTTTTGTGTTAGGACTGTTTAACGCTCTCTCAAAATCAAGTACTTGGAATGAGTTTTAGAAATAAAGGCATCAGTCAAATAGTGAGCCCTCTAGTGTGGTGAGCCCTCTAGTGTAGTGTTTGCTAGTGGGCAGAGCTTTTTCCCTCAGAGAAGTGCAGACTCCTCTCTGGAATAAGGTGTTCAGACTTTTCTGAATTGACTTCCTATGTCTCATGCAATTAGTGGTTTTGTTGTACTTTACCACTTGTTCGTATCACTTATATTTTTCATCCAATTTAATCTGAAGTTTGCTTTCATTGTAGTTTTTTAATGGAAAAGTTGTTGTTGTGTTTTCAATATTGATAAAAAATATTTTGTAGTTATTTAATGTGTTTAAAGAACTATAAAGAAGGTTCTTAAAAGTTAATGTACACATGGAATATTCTTGAATAAATTTCATGTTCATATGAAACACCATTTTTCTAGAGCCCTTGCAGTCTTGCTTTCAGATGACAAACATAAGGAAGATTAACACTGCTCAGAATGCTGTGAACCTTATTTTTTGTGCTGTTACTGTGTGGCATTGCATGAAGGTGATCTCTGCTGGAAGATGTGCTTTTGCAGCTTGATATTAGAATTATGCCTCCTGTCCAGACTTGGAAGGATTCCTATCCTGAAGGTTTAACATAAATGCAGTTTAGAGAGTACACTTTGTATATTTATGCATTGAATACATAAATATAGTAACTTCAACTGCAATAGCAACTATTGCTTTTCTGTGGATCAGGTGGAGTACATGCATAAACAGAATATCATCTCTCTTGCTTATTTTGAGTTTAAAAGAGGAGATTGATACCTTGTTCTTTTAAGTCTATAGGAGGTCAGAACCCCACCGAAGTTGAAATCTTAAGAGCAGTGACTATGTTTTAGTCTCAGTGTTTTCTTTCTCTAAACAATTGAAAGAGTTCCAAAGAATGTGTGACTTCTACTCCTGAAGAACAATTCAGTGAAATTTACTTTTGCATGTGACCAGTACCTTCTAGGTATTTCAAATATTAAGAATGATTTGGTAGGAATAGCATATACATATATGAACCACTTGTGCCAGCAGCTCAAGTCTGTTGTAATATTTAAGAGTTCTTGATTGTTGTAATGTATGTTGTTATAACTAAGGTGATGGAGCACTCTTTGCATGTAACACAGGGTATGTGCCTAACAGGTGTATGATTTAACCTGCTTTTGCCAGTTTGATGGCAACAAGATGTATTTTAAGAGTTACTTGTACTGTATAAACAGATTTCTTCTCCAGAGATGCGATTTTAAAAAGACCAACCTTTTTTTTAGGTCCCTTTACAGATGTAGTAACTACAAATCTTAAACTACGAAATCCATCAGATAGAAAAGTATGCTTCAAAGTGAAGACCACAGCACCTCGTCGATACTGTGTGAGGCCAAACAGTGGAATTATTGACCCAGGATCATCTGTAATTGTTTCAGGTAAAAATAAATGCATGCAGTTGTAGGTTAAGTGTTCTTAAGGCCTCTGATGCAGTTCCCTAATGCTTGATCCTAAAGACTGTTTGAAGTATGTCAGCTTTTTAAAACCTTTTTATTTTTAAATAGAAAGGATTCCCCTCATTAGCGTGATGACAACTTGATGTAGAGTTGCAACGATACATGAAAAAATCTTCCATGTAGAAATACTTGCCTTTGACACATTTATTTGTGGCTCTCAAAAGGAGGAAAAGCAAGTTGAAAATGGGCAGTGACATTAACAGTACATTTGCCTCAGACTACTATATTCATGTTTGTATCCTGAAGTAGAACATTTCTTGGCTGCTCTGATGTGCTTAAAGTGTAACATTTCATAGTTCATAGCATTTAAGAAAAAAATAGTTTACAATTGTCTCTAGTAGTTTTTTTCAAGAAAATGGGAAGACTAGATAACAGTCTGCAGATTTGGTAAAGGGTTTTTGTAGGTCATTCTCCTGACCGTTTTGTGGTAGAATCTCTAGAATAAGGGATATTCATTCAGGTTGTAGATGTCACAGGCAATACAGATGTGAACTTCTAGATCTCCTAGGTCTAGAAAACTGATTATTTTAGAACCCTTGGAGACTTCTGTAGCAAAGCAAAAGGGAAATAAGGGAGCAATCCTCAGAGCTTTTCAGATCTACATTCTTACACCCTTTGGGAAGTTTAAAAGAAGCTGGAGAGCTATCTTCAGGTGATATGTTCAAATGATGCAAAGAAGAAGGCAAGACAAGTTTGTGATTGACTAAAACTTTAGAGTAACTTTCCTTTAGGAGTTTTCTAATCTAATATTATCTGTAGAATGGAGCCTTTTAAAACTTCATTATTGCTTCCCATGGCAGTCCAGCATCTGGACACGTGGTATTTATTCACTGGCTTGGGGATGAAAGATTTAAGAATTGATTTAAGATTCAAATAGTCAAAAACTTCTTTATTTCTGTCTTCAACTACAACTTAGAGCCATTTTACCTTAGCTGTGTGTTTGACCTGGTATCTGGGATTTTTCCAGTGGGTAGTTCAATATCGCAATCAAGATCTTGCTGGCATTTCTCTTCAGGGAATTGAATAGATGGAGGGATTACATCCTGTGTGTTTTCATAGCTATAAATTATCTTTTTAAAGCTTTAAATATTTTGGTTTTTTAAATGAGTCAGTACTGGAGCTGTAAACAGTATTGTGGCTTCAGGATCTCCAATAAAGGGAAACGTGTCACACTGCTTGAGTCTTCAGTTGGCATGGCAGGAAGTCTTTGATGTGCCTATTTCTGTATTGCTGGATTCTCATGCAGTTATTCAGCTACAGTGACCTCAAGATGTTTTTGAGTGCCATTGTTTAGTTACAGTGATTCCACAGTGCTTTTCAAAACTAAGTTCTCTTCCCCACAGTGTCAGCTTCATATTTTTTTTTAGGCATATAATTTCTTTTGGGTCATTTGCTAAGATAAGTGCACAGATTATTTTTCTAGTGACCCACTTTATCTCATCAGTCTCTCAGCTGAATGTTTTCAGTGCTGAGTCATCTTTCATATAATTAAAAATAGATTTCTCTCATATTGTTGTGCAGAGAGAAATAACTATAGGATACTGTGGGCTGAAGCTCTTATGTTCAAAACTGAATGTTGTGGTAGTGTTAGCTGTCTTCAGCCTGTTTAATGCATTGTGCTGATTCACAGCCAAGACAGTTTTTAAATTCATTGTTGGAAATGTGATTTGACAATCATTATATAGAAGTCCACTGACGGTTTTTAATCATTTATTACTTTTCAACTGTGGATCACTAAGTAACCTTCGTCTGCCATGTTTTTTCATTTTTTTCCTGAAATACAAATTGCGTAAGAGCTGTTTTTCTTTACATTGATACTCTAAATTTACTATTTATCATCCTGTCGTCGTTTGCTGTTAACTTGTTAACAGCAATTGCTTGTTGTTGAGTTTTTTTCATATTATACCATGTTACTCTTGTTCCTTCAAAGGTTGTTACTGTTACTTGTTAATGTTTTCCCCTCTGCTTTTGCATTTTTCAAGCTCTATCAGTATCTCTGCCACAGCTTTCTCATTGCTATAAAATAGGTACATATATAGGTAACTGTTATAGGACTCCATGTATTTTTTCTTATATTCTTCTGAAAACTGCCTCTGCTTCTCTTAATTTTGTATAAGGATATACTGAGCTGAAATTCCCATTCTGTGGAAGACAGGTGTATGTACACTGCAAAATAATTTATCTCTCCAGTTCATTGAGTCCTCATTCTCTGGTAGATCAAGTTTCAAGTCTATTCCCACATACACATATTTAGATGTAATTTTTTTCGGTCTTTTTACAGGATGTTTGTTCGTATTTGTATATGAAATGTCTTTTCCTATAGTAATTACAGAAATAATCATGTCAGCCACACCAGACTCTGACCTCTCAGTCCCTTTTTCTACAGTGTATGCACTGCCTTTGCATTTTAACTTTCAGTGTCTGCTCAATGAGGATTAAATTTGAAGTGCTTGCTGTATGTACATACTTGCTGTAGTGATTAGCTGAAGAATCACAGTTTTATTTTTTTCCTTTGGAACAGTAATGCTGCAGCCTTTTGACTATGACCCAAATGAGAAGAGTAAACACAAGTTCATGGTACAAACAACCTATGCACCACCAAATATTACAGATATGGAGGCAGTGGTAAGTAAAATTGGAGTAAAATGGCTGATGTATCTTTTTCCTTAAAAATTTTGGCTTAACTAGAAATGATTCCTTTTTGAAGAATTGAGTTTTCTCTGAACAAGGTCACCTCTTAGAACTTGCTTGTAGTGATTAGCATAGAGGTTACTGAATGGAAACAGGAGTGAGTCTAAGGTAAGGTCAGTTCAGTGTTAAAATATGGGCATATTATACCTTTATATGCAGCTAATTTAAAAGGGATAAACAGATTTAATTTAAATGAATCAAGAGTATATTCAAACAACAAGCCTGAAGCTGTATGTAAATGGGTTCATTTGGTACGAAAAGTGTTTAAGTGAAATGTTGAATGGGATTATAACGAATTAAAACATTTTCAAGACTAAAAGTAGATCTTGTGTCTCCCTACAAGATACCAAGATCAAGTAGATCTTGTGTCTCCCTACAAGATACCAAGTGCTGGCTAAACACAGCACAAATGATAGATTTATTTTCTGTTTCAATAGAACATGTTGTAACTTCAGTTCTTAGGCTAGGTTGGTCTGATGCAAGATCCAGAAAGAAGGTATGTAGGTTTGTGCTTGTTAGTTCAGAAGTAAGGTGCCTATTTCTGATTTTGCTGGCTGGCACCAATGGGAATGAAGCCCTCAGTTGTCAGAACATGCCTTTTAGGGTGTATGTGGACTCACATAAGTATGTCCTAAGGTGGAGGTCATTGTTGCACATGCTTCTAACTCTACAAACTGTTTTAAGTAATGCCTGGGTTCACACAGGTACATTCGATGTTCACTCAAGGCAGAGAAGGAGAGGGGAAACAAAGGATAAAGATGAGATTTTATAAATTGCTGAAATCCAAGAGACCTTTTGGTCTCTGTTCCCTTATATGAAGGCAAAGATTACTGTGGCATCACTCTTCACTGGAAGCCATGGAAAACCTTCTAGATTTTGTGAAGCTTTGGAGACATGAATGTTAACATCTGTCTGCCTTTTTGAACTGGTTTGTTTTTCTTCATCTGCTCTAAGAGCTCTTGGTTATGTTTGGTAAATGAAGCCTGCCTGTTTGGTTAAGGATATAAAAACCAACTTCAGAAATACCTTTCAAATAACTGCTTTCTTAGTGAGTTCAGGTATACAGTACTGAGAAACAGATCATGCAGAAATTTGCTAATTGTAGTTAAAAGTGACTGTGTAACTAATACTGCTGGAAAAAAAGAAGCATGTTATGAAAAACCTGAATATTTGAATCTGTAACACCTATAAGGTAACAGGAGGACCTATTAGAAAAATTGCTGCAGACTTCAGACCTGTCTCTAAGCCTAAGAATTTAAGACAACTACATGAGGTGCATGCTTTGAAAGTTAATTGTCAGTTGAGTAGAGAGATTCCAACATAGTTTAGTTATTTAAATATACTGAGAATCATTAAAATTTAAATGTGTTTTATAAACAGCTTTGAAAAATTCTCTAGGCCAAATTGTCACGTGATATGCAGTAAAAGGTGAAAGTGGGTAACAGTCTAAAATTTGAAGAACTAAAGAAATTTACTCTAGAACGCATGTAGAGTCACTAAAAGGTGTCTTTCAATCTTTTATTTAAAATCAGTGCTTTCAAGATGGGATACAAGCAGTACATTTACTGAGGCATAATAGGGCTAGAACTTTCTTTTCAAACTGACTCAGATGCTACTTGTTTCTTGTTGTGTGTTAAGAAACCACTGTATTGTCCCCTCCCTGTGTCATACAAACCTCTGATGGATCTATCCTTGCATTCAGTTTACTCTTTTTCATTTCCAGACTTGAATAACCATCTCTAGCTTTTGTTACTTCACAGCAGTGCGTGTGAACAAAAAAGCATTGTTCATAAGCAAGTCTGAAAATTGCAGGGAGGGTAAGCATGCTATTCAGCTGTATAGGAGGTCAGTGCTAAGAGCAATCTTGTGAACTGTTGAGATGTTTGCATGAGTGCAGCATGTTAAATAACTGTATTAATTGTTTTCTTAGTGGAAAGAAGCGAAACCTGATGAGTTGATGGACTCCAAATTGAGATGTGTGTTTGAAATGCCCAATGAAAATGATAAACTGGTAAGTAAGGAATAAGAAACTGTCATACACTGACTGGTAGGCTCTCACAGAAATTTCAGGGTTTTTTTAACTTATTTGATTTAATGACTAAATGAATTGATGGAATTTGCACTAAATTAGACAGGAGGAGTGTTCAGTATATAACTTTTTAAGGATTCACAGAATCATGGAATATCCCAGGTTTAAAGGGACCATGAAGTACCTTGTGGTCCAAGATCTTGTCCCAGAGGGAGCACTCTGTCCAACCACATCTTTAAAAACTCCAACAATGGAGAGCTGTTGCAAAAAACTGTATTTTTGTTATTTTTATACTTTATAGTTCTCAGATGCAATCTCAGTTTAATCTTGAGGGGAAGGGGGTGTAGGGATTGCTTTGTAGTTGGGGATTTTGGGGTTGGTTTATTGTTTTTTCTTTCTTTTTTGGAAAGGATAATTTATGAGATGAAGGTGTAAACTTCCTAAATGTGTGTTAAACAGTAAAAATATAAAGGTTGAGCATTTATTATCAAGGCACTTAGTTGTCTACTTTCTGGCTTTAATTTTATAAAGTGTGTAATGTAGTGAGAGAAATGTAATGAGCTATACAAAACTACCTCCTTTTGTACTTCCTCCTAAGAAACTGTCCCTAGGGACAGAGGAGCTTACTTTTTAATTAAAAAGTCATCTCTTTACACTCTTAAGGGGCTTAAGGCCCTTTTAGGGCCAACTCTTTAAGGCCATTTTTCTTAGAGTGCAAGAGCTCTCCATCCTCATGTGTAAGAAATCAAGGGAGGCAGGCCAGAAAATGGCCTGGCTGAGCAAGGATCTGCTCCTTGCATTGCGGAAGAAGGTAATGCACAGCCAGTGGGAGCTGGGACGTGTGACTTGGGAAGTACATGAGGGTGTGTAGGGGTGGGATCAGGAAAACTAAGTTACAGATGAAAAGGGATGTGAAGATTAACAAGAAAGGATTCTGTAAGTGTGGAGTATATTAGAAAAGAAAGGACAAGGAGAGTGAACCCCGCTGATAAACAAGAAAGGAGAACTGGTGACAACAAATATGGAGAAGGCTGAGGTACCCACTGACTTCTTTGCCTCAACCTTCACTGGCAGTCAGGCTTGCCAGGTCTTGAGGGTTCTCATGGTTGAAAAGCTGGACATGAATCTACAGTGCTGTGCTCACAGCCCAGAAAACCAATTGCATCTGGGACTGCACCACAAGAAATGTGGCCAGCAGGTCAAGGGAAGAGATTCTCCCTCCTTATACTCTGCCCTTGTGAGACCCCATCTGAAATCCTGAGTCCAGCTCTGGGTTCCCCAGCATAAGAAGCATGTGGACCTTCTGGAGCAGGTCCAGAGGAGGGACTTGAAGATCCTCAGAGGGCTGGAGCACCTCTCCTATGAAGACAGGCAGAGAGAACTGGGGTTGTTCAGCCTGGAGGAGGCTCCATGGACACCTCATTGCAGCAACTTTTAACACAGGCAGATACTGATAGCACAAGGGGGAATAATTTTCAACTAAAAGAGGAAAGATTTGGGTTTGGCGTTTGGAGGAAATTCTTTGCTCAGGAAATAGTGAGGCACTGGAACAGGTTACCTGTTGCAGTGTGATGCAATATCCTGTTTCAGCTATCCCAGTCCCTCCCAGGTGTGCCAATACCTTCCCCCTCCCCCTTGCCCCCTTGCTAAGTGCTGTCCGTCAGTCTTAACATTCTAGCAAGGGCATCGTCTGATTGGCAAAAGTTCAAAAGATGCTTCTCAGCCCTGAGGTCGTTGGCCTATCCAGGTGTCACTTGTCCCCTGAGCCTTCCCCCCTCCTACCTGGTTGGTGGCATACCTATCCTTCCTTCCCCCTCTCCCCTAGGCTTAAAAGACACAGCAACCACGGATCAGGATTCTGTTGTGTTGGAATATCACAAGATTCAGAGATCTGTGACCCTGGAATAAAGCTCTGGATTAAACCCTCTGGCAGAATCCATCTCCTTTTCCCTTCACCATCACCTAAGGCCTTTCCACCAGAGCTAAAGCTGAGTTCCTTCATGCCTGGACCTGTCCCAAGTGCCCAGCTGCAACATCCAGTCAGCCAGAGGTGTCTCTGAGGTGAAACACCACAGCTGCCACCTTTGGTCCAGCAGCAAGGGTCAGACGAGGCCAGGCATGTTCCATTCAGTAATACTGGGATCTTATTTCAATAGTTACCCAGAGAAATTGTGGATGTCCCATCCCTGAAGGTGTTCAAGGCTATGTTGGATCAGGCTTTTAGCATCTGATCTGGTGAAAATTGTCCCTGCCTGTAGTGGGCCAGGGGGGGAAGGGAGTGGAACTAGATCTTCTTTGAGGTTCCTTCCCATCCAAACTATTCTATGATTGTGTGGTTTTGGGCAAAGCTGTGGGAATTAGATAGTTAATTTTAGTATTGTTCTTTTCACAGCTTTTTGTGGCTCTTCAAAATTAGTAATGTGTATTTAGGATGCTGTCAGACTTAATTTTCATCATTGTGCAGCACTTTATTTTCCGTCACTAAGAGGTATTACAAGCGCAAAACATTGTGTCACACATACTTCATAGGAGTTTGTGACATGACCTGTTATGATTTTACTTTTTTACTTTTTTTTTCTTACTATTGCAGGATTACTTTCTTGCTTTTATTTCCCCCCCCCCCTCCAAGTTCAAATGCTCTTTGGTGTATTTTATGCCCTCTTTTGCATGCCTCCTGGGTCAGTGTTGAACTGCTAAAGTATTAATTTGTGTCTCAGTAGAGTGTAGTACCAGGTAAACGGTGCAATCTTCTCTTGCTTTTTTAATACTTGAGCTAATCAGAATTGAACTGTCAGTGTGTCTGTTCAGCTTACTGTAAATATAAACATCATTGAACTATATTAGTAGCTTCATTGTTTCACTTTTAAGCTGTGGATGATTTTTCTCTAGGTAAGTAAATTCCCAAATTATTCTTGATGTTTACAGAATGATATAGATGCAAGCAAATCTGCCCCAGTACTGAACACATCTAAGCAGGATGGACCGATGCCAAAACCACACAGTGTTTCACTTAATGACACTGAAACAAGGAAGCTTGTGGAGGAGTGCAAAAGACTTCAGGCAGAGATTATGAAGCTGACAGATGAAAATCGGCTCCTGAGAGTAAGTTCTGCATCCACGTTTATACTGAAGTGGCTTCACTCTTCTTGAGTGAAAGGTCTGGTTTCTAATTAGGCCAAAAGATGTATACTCCAGCAAGTAGATAAAGCTGTTAGAATGTCAAGATCAATTCATAATATGACATTACTGTCCTGTATATAATGTATATTTTGAACTTTTCAGTGATTGAGACTTTGTGATTGTAATGGAGGAGACAGTGAAGCTGCAGAATTTTCTTCTTAAATGAAGTGGTCCTATTTAAGGTGACCTTAGTTACCTTAAGTCAAACCTACTGAATTAGTAGCTTTGTATAAGTGCTTTATTTTTCATTAATAATGAATGAGATCTAGAGCAGTAATATTTTGTATTACAAACAGCTAGTGAGCAAGAGCAATTGTTTGGCCAGAGGAGGTAAGGAAACACTACTTTCTTGTACCTTTATGTAAAGGTGTCATTTCAGTGACCAGTAACTAGTCAATACATGACTTTGTGTCTTTTCTATATATTTGCTTTTGGAACAGTTTTATTGGCCATGGTAGCCTTTTAAAGAACTATGAAATAATATGATATCTCCACACCTGTTATTCTGATGACATTGACACTAAACAAAGCAGATATTTCTCCTTGACAATCAGGAATTACTGCTATTTAATTTTGACACATACTAAGTAAGAGCAGAATGCTTCATTGGGCCTGGCAAGATTTTTGGTATATTTTTTAAGCAGAGAGACTAGTGAATTACAGTCCTTATTTAAAATACGGTTTTCTATGTTCATATTTTGGATTTTGATGTGATGTAATTTTGTATGTGCTGAGGGTTTTTTTTAAGCTTCATTTCAATATTCAGCAGTAAATATGGCCTTTTGAGTTCAGCTTTTACTATCCTAGTGATGTATTTATGTTTTTTTTTCCACCTGTGTTTTTTCTTCCCCTCAGGATGAAGGCTTGAGGCTCAGAAAGGTAGCGCACTCGGATAAATCTGGATCACCCACAGCTTTGGCCCTCAGAGATAATGGCTCTAATTCTCTTCCTTCACTTCTTGTTGTAATTGCAGCCATTTTCATTGGATTCTTTCTAGGGAAGTTCATCTTGTAGAAAGAATGAGTGAGAGAAGCATGCAAAACTGCAGCTTCCTTTTTTTTTGTTTTGTTTTGTTGGGGTTTTTTTGGTTTTTTTTTGTTTTCTTTGGGTTTTTTTTTGTTTTTGTTTGTTTGTTTTTTCATTTTGGTTTTTTTTTTTTTTTTGTTTGGTTTTTTTTTTGTTTTCTCTTGGCCAGAAAAAGGTTTGTTTACCTACCACATCATGGGTAGTACGGCCCGAGCGGCCGTTCTTGTGTACAGCATCATAACAGGCTTTGCCTTTAATGATCTCGCACGGTTAGAAAACACAATCTGAAAAGACAGACTGTTCAGCTGCTGGACAAAATTGTACATTCAGTCATCAATAGCAGGTATCAGTTGCACAGTCAGTCCTTTATGAAAATTCATAAATAAAGAATTGTTCTTTCTTTCTGTGGTTTTAATAAGAATTCGAAAATTGTTCAGAGTCTTGTAAATGTTATTTTAATAATCCTTTAAAATTTTATCTGTTGCTGTTACCTCTTGACAAATGATTTATTAGATTGCTAATCCCACTCATTCAGGAATATGACAAGAGGTATTCTGGGGGAAATGGTGCCTCTTACTGTGTAAATTTTCTCCTTACCTTACTTTGCTAATATCATGGCAGAATTTCTTTCTTATTCCTTGTGAGGCATTGTTGAGAGTTCTTCATCCTTAACAGTCCTGTCCCATAATATTTAACATGACAAAAGAAATAAAATTGTTAACAGATTTTTCTGCTGGGTAGCCTGTTTGTGTGTGTCGTGCTTTTAGAGGGGATTCTTAACAAGTTCATTGTTCATGGTAATTTGCTACTTGTAACAAATGGCTATTTTGAAGTTTATTTGCTTAAGTCTCTGGCTTTGACTGTTGTAATTGAAGCTTGGGAAAGAAAAAAAAAAGGTTTCCATTCCATTTGTTTAAAAAAATGAACTGTTTTCTGGCTGCTTTCAGCTACAAAGAAGATGGTTATCAAACTTGTTTTGGGACAGAATAATTTGGATATCCAGCAGGTGCAAATGCCAGACATGAATGTTTTCAATATATTAACAATTTGCTTGGATTGTGCAGGAGTGTAATAATCAACCTTCTGTTCCATCTTTGGATCTTCTGGGTGTCTTCCAGGAGTCAACATTATTCTTTGATTTCTTAAGGGTACTTAATTCACATATATTAACTTACTCAGTTTATAATTCTGTCTTAGCAGATACTAAAAAATGCAAGTTGAACATTCAGACACCCATAGTGAATTTCATGATGCAGAAGAGTTGATATTTTCTGAGTTGCTCACCTTTGGGAAATAAAAAGTATTTTATGCAGCTCTTGGCAGATCTACCTGTTTTAACCATGTATAGCTAAGTTTTAAAAAATGCATTTTTGGGGTCTGAAATGCTTCCCTGCACTTAATCTTACATCTTGCCTCATCTCTGAATATGTCATAAAAACAAACAGTAGTATTGAAACAAAATATTATCTGTACTTCTGAGTAAGCATAATCCAATACAGGGAATTACTTGTAAACTTGAAAAATTGTGGAAGAGGTATACTCCTGTAAGCAAAATTGTGTATGCTCTTGGACAGCTTGACTTGATGTGATGCAGCTAAGTGTGTTAGACCTTGGTATATGCACACCTTATGTAGCTGAGAAAAATGTTCTGGGAAAGATGTACGTTATCTTGGTTGCCTTTGATTTCCACTGCTTTTTTTTTTTTAATTACATCATGTTCTGTCATAGCTCTCTGTGATAAACTTTTTTTATAAACTCTTGCACATGTACAAGGAAGATGATGGAGAAAATGCAAATACTGCTTGTGTTTTCACTTAAGCATGCAAGCACTGATGTTTCCAATTACTTGTTCCAGTGTCTGCATTCAAGTCTCCTTCCATCCCAGTGACTGGAAAAAACTCTGTTAAGGTTTTGATTATTTTGGTTCCGCTGGTTCAGAATGGTGTATTTCTTCTGATTTTTTTCTCTAACAGAACATTTCCACATCAAACTTTCTTAGCCTGTTCCAAACTGATTACGTGGAAAATAACGAAAGCAATATTGTGCAGGATGTAGTTTGCTTCAGATAGAGCAGTCATTCCTGCATTGAAGGGAGAAAAACCACACAAAACACTCTGGAAGATCTTAAAATGTTTACAGCATGGTGTGTGGAGGTTTTCAAAGGTGCTAGCACTTAGAGGACTTAAAACCAGAAAAAAAAGTCATTGCTCAATGCAACTGACTCAGGTTTTGATACCTGGCAGCAGAATATGGTAAAAGTAATGATAAAATCAGAGTGAAATAACTTTTTTTCATAAATAAGAAAAAAGTTGATGGTAAAACTTTGGTCGTGGTTTAAGTGATGCTTTCAAGTGTACAGCGCTCTTGTAACCGGAGTTCTCAGTAATGCTCTAAGGAGACTGTCTTGGTTTCCCGTAATCCCTTCATAGCTGTATATAAAATGTAATGCTAAAACTATTTTGCTCTCAGGAGTCACTTTGGATGAGATCAGCTGTATTCAGTGAATTATGTAATATGGATTAAATTGTTTGTCTTTGTTCCTGAAATGGTTAGAACTTCTTGCTTTGTCTGCCTGCTTACTCGTGTATGTAAGCACAGGGAAATACAGTCTCTTCACCTGCTCCTGGTGAGATGAGCAGACCATGATGCCCATAAAGTTGTGTCAGGGTAAATGCCTAATTTCAGTTAAATATATGTTGCAGGTTGCTCTTCTGATTTCTGAAAAGGGCAAGATGATACAAGTATACAATAGCAAAGTAGTTATTTAAAAATTTTTATGAATATAGCACTTTAAAAAGAGTAGTATGGTTCAGGGGGAAAAAAACTAAACATAGCTAACTAGAAGATACAGCTGCTGTAGTAATTCTGGGCACCAAATTTAACCCACTTTTACAAAAATCTATAAAGTTCCTTTAAGAAAAAGTTATTTGTATCAATGCACAAATTATTTGTGTGTTTCTACTCATTCTCTAAAAGCTGTTGACAGACACTATTGCCCAGGCTTGCATGTTTCTGCTGCTATGTTTGAAGCCAACTTAAAAGAAGCAACCAAACATCAGCTTGGAACTTCATTATCCTCCTGGGAGGAGGGAGGGTGGAGGGAGGAGTTGAAAGGTGACATTTTGCCAAAGGGGAAAAGACAAAGTCAATAAGCAAAACTTATCTTTCAGGCCTTCTTCAAAGTTATTAAAGGTTGAAGTGTTAATAAACTATTAAAAATGTAGCAGTGTCCTTTTTATTTTGGAACTTCTCCCTGACTCCATTCTGTGGACTGCTGCTAGAGAAGAGGTGTATCTGGTCCCATGGGTGGTGTTACTGCCCTGCTCTGGGTTCTGCTGGTAAATGGCAAGAGGCTGTCTTGGATGAAGAGTCAGTGCTGGAGTGAAGAACAGGTGCCTCAATCCAGGCAGCACTGGGGATGCTGATGGGTCTCTCAGATTTATAAGAATCATCTTGACAAATTTTCCTTTTGGGAGTCCACTGGTTTTTATGTATGAATTGACTTGCTGGAGCAAACACTTGTTTCAGTCTGTAGCAAAAGATGGAATAAGAGCTATGTAGTTACAGAGCAACCCTAATAAATAAATAAATAACACTGCAATGCCCTCCTCTCTCCAAATTTGCAGGTGGGATTGAAATTCCATAGCCTGTCTTTTGTCTGCATTGCTGTGAAGGTAACAGTTCACTGCCTTGCCTGCTACTCTGGTTCCTGTGGAATGGCTTTGTGGGGGTGTTCTGGAAGGCCCATCTGTGTGTAGCACTCACCACTGCTGCTAGCGAGCCTCTGTCTTGGCTGATCTTGAGCTTCTGTGGTAGCTTTAGAGTGGTGGCACATTGGAGTGTTGGACAAGAGGGGGAGCTAAATGCAGGAGTCAGTTTTCACAAGGGTTTGAGCTCCTTCCTGTGGGAAGTACTGAAACTAATGATGATGGCATGAAGTAGGTTATTTCTTGTCCAAATGTGTTTCCCAGGAACACTGAAATAGTGTAACCAAGTGTCTGATTGAAGTTGGTCTGTTGTGTTTTTCTGTTTCAGTGTGTGTTGGGTATGTTGAGGAATTGCTGATTTTGACAGGGCTGTATAAGCAGAAGTAGTGCTGGTGTTGTCACCTATTGTTTATTTGCCCTGTATATGACAAATTATCATATAGAACAGAGGTCTTGTGCAAAGACAGAACAGTTGATTCTTATCTTTTATCTGGGATTGTCATTACTGCCAGGGGGTGGTAAGGTCCGTGCCTGTGCCTCATTTGCTGGGAGAAGAGTTTATGTGTTTGTGTGGGGAACTAGATCTGGAAACCACTTTGGATGAAATTACTGTTTCATCCACTACAAATTATGTTTTAACTGAATCCTGGTACAAGCATGCAGTGCCATTTTATTTAAAACTTGGTACCAGTGTATGTCATGTTGATAACACTGCGAGCAGGGTATTGAATCCGTGTTTGTACTACAGCTACTGTCTTGCTGGCAGTGGTAGAAGGCTGATGTCTTCCCTCTTCCTTAGAAGAGACTTAAAAGGATGTTTGTGGTAACCAGGCACAGAGTTATGGACAGACATCCATAATTACAGTGAAGCAATCTGAGCTCAAGCACTTGAAATAAGTGAAACAGTAATTGAAGGGTGGCTGAAATAGTTATTGTTACCTTTTGAATTGGCTGATAAGAAAAAAAAAGCATTGTAAGTTTTTTTTAGTTGTGGTGGTTTGTTCTTTTTTTTTTTTTTTTTTTTTAAGTTAGACTGCTGATCATCCAAGTTCTGCAAGGGAAAAAACCCCTAACAATCAACCAACCAACAAATTGTCATAGTCTAGGAGTAATTATTTCAGAATTTTGTGGAAAGTTTTTACTAATATTGGTGCAGGTTCACATGCAAAGATGAATTTGGAGAGACTGCTATTGGGGATCAGTATCTAGGCTTTTCTCACGATGGGTAATAGTTAAATAGCAGTCTTTGTGACTGTCTTGGTCTGCCTTGTCAAGGATGGGTTATCCTGGCTTTTGAGATAGGGAAACTGAGGCATCAGTGTTGAGGCAGATGACTAGGTAGTTTAAGCACAGCCCTTATTTTCCAGCATACATTCTGTGCTGTTTCTCATCAATTATTTCCTTGAGCCATGTCCAAATCTTTTTTTTTTTGTTTGTTGGATTTCAAAGATGCTGCTTCGTGTTGCTTAGACATCTGTAATAGTCTTTTGAAGCAGCTTCCTAAAGACTTAGCTGTTGCTTTGTCTGTTCCTGAAGCCAAGTGTTGAACAGACAGAAAATGTAACTGTTAGGTGTTTAGAAGTGGAATGTGCTCTACTGGGATTATAATGCCTAACCTCAGCCAAAGATAGTTGAGGGGGGAATAAAGGAAGAAAAATGCTAAGCATTTGGGTGTGTTGTGTTTGTAGTCTTGAAACATAAAAGTCAGTCTGTGTTGCAAAAACCTTCTGTGGATCCAGTGCTGTTTGCACTTAACAAGTAAAAGAAAGCAAACTGTCCTAAATGTGTACGGCTGCCCTGTTGGTATATATTGTTGCGTTGGGTTTCCGTGGCAAGGCTTTGGTAGTGAGGGGGCTGCAGGGGTGGCTTCTGTGAGAAGCTGCCAGAAGCTTCCCTGGTGTCCTACAGAGCCAATGCCAGCTGGCTCCAAGACGGATCTAACACTGGTGAGTCTGTCGGTGATGGTGGTAGTGACTCTGGGGTAACATGGCTATGAAGGGGAAGAAGGTACTGCCCAAGAGCAGATTGCAGCCAGAGTGGAGAATATGTGTGAGAAAGAGCCCTGCACACACCAGGTGAGTGAAGAAAGAGGGCAGGAGCTGCTCCAGGCACCAGTGCTGACACTCCCCTGCAGCCCATGAGGGTTCACAGGGATGCAGAAATCCACCTGCAGCCCATCGAGGACCCCATGCTGGAGCAGGTGGATGCTTGAAGAGGCTGTGACCTTGTGGGAAACCTGCAGTGGAGCAGGCTCCTGGCAGGACCTATGGACCCGTGGAGAGAGGAGCCAATGCTGAAGGTTTTCTGGCAGCACTTGTGACCATGCTGGAGCAGTCTGCTGCTGGAGGAGTACACCTTGTGGAAGTGAGCCATGTTGGAGCAGTTTGTGAAGAACTGCAGCCCATGGAAAGGACTCATGTTAGAGAAGTTTGTGAAGGACTGTCTCATGGGAGGGACCCCATGCTGGAACAGGGGAATATTGTGCGAGTCCTTCCTTGAAGAAGGAGTGGCAGAGACAATGTGTGATGAACTGATCACAACCTCCATTCCCCATCCCCCTGCACTGTTTGGAGGGAGAGGAAATCAGGAATAAAATCAAGCCTGAGAAGAAGAGAGGGGTGGAGGGAAGGTGTTCTAAAATTTGGTTTTCTTTTTCATCATCCTACACTGATGTGGTTGGCAATAAAGTAATTTGCCCAAGTAGTCTGTTTTGCCCATGATGGTAATTGGTGAGTGACATCTACCTGTCCTTATCTTAACCCATGAGCCTTCCATTGTATTTTCTCTCTGAGGGGAGTGATAGTACAGCTTTGGTCAGCATCTGACATCCAGCCATGTTCAACTCACCACAATTGCTCTTCCCATGGAAGTGGAGAAATATTTTTCCTTTGCTGCTTTGATAGCCCAAGCACAGATGATACAGACAGATACTTCAGCACTTCTTTTTTTTAAAAAAGCACTTCTTTTTTAAAAAACTAAACGTGTTTGACTCTTGCAAGCAAAGATGCTCCAGAATCCATCTGACTCAGAGGTTAAGCCCACTGATGTGTTTTCACTCAAAATTAGTAAATGTTTCTATTACTGTTTTTCAGACTGCAGTAGATTTCTGCACTAGTATGAAGGTTGGTCTGAGAAATGTTAGTAATGAGAATAATTATCTCTGCTTCTTAATGCTTGAGAGACATTATTTTAAATCCTTGCGTAGTTTATGGAACCATGTTATGGAAAGGCTTAGGAAGAAAGTCTACAGAAAACAAAACCTGAACCTTGGGTCTAGCCCTCTGGAACTGCAATCAGAAGTACTAAGAGTGCAGCTTTGATAATGAAGTGAGTGTTTCTTAGAAGAAGAAGAAGCTTATGTAGTGGCTATTTTTCACCGCTTGCCTTAATCGCCTCTGGTTAGTTTAAAATGTTGAAGTGATAAATATGATATGTGTCCCACACCTCAGGAATGGTTGGTGTCAAGTAAAGAAAATCAAGACTATGGTAGGAAGAGATGGCCATGGCAAAAGTGAGGTGGACTGCATCAGAAGTGGCTTTGTGGTGGCTTTGTAGTCCCAGGATGCCTGGACGGTTAGAAAGGTCTGTATGTGCTGCCTTCTCTCCAGACATATGCTGGGAACTGCCATGCCTTCTCCAGGCATGGGGATTTCTCTCCAATTTTAGGGTGTAAAGCCTCAAACATGGTGGTTGCCCTTGTAAACAGGAGAATGCCAGGAGAAGGATTTTCATTTTATTTGTGCCCAGGATTGTCTAACCTCAGATTTCCAGTGCAGCCTTCAGTTTCATGGCAGTGCTTTCCGACTGCACTGAATACCTTGAAATACTTTAGCCCTTGGGCCTCTCATTTCACATCCCAGCTTCAAGAAAATGAGAACAGATTGTCTTCCTGATTAGGTGAAATAATCTCTTCATCCTGCCTCCACAGGAACCAGGTTACAATGGCAAAGGAAGGTCAGCATATTTGTGGAAAAACCTGACTTAAAAGAGACAAGATTTATGTGATTGCAACATTTTAGCACTGCTGTTCCCTGTGTGAATTTGAAATCTAGTTCAAGCCACATTTGATAGAGAGGTGTATGTTTCACAGATACCAATTACCTCCAATTAAAGGAAGATTAGAGCTCGGATGAAAGACATTTAAATTGAGTCTCCCAGCCTGGGCAAGCTTGTGTGGCAAGCTGGAAAGATACCTGTTCTTCTTGCTGCTCTTGGCATCCTTGCCAAGCTGTGGGCATGGGCACAGGTCAAACACCCTGGCAGCTGCTGGCAGTGGCCTTGCTCTTGTCAGCAATGGGGTGAGAGATGAGTGGGCTACAAGGGAGCAGGTTGGCAGGAGCAGTGGAGGCAAGAGCTGTCACCAGACTAAGCTCATGGAGGGGGTGTGGAGGTGAGACTGCTTCATCTACCAGGGAGTGGGAATGGGTGACCCAAGAAACCTGCTAAGAAATGGGCTGAAAAATGCTAAAAATTGGAGGAAAGTATAATCCTGCATGTTATGCATCCTCGCTGCTCTGCTCAGGCACTTCAGAAACACTAATGGTTCAATGATTGCAAAGAGATCAGAGGAGTCTGCTGTTCAGAGTGGCCAAAACTGAACTCAAAGCTCTTTGTAGATCAGAGCTTTTTTATAAATTCTGGGTGCCTAAATCCACTTTCTGAGGTGTGTAGAGGTTGCATTTGTGGAAGTAGAGGTTTAGAAATGAAGCAGCTAATCAAAAGTAAACCAGCAGTATATGGAAGGGACCCCCTGATTTCCTTGGCTACTGCTCAGGGAGAGCAGCAGGGAACAGTAGTGTGTGACCAGAGTCCTCTGGTGCTCTGTGCACACAACACAGCACATTAGGTCAGCCACACCAGCATCAGCTGCCCTGTGGGCAGGCATGACGAGGGGGTTATGCAAAACCATTTTTTGTGTCTGTGTATGTTCATGTCTACATCAGAGTTGTGAACACTGAGCTTTCTGTGGTGCCTGTATGTGGGCTGGTGATTGCAGCAGACTGGCTTTCTAGAGGACTTTGCATTGTATCATGCATTTGTAATTGCTTCTGTTGCCTCTAATCCATTTTCTTCCTTCAGCTGCTCCTAATTTTTGAGTTACTTTAATACTGCTGATTTTGAGGGTGACTGCGTGCAAACACACTTCCTTCCTTCCTTCTTGCCAAATTGGAGCCATCTCATCTGAAACCCCTCTGAAGTGCACTCTGAGCCTCTGCTAGTGTTGAGATCTTCAAAGAGAAACATGAGGCTTAAGCAAGGAGAAGGCTCACACAAGGTGAATTTCCAACATCCAGGAGCAATTGCTACTGCTTTTATGTAGTGCACAGGTCTCTGCTGTAAATGCAAAAGCATTTTATATTTAAGTAATTTAAATATCGATTTTTTTTACAGGAGATCCTTCCTGGTCTCATTGCTGATGGCCCCTAAGTCCTGTATGCTCCCTTCTGTGCTACTATATAGTGACTGTCACTGTATAGTGATACATGGATAGTTGTCTCCTAATCATGGAAACTAAAGCACTTGCTGTTATAACAGGGTGAGACAATAATAATTTAAGATTTAAAATTATAGTGTATCTGTCAAAATTCTGTAATTCCCCCCCATATTTAGTGTATTTGAGAGTTTATACAGCTCTTAGATTTAATTGAGTGTGTGATGTTTCTCATTAAAAATGTCAGTAATTCCCTGGGTAAAGTACTTTCACATGCACTGCGTATGTTTCCTTACAATTTTTGGTTGGTACCTATATGTACATTTCTGGCCAGATTTTGAATATGGACAGATGGTCATATGTTGAGGCAATGCAAGGCTGCCAATTTAGTAACAGTATTTTCCTTCTATGGAACATGCATAAGTGCAGAACTGATTGGTACAGCTTAGACCATGTAACCATTTCCCCTGTATTTCCTTGCAGAGTGTAGAGAAGGGAATTATTTAGTGCATAGGTTCAGCAAATTTTGCCCTGATCATATGGCTCTGGGTGTGCGAGGAGGGCTTCAATGAAGGCTGCAGGGGCAAAGCTTCATTTTGGCATTTCGTAGCCTTTGAAAGCGTATCTTCACTTTTTTTTTTTGCGTGTAATTCCTGATTTCTTTTATCACTACCGTTCCCATGATGGTGCGCCCCTCTGGTAAGAAGACAGCATCATGCACCATGTGGAATGAAATTGTAGCGTTAGTCTGAGCCTCAGGGAAAACTTGTGAACTGGCTTTAAAAGATGGATGCTTTATATTCTGTACGCTAAAACCATGGCTTCCGCAGAGAAACTGGCTTTGTTGCTCATTCAGGTTTTCTGGGTGGTTTTTTTTGCAGCTTGTGCTCGATAAAGCAGACAGAGCCTGACGGCTTGGCAGAATTTGAGCCCCGCTCCCCTCTCCCTCGCCGTGTTCCCGCTGGATTTAGGCGGGAGGACGCCGGGAGGGGCACGGGTGTCCCGCAGGCTCCCGCCGCCAGATGGCGCTGTGCCCCCGGCCCGCGCCGCTCCCGGGCCGATCCAGAGCCCCGCTCCCGCCTCCCCACAGCCGGCCCGGGCGCCTCCAGAGCCCCGCTCCCGCCTCCCCACAGCCCGGCCCGGGCGCCTCCAGAGCCCCGCTCCCGCCTCCCCGCAGCCCGGCCCGGGCGCCTTCAGAGCCCCGCTCCCGCCTCCCCACAGCCCGGCCCGGGCGCCTTCAGAGCCCCTCTCCCGCCTCCCCACAGCCCGGCCCGGGCGCCTCCAGAGCCCCGCTCCCGCCTCCCCACAGCCCGGCCCGGGCGCCTCCAGAGCCCCGCTCCCGCCTCCCCACAGCCCGGCCCGGGCGCCTTCAGAGCCCCGCTCCCGCCTCCCCACAGCCCGGCCCGGGCGCATCCAGAGCCCCGCTCCCGCCTCCCCACAGCCCGGCCCGGGCCGGGCGCTCTTTCTCACCCCGCTCCCGCTCTCCCAGAAAACGGCGGAGTGTCTGGGGACTTGTGTGTCTCTTGTTTGTAGTGTTGAAACTACTGTTTGTAGTGTTTGTTGGAAGATGCGATTGTTTCCAGAAATGCCTCAGAGAATCCTAGAATGTCTTGGGTTGGAGGGGACCTCAAAGGTAATCTTCTTCCAGATTACTAAAAGCCCCATTCAACCTGGCCTTGAACACTTCCAGGCATGGGGTATCCTCAGGTTCTCAGGCAACCTGTTGCCAGAGTGCAACAGGTGCCTCACCACTTTCACAGTGAAGAATTTCTTCCTAATATCCAATCTAAATCGACCCTCCTTCAGTTTAAAGCCTTTAGTCCTTTCCCTCTTGCAGCAGGCCTTGCTAAAAAGTGTGTACCCATCTTTCTGCTATACCTCTTTTAGTTATTGAAACACAGTAATAAAGTGTCCTTGGAATCTTCTCTGAAGTGAATGGTGCCAAATCTCTCAGCCTTTCCTCACAAGAGAAGTGCTCCAGCCCTGATCATCGTGGCTCTTGCCTGGACCTGCTCCAACAAGTCCATGTCTTTCTTGTGCTGAGGATTCTGGTGCTGGATGCGGCACTCCAGATGGGCAGGTGGGCAGGTGAGCTCTCATATTGAGCAGTTAATAAAGCTGATGCCCATAGATAATTTTTTTTTTTTTTGGTCTTTGGTTGGTGCTAAGAGCAAAGGGATTCAGTAGTTGGGCAGTTACTTAAGTAAATAATGCATGTGTCTGTCCAGCAAACATCTGTCCTTTGAATGAAAGTACATACGTCTGATTCTGTTATTTTACTGTGTGTTAATCTAGGAGGCATAATTCCCAACATTCCCAAGTATAAACTTATTCTCCCAGCATTTTTCATTTATTTATTTGAAGACAGCACTACCCTGTGTAGCTTGCTTTCTCATTTTCCAACAGACCATCTTGGAAATGGCAGCAGACAAGGAGCACTGGGGTTCCATGGGAAAGGATGTCTGCCTTCTTTAAGGTGGTGATCGTGGGCAGTTCCCATTATTGGATGACATGCAGGAATTAGTTTACTGTCCTCAGGGCTTGGTAGTACCTTAGAATCCATGCCACGGACTGGTCTATACCATGGAACAGATTTGTGAAGAAGATAGATGGGTAGAGGGTGCCTGATAAATAATTGCTCAGGCCAACAGCACTTCTGCCTTGGCTGTTAAGGGTACCCATGGTATGATTCCTCAAAACTGTGTTTGTCTCTGCCTGATTCAGAAGTGGAGTCTCTTCTTATTATTTATTGCTGATAGCAAATGGCAATGAAAAAAATCCATAGTGATTGTGCTAGAGAAGACTAAAAGGATAAAAATACTTGTAGAAAGAGTAAAAATTATGGAAAATTAATGGAACAGAATGAGTGGTGCTGGTTTTTGTTACCTGTCCTTCCTCATCCTGTCAGGACTGAGTAAATTATGCCAAGTAGAATCTTGCAGAATTTTGCAATAAATTGTCTGAATTTATCCATACTCCCTGCTTTGTGAGGAAGGCAGGCCACTTCAGAGGCTGTGGCTACTGCACTTGGAGTACTTTGTAATTTTAGGCATATTTCCTGAAAACAGAACTCATCTTTCAGGGATCTCCTGAGTCACTTTGAAAAACTCAGGAACTGGTGAACTCCAAAGCTTTTGATTGTGGTGGTAGAAGGCTCAAAGACTGCATTTCACCTTTTTCTGTGTTTGGGGCAGGAGTGAAACTGCAGAGCACTGAGCAAAGATACTTCTGTTATCCCGTGTCTTGCTTTCCCTTCATGGTTTGTTTCAGGTTTTTCTTTCTTTTTAAGAAGTGTCTCTTCCCTCCCTGCTCCTTGCCCCAGGCTGTAGCCCTTAAAGCAACTGGGATGCAACAGCAGAGAGGCAATAGTTCTTTGTTTGTTTACATCTCACTTATGAAAAATACTAGGTTTCTGTTGAACAATGTCCTTTGTCCTGACACAGCTGTTCTCACCACACTCTCTCGTTACTCACTGGGCACCTCCAGCCACGATTTTATTCAGAAAACCTGAAGATGTGCTGTGAACACCAAATCCCATGTCTATATCCATCAGAACTGTTCCTAGTGACAGATGTGTTCTGAAACAAAAAATGTGTATGCAGTAAAAAGTGAGCTTTTCTGTGCACAAGTTACTCAGCATTCAGGTTTTTGGCTGTTTCTTTCCAAGACACCAAACATTTCTTTTACATTTAGAGAGTCAACAGAACAGGAAACTAACATGTAGAGGAGGCAAAAAATCCTTAATTTTACAGTTAGACTTTTTTTATTTCAATCAATAGTTTAACAAGTGCTTAAACTTCCCCAGCAGTTTAATCTGGAACATAGTTGAGAAGAAAAATATCTTCTATAACTTTACAAAAATAAAAAGATTTTTTTTTTCTTTTAAAATCCTGCACTTTAGGCAAGCATGCTCCAACTCAAGCAAGACTGACATTATATCTTAAAATACAGACTTCTGTTCATAGAAATGACATTCTACCCCAGGACAGCAGGCACAATAAGTAAATGGTATAGAAACAGAGCAACAACACTTGTTTTGACTTTTCTGATCCCTTTTGTCCTATTTCTTGAATAGAGCCTCTTAAAACAATTTGCCTAAGAATTTCTTTAGGTTGCCATTTATTCTGTCAGGTGGATCCTTGAGTAGGATATTACTGAGGGAAAAGCTTTCACCTGTCTTGGCAACATTGGCAACAACTGAAGATACCAACATTAATGGATTAATTTTTTTTTTAAACCTTCTGCATTTCAGCAAGGGACAAATCACCCAGCTTGCAGGTCCTCTACTGCTAAACCACTTGCAGCTTAACCTCTTCAGCAGCCAGGGCTGCCAGCACATGAGGTCAGGTTGGAGAAATAAAATGAATGGAATATATTGTGTCACATATGTATGTGGTGCTGTGCAGCAGTTAATTTAGTGAGTGATGAAACCAAAAGAGGGGGTAAGCTTAGCTCCTCATTCTGTGCCTGCAAGCAAGGAGAAGCCTCACAGAAAATACAGACCAGCACATAAACTATGCACTCTGAAGACTTACATCTTTGTCCAACTTGACAAAGATGTTGGCTAAAAGAAAAATTAAAAATATACAGGCACATGGAGGTAAGCTGGTGCAGCAAATGCTAAGAACCCAGATCATACAATTGTTTCTGTCAACACTACAAATAAACTACAGAAGTCCGCAATCAGATTTCATGTAATGCATTGTGAAGACCTTTTAAAAATACTTCCTTTTTAAGTGTCTTTAAATAACAGGGGGAAAAAGAACATTTATTGTACAATTTGTACAGTGAGTTACATTTTCATGTAGTCTAACCATAAACCTTTTAAAACCTAGACCTTTGCAAGTCTGTGATTCAAAACAGTTGACACGTGAATGTGCTTTTGGAGGTTATAACTGGACAGATCTTTTTCTTGAAACTGTTGCAACATTTTTGACATTAGACAATTTACAGAGGAGCCACAAGGCACTAACAAACTGTAGATGACTGCTCTGATAAGTATAGAAAATCATGCTGTGGAACAGCTCCTTTGGTCTTTACTTTCATCCTGCATCACAAGCACGTGCAGATTTCAGCTGGGATCAAGTGTGTGTGGCACTTGCACAGGCAAGTGACATAGTCAGACAACTTCTAACCATGAGTATTTTTTCAGAGATAGGACCACATGGGAATGGTCAATGGTGGTAAAAGCAGCTTGTCTTGTGTGATCTAAGGAATGCCACACAGTACCCATCCTTTTAAATAAAAACTAGTGTGAATTCACTCCTGGTGCTAGATCTCAAATAGAAGTCAGAAATGCAGCCGGTACTTAGGGGACTTGTTTGTAACAGCTCAGTAGCCCAGTTAGAGATATGCTGGTGGCACTCTGCTGACTACAAAACTCAATCTAGAGAAAACCAAACTCCATGCTGGTTCATAACTACTCTGTCAGAGGTATCCTGTCCCCTTCTTGAACCTCTAGTTAAAACTGTGCCTCCCACCAGCAACTGATCCAGAGCTGGCTCTTCAAGTACGTTTGACTGCATGGAGCAAAAAACACATCAAGAAATGCTGATCAGAACAGCTGTTGTTCACCATGGTGAACTGAGCTGGCTTTCAGATCCTTCCAACAGGCTGAAGGAGGACCTGACATCAAATGGATGGATAAACACTTTGTCTGGTGATTACTGAGCCAACCAGAGCTCCATTCCTGACTCTTAAGTAACAGTTTTCTGTGAGTTTTCATTTGTCTGAGGAAAAAATATGAGAAATGTGGTCTGACTCAGCAGCGCATCTATCCACGATACTGCTCCTTCCCTCTGTCTTCCTGCTGCCTCAAAACTAGGTGAACTGATTCTGTTCCAAGTCTGTGGAAATTCATATCCATGTTTTCAAGGAATGCTTTTGCTATAGTAGTCAGTATGAAGACTCACTATGTAAAGTTGAAAGACTTTCATTCAAAACATACTTTCCCTAGGATACTGAAAATAATACATTAAAGGTTCTTTTTCTGACACAGTACTGGGCTGGGCAGCTACCAGCTGCTTATGCTGTGAAGAAACACTACAACTTTTTTCCTTATGTTTCCTACAGATGTTCCTGCTCTTCCTGTGAGCCAAAATGTGTACATCAGTAAAAGCCACAGACCAAACACAAGATTAAGCTACGTTCTCAGTTCATTCCCCATTAAAGCAGGGGAACATGGCTCATCTATGAACTTCCAACCCCTTGCTGGCCTTAAACATCTCCCCTACTGCTTCCAGAGTCTGCTCTGATGTGCATCAGTGCACAAAAGGATGTATTCACCACTGAGGGAAACCTGAGAGTTTCCAGGGCAGGCTCTAGTTGACAAATGCTCTCTGAGGGCTGTGTCTATCCACCTTCCCAGCAGTGTCTCCCCATACCAATACTGATTTGAGCTCTATGAAACCGTGGCATGTGTTGGGACACTTCAGCAAGGAGAAAAGGAAGGACGTGCTTGCATTAGTGCATCTCTTGCTCCTCCCTCTCTAAGACTGGCCCAGTGTTCCTCCATCTGAGGGTGTGTTTCCAGCTGCTTTCTTGTTTTACCAGGAACCACAGCGTGTTTGCTGCTGTAACCCTTTTCTCTGTTCTTACACAAGGTCAGATGACTAAAAAGATGCTGCTAAATAGGGCTGCAGAACACATTAGATCCCATTTGCTTTACTCTGCCCACCCAGCTGACCCAAGTACTGCACATGGAGTATGTAAGGCCTCAGGAATATGGGAAGAGAAGTCTTTCCTGCAGCCTTGTATTGGCAGCTTACCTGCACTCTGTGCGTCTGACAGGAAAATTGCTGCTGCTGGCTGGCTTTGAGGGGGCTTCGTTGTAGCTACTCTCTAGATACAAAGGGAGGCCTCAAAGCAATTACACAGCTAAGTTAATTGAATGAGAAAATACTAAACCACTGGTTATTTTTACAACTTAATGATTGTAAAAATAGCTTAAATTACTTGGAGTATTTTTTTAAATTAGGGGTATCAACCATTTAGCACTTTTTGAACAGAGGGCTGTTATTTGCTAATTCTTTCTGTATTATGAGCTGTGAGATAATGGCAAGATAAATCTTTGTGGGTTTCCTCCTTATATACATATCTACATCAGAGCTGTGAAGTCAGAGGGAAGCTGCTATCACAGTACTGGCACAACACCGAGCCCTTCCCCAGAGCTAAATTCTGATGAGAAATCAGGCACTGGGGAGAAGAGTACCACAACAGTAAGATGGCAGAGATGACTGAAGCAGGATCATAGAGTTCATCCCAGCAGTTAAAAAAAAAAAAATAAAAGGAGACCCCTTCCCCCCCCCAGAAGTCTGCAGTCCTAAAGTGCAATTACTTTTGTGCAGTCGTGTCAGGCCAGGGATCAGACTGGATGAAGTTCAAAGCACAAACATCAAACGAGTGCCGTTCGGGATTCGAGGAGGAAGAGGGAAGTAAGGAAAAGAACAACAGTTCTCAGGCATTCAAGTGCATCAAGAAAATAAATGTCCTTTTCTGTCTGAAGAAAAACAACCCTCAGTCTGGTGGAATCCTGGCTCTGTAGTAATGAAAAATAAGTTTTCCTCACTTCTAGCTGAGAATGTCCCAGTATGACACAGTACAAATAAACAACAGAGCAAGAGCTGCGGTGCTGGGATATTTTTCCGGTGCCCTGCTGCTGTACAGCCTGATTTTACTTTCCTCGTGTGACTCTTCAGGTCTGGGTACTGATGAGACACACTGAATTAAAGGCATCTGGTAGGAAGTGGCTCTCTTCTCGGGTCGGTCGGGGCTGGAGCCGTCGCTGGGTCTCTGGCCATTGTAGAGCAGGTACCTGCCCCAGGCATCCTGCTCCATCTTGAAGATTTCGTACTCGGTGTGAGGTAGGCGGATGCCGAGCGCGATGCAGCCGTTGGTGTGGGTGACGTCCTGCTGAACCCCAACCTGCCAGGATCCCTGTGCTCCACACTCGTTCCCGTTGAAGACATTGAGCAGTGAGGCTGTGGATATATCCATGGGAGTGACCTTCATGTGATTCACTGTGAGAGAGAAAGAGGGGAGCTGTTAGCAGGGGGACAAAAACAAAAGCAAAGCCAATGTGCAGATTGGGGCACACCTGTTAAATCAAAATTGTCTCCCCTTGTTCCTTCTTAAACTAGCTTTTCACATTACAGGTGTGGCCAGCAAATCTAGGAGCATAATTTTGTCTTTGTCTGTGCAAAAATTGCTTTTTGTAAAGAACAACCCCCCTCCAACTCAGTTGAAGAAAACCTGATGGCCACGTATCTCAGCCAGAGATTAAGCAGAGCTTTTCATAAATTCCAGACAATCCTTCACAGATAAAGCCTGGTTGGTTATACTAGGAGATAAGGAAAAGAGGAAACAATAAAACTTTTCTCATGTTTTATTACTGTCTGTATTAATTCGTAAGTGGCGCATTTATTACATATTTTTCATCATTTCTTAACATTTGCTAGCTACCCTGTAAACCTAATAAAATAATTAGTTCCCACTGGGAAATCTGTAAAACAATACAGTTGCACTATCATCCTATATTACCTGTCCTTTTTTGCATGAATTATAAAATATAGATGACCTACAGAAAGATGTTTTTCCTCATCTCTCAACATCAGCTGCAGCTTGCAGTATCAAATGTAGAACTGCTGCAGTTTCTTTAGTTCTAACCTGCTTGTATTTCAAAGGAGTTTAAGGCATATAAAATTTCATTTTCTAGCCAAGTTAAAGAAGTTGAGAAAAGCCAAAATGAATGAGCCTGCAGAAGCTGAATAAAGATTTTTCCTGGTGTGTGTTTGACATTGTATATCAAGAAAAAGGGATCTGAATGGATTGGTGCTGACCAAAACAGAAGCAAATAACCATCCCTCATGCCTCCCAACACACCAAAATCCCAAATTCTCTTGCAGATCATTTTATAGGAAGATTTGTTGTGAGCTTTTCCTGAGCTTTTATAAACAGTCATTTGACTCAATGGCTCTACAATTCACATTATTTACTCTAGCTGGAGTAAAAGGTAATTTATAGAAATTGAACCTGAAAGTTTTACCTAAGCCAAATTAGTGACCTTGATCTGTAAGGTACATTGGCACAACATAAACCAAAAATGCAAACTGGATTTGATGCCAGGAGCTGAGCTGGGACATGCTGCACATGCAGCTCTAAAGAGCCAAAGTTCTGACAAGGGTATCTCCCACCTCCTACATAAAATCTCAGATAAATAAATTATTCCTTCTAGCTGGATACTTTTCTAAATTAGACCCATGCACGACGCTTTACACTTCTAATGTGGTAACTGAAATAAGGAGAAGAGCCTACAGAGGGCTTGAGACTACCAGAGGCTCTGCTGGGGCTGGTGCCATGGTGGGATGTTGTGTTTTGGAGATGTCTGTGTGAGTGGCTCAGGCCCTTGAGCTCTTTTTAAGCAGGGTTCCATGGGGCTGTTTGCACAAGAAAGCTTCCCAGTCATGGGCGGCATCACCACTGAGAGCTGCTTTCCAAAGTACCCGATGGGTTTCGGTTGGATACATTTTGTCTTTGCTCTGGCATCTTTAATCAGAGCTGTCTTTAGGGACACCCTTATTTGCCTGAGGGCCCCTTGGGAGCACATGAAAAGATGCATGCTGCTGCATTTGTCTTCCACAGAAAATTATTTATACCACTCCAGATCTGAAATGCCTTCTGAAGTTGCTTTTTTCTCTCTACGGAAGGAGCACTAGGACACAGATCTAACCACTTCTCTTAGAGGCTTGACATCTGGCCACTGGCCTTCAAGATCATTAAGTAATGTGGACTCTTATTTTCTTGTGTGTACTTAAGGACCTCCTCCTCAAATGAGTATTGCTTTAGTGGTGTGAAATGCCATGCAGCTGTATAGTTTGGCTGGGCATTGACACAATGTCTGCAAACTTCCCAAGAAATTATGAACTTCTAAATCCCAGAATGAAATCATCAGCAACCAAATCATTATGAGCAAACTGCTCTGGTCCATAACTACCTCCCTCAAGCTACTCTACCTTTGAACACAAACTCCGTGCCACCCATGACTTTGGATGAGTGGACTCCGCGGCTGTAGCGTCCCTTGGCATAGATGGTGAAGGTGGGGTGCTTGCAGATGGGGTCAGAGTAGTGGTAGTAGTGGCCCTCCCAGGTGTTGTTGTTGTCATGGAAGATGAAGTGCCGAGTGAGGAAGAGCACCTCCGGCCGCACCTCGCAGCGCTGGCTCACCCACTCTCCGTGCAGCCCGATGGTCAGGTCCGCCTTGGGGGGCAGGATGGGCGGGTGGTGCTCGTCCGAGCGGTAGATGATCCTGCAGGCGATGCACTTGTGGTCGTGGTTCTGAAACAAAGCAGAGAGGAACCCTCAGTAGGCATCACCTGGGATACAGGGCAATGCATCAGGCCAGCCACTTCATGCTGACGTGACACCAGCTCCACATTTTAAGGAATGCATTGATCTTGCTAGTTGTACTATTTGGTTTTGTATTCGTAAGACTGCACAGCAGAGGGGCATGTAAGAAATGAATTCTCTTGTCTACATTTATCTGAAATTAACATTTTAGTTCAGGATCTAGAAAAGGCTGACTTTATCCTTCAAATCATACAAAAAGCTGGCAGATGGTAATTTACTATGATAGGGATTTTGCAATGCTTGTGTCAGAAATCAATACATTTGCTGAACTCTTATTTAACTGTCTTTAAGTTGTTAACTTTAAGTACTGTAGATAAACATGAGTGTTATAAAGACTTCTTTCTTTTTGGATGGCACCTTGGGAGAGTAGTAACCAGTGCTTTTTAAACTCTTTCAGCTTTGCTGAGCCCTAACACAAGTTTGGGAAGTGTGTGATGTGGCTGGTTGCTGCTGGACATGGTGAAATCTTTATGGCCCTCTCCAGCTGGAACAGGGTCCATTGGTACATGCTAAGCTCCAGGGTGGCTCGCCACTGTGGGCCATGCAGCAGCCTCAAGCAGCCAAGTAGCCCCTGGCCCCAAATGTGAGTACCTGGGGTGTCTTAGGAGGGGCATGGAGGCTCCAAGTCTGTGGCAGGAGTGGAGAAATTTCAGGCTAAGGCTTCCACCTTCTGAGCAACACCATTTATAGTTACTTTGCATAGACCATTATTCTAGAACAGCAGCCATTTCATTGATTTCACCATTGCTGAAAAGTCTTTGGATGACTATCTGGTCTGGGATGGGGCAAATATAAACCCTGTTTAATATGTGTAAAAGACATATATTGTGGGTGTTGTAAGTTGATTCTCTGAAGCTACCTACAGTCATTTTATTGGAGGAATTCAGGGCACTAATGAAGATTGTGTGAATGTCACTTCTGAAGTGGGCCAGAGTTGAAGGCAGTGAATGGAGAAATGCTGACTTCATAGCAGCTTATGTGGACTTTAAAGTAAGAGCAGTGAATATGAGCATTTATGTTACAGAGGGTGCTCAGAGAGGCCTCAGAAAAGAGGACTGGAAAGGTGAACATAGAAGAAATATTTCTGTAAATCTCCCAGATGGCTGCATGTTGAGCTTTAGCTTGTAACACACCTCAGGAAAACACCTCACAGCTTGAATGTGGTGGATGTGAGTAACCTGCCAGTGTACCTCCCTCTCTCTAGGAAGGATCGAGGAGAGTCCTTGAGAGATGAAAGTACAGGACCTGTGTTGGTTGATCTGAACCACTGCTGGCCAACAGCCCTGCTCTGAGGAGGAAGGAGGTTGGACTTGGTGACCTCCTGAGGGTCTTTCCACCCCTAAACACATGGCCTTCTGGAGACCACATGTGCTGACATGCTCTTAAAGTGGATATAGTCCTTTCCCACTGTGGAGCTTGTTACCAAATTTTAAGATATGTTTTTTTCACCTAAATTCTGCAAGCAGGTTGAGGTCCGTCAGTACCTTAGTGAAATACAAAGAACATTTAATTGAGCAATTTAACTGCAACTGGTGAAGTTAGTACAGATATATCCACAAAAAGTATCTTTCAATTGTAATAGGAATAATGTGTTTTTTTTCTGGAGATGAAGATGCCAGTGCCTTTTAACCACACATTTCCATCCTGCCATGGGGCAGACTGGCTGCACTGTTCCCTGACACATTAAGGGCCCTGATGACAGTAACTTTATGGCTGTGATTGTCCCACTCACATAAAGTGAAGCCAGAAAGCAGGAAAAAGACAGTGCTATAAAACTAAAAATAACTTATATAAGTTAAATCTATCAATAGCAGGAGAGAATTTCTGCTACAGTCCCTTCTCTTCTGAAGTGAATTTGAAAGCTTCTATCATCTCCCAGAGGACACCCTGGCAGAGCAGGATATTGGTTTGGTTTACATTCACATTTTCCTCCCAGGAGTTGATCCTCCAAAACCAGTTTGTGAGTCAAGGCAATTTAACCTGGGAACCAGTGATTCCTGTTGCCCTTGTTCAAAATCTGAAGAAAACCAAACAACAACTCAGCCTGTTTTCTTTTTTGGTCCCCTACTGGCCACCATTACACTGTGAGCAGAGGTGACTCCTTTGGCAAACCCTAGGAAGGTCCCTGTTAAATCTCTGCTACTTGTCTGTAGTTCACCCAGCTCTTTGACGACTGTGGTCCTGAACTACTGTAGCTCTGTGCAGCCCTTCTAATTGTGAAGGCTTTGCCCCAGCTGTGAGGGTCTGGCCAGCTGGGCTGCTAAGGAATGTCCCACCTGATGGCCTTGTAGTCACTGACTGTGCCCAAATGAAGGGGCTGAGGTAACCAGAAACATTTTGCATCGGACCGTGATTGCAGTAGGGAGAGGTTGGGGTGGCGAGGGAGGAAGCAGCTGTGAGACACCAGCTGGCTCCAGCCCCTTGCTGGATGTACTCTGAATCCATTGCTTTCTTGAGACCAGCATTTGAATCTAAGCCCACATAAGCCTTTTTTGCTGTCATACTATCTTTCACAATGTTATAAACTTCTTAGTGGAAGAATAGGCCATGTATAAACTCCCTCAGTATAATTTTTTGCCCAAGTAATGGGCAAGGGAAAAAGCTAGTTCTGTTATGAGGCAATTTGGCTTAATTATGGAGTAATTTATGTTTAACAATTGACTGTATATTTTGCTCTTGCTTTTTTGGGTCAGCTGCACTTGGCTCTTAATTACACTATCCGAGGCTTTGCAAATCACTCCCTTTCCATGTGTTTCAGGGAAAGATTATTTTCTAAAAACAGGCATTCAAAGAAAACAGGGAACAGAGACAAAGGACGTTTGAGTCCAAACAGGATTAAGAACTCTCTAGTAAAAAGCTCATTGGGGCATGACATAAACTAAAAAGCAATAAAACAAGCAGGGGACAGGATGAACATCGGTTCTACGTTTTGATTATCTTAGGTGCACAGTGCAGTATTTTTAATACTGGGGCCTTGCTAGAAAGACTGGGCCCTAAAATAGCTGGGAGATTCCTTCCCATGATGGGTGACACCTTGCAGCTCTGCAGTGCCAAAGCCATAGTGACAACATTCCTCATCCTTCCAGGTGTTTCTTTAAAGCCAATTTCTGAACTAATCCACAAAGCCATGTGTGCCAAAACAAGTTTGAATCTCTGGCTGAAAACTCAGTTCTTGTAGCTGGGGAGAAAATAGCTTAGGATCTAAAAATTCCCACCAACATTTTTTCTTATCGCTCTCCTGCTGTCTCAGCCTGAAGTGGTAATAAGGACAGAGAGCTCTGGAAGCCAAGCAAGGGGGATTCCAATTAAAAAAAGCAAACAAAGATGAGGTTCCTTCATCTTTTCCCCAATTGCTATGCATAGTCAGAAACATAAACACTCCCAGCACAATTTAATTTTCTCTTAAGTTCTGTGGAATTCTATGGCTGCCTAAGACTAATTATCTGACACTGGCTATGCCACATAGTGTGTGACTGGGTCTGTCATGTTGTACCCAGCATATCCTTTTTGCAGGGAGACATGAGATGAGAGACGAGGCATTGGATTTCCTCAGGCACAGGCTCAGGCTTGAACTGTGTGTACAGTACAGAGCTAACCAGAATCCTGGGATGTTGTAGGAGCCAACAGCCACAAAAGCTGGGGTAAGAAACCCCTGCCACGTGAATGCACGTATTACCATGAGGGGAAGTGCTGAAAAAGAGGGGAAAGAAAAGCCACACTCAGCTATGGCCTTGCACATCTCCTGAATACCACGTGTCACAGGCAGGACTTGGTGGGTCTGGAATGAATCATGCCTGGTCAGGATGCTTTAAACCTCACCAACCAAGGAAACACAGTACCAGGTGTTAGTGTTAGTAACTAGTGCTCCCAGGATGAGTATAAATGGAAATTCTTGGGAGAACATCAATTCAAGGAAATGCTTCCAGCTCAACAAAAAAAGCTGGATGGCTTTGCTTCACACTGCCAAGGAGCCAAGTCCACAGGAAGGACACATTTATGAATTGCTCAGGATAGTATCAGGCTCTCTCCTCCACCACTGTAGATAACTGCAGACCAAGACAACACTTTAAAAAACGACCACAAATTCTCTCCAGTACAAAAGTGATAATTTGCAGGCTTTGCATGACCTCATATGAAGCTGAGTTGACTAATGTGCATTAGCCTGGCTCTGGGGAGTTGACAAGCACGGCTGACACAGTTATAACTCAGCCTGCCAAATGGAATGAAGAAAAACGAAGATTTAAAACTTTAATTAAAAATCTTGAGGCAAGTAAAATGCTGGAGAGAGCGGTAACTCCTTTGCAGAGTTGTCAGATGGATATTTCTTTTGGTAGGGAACAGAGGTGCTGCAAGCAGGAAGGAGGGTGGAGATATGCTCAGATTTATCTGCAAATGCGTACCATGTATTCTAAGATATTGAGGAATGGTTTTTATTAACTGCTCTTATGAAGGGAAAGATAGTGAAGGAATCTCAAGGCACTACCATTACACAACTGTCTGATCTATGATGTTGATTCTGTTGCACAACCCTGCATAAAACTGAAATAAACAACACCAATATGAAATGCAAAAGTCTTCTGGTTGTTCTTTTCTGGTATAAATGACTTTAGTGTGGGCAAAAGACAAGAACAAAGAAAAAACCAGACTTCTCAGATGAGTGTGCTTGCATGTCATCTGTCCCATAAAGTGATACTAAATTATGGTGACATGAATGTTTTATGAAGTATTAACAAAAAAAATTCCTGGAAAACCCGAAGGGACAGCTTGAATGTCCATTTTCAAGAATAAAGTATTCCCAAATAAAGCTGCCTTATGTGTTTATTATGCCCTTAAAAAGCATCCTATCTAGCCCTCTAAACCATGCAATATTACCACTGAGTCTTCCCTGCCCTTTTACAAAAGATGCAGCCACTGTGCTTAGATGCCAAAGGAATGTGTCTGTAGTTTACATACATATGCTGAGTTGACCTGGAGGCCTGGGCTAGGCTAAATAGTAAATTTTTATCCCTGGTGCTGCATTTGATTGTGACAGGCTTTTACTGCAGCTGCAGAGCAGACAGTGCTCAGTGCAGATGTGGCACCTTCAAAGGTGCAGGGCCACAGCCGACAGCGCTGCCGTGCATGGCAAGGGCCACCCTCAGCTAAAAGCTGCTTGCTTCCTCATCTCTCGGCACCATACACACTGTTGTTGTTCATAAACCTGGAATTAATCCACTTGAGCATTCTTCTGAATATTCCTACCTTGCTTCCCCTCATAATTTTCCTAACCAAGAGCCCTTTTCAAGTAAAAATGGACAAAAGGCACACTTCAAGTGTTGCCTTAATCTAGAAGTCTAGTGGCACTACTCAGACAAACAAAGGAGTTTTGTCTGCCAAAATTGTACTTTTTGGTTGAGTTTTGTGCATTTCTCTGAGGCACTTCCCATGCTTAACATCTATTTATTAATTTATGATTGCATTTCCCTGGGAGCTTCACAAGTACATAGCATTCCCCTAGAGATGAAGTCATTGTGTTTCAAAGAGATGAAGACTCAAATTTTTGAAAAGCATAGAAAACCTTGCACACTTTGCTCTTTCCTGGCTAAAGGAAAGCCCAAGTACCAGTCTTTCTCCATACATTGAATTTGTATCAGCTGCAAATTCCAGGTGCTGCTGGAAGTCAGGTCCCAGAGGTAAATAAAGTTGTAATAGGAAATGATTCATTAGTCACATTTTAAAGGGAAAACATCTTACAAAAAGAGTGTGCCCAGCAACTGATTGAGCATGACAAAGAGTGAAGGTTATCCTAGAGCGCTTTTTAGGTTTCTTGTGATGTTCCAGGCCATGTCAGCCTTATTCCTAAGTAATGATCTAATCAGAGTGACCGGTCATCACAGCCCTGCTCTGATATTTCCAGTTACTCTGTCACATGATAAAATAGCACAAGGAGTTCTTTGTTTACAAAGCAATATTGCTGAGGCAATTACATGTGAAATAAGTCTCCCAGTACTGCTATTATACACATTTTCTGTAGTTTAGAGCAGACATTTCTGAAGATATTTTCTGTCCTGCACAGAGAATGAATACTGCATTCAAGCCTTCCTTCATGCTACAAGTCCCTGTATACTTTTGTGATATTACAACTAACCAGGCAGGTTGATGTTGGTCCTTGATGTTGTCCCAATTGTGTCACAGACATCTTTTATGAAAAATCTTTTCCTTAGGATTTTTCCTCCTGAGAAGCTGAGAAGCCTCAGGAACAAAATGTAAAAAATGATTATCTGCTGCTGTGGAATGCAACAGGTGGATCTGTGATTGGCCCATGTTAGTTGTTTCTAATTAATGGCCAATCACAGTGAGCTGGCTCAGACAGAGAGTCCGAGACACAAGCCTTTGTTATCACTCTTTCTTTTTCTATTCTTAGCTAGCCTTCTGATGAAATCCTTTCTTCTATTCTTTCAGTATAGTTTTAATATAATATATATCATAAAATAATAAATCAAGCCTTCTGAAACATAGAGTCAAATCCTCGTCTCTTCCCTCATCCCAAGACCCCTGTGAACACAGTCACACAATTGGGAACATTTTGTGTAACACATGTGATGATGGCCAAGCAGTTCCCCCATCCTGCCCTTCCCAGCCATGTGCTCTCTCACACTGGCTGAAGAAGCTCCATGTGTGCTAGCCTGAATCACTCGATAAACTTGCAATGTCAAGAGACATCAAAGATCTTCATCTCCATTCATCAGCCAGTCCTAACTAGTACCCTGAGCCGGGTCAGAAAACAGCCAAGATAAATCTATATAGTGACCTATTCATCATCTGCACTCAAGAACTTCCACATATTTTATAGGAGGAATTTGTTTAAGGTATGTTCTTATCTAAGAGAATTCGTAAAGCCTTAAGAGATGACATATTATATGTTTTTATAAGCTCCCTGATTCTGTAGGAACACTTGAGATACAGTAATCTGTGAATTTATTCAGATTTGCAGCTCAGCATAAAGCTGTCTGGCTTTTGGACAGCCCTTTTGATTTACCATCCCGTGGTGAAATCGCTGCAGGAATTTGGAAAAGGTCCAATTCTATTTGTTTAAAGTCCTGATCATGTGGCTTTGGCATTCCTAACATATCCAGCAATCATTTGTTTTTAATTACCGTTCATTTCAACCACATAAGTAATGTATGTGGCTACCACATCCAACTTACAGGCTGTGTAAACTCTTGGGCTGGGTGGAACTTTCTTCTATATAGAGGCTTAACTATAAATTTAACTCAAAATGTGAATCCTCTTAACTTATTTTAGGCAGGCCTTTATGAGTCTAAAATATAAATAAATAAAAAGGAAATGAAAAAAGCCTTAAATGAAAGATTCCACACAATACACCTATTTCACTTCAGAAGCAATTTCCTGGCCTCCCCAACCTCTTGGTATGACTGTAGAAACCTTAAAAAAACAAGTTGATTTAATGTTTCTATTTATTCATGGTGTCCAGTTTCCAGAGGAGTCTGTGACTTGTAGTTTTAAACTCAATTTAGCATTTAAACTCATTTTCAGCTGGGTCCCAGTGGAGCAACAATTAAAAAAGGAAACGAGTTCAAAAAGGAAGGGTTATAACCTTTCAATGGTATGTTTGCCTGGACTTTCAGAAAAAAAAGGGGAAAAAGCACTTCTGTTACTATTCTTCCTGCGTTTGGCAAACAGTAGGTCAGAGTGACTGTTGAGAACCTGTTGGTATAGGGATCTTCATGCTTAGGTGCAAACCAACAAACCCACATCCTGGAATCTTTCATGGCAGCTGAAGCAAAGGTTCATTTTTTATGGTATTGCTATTTATATCCTGCTGAAAGCCTAGTACCAGCAGGCCCGGCTCCTCTTAGCTAACCTGTCTCAAGAAACACACCTTTCTTATGCAGAATTTGGTCCCTTAAATTTGAACATTGTATTTTAGAGACACTATATTTTAGAGTGAAAAAGGGATGCTACGGTAGCAGAACACACAGGCAGGAAAATCATTACCTACAATTACAGCAGGCCTGGACAACAATCTTAATTTTCTAAAGCTGTCTGAAAGTACATCTGACTGTTCTGACTGTAATGAAATTACTACAAGGTGGAAATGTAGGCATTTGCTGTCTTATATACCAACCCAGAATAAGACACTTAAATTAGACCAGAAAAAATACTCAGCTACAGTGATTTAAATAAAGATTTTGTCTCTGTTTCAAGAGGTTGGAAAAAGATCTACAATGTTTTCTAGAACAGATACAATATAGCTGGTGTCTGGTAATTTCTATCTACAGGTACCTGCAAGGAAGAGATCTAGCAAAGAACCCTCACACCCAAATCAGTAAAGTGAAAGTTGATGTCGATAATTAAAGAAAACCAAAATTTTGCAGAAGATTGTGCTGTGGTACATCTTCTGGTGCTGAAACTCTCTATTTTGGGAAGGTAAGTTTAAAAAGAAAACTCAAATTTGTCCTTGGTAACTTGAAGACAGCATAATGATGACAGAAATTACCACAGTTTTCATAAAGGTTTTCATAAAGCAAAACAGTTGACTGTGGATTAAAATGATCCCTAAGCCAGCTACAAAGCAATTAAAGGCAGACCACACAATGCTGTGTTTCCTGCTATTGCTGATAAGCTGTAACCGATTTTTGAACCATTTGTGGTGAGATGATTAAAAATGGTGCAACCCATTAGCTGGAAGTGATGCTGTGGCAATGCCCAGCTGGAGCACACTGGTGGCAGTAGCACCTGGCAATGTGGTTCCAATTGCTGCCTGCCTTTGAAATGTCACCAGGAAAGATCTATAACAGCCTTCCTGCTACAGGCCATCAGGGTCTGTGCTTCCTGTTTGAGTTTTATTTAGCGCACTATGGGTTGGTAAATTCCTGATGAAGCTGAGGGCACTTTGGGGCCCCTTTGAAAACTGAATTATCAAATGGAATTAGAGCCCCATTCAAAATTCACCTGTTTTTCATTTCATTAATGTGTGCGCCTACGTCTGGATCCATGGCCTGTGCAGTCTTTCAGGTTTTTTTCCCTTCATGCTGCCCCTTCCATGTGTTTACCTTCCAATTTCCTTGTCTCCTCTTCAGGTTATGGATCACCCAACTTCCATATGCTGATATTCGTATTTGATTTCCTCTCTCTCTGGTCCACCCCACAGCCATAGAAGTATCCACTGATGCCTGTTCCTCTTCTGCTGTCTCAGTTCTATATGAAACCTCCCTCTCAGCTGCTAACCTACAACCATGGCCCCAGCCAACCACTCCCACTTCTGGCTACAAGTCTCTGATTCTGTCTTCAGAGTGGCCTTTACTGAGTTTACTTCATGAGATCACTTTTTTTGCATATTTGCAGTCACATAAACCACAGCAAAGTTACTGTTCTCACAAAGTAAGTTCTGTTATCTTCTGTTAATTATGGCTCTAATCAACCCCCTGTATTAGAAGCACATGTAGATTTTAGGTTACATCAGAAGAACTGAGTGATTTGGGCTTCATCAGCAATGTCTTAAAAAGAGGATATATGCAAACCCCCAGACACGTACCTTGGCATTTTGAAGAGGAGGCTGGTAACTAGAGGGCCGATAGAACCTCCTCTGAGTAGCATCAGTGTGAATGTCTCCGAGGAATAGCTCCTCCACAAGGTGGTCTACATTGAGGTGCAGGTACTGCTTCTCCACACGGATCAGCTGGAGCTCGTGCATGGCAAAATTCAGAGCTTTGGTGCATTCACAGCCGTTCTCTTCTCTCAGCAAATCATAGCTCACATCCTGCTCCCAGGGACTATCTCCTGGGATAAATCCAGGACACGTCTGGTTCACCAACTCACTTAATTTTTTGGCTACTGCTTCGTTGTGGCATATGATCTGCACGCTGCGGAGCTGATAGTCGGCCTCGGTGCCGCCGCGGATGATCCAGGACGCCTGCCGGAGGCGAATTTTGCCTCGTATGACTAAGGTGTAGATGGGGTTGGTGCAGCGATTGCCTCCGTAGTAGAACTGATAGGCCTTGAAGGTGTTGTTGTGGTAGAACCTGTAAGACCTTGTGATGAACTCTGGGCCCGCTCTAACTTCACAGCTGTGGGAGGAAAGAAAGTGTGGAAACAAAATTTTAGCAAGGTGGCACATCATGGGCAACATGACCCACCTGGGTCCACAGAGACACCTGGGTGCTTAAAACCCTCCAGCAGGAATAGGAGTAAAGAGGAACTAGGCATCTGTGGCCTGCCAATTATCCAACAATTGCCCCTGCTGCTATTAATACACTGCTTCATGGTGATCATATCGAAAGGCTTTATCTTGTAGGCTTAAATACTTTGAATTGTGTTTTGCTTTTGCCTTTTGTCTAGGGACCACCATGTGACTCAATTCTTTGTTGAAAATAGTAGCAGCTTATTAACATCTATTGCTCTCATTTGCACGGTAGATTTAGCAGAATGACTGATAACATCAGAAAGTGAAATGTCATATGTCCAGGGAACAGCAAAAAGAACTGGCTTATAAGCTGCTCTGGAAGTTTCTCTGTGTAACTCCACGATCTCTGGTCTGCTATGGATATGCAGGATCATATCCTGAGCTTTTCCACTCAAAAATTCAACAGGGGTGGAAGTTAATGCAAACTTCTGATTGTTAATGCAAAACTTCCCTCCTGCCCCTTATTTTTTCTGGAAGTGTAAATGGCAGTTAAATTCCACTTCCTCTAGGAAGCCCTTCTGTGCCTTCAAACTTGTTCCCCTTGTCACCTCTACTCTGCTTAATATAAACAGAACTGTAGAATTGTTAAGGTTGGAAAAGACCTTTGAGTCCAGCCATTGAGTCCAGCCATTAACCCAGCACCACAATGTTCACCACCAAGTCACACCCCAAGGGCCACATCCACACGTCTTTTGAACACTTTTAAATACTTCCAGAGATGTTAACTCTACCACTTCCCTGGGCAATGCCTGACCACTCTTACAGTGAAGAAATTTTTCTTAATATCTAATCTAAACCTCCCCTGGTGTAACTTGGGACCATTTCCTCTCATCCTGAAATACACTCCTTTCTGTTAAAAAAAACCCCAGTCTTTCCTACTACAAGTCACTTCCAATGAGCTTGTGAATATTGCCTGCTGAGAAAGCAAAACAGCTCTCTGAAACACAAGTCACCAGGTATAAAGAGCAACAGAACTAGTGAAATACAGCTTCTTAATTTCTTTTGCTAATAAAAGTTGTGCTAGACCCAAGCTCTGAAAACAAGGACCCATTCAATGGATCTAATGCATGGAGACAAATATAGTACAATGTTATGTTTGAATGAGCATCCATTTTGGCATCTTGGTAGGCTCCTTCCAATTCAGAGAGATTTAAAGATATTTCACAGCATGCTGTTTAAAATCCAGACAATAAATTGATTCATCAAGACAGCTTTATGGCACGCTATTTTAATGTTCATAATGCTGCTCCTTCTCCTTTTATGCATAAACATATAGAGAGCATCTGGAATTTAGAGCATCACCATATTAAAGAAAATATTTCTGTTGAAAGTGGGAATATTCATCCCTCCCTCTCTGCTTTTTTACCATCTTCTCTTCCCCATCCCAAGCATCTTGTTTTATCTTTCCTTACCCAGTAGAGACCCAGTGGCCCTCAATATTGGGAGGCATCTGTACGGTGATGCGGGCTCCATTGTGAAGGTGTTTCAGCATATGATGGCACTGTGACTCCTTGAAAGCCCTCCAGGCACTCTTCTCCAAGGACCTAGGGTAGGTCCTGCTGTCTGGGTGCAGAAGAGCAGAACCTTCTCCCAGCCCTGTGACAGAAAGTGTAAATTACATCATGAGACCCTGCTGAGTAGGGCTTCAATGTGATAAAGGACATTGTGACCATCTTGAGTTGAATGACACTTATTCATATTGTTATGTGTCTGGGAAAATACTGTTTACATTTATTTTCTCATATGAAAACAAACAGAAAAAATAATGGGAAGCTCTTCCTTTCTGTCACACCACTCATAATCCATTAAATAAATTTGTGAAATAAACTGAGGAAAAGAACTTGAACTGAAGTGCTGTGTTTCCACACCCAGGAGATGTGGCTCTGAAACTGATCTTTATAGACACCTCTGTAATCTCTGGTCAGGACAATCAAAAACCTAGACTTTCAAACTTTCAGAAAGTTGCATCCAGATCCGGACACAAACTTTGCGGTTTCAGCCCTCCTCTAATTTGAACGCTTCTATAATAAACTTGCAAATAAAGACTACTCTTTAAAGTCAAGGGAAAACAGATATTAAAAGCAAAGCCTCTGCACACAGGAAGCCTCTGTGATGACTGAGGTGGTCAATTAAAGGCAGATCCTTCTATTTTTATTTTAAAGGGGAAAAGGAATTTCAAAAGCTAACTTTATCTCCAGCACACAGTAATTTTGGTTTCTAGTAATGTATACATACAACATCTACCAGCATGCTCTCTACACAATATTAATTGAACAAAATGAATACATAGCTTCAAAAGGAATGTGCCTTTACTCTTTTAGACACAGCCTGCTCTTAGATATTTTGGAAAATACGGATCAAAAGAAAATCCCACATCTAGGGGTTAAAAGGTGACAAACATAAACCTTACATAACGTGTTGGAAACTGTATTACATTGCCAGAAGGAATTTGAGCACCAGAGGGCTACAAAATGGATAAGGGGTGGGTTGAAGGGGCTGTTTGAGTGCCTGGGAATTTGGGGCAGCTATCTCAGGAAAGGGATGTCTCACTGTAAGATGCTTCCAGGGCCAGGGTCTGGGATTCATCCCTATATTTTCTGCTGCCTTCTCCTGACCTGGATAAGAAATGGGGCTGTTGGGGATCACCAGTGGGAACCACCCAGTACAGGATCCTATGCTTTATGCCCCAGGCCCCATCTGATATTTGGGCACGTGTCTGGTGTTAGGTAGACACTTTCTTAAGTCTTTCTCATTTCCTATTAAAAAAAAAAAAAAAAAAAAAAAAAGAAAAAAAAAGAAAAAAAAGAAAAAAAAAGGGAAAAAAAAAGGTGATTCATTATGTTGGCTAGGTCTTAGATCTTCTGGAAGAAACTTGGGTAGCACCTGGGAAAATGGCATTGCCAAAATTATAAATACATGTCAACCATTTAAAATCAGCCATTCCTCAACTAAACAGAAGCAAAGACTTGTCCAGGAGACAGGGTAAAAAATGATCAGAAAGAATACAATAAATACCTTAACCTAAACAGTGCTCACCATTGAACAAGGCCAGGATTTAATGAGATTAATGAATACAACCTCACAAAATCTTTTCTGGAAAATCTGATAGCTTTGTTATGTTGCAGGTTACAAACAATTCTTCAGTGTGAATGAGAATTTATGGCCTTGCTTTCTATAAGGTAATAAATACTAGGGATGCTTTGATATTTGAGCACACTGAATGAGATGCCCTTACAGAAGCCTGATTTTCAGGGGATCAGTATTTCTCCCTTTCTGGAAGTCAGAGATTTCTCAGGTATTTCTACATTGCTGAGCAGAGTCACTCACGCTAGCACCAAACAACTCCCCCACTCTGCAGCCAGAAATGGTAGAGCCATGACAGGGTGATGCTCTGCTTGAAGTGACTACATCTTTGGACAGGCAGGATTGACTAGGTTGGGTCTGTGCTTCATGTCCATGCAAGGTACATGGCAGAGGTTGTAGCCACCAGTGCTATCTTGCAACATGGTGTCTCCTGCAGACAAATTATCTCACACTGAAAAAAGACTTTGAAAATTCACATTTCCTTTTGAAGTTGTTAAACATTTGAAATTTGCCATCAGAAGAAGGTTTTGAAATTTTTCAACTAGCTATTTTCAATGCATATTTATTGTACCACTTGCTTTTATGCAGCTGTATTTTGCCTAGTTCATGTCATATGATTCATGAATACAGATGCATTTAGAAATGATTTATTCATTTAGACATACTTGGGGATTTAATTTCTTCAAGCAAAAATCCTTCTTTAGGAGGACACCATCTTGCATGTGCACATATCAAAGAAAAAAACGCAATAACCACATCAGACATTTCCAATTATTCCCTGAAGGAAATGATGAAAAGAAGTTTTTGAAAAGGAGTCAAACTTTATGCGGTATTATACAGTGTCTTCTTTGATATAGCTCAGAGTAATTGTATCTCAGCTCTCCATGTCACATGAATGTAGTTCTGTCTGCAACTTGCAAGTGATAAACTGCAGCTAGGGAATGGAAGGGAGATTTGCATCGACAGGCCTAGAGGAAAGAGGGTATTTGTTTGGGACTCTATCCATCCAACTGTGACAAACGAAGGCAAGAACAAATTCAGGTAATCAAGAGAGGCATGAGAACATAATGAAGGCTGCAGAGACACAGGGAGAGATGTAGAAAACACACACATAGAATGGTTTGGGCTGGAAGAGACATTAAAAATTAACCAGTTCCACTTCCCCCTGACTATGGGCAGGGACATCTTCTGCAGGACCAGACTGGTCAAGGCCATATCCAGCCTGGCCTTGAACACTTCCAGGGATGAGGCATCCACAACTTTGCTAGGCAACTTGTTTCACTGCGTCATCACCCTCACAGTAAAGACTTTCTTCCTAAACAAAGAAAGAATTGGATTTAGATCTAATCTAAACCTGCCATCTTTCAGTTTAAAGCTGTTCCCCTTGTCCTATCACTACATGTCTCTGTAAAAAGTCCCTCTCCAGCTCTCTTGCAGGATCTCTTTAGGTTCTGGAAGGTGCTCTAAGGTTTCCCCAGAGCCTTCTCTTCTGCAGGCTGAACAACCCCAGCTCTATCAGCCTGTTGCCACAGGAGAGGTGCTCCAGCCCTCGGAGTATCTTCGTGGCCTCCTTTGGACTTGTTCCAGCATGCCCATGTACTTCTTATGCTGGGGACCCCAGAACTGGACACAGTACTTGAAGTGGGATCTCCCAGAGCAGAGGGACAGAATCCCCTGCCTTGCCCTGCTGCCCACTCTGCTTTGGATGCAGCCTGGGATGTTTGGCTTTCTGGGCTCCGAGTGCACATATTGAGCTTCTCATCAACCAACACGTCCAAGTCTTTGTCCTTGGGGCTGCTCTCAGTAATGCTAAATGCCATCACAGGACCAGAATATCAGAATATGAAATACAGAATAAAATTAAGAGACAGCAATGGGACTACCTAGGTTTTCCTTGCTGGAGCAAGTAACTACTCAATTTAGTGCAAACTTCTTCCTTACAAAGAGGTAATTTCAACACTTTCGTAGTTACTGACATATGCCTGTAGATACAACTGCCACACAAAGGAGATGTAACCTCCTCTTGTACCATCTGCAGGTCAAACACTGAGACCAGTGATATGCTCCCCACACAGAGCAGTAAATCAAACACCATCTTCTGTGTTTTTCCTCACAGCAGGTGCTCAGAGGCAGTGCAGTGCCCCCTGCTCCACCCTTGGCAGTGCACACGAGGTGTTCTGCAAAACTGAGGAACTGCAGGGATGATTCACTTATTTTAAAAGATCCATTTGGCCATGTTAAATGAGACATTGCTGGAAAGGCTCAAGGTTAAAACATGCATTCACAAAACTGGGAAAAGAATTTCATGACTCTTTAGAAGCCCACTTTGGATAGTAGATGCAGTTGCAACATAGTTGGAGCCATTATTTCATTCAGAGAGATCCAAGTCTGCTATTCTCTATAGCACTGACAGATGGTAGGTTTCAGTATCTCCATGACTATCTCAGACTCAACTGAAAATATTTCAGACTCTCTGACTGTTTGAATTTTTGTGTGTTATGAAGGAATATTACCCACTTGTTAAAAAATATAAACCCAAAATCCACCCACCATGTTACTACTCAAAAGTGTGACAGAATTCAAACAAACAAACAACAAACAAACAAAATCTTTGCATGAGACCAATAACAATAATTTTGTGAGGCCTCTGGTTGGCTCTCACTTTAGCTACACCAAACCAGAGATTGGTATGATTGTATTCCCACCCCATAGCATTTGTTTTCACAAAGGAGCAAGTCCAAAAGGGAAAGGAAAATTCCAGAATCTGCCTGAAATACCAGGTGGCAAAACAAAAGCATGTTATGATGAGCTGATATCCAGCTTCCCTTTCAAAATCAAGCCCTAGCAGTGACACAGCTTTAGCATGAAACTAACTGAATATAGCATGAGAGGTGCTACAGCTCACTGGGGATCCCTGCCCAGACCCTCAGAGATCACACAGTTCTTTGAGGGCCTGTGATCTCAGATCACACTTCACAGGATCCAACATCCATCTGAGTGGGAAAGTGGAGGCCTGTACCACTGCCACGCCAGTAAGACGTGGATAGGAGCATGTACCACACCACACAGAGGGCTTCAGGCTCTCATGTTGACCTATAAACCTGTATCTGATGTGGGAACAACCATTCAAGATAAAAATAATTGTTAAGGGAAGATAGGTTACTTTCAAGTTCTTCAAAGATTTCTGCACATAGCTGCAAGTAAAATACAGATCTTAAAAGGGCAATCTGTTGGCAGCCCATTACCCAAACGTGATTCAAAAATGGTTATGACAAAGCTCTCTGCCAACATTTCTGAAAAAACTGCAAGCTGCTAGAATGAATGTTTTGGTTTTCTGAAAAATAGCATGCAAATACTGTACAACTGCAACAAAGATAATACGTAGAGTTGTGCTTGAACACAGATAGTTTAAATTTAATTTGTGCCTCAACACCCTGGCCAAATTCTGTTCAGAGCTATGCCAGACTGCTAAAGGACAAGGCAAATAATCTTAAACTGTTTAGATTTTATCACTTTAATGAACGTCTCTACCAGAATCTAAACCACAGCTTCGAGCATGTCCAAGTGTAGCGCTTTAAACCAGTCTGAAAGCTACCAGGTGTTCTGCAGGTTCATCCTTTGCTAAATCGTTGGAGACATGTTACCTCAAAGTAGGATTCAAACCTGGCTTTAGACTGGGATTGCTCAGCAGGAACCACTTAACTTTTTTTTTCCTAATTTCTAGTGATGTAAATACAGAAGAACAAAATTTTATTATGAAGTAAAACAACCTCGAGTGATAGCATAAGTTCAAAAGAAGCGATGGCTTAATCTCTGACAGAAATATTTTAACATTCGTGCTTTACTCCTGCAGCAACCTTTTTTCAAGTTAGAACTTGTCTGAAACTGGAAAAACCTTACAACAGATAAAGAATAATTGGCTGGATTAACTTTATAGCTCTCCTTATCTGGGCAGTTGCCCTGCACAATTAAATAAATAGACATTTGGATCATGCTTTTTCTTGATGTGGGATAGTGTCAGATAATGCCTATGACAGGCTTTTACCTCCAGTGCAAGCTTACATAATTGCCATGGAGAATATAATGTCCTGTTACCAAGCCACGAGCTGTGTTTACCAGTGTTTTCCCTGCACTTGAAACTTCAAAGAGTCCTCGCAAGACTGGGGCCCAAATTAGCTACGACAAACAAAAGGGTTGGGAAAGGAAAGCCGGGTTTTATGGCCAGGGAAGCAGACAGGACAATGACTTCCTTTCACATGTATCTGTTGCCTCTCTTGTGCACACAGAGTTTCCAAGTGCAGCTTTTGAAGAGAGGAAAAATGAATGCTTCAGAACATGGAAGATCCTGAGGAGGGATCCAAAGTATGTCTACATGGGACAGCTAAAAAGAAACCCCCTCAAAGCTGACAGGCCCAGCATGGAGGTCCCCTGTTACCCTATAGCTTGGTCCTCATTCAATGCCCTCTCTTGGAAGAGGTCAGAGACCAGCAGTTACACAGCCCATAACCTCTGCTTAGCTGAAGTTCTTAATTGGGATGGGTGCTGCTATGTGTGCAAGGTGAAATGGCACTGCCCAGAGTGAGGGTTTCTTTATGAAACCATGAAGGGTTAAAGCCCATCTTCCTTCAGGGCAGTGGGAACTCTGCCCCTGACAGGAATGGGTGCAGTGCTGGGATGTCTATGCAGTTCAGTATCAATGGTAGTTTGGTCTTGCCCTCTTTGCAAGAAACATCTGCCCTCTGTCAGAGCATCTGCTCCGTCCTGTACCCACACCTTGGCACTGGGGTTTATTCATGCAGAACTGCCCCCAACTTCCCTGGCACTTGTGTCCAAGTGAAGACAGTGCTAAACAAACTCACTACAGATAGTCCTGCCCTCTATCAGCCCTAAATAGTCACCTCACTAATGAAATCCTACCCTTGCCTTGGCTAGCTGAAGGTATTTGCCTCCAGTGTGGTTGAGGCACTTTTGGGCCCCATTGTGTGCCAGCCTACTTTCAACAGACACCCTACAGAGCACAAAAAAGTTGTCCTCTCTGTTGATGACATCAACATTTTACCACTGTGTTAGCCCACAGTCAAGGTAAAAAAATGAGTGCAATGGAATTTACTCTGACAAACGTGTGAATAAAATTTGGTCCATCTTCTAACTCTCCCTGCAAATTCTCCAACTCTTACACGAAGCACTGTGTCTTCCCATCTTTTTATTGTCTTCCAGATTTTGAAATGCATTATTTAACTGAGGAAACAGATCACATATGTCTCCAGCACAGAGCACAATATATGTTCATTCTATGGCTATGGAATCTCCTGATGCATTTACTTATTATTTTCCTGAAAAAGTTTTGAAATAAAACACTACTATATAACTAATTTAAGCAACACTGCCAGAGAACTTTTAAAAGCATAAGAAGTTTTGCTCTAAAAAGTCTATCAGTCTTGTTTTCATCGTCTTTATTAGTACCATTTCCATGATGTTATTGACTAATTGTTTTAAAGTTTCTAACTCATTACTCTAACAGTAGCATAATCAGAAATATACTAGAGCTTTTTTTTAAGCATCTGTATTTATAAAAAGAAAAGGTTATGTTTACAAAATAAATTAGCCAAATTTGTTTTAAATCCACTTGAACGTAGCTTTTATTATTCAGGTTTTTTGGACTTGAATGATCTTAGTGTTTGACATCTGAAACTTCTGTGGCTTTTTGTCTAAGCAAAGAAAACAGTGATAATGGACAACTTCCAGCTGCAAACCTGTTTTTTTGGGTTTTTTTTTGTGACACTGTACATGTACAGGTTTTATTTTGATTAATGAAAACTAGTTTTTCCGAATTTCAACTCAGTGACGTTAAAGCAGGCATTTCTTAATGTAATGAAAGCAGAAGCTCCAGCCTTACAGGACATTTTAACTTCTGTCACAAAGCTTTAAGCCTTAAAAAGCCTCAACCACCCACCCACACTCACTCACTTTTAACCCTTGAATTGCCATATGCAATAGAAATCTAGAAAGGAAATGCTGCACGCTGCAAAGAGGCTTAGCAGTGCAATCCCCTGGGATTCCTGGTTATTCTTAAACATTAGCAATTTGGGATAGCTGTGGATCAAAGGATGCTTCTACTGACTTTATGGCATGGATGGAAAAGCTCTAGACCAAGTTAAAGCCAACAGGGTAAAGACATTTCCATGGGCTATATTTCAGTGCCACTGATATAATTTTCAAGTTTGTAAGAGGGCAGTAGTTTCCAAACTCTGATCCAAACTGTGGACTGCTACATTACCAAGGTACTTGTCTTCATATACAAGGCAGTGAGTTGTATCTTTCTACAAGAACTTTGGTTTATGTTATTTGGTGAAATATAACTGCAGATGGAAGAAATGGATGACTTTTCTTCATCATCCTCTTTTGGCAGCTGCTGTTTTGATCTGATCACTGGCCCTGATTTGTTTCCTGCTCCAGCCAGCATTCAGCTCTGCTCTGTAATTCCAAGCAGATGAGCCAGGGAGTCCAACCCTGCAATTACACCTCCTCTCTTTACCCTCTAACTTCAAGTCTTCCATTTCAACTTTTACATCTCAGATCACAGAGTTTAAAGAACACCTCTGGCGTCCTGTCGGGTCTGGCTCAGCTAAACGTGTTTCTACGCTCTCTGGATCTCATAGCTGAGCTGTGAGAAGAGTATAAACCCCCTCCTGGGGATCAGAGACTCCTACTCTTTCTTTCTCTAAACAAAATATACCATCAGAAGCCCATGCTCTTTATTATTTATTAAATACCACAGTGTGTGCTTAGCACTTGTACAAACACAGAGATAGACAATCCCTGCTTCACAAAATCAACCCCAGGAATAGCTTTGAAATCCTTAACCCCAGCTCACAGATCTCCCACTGAATCCATGTAGGTCACCTGCATTTTAACAGTTAAAAAATTCCTCTTTTTACGACTAAGCTTGGGGTCCTAAGAAATTTAACTGATGGAGGCTGGATGCTACAAAGGACTTCAGAATTAGGAACACTCTCCAAAATGATGCTGTAACCGAGTAGCTTGAGTCGCACTTTCAGAAGGATATCATACCCAGATTTTTCAAATCTGGCTGCCAAATGTTAGACATACCTAAGCAGCTCATTAAACTGCCTTCTTTTCAGAAGTTTCTCTTGAAGAACACTGGCTTTCTGAAAAGATCGGTTATCTGTTTAAAGGCCTAAAAATGAATTTACAAGATAAACTTTCAAGTTTAAATACGCTGACTTTTCTCACTAAAATTTTGCCTGCTGTGTAGTTTCAGAGAGATGTCAGTCCAGGGTTAAACTGAGAGGCTGTCAAAGCAGGACTGTGTGTAATAACACCGAGAATTTTTGTGCTCTGCAGCAAAACAATTTTAGGTGCTCAAAAGATCCGGTGCTGGCACACTTTGCTACCGAAGCCTTCCCAGGTAACTTCTCCAAGCCAAAAAACGCTTCCCGATAAGAGGAAGAACGCGGGCCCCGCAGGGCGTCTCGGCCAAACGCGCCGGAGTTCGGCAGCGCCAGCTCTTGCCGGAGGTGAGTAAAGAAACTTTGTGTGAGGTGCCCGGACCAACTGCTCCATCCAAGGAGTCCCAGGCTGCAACGCAATCAGCCGGGGCGCTTTCGGCGGTGCCGTCCCACGCGTGCTGCGCAGGGGTTCCACTAACAGGGGGGTCAGGCAGAGCCAGCGGGGGCTGCTCGCTTCCCACCCTCCGCCCCGGGCAGGCGGGACCCAGCGCCCGCGGGCACCACGGGAGAGCGCACCCACCCGCGCCCCTCTGCGCCCCCAGAGCGGCTCTGGGCCCCCCGCACCCCAGCCGCTTTGGGGGCACCCGCGGGCCGAGCCCCGCCGGCAGCGCACTCACCGTGCAGCAGCAGGGCTGGGAACAGGTACCGCATCAGGCTGCCGTACGGGGCGGACATCTCCGCGGCTCGCAGCGCTCCTCGCCCGCTCCTGCGCTCCGGCCGCCGCCACTCCCGCCGCGCCGCCCGCGCCTCAGCGCCGCCGCGGGCAGCCCACGGCCCGGCGCTGGGGGGCAGGCGGCTGGCGGGCCCGGGGGACACGGGCACCCTCCGGGACCGCCGCCGCCGCTGCGGCTCCTCAGGGCTCCCGCCCCGCACGCCGCCGACCCGGCAGGGCTCCGGCTCGGCCGCCGCCGCTCGGTGCCCGAGGATGCCCGCGCCGCCGCTGCCGCGTCCCAGCTCGTCTCCGCGCAGCGCGGCGACGGCTCCGCTTCATATTTCCCCTTCCAGCAGGAGGAGGAGGAGTGGTCGGGAGGTGGGGACTCCTCCCGGGGCGGGGAGGGGGCGGCCCCGCCGCTGGGCTGGCGGCAGCGGCCGGACAGCGCTCCCACGGCGGGGGAAGGGGCGCTCGGGACCCGCCGGGCGGATCCGCAGGGGCGGGGGCGGCACGGAGCGGACGCCGCGCTGTGTGGGCACCGGGCGCCTCGGGGCTTTGCCATCGGCTGGGATGTGCACGTGGCGGGCTGGGGATCCCGAGGGAGAGAGCGCAGCGGCTGCTCCGTCCTCCCGCGGCTGCGGGCGCGGAGGTGTCGGCTGGGCTGCGGCTCCCGGGGCCGGCCGGAATCTTTCTTCCCTGGGGGTGCGAAGCGCGACTTCGCCTTCGCGACCGTAAGCTGGAGAGAAAGAAAGTTGGTGTGCGTCCTCTCTTCAAAAGGAAACCTCTGTGTAGTTACTGCTTTCCGTGTAAATCAGGCGTTTTATAAGCTAAAAATGCTTGTCAGGGATGCCTTTGGTGATGCACTCTCCTGCATGCATTCCCCCATGTCTCTTGTTGACTAGTTTTGCTTTTTTCTCTCGTCTTGGGCCCTGGTCATGGAAACATGCATGGGCTTAATGTACCTGTGGGTGACTCGTGCCTGAGTTTAATCACGGGACTTGCATTTGTGGTGTCCTCTGGATAGGGATGTCATATTTTCCAGTTTGTGTTTGGTCTCGTGGACTCCACAGTAAGGCCTCATGGCAAAGAATGTGTAACAAATTGGAGGAAATGTTGAGAAAATCAACATAACTACGTTTTGAACAGCTTAACTCAGCTAAAGTGTTTACACGCTGCATGCTTTAAAAGAAATACAAACAATGTTGATTCCTTCCAAGTCCCTTGAGAGGGAAGAATAAACTTAATCTTCCTCACTTATATAGGGAGGAAACTGAGACAGAAGCAAGTAAGTGGTGAGTCAGTCAGTGCTCCAGTGCCTTAGATTCCCAGGGTTACACTTGTGCCTTCACACAAATGTCTTTCCATCCCGAAGGGCTGGTTTCCAGAGCGCTTGGTGGTGGTCTGTACAAGCCTGTAGTGATCAGATATCCTCTCAATGACCTGGATAGACATGGACAGAGAAAAGCAACATCCTCCAAGAAAGAAGTGTCCATGAACACAATCAAGTAACACAGGGTAAGGCTGTAAAAATGCCTTTACCCCACATTGGTTGCTCATTGTCTTCTCTTGTAGTTGCGACAGAGTTGTTTGTCAGGCGAGGTGTGAAGGGAGGTGATTCATGCTGTAGACACAGTTCATTGGGGAAAAGTGTTGTGTATCCAGGTCAAAATTCTGATTTTGCCACTTGTAACAATCGTACAATAGCAGAGACACCCAAGTAATTTTTGACCTTTATCTGCAAGGTAAATGAGTCAGATACAATGAGCAAGGAAAACAGCAATATCCACTCAAAATACAGTACAAACATCTGCATTTCTGAATCTTGAGGACCTGTGATGTACTTCAGATCTGTGTCTGCTGGTTGCCTCCCCTAAGAGAATTCACTGTCAGGGTTATCAGTAATATAATGCTGGGTGTGCAAATGGGTGTTAGAAGGAGAAGGGAAAGGTGATGTGTGTGGGAAAGTGGATTGTTGGCTTAGCAGGTTATTACTAAGGGATCCTGCCTGGTGGAAGAAGCCAATCTGAAGAGTCTCATGTGTTTGGCACTCACATGGGTAATATGACATGCAGGAAGTCTCCCAATGTAACTTCTGCTATTTACCTGAATATAAAAGGCAGGCCAGTGTCACTGTAAGCACTAATGAAAGATTAGGGGTTTTGAATGTAATTGCATAAAAGCAGCAGCATCCAAAAGGAGAGGCTTCTTATAGGAACAATCTGCTATACCATCCCCAGATCGAGCAACATTATAATTTCAAAAAGATGAGGCTAAGAATAGCCTGCAAAAAATTATTTCTTACAAAAGGCAGTTATCCCAGAAGGTCATGGTTTCTCTCCTGAGAAGTGACAGCCCCCCATGGCAGCAAACAGCTTTTCATAAGAGGAAAGGGCAATGCCTTCACTGCTCCACTGGACAACTTTGTAAATTGGGCTCTGCTTGTGATTTACTATCAGTGCAGCTTCAGATGTGGTAATGAAACAAAATGAAATCAATACCCAGTGAGTTCAGATATGGGAGAACTTGCAAAAGACAGCACAAACTATACTTTGTTTTTTCTTGTCTTCTTTTTTCCCTTAATTTTTTGTCATTTTAAGGCTATGTATTTTATCAGCCCAATGCATGTTATTTTTCTTTAAATATACCCAGTCCTACTTGTTTCATTGCCGTGTCCCTCTTCAAAATGTGCTGTAATGGGAAGCAGTGACAAATAACAGCTCTCTGCACTTTGATCTAGGTAGCATGTCACATCAGTTCTCATCAAAAATGGCATTAACCAATCCAACCATGACTTTCTGAACTGGAGTTCCTGGGGTGTATACCCAATTTAGGTATAATGTAATATCATTCACAAAGGCATTTCTCATGCATATTCTCAAAAATACCATAGAGGTCAAAGCATTTCAAAAAAGAAGTTGTCAGCAGAAGTTTGCACAGAAAGGAGCTGTTTTGAAAGAAAAAAGCCAAACCCCAAACCTGATGGGAAATGTACTTTGTGGCTGAGACCCTGCAAAAAATATTAAAATATGAGGAAAACTAACTTGTTGGACTTGTTGTGTGACACTTCAAAGATCTAGGCATATCAGCATAGCACTTGTCTAGGTAAAGTGCCGACTGGTTGGCTGGCAGCCAATGCCAAGCTGGTGGTGAAAGATGCTTAAAAGAGGGAGAGGATGGGAAAGAATGGAGGCAGCGAGTGTGTGGGACACTTTATGCTATGGAGAAGAATAGGATGGGGCAGCACAGCTAGGATTTACTAATGGCTATATTATGTTTTTAAAAAGAAGGGACGTAAAGATTTATTGAAAAGGAGTGGAGAGACTAATTTGCAAAGAATCAAGCGTCTATCAAATTTCTGTGAATTGTCCATGGCAAAACAATCAAAATAAATAGAGAGAAGTCTTTTTACACATCCAGCTTGAGTTAGAAGCCACAAGATGAGCCTGGAGACTGTTAGATAGAGAGGAATATTCACTGTATGGCTTCTTATTTTAGCTTCAGCTGCTTGAGGAAGAAGTTAATCTGTTTAATGATTTAAAATAAATGGTAATTGGTTTGTTTCTTCTTTCAATCTGAACTGAAAATGCCATACTATATAGGGGTATAGCAGAAATGAGATTCATCCATTACTTCCTCTATTGGTTTTGAATATTTAGAATAAGGTGTTTAAGCTGCTGATTATTTTTTTTTTCTTATTCTTTGTTAAAAAAGTAATTGAAAGAACCTCTGGCAGTATTTCTTAAATGTTTCGCTCCCAAATTGTGCAGACTACTTGACCTTCCCCTACCAGAGATTTTTTTTTCTTCATTGCAGCTACTGAAGACAGTGGAATTTTATAGTTGTTTTAAGGGATGCTGAATCTGGGTTTAGTTTTGTCAAACATGTACCTGTGGTAAGGCTGTCCTGGAAACTAAGGCTCTGAGGTGGAGCAGATTACCTCAGAGGTCTATCCTTTATTGCTTTTCCTTGTATAGGTAGATAACTAGTCTGATAATTGTGTTTTGGAAATGAATTTATTTTAGTCATCCAAGACACAATGCACATGTTAAAGTCCTGTTGCCTGGAAACAAACATAGGAAGTATAGACTAAGCATAGTAAAATGAAGTTATTGTGGCCATTGTCTATAGGCTATTTTCTCTTTTTTTTCAGATACACAAAGAGATGTGCATGCACATGAAGCCATCTACTAGAATAGACTTGATGGTTTCCCAAAAATGAGGTTGGTTATCTGAATAAGGTTTTTTTTTTAGTTTTTCTAGAATGGTTTAAGAAGTAGATGGAAATAAAGGTATGAAATGATGTAAGAGTAGACCCTGCAAAGCTTGGGCCATCCCAGGCAGAAAAAATCAAAGAAAGATGTAAAGAGCTTAAACTTAGCCAATGGCTTTTCAGAAAATAAGCTCTCTCCTTCTTGTTTCCCTGCTCGCTTCTGGCATTTAAAATGTGATTTTGATTTGACTATTCAGAGGCAAAGAGGAACTTCTCTGTGTAGAATTACTTTACTACAACCACAAATTTCATGGTGCTGTTGCTGTAAGCAGAGCTTGAGAGCCATGTCCACCTCCCAGTGAGCTTGGCTGGGGTCTTGCCATTGACCAGAGTGAGGGGTGGATCAGTCCTTGGGTGAAGCTGTTGGAAACACCAACTGGAACAGCCAGTGCTCATATTGGTGACATTAATCTGGAAGCACAGCAAACAAGGGCCAAAGGTATTTTCTTCACCCAGCACACAGGCAGCCATCCTAACCCTCTGCAGCAGTGCCATCCATTCATGGCACTCAAATACCATGAAAATGGGTGTGGTAAAAATGTCTTCATAAATGTTGTTTGAACCTCCTGTTGTTTGCACAGTGGCTTAGTGATATTGTGACTTAAGGAAAAGAAAACCACCTCAAAGAGCTAAACCAGCAGATTGAAAATCTGTTGCAATCTGGGCAAAAAATGTCCTTCTTATATCTTGTTGCTCTGAAGAGCCATGCAATGGGTTAGAGAAATAATTATTCTGATCGCTGAAGACAAAGGAAAACTTCTGGAAAAATTTAAATGCATGTACAGTGTTGTTCATTACTGCTTATATTTTGTCAGACTGAAATTGAATTTTGATTTTGATTAATTTCTTTGAGAAAATGGAAATTTTGGCAATTATGTATAAACTAGCTAAAGAAGCAGATTTCATTTCCAAACTGAAAAATGGAGCAATGTGATCCGACAAGCTTGTGTTTAAAAGTCTCAAGTTGCATCTAATGCACCTGGGAGCTACTTTCCTCATTTTTATTCTTCTTGTAGCTCTTTTGGGGCCAATGCTTCTCCAGGTTAACAACATCCTTTGGGAAATAGGATTTTCATCCCTTACAGAGCACTGCCCGTGGTCTACATTTCACTTGGCAAACTTTTGCAGCAGGGGATGGACAAAGAGTAGGAAACTGAATCTGTTCCAGGCAGCCCTGTTAAAAATAGAGCTGTTCCCTAGCGAGGGGAGGAGGAAGACCTCCTGCCCTTCTGACCACATCTGAGCCAAGTGGCCAGCTGGACTGGGTAGAACTTTGAGTGTGGCCTTGAGGGAGCAGGTGGAAAATTTTCTTTCATGGTTTTGTTCAGTGTTTGTATTTGGTGATGGGTCGCTTGCAATGTGCCTTAGATATACAAATGGCCAAACAGAAATTGAAAGTATTTCAATTGAAGGTATATGTTTTACAGTGCCCCTGGGTTTTTGCAGCAGACCTTTGGTTGACTTGTATCCAGTCTCATTCTTGTGCTAAGTTTGGTTATTTCTCAGTGTGATGTTGCAGCAGCCACTTTCAATCTTGATCTTGAATCACAGGTCTGACAGTCCTGGTGTTCTGCAGACATCTCAAACATACCCATGCTGCAGGCAATTTTTCTTTGTTCATTACAAAGTTGAATTCTGTTCAAAGCATTCACTGAATTTTAGACTCAGGCTCTCAAAACCACTCCTATGTTCAAGCACAAGTGCATTTTATCAAAGCTCCTTCCCAAAGGGGGCTAACCAACACTTTCAGCAATGGCATACTGAAGGTGTCAGCATGGCCACCAAGGGCACAGTTGACTCCGAAGAAATGTAAAAGCATTTGTTTTCCCAAGTAGTTTGCAAGTAAGAAGGAGGGAAAGAAGGAAGCAACAAGAAGTCTTGGAGAGATGATTTCTAGTCTTGGCAGCTGATGTGGAACAGAAGCCTGGGGCAAGCCTCTGCTCTGGTTTGATGTGCAAAGCCGGTGCAAGCCTCTCGGTTTCTCAGGGCCTCAGTTTCCCTAACAGTGGGAAAAAGTAACTAATCTGTGAATAATGTCACCAACTAATAGGAATGTTTGTACAGTAAGAACTGTAACTTAGGGTGAGTTACTGTCATTATTATTATATTATTATATAATATTATTATACTAATGTCATTCTATCTCACACGCAGATAGAATGACATTAATATGGCTTTCAATAAGAAATATCACAGAATGGTTGAGTTTGGAAAGGACCTCTACTGTTCATCTGGTCCAGCTTCTCTGCTCAAGCAGGGACACCCAGAACCAGTTGCCCAAGACCATGTCCAGATGGCTTTTGAATATCTCCAAGGTCGGAGACTCCAGAAGTTATACAGGACAGCCTGTATATACATTGTCTCAGGGTATTCCAAATCATCTGCAGTAAGTTCTGAATTCCTTCCATCATTTCCATCTACTTACCAATGTAAAATGTGTGTTATATACATATATTTGTATGGGTGATGTATGTACATATACAGTATGTATATATGTATAAAATATGTCTATTTTCTATATGCATAAGTCTTTGAAACATCTGGATAATGCATTATCCATGCATATGTGCTTCAAGTCCATATGCAGCCAGCCAGATTGCTGACTGCCTGAATTAAACTGCAGCCTTCCCAGACAATTCTGTCTGCAGCTGTAAGGTGTTCTATAGGTTACCTAAAAGCTGCCAGGTTCTGTAGAAAAACTCTTTATCTACTAAGAAAATGTTACCATCATCTTCTTGGAGAGAAGCTCCAAGTTTCTCAGACCAGTGGCTAAATTACAGGTATTTTAGGTAACAAAAGGAGTAGAGAAGGAGGAAAGGAAGGCACCAACCAGATGAATTCTAAGCTGAATTCTTTCCTCTCCTATGTCTGTGCTTGGTACAAGAAGCAGGAATATAACAGGCAGGATTTTGTAAGACAGGTCTGTGTTTTTTGTGGCTGATGCTATTTAAGGTCTAGAAAAGAGTGCCTGAGTAACTGCTCAGAGTAGCAGAGGGCTGCTCTGTCCCCTTTTGGGTCTTTGCCTCTCACAGGCAACTGTGCCAAGCAGTTGCATGGCCTCTGTGTCCAGAGGATCACAGACTCACAGAATCTATTAGGTTGGAAAAGACCTCTGAGATCATCGAGTCCAACTTTTGACCCATCACTGCCTTGTCAATCAGCCCATGTCACCGAACGCCACGTCCAGTTGTTCCTTAAGTACTTCCAAGGACGATGACCCCACCACCCCCCATTCCAATGCTTAACAACCTTCTCCATGAGGAAAGTCTTCCTGATGTCCGACCTGAAGCTTCCCTGGTGCAGGATGAGGCTGTGTATGTTCTCTCACCCTGTTGCTGGTGGTCTGGGAGAAGAGGCTGATCCCCACCTGGCTATGTCCTCCTTTCAGATAACTGTAGAAAGAGATGTGGTCTTCCCTGAGCCTTGTCTTCTCCTGGTCAAGAGCCCCAGCTCTCTCAGCTTGTTGTGGGACTTGCTCTCCAGACCCTTCACCATCTTCTCTGGATGTGCACCAGCACCTCAATGTCTTTCCTGTATTGAAGGGCCTGGAACCAGACACAGGACTTGAGATGTGGCCTCACTAGCGCCAAGTACAGGGGCACAATCACTGTCCTGGTCATACCTCCTGCCTCCTCTCCTGGCTTTTATGTTTGGACAAAGCTGCAATTATCTTGTGGCAAACAGCACACAGAGGTACATTTTCTTCCTGCAATGGAAGGAATAACAGCAGGACAGAAGCCCTTTATCCCATCCACTGTTTGTGGTCCTGGGAGCTCCAGCACCCCTTTCCCAGCCCTCCTTTCAGTCCCTTCCCTTTGCACTGCTTCCTGGCCTTGCACCAGCAGGGATCACGGACGTGTGGAGAGTTATAAAACACACCTGGCAAAAGGGACATACTTATGCCTGTATTGTCTTGTGTGGTATGGGGCTGCATGTGTGGGATGCTCCAGGAGGGAAGCAGAGAGCAAACATGTGGACCATGGAGCAGGTAGCCAAGGTGTGCTGACCCTTGCACTGCTGTTTCTCTGCTGGACACATGTGTGCACAAATAAACACCCCATGTGCAGGTGACCTGTGGAACTGTTTTTCCCATTGGAGTAATCGCAGCTACTCCAATTATAACCACACGTGTGTGCGACTTACTCCTGGCAGATAATTCAGCGATTGCAAAGCTATCAGGTTACTAAAAATATCCCCTTCAGCCTGCTCTTTAATTACTGAAACTGTTTCCCATCACATTACAGGAAGAAAAAGTACATTTGGTAGTAATTGTCTCACTTGAAGGCGTCTACACAAAGAGTTCTCTGGTCATCATACAAGTGTGGTAGACTCCCTGAGATATTTTTAAAGGAGACTTTTACAGAGGTTGCCTCCATTGTGAATCAAGGGGCAGACAGCTGCTGCTGCTGCTTTCATTTTGGTCTCTCTCAAATCTGGTGGAAGCTGATGTGGTCAAAGTGAGCAGCCAGTCGATGATTCTGCATTGATGCATGTCCTGGGAGCAGAGTTTTCTTCTGAGCATTGTTGTGTGTGACATGTGAGCAAGCTGCCTGTGATGAATGAAACTGTTTAGAAGGAGAGGAAGGGGTGAAGTTCATATCCATACATGTCTTGTGGATTTTCATTCTTCCATAGGGGGCACAGAGAGACATATACAGTAAATGGGAGCTGACATTTCACTTGAAAAATGTAAAACTGCTTTCTCTAGCTACTGCCTATTTTTATAATTGTATATTATGAATGTAGACAGTAACATGGCTAATGGTTTCTGGCAATGCCACAGGGTCCACATTCCTATGGGCTAACACCTCCAAGGAATATGGGAGGAGGGGAAAAGGAGTACAGATGGTTGGATGTAAAGGGCCCTCTGCAATGTGTTCTACTACTCTCAGACTCTCTCTGTCACTTGAACATTAAGATTGGGAAACCAAGAACTCGGAAGAAGTGAATTTGATTGCTTATATGATTTGATTGCTTTCATGGTCAGCCATTACCAAACTGTTGTTACTCATTTTGTTACTGTCTGACATAAGTCTGTAGCTATTTGTGAACATCCTAAACCTTATTTGACGTGCTTGTGCTTGGGTTTTGGGCATGTTAACAGTATAGAAGCTTGCTCTGAAGAGCTGTGCATTCCTTATTCACTGGCGCAACGCCCTAGATGTAAGCACTGGGAATGGTTCCTAGTGTGATATCCCAGGAACAAAGAGATGCATGGCAGTCCTTAAACAAAGGATGGCAATTAGCCTACATTTTGCCAACACAGATGACCCACTGTGCTCCCTTCCAGCCATACCCATTCTGTGACTGATTCTGTGATTCTTGATGATGACAATATTTATCCTTTTACTTCTTATTTTTTTAATTTCTCAGCAAAACACTATCATCAAGTACCAGGTTGTTCCAGGTTTTGTCCAAGTTTATACAGTTCAGAAGTTTTCTACTGCAGTCAGTGGGAGTTTCGCCTCTGATTTCAACAGAACTGGGGTAGGTTGTAGGGCTAGTGACAAACCCTTTATAGTTCAGTCTGAAAGCAAGTGCAAACAACTAGAAGAAATCTCTTAATAATTTGCATGTTGAAACTTACATTGCATAAATGTGCCATTAATATCATTAATATCTTCCTGGAGATAAGATGCAATGAACTTCTTTGAAGACGAATTGCTCAACTCACCCTTGGCATGACTTCAGTGGAATCTCACCCACTTCTGACAGTGATTGATTTCGTCTGGAGCACTTTTCTCTGGGAGTCCAAGATGTCTATCTTTTCAAATCCACACAACCTAACATCAGAGAACTCAGAAGCAGGACTCTCAAGTTCCAGTACTAGCTCAGCCATGAACTAGCATTATGCTGGTTATCTCATTTAATTTCTGTGGGCCTTGCCTTAATCATAAATCTCATAGGCATACTTATTTCTTGCAAAACTTATCAGAATCTGACTTTGAAAGGTGTACTCATGAAAAATGTAAATATCCACAAATTAAATGTTTCTAAAATAATTTGCAAGCAGAGAAGGAGATTCATTCCCACAAAAAGGAAAGGAGATGTTCCCTGAGGCTGTTGTATAAATTTTTGGTCGTGTCTAATATGGTAGAATAGCAAAAAATATTCTTGCTGTGTTTGTTTGCAACAGAAAGGAGGCTTTGTCCTCAGCTTTCTCTGTTGTTGTATTGGTGTTTGTCTGTGTATATGAAAGTTAAAAGCATTTCTTCTGTAGTAGGAAAAGTGGCAACAGTCCAGGCTTGAGCATGAGTTGTGATGGGCTGCATTTAAAATTTGTCACATTTGACATGGAACGAAAAGTTCTCAATGCAAATGTTAGTTTTAGAAAACAATGCCAATGTTGTAATCCTTTATGCTAAATGAACAACTGGGTTTCTTTAACCCACTTTTATGCTTCCTTGATGCTGGCTCAGATCTGTTTTGGGTCTGAAGTGGCTTTAAGTGTTCATTTCCAAAATCTGAAGTTTTAATATTTTGGAGGCTTTGCATCTTGCCTCCAAGAAGGTATGAATGAGGGTGGGAATGGGCACATTTCCATCGTCTACATGTCAAGCACATTTGCCTTCATTGCAGTAGTGCAACATGGACTTTAGGAGTGGAGTCCTTTGCTTCTGTACTTTCCCTCCTCTCTGTTCATACCTTAAATTTATGTTGTAGTTACTCAGGCTCCTTTTTCTCTCTGTGATGGTAACACCAAGGGATCCGTGGTCTAACCTGACCTCTTGCTAAACAGAAGGGCTTTATTTAATAGTGCAGCCACTTGCTGCTGAAGTTGAAAGAACCATTACTTGTCTGAACAGTCTCAGACACTTGGACACAAAAAGACAATTCAAAACATCCACAGGCAAAAAAGTATTTTATTATAATGATAGAGGGAGTGGCACCTCAGAGATATGGTGGCATTTAACACTTAGGGAGATCTGTTAACAAGAGAAGTTTTATAAGCTGTTTGTAAAGAAATATTTATCTGCTGGTGAAGGACACTTAATAAATCGCTGCAGCTGAAGAAATGCTACGTAGAATGGAGTACAGTTTATCATACAAACTACACTGTACTCTGTTACTATTTCTCTGTTGCATCTGAATATTAGTGTAAAAATACTAAAGGTGTATCTTAAGGTCTGCTCATATATATATATACACACATACAAACACACACACATATATATATATGTATCCATGCCAAATCCTTTTATGTCTGAACTGTAGATTGTGTCACAAGATTAAACAGCTTGATTTTGTAAAACTAAAATAAAACATCTGTTTGGAAAGGCCCTGGCATTGTAAGAAATTTTTTGCAGGCTGGATCTGCATTCAATGAACATTAACCCACGTAAGTTTTTATAATTATTTCAACTCAAATAATCTTATCACATACATTCAGAAACTGAAGCTAAAGTAACTGTTGAACTTAAGCAAAGGCTTCTCCTGAATTTGAGTTGTTAAGTTTGTGTAGCTTTCTCTATGGTAATCTGTTGTTTTCACTAGCTTCTAATTTTCTGAGCTGCTTTAGTCAGCTCCCTCACCTTTTTAAGGTGAAATATGTTTTTCAATGATTTAAGCAAGAAATTACTAGTTTTTCACCACATCTGTGAAATGCAAGAGAAAAATTTTGCCTTACTTACCACAAAATCCTGCCTGTGAACCTAGTGAAGAGGCCTGGGGATCAGACAGAGGACCTGGGGATCATAGCCCTTCTTATACAACCAAGCATCTTTAAGAAATATTTAGTAAGCATACAGAAAAATGTTAGTCCATCTTGAGGAATTAAAATTAATGAGCATTTTAAAAATAATCTACATTCTTTATCTCAGGTCTCACAATCAGGTCTTGGTACCCAGCTTTCTGGGGATGCTCAGCAGTGCTTTGTCTACAAGGCATCCTTGCTCCTCAGACTGAAGTGATTCCAGATTCTGTTCAGTTCTGTTTCCTGGTGAGCACAGGATATATTTACCCATCTGGGACAATCCCTTTATGATCTACCAGGGAAAAACACGTTGTAATTGCCATGCTTTCTTACTGGCTGCCTGATGTACTGCACAGCAGCAATGGAACAGCACAGCGGGTGGAGGCCTGCTTCTCCTCTGGAAATCAGATCACTTCATGTTGCACCATAATTTCTTAGTCCTTTCTGTATTCCCCTCAGATAAGATAACTCAGTTTTGAATGCTTGCTCTGGGAGCAGGGCAAGGACAAAGAAAACTGTTGTCTTTTCATCAACATACCACAATCTGTGTCAGAGCAAAGAAATGTGGGCTCTGGAATTTTTTTTACTTTATCTGCCTGAGTAGAAATGAGAGCAGAAAAATAGCAAATTGCAGTTGTGAAAAATGCCATCGTTTTTCAGCTATAATAGTCCTTCAGTAAAATGCACAAACTGGGAAGCATGAGTGATCCAGTTGTGTGAGTGTTTCAGCATGGAGCAGGCTGGGTGTCAGTGCTGTGTGCATTTCCCTTTTGCAAATAGGCTGAGTGAAGTGGAGGGGCTCTTGCAGCCATTCCCACTTTGTACAACTCCTTTTGCATGGCTTGTAGCACCCTACCTCAGGGCCTTGGAAAGATCATAATTTATAAGCACCTCCGAGCTCTCAGTGGTCTCCTGTGATTCTGGGAGTAAGGCTGTTCAGTCTTCCACACAAGGCTGTGGATGCAATTATGTTGCACCAGGTCCTGGAACTTTTAGATGTACAGATATAGAGGAAACAAACACAAATAGAACTTTTAGAGGACCAGGGGTCTAAATGCATACCACATTGGTCTACACATGCAGGTGGGGGTCCTTTAACATCGTTATGCATCCAAATAGTTGCACTAGGCTTCCAATGCTTGCCCTCCTATCCCTTTCTCATGTTCCCTCAACCACACAGACTAAACAATCCAAGCACAGAATTGCTGTTTTTCACTTTTAGGCCCCCTTCTTTCCCATATGCTTTGTGTTTTGGTGAGGCGACTGGCTAAGACTTTAGAGGCTGCTTATTAGTATCCATGTAGGCGTAATTTAACTGTCTTTGAATCCAGTCATGCTTTTTTTGAAATTTTAAAGTATAATGGTGCAATAATAAAAAGAAACAAAGAAAAGGAATTTAACATGTGATCCCTTTCAGAAAAGACAAATTATTCTATGAAATGGTGGACCACTGTGCAAAATAAATCAGGCTATTAAAGAAACAGAACTAAAAAATAAAACCAATGAATAATAAGTATCAGTGTCAAATAAATACTAATCTACAGACTACGCACCACAGACAAAGTTTAGGCTCCATTCTTGCATGTTCTTATATTCCTGAATAATCTAATATTTATGGGAATTGTCTCTACCTGTGTCTAGAGGATGTGGTTCTGTGTGAGCAATTCTGCTACTTGGAATAAAATGATGTATCCGTTTCACTGTTAGAGCTGTAGATAAGTGGCACTAAAGCACTGAATTAAATTCAATCAGATTAAAATGTTGTCATAATAACCTTAAGGAGTAGGTAAGCCTTATCATGTACATTCAGGGAAAGATGAGGCACACCATAAATTTTCATGCACGTACTCGGTAGGCCAGGCAACTAAATTAATTTTTAGTGAGGTCGGTTGCCTGTAAGTGTATTGGATCCAACAGTGGGGCACACGTGCTTTTAATGTGGAATGAAGCAAGATCCCATATCCACATAGTTTTTTTCTGATGAAATCTCATCTTATGCATTTGTAAACATTGCTATTTCTCTCCTGGAAGCTCCTAACATTGTGCATAATTTCATCAATTTCTCTCATAACCATTTCTGACACAGCACGTACTTGGGCATGTAGCACATGCACACGTAGCGTTTCGCGAGGCCAGCAGCAGCTGTGCTCTCACGAAAAGACGGATTTGCTTTTGCTAATAGGGATGTCCTGGTTTAGGGCAAATTTAGGAAAACTTCCAAAGGGGGCCCTTCCAGTAAGCAAACCCACATGGCCCCTCCCCCCAGCTGGTTTGGGAAGGATTCCTCAGAGAGAAGTGGAAAGAACCTGTTTATTTAACAGTCACAGCACCCCCAGCACACAAAATGAACAATACTGGGTGACACCACTCTTTCACTGCTCTGAAAAAAGATGACAAATTCAGAAAGTCTCTCTTGGGGGTGGTTGCTCTGTTATCAGTCCCTCCGGCGCTGGGGCAGCTGCTGCAAGCCACAAGGTGCAAACTCTCGGGGTTCCCAGGTCACAGTCTGGAGCAGGCTTGAGTGGTTCCAAAAAAGGGAAAGGAGAAACAGTCCAGGGAAAATTTTGGACTGCTTACCTAAACTAACTAATGAGCAGAAGCAAAAAGCAAGAGCAAAGCAGGACCAAAGCAGAAGTAAGAGCAAGAGCAAAGCAAAAGCCAAGCAAAAAGCAAAAGCAGCACTATGTACTGCCCCGTCTGTGTGTCCTGCCAGCTGTGGGGGAGCAGGCTGATAACAAACAAACAAACAAACAAACAAACAAACAAAACAAAACATTCACTCTTTAGAGCCAGTCTTGAAGGCACAGAACATAATATCCATCACAAACAGAACACACGAATGGGGATACAAGCATCATAACAACACCCTAGGACAAGGGATTTTGGGTTATGGAGTGGCCAGCACATGTGGAAGGGGCAGAGTTGTGCCTCTTGGTAGGACACAGGCTGTCCCCTCAGGACACCATCCTGGGGCTGCCTGTTCCTCCTCTGTGGCTGCTGGCACCTCTGGAACTAGGACTACCCTGCCCTCCTGGTGGGAGCTGGGAAGGTCAGTCCAGCCTTCCTGGAGATGGGGTCTGAAATTTAACAAGCAGGTCCTGAGAGAACTCAGCTGGATTTTCCAGTTTTGGATGCTTATTTCCATCTGGGAGAGCAGTCACTTCTTCTCACCAGCACAAGCTGCTCTCTGGTTACCTGGTGATCCTGACCAGGGAATGATCTGCCCAAAAAATAAGTGGTCCTCAGCCCAGCCACTTTTTAGCATGAGGAGATCATGCCCACACCAGAGCGGTGTGGCATGGTAGGAAGGACTGGCCAAGGGGTAGGAAGGACTGGTATCCCAAGGGACATACTCCTTGGGAAGAAAGAAGAGGGATGCCAAGCAGCATGAGTCCTGGGGTGCAGGGAGTTCCGGCTGAGATGGACTTACAGTGCATCGTGTCAGTTACATTTTAAACTATTTTTGTTTGACACCTTTGTTGTCTTGTCAGTTTTCCAGAGTTGAGTACAGAAAGGTAAAAATATTGATGGTATTTTTAATTTTTTTTTTTTTATGACCTTTTTGTTTTCAATCTGAAGAAAAACATAAATAAAGATAACATAGAGAAGATCAGGACTTTTCTTGTGCTTTTGAAGTAGCAAATGTCAAAACTTTTAAAAAGCAATAAAAAAGGAATCAGTTGGGATTGTTTAAAGGACACAAACATCAAAACTCTGTGTTTACAAAAATCACATTTTTTTGATAGAAGGAAAGCCTATTTAATTGAAAAAATGCCTGCCATCATGTTGACTGAATTATACAATGCTTTGGTGACAGTTGCAGAAATGAAACACATAAAATTTAGTTCTTCATGTCAAGCAGGTCACGTTGTCCCATACTTTTCCAAGAAGAGCTAATTTTTAGTGCAGGATGTCTCACTAGCATGAAAAGCCTACTTTGAGAGCCTTCTGAAAAGTTGACATTTGGAATGAGTCCAGGATAAGTGTTACTGACCCTTTTAAGGCTGAATATTTATTAAGTAAGCCCAGAGGATTTTTAGCTTGATCCTGTCAAATTTAGCAACAAGATTTTTGTTGGATGTTCTGTTGTTGCTGTGTTGGTGTTTTTGCTTTCAGTGTGTATAAATAAATTTAAAAGTACCTTTTTTGAACAAATGGTGGAATGTTTGCCTGTAAGGAGGCAAGACAAAATGTTCACAAGCCAGCCCTGAATTTTTAATCACAGCTGGACAAGCTTGAAAATACCATACTTCATCTTGACAATCGAGTGTATTTACTTGTTACCTCCATAATATCTCAATATTCATTTCTCTGAAATGAATTTTTTTAATGGCTTTTCTTTACCTTGGGGACAAGATAATCCAATGTAGCTATTGAAATATCATATAGGCACTTATAATGTTTATCAGTAAAGCAGGATTATTTTATGGGTTGTTTTGTTTGTTTGTTTGCTTGTTTCAGTTTTCTGTGTTTATATGGATATTTGTTTGGTTTTTTGTTTTTGTTTTTAAAGTTTAAACATTTTGCTTTGGCTTTAAATTTACAGATTGGGTTTAGACCAGCCTATCCCTTGGTCATTCTTATCTGATAAGTCATGCTGATTAAGTGCCCAAAGCATGGGGCATCAGGTGCTCTGTGGATTAATTTATCCATTTTCTTTACACCTTCTATACTTTGCAATGTAAACACCAAAATCTGTTTGTCATGCAATTTGTGCAGTTCTCTTTGACATCAGTACAGTTGTGTTTCCTTATCAGCTGGTGGGATGTCCCTCAGGTGACTCCAGAGAAGATTTATCTCCAGAAAGGTCCTCTTCTGTGGCAAAAAGGAAGGACTGAAATGTTGCAAGCAGGGTGCTGAAAGCAAGTTGTTGTTCTCATGAGAAGAGGGCTGGCAGGTAACTTGGATATGAGATGGTTTAGATGCTAACAAAAACCTGTCACTAGAAGTGGTTTTCAGCATCAGAGATAGAAAACAGGAGTGTAGGAATGGCAGTGCTGGTGAGACCAGACACCCATCTAACCTAGGGTCCCCTCTCTGGTGTTGGTGAGCCATGGATGGCCAGGAAAAATAAGAACAGGGCTCAGTGAGCAGTACTTGCCTGATGTACTCGCCTGCCAGCCAGCAATCTGGGGCTCAATCCCCCGAGCTGGAAGTTGTATCTGTAAAATGCAGTAGTCCCCTGCAAACATTTGTTCTGCGAGTTTGTCTGGCTGTTTGCTGAAACTACTGGTATCCACAGCGTCCTGAGGCAAAGTGCTGCAGAGTTTAATAACAGCTTGTGTGAAGAGCCTCTGCCTTTCCTTTGTTTTCCACCTGGTGCCTCCTCTCTGCAGCGTGCCCAGTTCCTGCCCTGAGGGTACAGAGCTCCCATTGTGCCCAGTCTGCTCCCCGTGACTCACGTCTGTGATTTATGGATCTCTGTCCTGCCCCCACTCCTCATTTCATTTCCAGTCTATTCTCTTTAGTGATTCCTGGTGGGGAAGCTGATCCACACCTTTGATCATCCTTGTGACCTTTTCCTGAACCTTCCTCAGTTCAAATATATCCTTTTTGGCTTCAGAGGAACAAAACTGCACAGGGCATTCAAGGTGCAGTCACATGAGAAATAACACAGTGGCATAATAACAACTTGCAGTCTTTTCTTTAAAAACCCCACTGTTTTATTTTCCTTACTGATGGCTTCTTGCTACAAAACCTGTGTTTAGGTGACAATATCCACATAAAGGATTTACTCTAGTGGGATAATTGTCTCAGAGATCATAATTTTTTATCAGTCTAGAGAGCTAGACTAGACCAGCCAAGCTGAAGCATAGCTATAAAAAAATAATAAAACAGGGTTTCTTTCAAGATGGACAGGATGATTTTTTTAAAATCCAGAATGAAAAGAAACTCTTCTAGGGAAATTCACAAAAATTTTCCTTTCACTTTTTTTTTTCAAAAGGTTTTATTTGAAAGTTCTCTTTATTTGTCTTTCTTTATTTTATAAAGAAATACTGTAGTAGTTTAGAGATGATTCAGAAAGTTTCAGGCCAGGAACCTTTCATTCAAGCCTTGCAAAAGGCTTTGAACTACTGAAATAAAATTAATCTAGAAGATTACAATGAGTGTTTGCAGTGGATATTGTGCTGAGCAGATCCTTGGACTTCTTTGACTGTGTCAATGAAGTGGTCAGTGGATAAATTAAAATGATTTAATAAAATTTATTTAGACTTTGAAAGACCTTTAACAGCAACTATTAACAAATTAAGTAGTCACTGCTCTTGTTATTGCTGAAAAAGCAGGAAGGAATAAATTTCTATCGGTGATCAGTTTTCATTATTACAAAATCCTAAGAGCAGGGTCTGACAAGTTTCTGTATTACAGCCAATGTTTCATGTATACAGTAATAACTTGGAAAGGATGGTGAGCCCAGAGGCAGAAAGTCAGCAGATGGCCCCCAAATAATTTAGACGAGTCAAGATGAAAGATGTAGATAGGAGGACAAAAACTGGGAAAAATTTGGTGAAGCTTAAGAAATCTAGATAAATGAACTACTCATAGCAAATGAAGTTCAGTATGGCTAAATGCAATTTATAAGTGCAGTATTAGTCATAAAAACAATGGAAAAATACAGTGCAAATGTATGGAAGTGCTCTGTATGCTGTAGACAGTCCTATGTTACAGCAGCTCAAGAAAACATTGAAAAATATCTGCTCAGCATGTAGCTACTAAGCTGCTACAAGTAGCAGATGCAGTAGGGAAAGTCCTACCCAGAGAAGAAATAGAAACTATTCATGTAGTCAAATAGCTCCTTTTAAATTTAAGAAGTCCCTGAACCACATGGGTTTGGAAGACAAAACATTCATAAAGAACATAATTTTGAAGATGTTGCTTCCCTTTGCATAATTATAGTCTTGGTAACTAGCTAGAAAAGTGTTCTGACTGGTGAAACCTCTGACTTTGACTAAATTAGGTTAATTATCATTATACGTTGTTTGAAGATTATAAAGATAACTATCTTTTGGTCTATCAATGCTACCAGTAAGTTTGAGAAAGTTCTCACATCACTGCCTTAATTTACTTAAGACTTGTGGAATTGTTTCTCTTTTGTGACTGACCTGTGTAGTAACATAATCCTGGTGATTGCCAAGTTAGGGGATAAAGCCCATTTAAAATTTGTTTTTCCTCAATATGCAACTTTGTGCTTTTCTGCCTTGTACAAGGATTTGAGCTAGTAATACCCAATATCATGAATATCCAGAAAAAGCAAACATAAAGGAGGAAAAAACAGCTGGGAAACATTTGTTTAGGAGGTTGATCAAATATTTGCACACTTTTTTCCTTCTGCCCAGTATTCACTTTCCTGTGCAGGCACAGAAGTAGTTTTCTTTATGTAGGCAGTGCTTTTCCTGTAGACAATTCGACCTGTTTTGCACACAACAAGTAACACATAAACTTCAATTACATTGGTGTGAGCTGAACTGCACTAGCCTGTGGTGTGAGGCAGAGCATACCAATTAGAAGCCATCTCCCCTAGTTTTGACACTGTGCCAATATTGAATCAAAGAGGAAATAAATGGCAAAAGTGGAATTTGACCAGCAGACTTGAATCAACATTTTCATTGCAATGAAGAATGTCCTAGATCTTTCTGTGGCTGCAAATGGCCAGGTGCTTCAGCCAGACCCTCTGAGCGATTCACTGGTCAGGGAGGGATTGCAGCACTCAGATCAGAAGTTCTGTGGTATCTTACAGACTCCTTCCAGCTTTTTCTAATGTCAAAGGAGATATGTAAGGCATCAGAGCAGTCACTGTGGACTGCACACGGGGCACTCAGTGAATTGCTGCCCGTCTCTTCTTTCTGTTTCTTTCTTCTGCTCAGGTAGATTTGCTGCAGCTTGAATCAAATGGATTCCATTTGTCAATTTTCAGGGTTGATGCCATATCTTGCCTTACATCTTGATTGACTTTTCACTCTGTGCTTTTTGCTCTGCAGCTGCTCACAATTCTTTAGTGTAAGTTGTCACAGATGCAAACTTTGACTCACATGCTTGCACGGTGAATCAGTGGCAACATCTGTTCCCCCAGAGGCATGGGTGCACCGGCCTGGAGCCACCCACGGCGGCAGTGCCTATGGAAGCTGGTATTTCCTGGCTTGCATTCTGGCAGGCATCTTCATTAAGGGGGAAAAAGAAAATCAATCCATGCTTCTGTGCTTTTGTGCAAAGGTGTGAGGATCTCCCCTGTGCTCAGAAAAACAGGGTCAGGGAGAGGGAGTCATGTGGCATTACTACTAACAGGCATCTGAAGTTTTCAGTTGAATCCAAGATTCCCTATATGGTTACTGCAATCAGAGATGGCTTTTTTAATGTGTGGCAGATGTACCAACATACTGTAAGAAAATATTTGTTATTAAAAGAAAAATGTTTTGTTGGATACATTTTCCCCCGTGTTGCTTTAGTGGACCTGGATGTGTGTGCCTTAAGCTGGCCTGCGTGGATCTTCCATGGAGAACTGAATGTGGATCCTTGTGGGATTCTACCAATCTACAGTGACATCTGCAGTCTGACAAATGAAACATTGTAGGATTCTGGGCAGTTCAGAAGAGGAGATACCAAGAAGAGGAAAGTGTGAGGCTGACAAGGCATCAGTTTCAGTCCTAAATCATGACCTGGGTCAGTAGTTCTTCTGTGATTAGATGCACATTCTCCTTTAAAGACCACCTCAGAAAAAGTTCATGCTATTAAAAACACTCAGACTTCAATGGTAAAATGGGAGAAAGCCAGAGATGAAGGGACAGAGAGTCAGGAGCTGAGACATTGTTTGATGAGGAGGATTAAAATGAAGGAGGTTTACCAGAATGGCTTACTTTCCCCTTCCCTCTGTTAGTAACACAAGGAACACTGCGAATTGTGGGTGAAGTGACTTTGAGAGAGTCATGGCAAAGTGTGGCTTCACATTATCTTTGTGGCTGCACTCTTCCATAGAAGTCTGAGTGGTCAGTGGAAATGTGCCTTTGATCCTGAGAGATCACAGGCTGGGCACCCAGGCTGGCCAGGGTGAGACAACTTAGCCTCTGTATTTTGAGGCTTTAAACTTCTTATTTCTATAGTTTAAAGGACAGGAGTACATAATAGCGAGATAAGTGTTCTCCCAGACAAAATCTTGAGTGCAAATGCCTCCAATCCTAGTGTGAGGAAATACAGAGCAGGCAGGCTGAGATCTCTGTGGTTTGCTGGCAGCATCTGTGCTGAAGGAATCACAAGGGAGTTGCCTCTTTACCAGCCTCTCAGAACACCGGGTTACAAACAAGAGGTCATGGTACTTAAGAGGTGGCTTGATGGGAAGTTGATTGCAGGAGTAGGGCTGGCAATCAGAAGTGGGGTCATGAGCCTGGAAAGTGCACTGGGAAGTGAGGTCACGAGAGGGAGAAGTTGAGAAGCTGCCCAAAGATCTGTGTTTAAGTGCACTGCCGCCCCTGGCCTCTCTTGCATGTTCCATCTCTGTGTCCGTAATGCTTCTAGCGAGGATTAACAACCCTTTTCCTGATGCATGAGGATATTCACTTGGATCCCATTTCTTTGGTATCCTTCAAAATACTTGCCAGCAGGCTGACAACAATCTCCTTTGTCAGTGTGAGGAAAAACCTGGGAACTCTGTGATCAAGGACTATTTCTCATTTTCATGAAAGCAACAGGAAAGGGTTGAGCCACAGGGGAGACATTTAGAGTCAAAGAATAGAACTTGCCTCAGCAAAGCTATGATGCATATACACACAACATCTAGTAGGGCTTAGAAGTCACAGTCTGGTAGCACCAGACCAGATTCTCTGAGAATGATCTTGCATAAGTAATGAGACTTAATAGCCATTTGTAATTAAAAAAAGGCTATTTGTTTATATGTGCTGTTCTCATGAACCCTTTTTTTTCTCAGTCTGAATAAAGAGAAAGTAAAATAATCTCTCATATTTTCCTTTGTTTTCCTGTATATTAATAGAGAAACTAAAATTAAGCACGTAAAAAGGCTAGTGACATGCTTAATTAGTATTAAAGCATCAGAAAGGGAGATGGCAAATTGTTCTATGCAAGCAATAGAATAATTTTTTGTGCTATCCTGCCCAATATTTATGGGACTGTAATTTATGTTTTGTTGGGAACATTTTCCTGAATGCGCAATAAGATCCTTACGTGTATATATTAACAATGTCCTCTTACAAGGAGGCCTTAGAGGGGGGTTTTGTGATCTTTAGGAGAAGCAAGCAAGATGCAGGATTTCCTTAGAACTGCATTGATCCATAAACAAAATTTCTCTCCATAAAAAGTTTAAATGTCACCTCTTAAGCATAAAACAAAAGAAGTATCTCAGGGTTTGCTCATTTTGAATAATTATTTTAATTGAAATGCTGGATTGTGTTCTAATTCCTACACCAAAATGTCTTGCAGGCACAGAGAAGAGGAATTATTTGTGGAATGCATCATCAGCCAAGTCTCAACACACACGCTGGAAAGAATTGGTGTAGGCTCACCTGGTTTTGCATGCAGAGGAGTCTTGAAGTGTAGGAGTTTGGACTGGTTTTTCTTTTTAATTCTTTTCATTAATGCTACAAAACAACAGATGCAAATTTCCCATTGCCTGCTTGCTTTTCACATTTCTCAAAGTCAGAATAACTAGCTGTCAGTGGGACTTCTCTTGTTGCAAATGGTATCAGACAATTCTTCTCTTCTCTTCTCTTCTCTTCTCTTCTCTTCTCTTCTCTTCTCTTCTCTTCTCTTCTCTTCTCTTCTCTTCTCTTCTCTTCTCTTCTCTTCTCTTCTCTTCTCTTCTCTTCTCTTCTCTTCTCTTCTCTTCTCTTCTCTTCTCTTCTCTTCTCTTCTCTTCTCTTCTCTTCTCTTCTCTTCTCTTCTCTTCTCTTCTCTTCTCTTCTCTTCTCTTCTCTTCTCTTCTCTTCTCTTCTCTTCTCTTCTCCTCTCCTCTCCTCTCCTCTCCTCTCCTCTCCTCTCCTCTCCTCTCCTCTCCTCTCCTCTCCTCTCCTCTCCTCTCCTCTCCTCTCCTCTCCTCTCCTCTCCTCTCCTCTCCTCTCCTCTCCTCTCCTCTCCTCTCCTCTCCTCTCCTCTCCTCTCCTCTCCTCTCCTCTCCTCTCCTCTCCTTTCTCCTTTTTCACCTATCTTACAATAATCATATTGTCTTCTCCTTAAACCTGCTTAGTACACCTTTTCCAGTTGCAGCAATTTCTTTTGTAGTCTGGAATTCTTACAGAAGCTGAGGAAATGAGACTTAACAGTTGGAATTGATTGAATGTATCATTAAGGCTATGTGAAGAATTGATTTTGTTTCCCTCTAGTGATGAGGGACCAAAAACCAAACCAAACCAAACACCCCAAACAAATAAACAAGCAAACAAACAGGAAAAAAAACAAACAAAAATGATAAAACAAATTAAAATTATCAAGATTTTGGTTTGTATTAAAATAAATCTAGACTTTTAAACATTTTTTTCTCCCCAAAGAAGAATGAAAACTCCCCACATTATATTTTATGTCAAATGAAACTTTCTGTTCAATCCCTAATGAAAGATTTGTTTTCCCAAGCCTTTACAAGAAAAGCAAAGGAAATGAAGAGATAAACACAAAAGTCAGTCACAAAACTGGAAAATGAAATGGAGACTTGGACAGTTTTAGCTTATTGCCAGAGAAATGTTCTGTCACTTTTCAACTTTGTATAAATATTTATTAGAAAACAGAAATGAGCCCAGAGGACTGTTCCAACTTGCAGGTTACCTAGACCTCCTCTTGTGTCTATTTCCCTTGAAGATTTAAAAAATATTCAACAAAAAGTAGACCAGAAGGCAGCATCTTCACTCCCATCCATTCCTGAAGCACAGCAGTGGTAAAGACGAAGGGTGAGTTCACACACACCTTCTTTGCATGGCATAACATTTAACCACTCCTGACATGTACAGCTCACTTTTCCTGTGCTACCAAGCCCCTGGAGCACAAAGCAGTGAATTTTAACTCAGATCTCTGTAGCAAACATCCAAACCACCAGGTTTTACTGGTGGTCCTTCAGTCTCTTCTGCTGAAGCTCTTCTACCCTGTTTTTTTAGATTTTTAGGAGGTAAGACAGCTAGAGGAAGTGAATGTGGCTCCTTACCCCAAGGGGTAGGATGCTCAGCCGGAAGGTGAGAAACCTGAAGTTCAGGGGTTTTTTAAAGTTACTGATTGCTAGTGAAACAAGATAGCCTGGCAGACTGAGGTAGATGCCCTGCCCTGAACATGAGAGGAGTTGATATCATGGGTGAACTTCTGGGAAGTGAGGGCCATTGGTTACATCTCCTCTGGCAGAGGAGGAAAACCGGTGTTTTCTCACATCCAGCTAGATTTCCCACTGATATAATACTAGCTAAAAGTATACCACAACTAATACTCTCCAAAGTCTGCCTTTTTAAACTTTTCTTCAAGCCGAAATGATTTGGGGAAATCTTGTCATTTGACCAGCCTGCCCTTTCCTACATATATTACATGGCAGGTATCCCGCCAAATAAAAAGTGTCCTTGAACATGTGTGAATTTACAGTACAAGTCCAGAATAAACAGTGGGCTGAATTAAGCCTTTAAGGTGAAATTCACCTTTCCTTTCAGAAAGCCCTAGAAATCAGGACCACACATGGCATTTCTCTCAACACAAATAGAGCTATAGCAGAGTAGTCTATAGGCAGCAAAGAAATTTGAATTGTAGATTTTATAGGGTAGATACCACTATATCTTTTAGGAATAGTTTTATGCTTGGACTAAGCCCTTGACTGAATAATCTTTACTGAAGTTGCCTGCAGCATTTGGGTGTCTGTAGAGAGAATATTAAAGAATAAGAGGAAAAAAAAACCTTTACATGTGAAGATTGGCTGAGAGAGGCCAGGTTTAGCCATGAATAGGTTTTCCAGAATTGTACATTTCTGTGGTAGCATATTCATGAACAAGGAACCTTCTTGTGTTTTCCTGATACAGACAAGGAAAAAGTCAGAGACCAAGACAATTGCTCTGCATGCAATCAAGTTACTCATCCCTTAGATTGTGGAAACTTGCAATCTACTTCCGGGTCAGCTTTAATTTTCCAATTTACTGGATTTTTGTAGAAAACGGTACCTGTGTATGTGACTTTGTTTATGCAGATGAAGAACTTTTTTTGGCAACCTCAGCTTATGCTCACAAAGTCTATTTAAATTGAGCAAGCTGCATTAATAGCAGTCAAGCATTAGTGTTCAGAGCTTAAGGCAAGCAAAGAGAGGCGGCGAAAAATGAGATTTTTTTCTTCCCAATTCTTTATTAGAGCTAAAAAATGAAAAATAATTTTGGAAAAGTGAGAAAGTTTCATTTTGTCTGTAAAATATCAGGAAAACCAGACAAGAATGAAAAGGGAGAAGCAAGCTCTGATCCAAGTGTTCCATACAAGGTCTCTACTGAATTTTCACTTGGGTAGCTGAATTGAGGATGCTGAAACAAACTCTTGCTATACTGGTGACACCTAAGCGACCAATACTTGTTTATATTTGTACTTGTCCTGTTTTGCCAGGACTCAACATCAGGACTTTCTTGTGGCATTAAAATACAAAATTTCAGTTTATTTCAGAACAGATAAAGAAGAAACTTATCTTCTCCACATTTTACCACTGTGGCGGAGTAAGTAGATACACATAATTTACTTTATGTTTTATATAGCACATGTGTGTACAAAATATGAAAATTTATGCTAAAAGTCACATAAAAAGTAATTTCTAATTACACTGTAAAACTGAAAATAATTTAGGATTGATCAAAAACTTTCATTTGATGGAAAGTAAAATATTCAGTTTCCTTTGTACGGTTTTAAACGCTTTTTTAAACCCCTTTGAATAATTGGACAACTTTAAAGTAAAAATGTGATTTTAAAACAAAAAAGGGAAAGAATACTGAAAATATAAAATGAAACACTTTGGCCTGTCATTCATGTTTCTAAGATCTCACTGTCAAAACTTTTAATTAAATTTCATCTACCCTTCCGCTGCCCCCTTGCAAAAAGTGTTCTTCAGCATGTAAAATACTCACTGAGGATAAATAACCTAATCTACCCTAGAGACCTCATGCTGCACTCCTTTCTCTGGTTTGCATGTTTGCCATTATTTGCATGCTGAAATAACTGCCCTGATGTTCACTTACCCATTGAGCTGTGCACAGAGGCGTGCAGGACACACTTCTCAGAAGTTTGTACAGAAAGATCTGTGATAACAATATGCTATGATTGCTGCAGAATTTGAACAGCTGCCCTAATAAATTTCCAGAAGGGCAGTGAGCAGCACTGACTGAAGCTCCAGTAGTGCCATGCTATCCTGCCTTCAGTGACCTGCCTCCCATGGGTCTTTCCTTTCTGCCTCCTCATGGTCAGCCACGCTGGTGCTGCTGCATCTGCTCAGCTTCAAGATGAGGTCTGTGTGCTTGCAGAGGAAATTGGATTACTTTTTGCACATTTGCATGCTTGTTTTTATTTCTTCTGTCAAAAACATTTTTGACCCGAGAAAGAAGGAGTTAATAAAAATAGGCTTTTTGCTCTTGAAATGTCAGCCACAGCTTCTCATCACCCCATGAAAAGCCCTCTTGTTTCCTTGCTCAGCTCCTCCTGAACTTCAAACAGTCCTATAATCCCTTTGACCTTAGAAGGTCAAAGATATATAAAATGTATCATTCTTTGTGCAAAAGCACATTAATCATTCTTACCTAGCTTTTTATTCTCTTTGGAGGGCCCTGTGATATTTTAATTCATGAACTACTTTCTAGCATTAACATATATAATTTCAACTCTTTTCTTAAGCAGGTAAAAGAGGAGAAATCCTTTCTGTCCCTGCTTTTGCTGACTCCCTGAATAGAGGCATATAATTTATTTTCATGATTAATTTAATTGTATAATTTAAAGCATTAATATTCACTCAAAATGCATATACATATGTCCAATTGTACTATAAATATTGTTTAATTAAAGAGTGGAAGCAGATATTTAACTATGCTGCTCTCAATTTCTATGAATTTGGCAGGACTTGAAAGTTCTGGGAGTAAATTCTGATGTCAATGCAAATCTGGAGTTTAATTTAGGTCAATGAAAAAACCTCTCTGGACTTTCAGCTGAAGACAGAATCTGTTTTCCTTGAGGAGCTGTATCCTGCAGTGTGGCGGGAAAGGGAACAGTCAAAATGAAAACCCCTCTAAAAATGAAGCAACTTCAGACGAACTTAATTAACTGTGTGGAGCCTGTCAAAGGTCAGGGCGAGCTCACTGCAGGAAATGCAAGTGCAAGACTGAAACACTGGCAACGGGAGAGCGAGGGCAAAGGCAGAGATGAGCCTTTCAGGCAGGCGCGGCTCCATGCCGGCGAGCCCAGCCACCCGTGTGTGAGGCCAGTGTGCCTGCCAGGGAAGAGCTCCTGCCTCCTTAGCTCCTGCCTCTGGCTGACAGGCAGCTCCATGTGTATTGATGCCAGCAGGCAGCAATTGTCACAGAACCAAATCCACATCACTCCTGTCATTGTGCACATGTGCACTCCTGCATCAGGTCCTCGTTCAGAACAGGCAGAAAAATGGGCTGGATGGAGGAGGTTGGGGAGAACTGGGCTGGCACTGGAGCTGTTTTGGGCCTAATTTGTGCTTTCTCAGCTACCCATGCTTGATGCTCTTGGAGGAGTAGCTTTCTTGAACTGAGATACCTGTTCACTAGTACTTTAGTTTTCTTTCCTTTTTTTTTGTCTTTCTTTTTCCTAAGTAAGATTGTTTGTCAGTGGATTGGCAGAACAGTTTTTGACTCTAGTTCCTTGAGCAATGTTGCAACTGTCACATATTTGGAGCAACTCTGCACAAGATGCTTGGAAAGGGAGGGCACAGAAGCATTTTGAAATGGTGAGGCTGGAAGGAAAACCACGGACTGCAGAGCTGCATCAAAGTGTCACAGCTGGGGAAAGCCCCTCAAGGTGATATATACTACCTTTGTACTGATTTTTTTCCTGGGTAAACAGCATTTTGTTTACCTAGTGTTTAGTGCCTTGCACTAAAAGAATATAAGTAGCAACCGATTGTTGTGTCAATAAGCCAGAGAGGTTATGTTGATGGGTCCAGACCTGTCCACCTTTTTCTTGACCCTGCTCTTTTAGGACTGGAAAACAGTCTTGGGGACATACAGGGGCACAGCAATGTCCTGAAATTTGGGTATCTGACACAGCTGTTCTCAGCTTCCTTCAGCCTTCCTGGCATTATTCCAGACTCAGCATAAAGCAGTCACTAATCCCCTTAAACCTTTGGAATAGAACAACAAAATGATGAGAGAAGGACAGCTCAAAGTAGATGAGCAATCCAGGGAAAAATGTGCATTTTAAATGTGCTGTGCTTCCCTACAGGGAGTGGCAAAATGCCTCTCACTGATGGTTGTCTCCCTCTGGCTACAGAAAGGCTGCTTCTGACAGTTGTACAATTCCCTGGCTTTTTTATCTTTCCTTTTCTCCTCCCTTTGCCAGGAAGCAAGGGGAGCTGCAGCAGCTCTGACTTTATACCAGTAAATTCTGTAAGCTGAAAATTAAATAAAATTATGGATTGATGCTGGGAAGGCAAGGGTACACTCCAGACAAAATGTTCTCTCTGTTGATAGCATGAACTGATGAGCCATTGGGCTGCTCATGCCAGGGAAAAGCATGTTGTAAACCAGAGAACTGAAGTACTCTTGTACCTGTGAGAGACTGTAAAGCTCTCCTGCTTCTTAACATGTGATCATGCCATCAAGTCAATCTCAGACCATCAGCCCTCGACCCTGCAATAAATGTTGTCTTCCCAGCCCTTTGGCAATCACCACCCTTGCAGCAAGGCAGCTTTCTGGAGCTGTGATGGTGCCCTAAGCTCAGACTGAGAGCTCCCTTTCCCCCTGAGTTTCCCTATTAGCCCTTTCTTCTCCCCAGTGTGGTGAGGCCCAGCCTCCTTCCTACTGCAGCTGCCTCCTCCTCTCTGTTCCCAGTATCAAAACTCAAAAATCCCACCACTGCCACCCACCAGGACTTAAATAACTTTAACAGGTTCTTTCCCTGGGTCCTTTCACTGTGCCCTTGGGCTGTTTTTCTGTTTTTATTTTAATCTCCTATTATCTTTTAATTTTATTTTATTTTAGGAAGCTTTAGCTACTTTTGTCCTGAAAGAGCTCAGGCCTCCCAGGGATGTGATCCATTTTAACCTCCTACCTTCTGCACTGGTCCTGGCTTTCATCTACCCCCCTGCAATGCACTACTCTGGCCACTGTGCCAACTGACTGTACGGGAGGGGCTTTTCCCAGACAACTTCCCACATGTAAGGACTCAGAATCACATCATGGGAGATACATATTTACTGTTCTTTGTCAACATCTATTTCTTTGCCCAAGCCACGAGGGCTTGCTCTCCTAATCCTGCTAAAGGTAATGGCCCAGCCATTACGAATCCCCACCTGGCTCAGACATTTGATATTGTGCATGAATTTCACTAATTTACCTCCCAGAATTTGAGAGAGGTGGGTCCATAGTTTAAGCCTGATTTGTGATTCCAGCCCAGCTTGGAAAACCATTGAAATCCAACCCTCCCTTAAGGTAGAGGGGACAGAACTCTCCTCCAGACACTTGCAGAGGAAAGTACGTAGTTGCCTGCAGGTTTATGGTGTGTGTGTGTGTGTGTGTGTATGTGTGTATGTGTGTGTGAGAGAGAAAAAGCATAACACTGAACCTAGGAACCATCAGGCCAGGTGTTTTACTCAGTGTTATGGGTTTCAGGGTATTGGCAAGCTGTGATGCTCTTAATGGACGTCCCAGGTTTCCTGCTGGGACAGAGAAATGGGGCATTTAGATATTAGCAAAGAGCATTTCCAGATACACGTGTGAAGGAAGAATTGAAATTGTAAGGGCTTGGGTGAAAGCTAAAGAATCTCTTGTTTATATACTTGGGAACAATGAACAGTTTATTCTGGGTACTTCATTGTGCAGGAGGGGTTCTGCTTAAGCCCTCTCCTTTCAGAGGAAGCCCTGACACACTGCTTGCCTTGTCCTTGCTCAGATCCTTCCCAAAACAGAGAGGAGTGAACATAGCCTGAGATGTGCACCACATACTGAGCTCCTACCTGCTTCTGGTGAATATGAGGAGGAGTTCAGGAGAAGGATTTGAGGATTTGATTTGCTTTCTCTTTCTTTTATAGTGGAGCAAGGCTAGAAAGCCTGCCTATGAGAAAGACTTTTTATGTGTTACAAAGAAGCTGGCTGCATGAAGCTGACAGTTCATTGGTATCCAGGAAGAGGTCGATTTCCTTCTTTATAAACATATCAGAATAAGGCTATAGATGTAATAAAATAGTAAACCTCCACCTATTTAGTTCCCTGGACACTCCGCCAGAAGAAAAGTAAGGGAAAAAGTAAGAAATCATCAGTATGCTTGTGCATACATATTGGATTATTTCTCCAGAAAGGAAAGAAAATGTCAGTCTGTGAGTATCTTTTGCAGCTGAGGAGGAAAATCATAACTTCTAGCTGTTGGATTTACAAACATCCACCCAGCCCATCTTCCTTTACTAGAGAAGCCAACAACTTTCTGGATCACACTGCTTCACAAATCTTAGGAGATGATTAAAGAAAGGAGCTAGTATGCGATCTAGAATTTATTAAAATTGGCTGTGACTTTTAGAAAACCTGCCTTTGCACTGCCTGGAGAAGAATCTGTGCATAATATCTGCCTTGTTCTTATTTGGTTTCCTATTATTAGTCAGATTGATTTTTCACCTGTTTTTGAGTATCCTGTTATGGGAAAATTACTCTGAAAAGTCATGACTTAACTAACAGCAACTATAGCCAATTTTGCTTTAGTAGCTTTGAGCTGATTCAGATTGTGCTGGCACGGAAGAGGACAATACTTTTCCACCAGTCCCATACCCAGATTGCAGAGCTCTAATTTATGCTCTTTGGGAGTGTTGTAGCACCCACATCTTGGGTGCTTCCAAAGAGCTTGGGACTGCAGGCAGGAAGCATCTTGTCTTCTTCACCCCATGCCACTGGAAAGAGCCAGCAGACCGAGCCAGGGTGTGGAAAGGGAAGCTACATTTGTCAGTGGGGCTGGGCTTCTCTTGCTCAAGGAGAAGTGGTTCACCCTGAGAAAAAGGACTTTCAGTTCAGGAGATGCAGACAAAAGGAAAGGCAATGTCCTCATGACTCCTTGGTGTACAGTCACTCTGTGATACTGCTGAATATTCAGATGTGTGACAAGTGACAATATGCTGTTCAAAATGGGATCACTAAGAGGATGGGACCTATAGGAATCCTCTCTTGGTCAACACACTCATTGGACTATGAAGATCAGGGTGAAGTTGGGAAGGAGAAGCAAGGTAGCACAGGAAAGTACCACAGAAGATATGACAAGAGTGGAAGGGTAACGTGAGGTTTGAATGGTTAGCACTGCCTTGGGCTGATGCTGTCTGCTGCCAGAGGATGTTCTCTGTTGCCTTCTGTAACAAAACAGAAAAAGATATCATTTACTTGGAGTGTGCAAGGTGGATCCAGGAGATCTACTGATGGTTGAGGGCCTCCACTGCATTCACATGCTTAAGTACAGGAATGTAACAAGAAATGCAAGAAATGCAAAAAATGCCCAAAAACCTGCCCAAAAGGGAGAGAATTTCAGATGTAGAAGAGGTGGGGTGGCTTAGCAGAGAAGGTAGGCTGGATATCGGTAGCCCTCATGGATGACTCCAGACCTAATCTGCCAGGTTGCTCTGCCCTGGCAGATAAAGCACATACAGAAGGGATAATTAGGAATGGATAATTAGGCTCCCCAATGAGAGTCAAATTGGAGTGAGGTTTAGAGGTGGGATGAAGGTACTGCACTCAGAATCTGGGAATTATACTGCATTTCACCACAATGTCTGGTCAAGATGGTCCTTAGAGGCTTAACCACAAAATTAGGGACTATAAACTGCAGAGCAGATTCTGGGATAGCACATGAGATAAGATTTAAGCAATGTAAGACAAGCAGGTCAGGATTAGAGAAAGAAAATTAGCAAAGGTCAAAGCAGAAATCTGTGAAGAAGGGTCAAGAGCTAAGTAGGGAATTACAAGTGAGGTTCAAAGGCCAAAGCAAAGATTGAGCAGACAAGGAACACTGCATGCTGAATGGTTATACATTGGATATACATATACCCCATAGCAGAGTCTACCCGTACTGGATTAACTAGGACCAGAAATTCTGATTTTGCGCTGTGTCTCAGATACTTATAGGGACCCAGCTTGGAGGCTGCGCTTGTCTTCCTTCAGAGAAAGGAGTTTTATTTATCACAGACAGAATCCTCGGAGATTCTCCCTTTTCTAGACACTATGAAGATAACTACCTTTTGAAAGAAAAAGAGCTGAGGCACGTGATGGTCGTTCTTTCTTCTTGTTTGAGGCAAAACTCCAAAATAATTGCCAGTGTCCAAACATTTCTAATCTAGACCTTTCAAGACACTCAAGTCTGACTGCAGGAATTTCTGAATGACTTCTGTGGTCTGTGTGCCATAGGCTGTGATCACCACAGTCCCTCTTGTCAATAAGTTGCTTTAGAGGATGTCACACCTTGTGGCACCTACAAGGGCTCCTTAACTGTTACTGTGGATTATTCTACTTAATATTCTCTTTCCTCTGAGTCAAAAACTGGCAAGCTGAGAGAAGAGACTAAAGTCATTACCATTTTTCTTTTTTCTTTCAACAGGCTACAGACCCATATTATCAACTCCGATGAAACAATGCTGGAAAGAAATTGAATATTTTGGTGCAGAGTACTTGTATGAGCTTCAAAATCTTGTGTGTTCCAGCTGAAAGATCAACATAATTTTGGTTTTAAAACGCTGACTCTGCTCTGGACGGTTGCTGCTGTTATGACTTCATTAGTGTGGCACAGATCCTTGTCTCCCTCACCCTGGCTTTACTCTGAAGTAGCTCTGTCAGCTCACTGGAGATATATCTGACTTAACTCAATTTGAGAAGAGAATCAGGCCACAAATGTCATCTGCCGAACTCTTTTGGACAGGAAGGAACTTCTGGTTTGGATCCCTTTGGGTTAAGAGGGAAAAAAAAAGAAAAAAAAAGAGAGAGAAAAAAAAAAGCTTTAAAACCTCAAAACCAAACATAACCTTTCCTTCCCCTCAGCAGCAGGTTTTGCTTATAGAGTGATAGTATATGGCTCTATTTAGTGTGCTGGAGCTGCCCCACAATGAGACAGTGCGTTTTCTATTTTTCCCTCTGGGAAGCAGGCGGCTCCCAGCAGTGACGTGTGGCTGGTTTGCTGCTGGAGCAGGAAGCAGTGGGTTTGCAGGGCTGACGCACTTTGGCTGCCTCTGCCACCTTCCAGCCTCTGATGGCACAGGCCAAGCTCTTGCAGACAGATATGACCTAGAAGGATGTTTATGCAATAAAACAATGAAGGATTTGTTTCAGACAGCTCTGATGACACTGAAATTGTATCACTAGAAAAGCATCTTCTCTGAAAATAATTTCAGCCTACTTCTAGATTTAGATTTTGACAGATTTAAAAAAAAATTTACTGCCTACATGACCTGGTGTGCATGTAGTGCAAAATATCAAGCTAAAGCAGAGATGATGAGAATGACAAAATGTTCACATGGCATGAGTAAGGTCCCAGTGCAGAACAATGGCAGATCTGGGAGTTTGTTCTGGGTTTTTACAGCATCTGAGGTCTCCTTTGTGCATGAAACCATGATAACTGTGTTGTGGTGGGTTGTCCGGGGCTGGATGTCACTCTATGCCACTCAAGCCATTCAATCACTCCCCTACTCAGTTGAACAGAGGAGAGAAAATGTAACAAAAGACTCATAGGTCAAGATGAAGACAGGGAGAAATCACTCAGTATGAAAGCCATGGGCAAAGCACACTTGACTCAGGTAAATTACTTATTTGTTAATAAAGAAATGAGAGTAGGGCGATGAGAAATAAAGCCAAACCTAAAATACCTCCCCCCTACAGCTCTGTTTTCTCCAGGCTTAGCTTTACTCATGAATTCTCTACCTCTGTTCCCCCAGCAGCACAGGGAGACAGGAATGGGGTTTGCAGAAAGTTCATCACATCTCTGCTGCTCTTTCCTATTCAAGGGGAGGGCTCCATATGATCTTGCTGTGCTCCAGTGTGGGTCTCTCTCACAGGGTGCAATACTTCAGGAACAGATTGCTCCAGTGTTCCCCTGTGGTTCCCCCATGGGGTTACAAGTCCTGACAGAAAACCTGCTCCAGCAAAGGCTTCTTGTGAGGTCACAGCCTCCTTCAGGCATCCACCTGCTCCAGTGTGGGGTCCTCCAGGGTCTCCAGGTGGATCTCTGCTCCACCATGAACTTCCATGTGTGCAGGGAGAAAACCTGCTTCACCATGGTCTTCACTGTGGGCTGCAGGGGAACCAGTGCCTGGATCAACCCCTGCTCCTCTTTCTTCACAAACTTGGTGTCAGCAGTTGTTGCTCTGACATATAAATTATTGCTCCTCTCTCTGGCTGCAATTTGCTCTTGCATAGTAGCTTTCCCCCCTTTTATCTACATTATCCCAGAGGCTCTACCACTGCTGCTGATGGGCTCAGCCCTGGCCACCAAAACCTTGCTATGCAAACCCAATACAAGCGTACAGGTCTGTGGTTTGCCAGAGGAAAAGAGATTGGAAATTTTTTCTCCAGTGCGAGCTCTTTGCATGTGAGTACAGTTAAAGATGTTGATACAGAATTCTGTGTGACAATTGGCACAAAGCCTATTGGACCCCAAGGGTTTTTGATTCCTTACACAGGCCAGAAGACCTTTTGAGCTGTTACTTGTCTTGCCATGACAAGTGACATGAATGGATTGTTAGTATAAACAGTGATTTATTGGTATTAACTAATTATGACCAACTAACAGCAGATCTACTAATTGTAGATACCAACCAATTATTCTTAAGAAAAAATACTACCCCTGCAACTTTTCTTCCATTGATCTAGGAGAATTTGAGGCTCCTGATCTTCTTTAGATGGTACGAAGCCCAAGGTCACTCCTAGACTTCTGTCTGATGAAAGGGAATTGTTGTCTGGACCTTGTTTTTCTTCGGCAGTTTGGTTTAAACCAACATATGACATTGTCTACACACTGTCAGAGACTTTGGAAGTAAGGGCATCTACAAACCAGTCATCACAGTACTTTGCAGACTGTGCTGTACCTCATGCAAGCCAGCACTTTACTACTACACAAAACAATAGGCTGAATTCATCAAAGTGATAGTGGGGTCAAAAGGGTAGAGTTGCCAAGGCATAACTCACGGCAGTTAAAGGTAATTTTAGTTTTATTTCCTTTTTGATTAATGTTTAAACTTTGATTAAGATTTTTCCAGGGGAGAACAATAGAGCTGTGGGATAGATGTTTAAGTTCAACTGATAATGCAAAACAATTAAAAATAAAAAGTCCCCCTAAACCTCTCAGCAGAACTTTTTCCAAGAGAAGTCCTTCACGTCAAAGCTAAACAGGCAGTTCCCTTTCCACCTCTGTTGTTCTGCGAATGAGGGCTGTCTGTAAATAAAACTAACGTGTTGCCCATCTGTTATGCGCAGCTAAAGGAAATTTAAAGACAATACTACCAGAACTCCCAAAGATACCATCTAACTCCATAAATAATTTATTTTTACAGCTCAGATCAAAGAGCTCGTGGATACTGGACTCATTCCGTCATGGCGTGCCCTTTGGAAGAAACTCCCACAGTCATGTGATTGTTTTTCCACTGCCCTCTGAAAAGGTCCTCAGGCTCAGAAGTTCCCTTTGCTCCGACTCCCTCTCCTGTCCCCTGGATTACGTTTCATATCACTTATGCTGTGGCTGTTCAAACCACCCCCTCTAGATTGGCAAGGATTTTTGCTTTTCCTGGATGCTGCTGAGATCTCCTGTGGCCCAGAGGAGGGTGTTGGGTAACAGTGGGAATGGTGGACTATCAGAAACACCTTGAAGAAGGAACTTTTCACCCCAGAGTGTGAGGCTTTAGGCAAATGATTAGGCTCTCTTTGGGGATCATACCATGGCCTGGGGCTTCAGCTCTTGTGTAGTGGATTAGAAGTGGTATCATGGTATTATCACACGTGTGAGGCTAACACCTGTTGCAATATTTTTAAAGCAGGCCAGAGCACGCAGGGTTATGTGTCATGTTGGGTGATGTGCCTGGTGTGTCAAGCCACAAAAAGTGGAGAATAGGCTGCATGGAGGGACAGACAAGTGTCAGCTGGGAATTCTCATGATGGTCCAAGGCAAGGGAGCAACCAAAATATTGGCTTTTCAGTGCTGACTGTGAGCTATGTGGCTGCTCTGTATCTATGGACAACTCAGAGTTCACAACCAGATGCAGAATAATGCAGAGAAGCCAGACAAAATCATTCTTCTCCTTTCTAGTTAAATAGTCACTACTGATTTTTTTTGTGAAGTAAGGCATATTGCTTCATCTATATGACAGCCATGGATAATGGCTGTCATATTGCTCACAAGGAACACTTTTTGGAAACTGGTCCTTTAAATTTGGCAGAGCAAAACATCTTTGGTTCTAACATAGTCATTTTGAGATTTGATCTTCCTCTCAGGCTGGTAAGCATTCTTAAATTCTTTTTCTTCCTTCTTTTACTTTGAAGTGTTGCTGAGGAAACTTGATGACTTTAGCACACTGCCTGTGATAACATTGATAAAAATAATCTCTGTAGCAGTCTGGAGTCCTCTGAGAAGCAGACTGCATGCACAGCTCAGACAGCTTACAAAGCTCTGGCAGCAGGGAAGCGTGGCCACGGCCCGGGATGTGTGGTAAAACAAGCCCTATTTCTTGTAGCCTGCTCAGCCAGGAGGGGCTGGGGACGATGGTCACACTCAGACTACTTTTGCAGCTACTTAAATTTCCCTGTTTGTAGCCACTTTTCATTCTCTGGAGGCTGAGGTCCCTATTTGGTGTGCTGGGCCAATGTGTTTTGAATTGCCATTCAGTGCATATCTGAGCACTGAGATGGACACTAGGGCTGCTCATAGTGCAGATCAACATGCATTATGTTAGCTCTCTAAATGACAGGAATGGGACCACTTATTTTTGGGGAATCTCGGCTACACCCTCCTCTAAGTTCTAATTATTTACACATACACAGGAAAAGAGACTTTTCTTAAGGCAGTAGCTAACTACCTAAAGATCTCATTACTTTACATACTCATTGCTTTAATAACCTGCTTAAATTTATTTTTATTGAATTTATTTTACTGTGTTGGATCCATGTTTTTAAAAGGACAAAAGGCAATATGATTAATTAGAAAGCAGCAACATCTGCACTGAATGATTCTTATTGCTTAATAAAAAAATTTGAAAGTGAAATAAAAGATTAAGACTACCATGAAGTACCTGAATGTGACTGGTATAGCTTTTGCACCCAATTAATATATTTCAATTAGGCCATAATAAAATAAAATAACAGATAAAGGAAAGTTGGTTGATACATTTAATTTAATTCTCATCTTGGTAAAAAGCTTGCCCAAAATGTTTAGATAGTTACGGTGTGAGAAACAAAGTGTTTTGAGAAATCCCCCTTCCTGCCTTGGCAAACTCCAAGAATATTATAGCAAAATATTTCCAAAAATTCAGGGAGCTGAATTCATATCTGGTGATAGGAGTTGCTTTATTTTCTAATGATATTCAATAGGAGACAAAAAAGCACCATGTAATAATGCAAAATTGTTTCAGTGAGTGTGACTGAGGAGAAAGTCTAATGGACTTAACTTTCTGGAATGAATGACAGATAAAATTCAAAGAAGGCTAGAAAGTAACATGTTTTTGGAAGAAACATCTAGAACTCTGAATTATTCTATCACCACAGGAAAAGATCTTAAAAGCCAGCCAGCAGAGATAAGGGAGATCTCTGCAATGAGAAGATCATTTTGGTTACTTGCTGTAGGTCTTGTGTGTCTCCCACTGAATCACCTAGACATGGTTGGAAACTGAACTGCATCCTGAGAGTTTGACCCAGTATGGCATTTTTTAGATCCTGAAAATCAGTATTTGGGTGGTGTGGTGAAAACTGCATTCATCAGATTTGCATACTAAGAAAGAGGATGTCAAACAATTAAATGCTCTGATACCTTCACAGTGATGTGGCCTCATCAGAAACACTGTGCTCAGTTTAGTTAGCCAATCTTAAGACCAGTTTTAGACTTTGTTCTAGAAAGGAGATAAATGCCTCTGGAGATGCTGAAATGGCCAGTCTTGAAGATAAGGCTGTGGACTAGCTGGGGTGATGCCTCTGTCACAGTGGTGCATTTCCTTTGTCTCTAGCATGTTAAATATTTAGGCAATGACTGTTTCATTTCCTGAAGTTGCATTCATCTTATTTAAAGATGCACTTAACTGATGTTTAATAAAATATTGTGGATACTCTTGAATTTAATGAGTTGCCATGTCAGATTTCATTTAAACCCTTTGATTTTTTGTCTTACATTTAAAGCCTAAAGCTCTGTTTTTCATTTTGACCAGAATTATTGCTCTAGCTATTGGCACTGGGTTCCCTGTATTTACATACCTGCAAAATAAAGATTGAGCCAAACTAAATTAAAACTTAATAATAATAAAACCTCCTCCAAAAACGAAAACAACAACTGAGCTCCATACTTCACCTCCTCAGAAATCCTAAACCACAACACATCAGCAAAAAGTACCTTTTTTGCTTTATTACTCAAGGCGTGTTTATGTATTTTGGGCCTGAAATGAATGGGCCCTTCTTAAATATGACATCTGTGTATTTTAAAGCAAGCTAAACCTTTCTGTGGGGATTATGCTAAATTGACACCTACAGAGATTACAGTCTCCTCTTTTCATGTGGAGAGGATGTCACCCCATGTGTTTGTTTTTGTATGTGAGCATAACCCATGCTCCTGCAGTGCCTAAAATAGGTGGTTTGCTGGGGTTGATTGAAGGATAACATAGCCTGTGTTGCTGGAACTCCAGGTCTCCTGCTACTCTCATGCACGCCGCACATCTAAGCAGTCATGGACATCTGTGTGTGTTACGTGCCATACCTGCCTGTGGCCCTGTTATCATCATCTGTGGCTGCAGGAAGCCCTTAGTTACATCCCCACTTGAGCTGGAGTGCCACACTCTGACTTGGAGATCCTTGTGGGTCCCCTCCAGCTCAGCATATTTGATGATTTGACATAAAGAGCAGGCACAGTGCTATGGTACTTCACTAGAACCCATGAAGCCTTTTAATAAGACAGAGCAAAACAAAAAGAGATATGTGCTGGCCCTGATGCTAAAGGGTTTGTCATGGAACAAAATGTCTCTTTTCTCTATGTGGCTGACATTTTCTTTTTAAAAATTCTTTCTTTTTGAAAAGATGCTTTCTGTTTCCAACAAACTGTAAGTTTTAAAAGCTGCTTGAGGTGACTAATTTTTTTCGCTAGGAAAATTTTTGAGATGTGTTCTGATGTTTCAAATTTCCAGGGCAGAAAAACTTATGGTTCTGACATTTGAATTATGTTTTTGTTCTGTTTGGTAATGTCCCTATTTTGCAGGTCTGTATACACAGGTATGTAAAGAGAGTGGTCACCAGTAGAATAACACAGATGAGCAGGAACTCCAGAGTTTACCATGTGAAATCCCAGTCCATAAGACCACTCTTTATTTTATATTACGCAGTGTTACCTGAAAAACAGAAGCAGGCATTAGATACAGCTGTAACAAAGACGAACAATGTAGAAGGATACAGTATGGGTAAATGAAGGTGGTAAAGAATGTAATCTCACCCCCTAAAGAGTTGCAGCTGAGCCAATTACTAAAGATTTGGAGCAGGCCTGATTTTAACAGCCACACCTGTAGCTAATAAGAAGAGTGATATAAAAGAGTGGATTGGTAGGCAGTGGAATCAGTTGGCTATGGCAAGGACAAGGAAGAGTCAATGCCTTGAGGAGCTGCCTACAAGAAACATCACAAAGGTACAAAATTCTAGCAGTATGGAACCCTTATGATACAATGACAACAGAACAATTCATGTGGGAGTCCCTTTTGGAGATTAAGTTTTGCAATTCCAATGCTCACATTTGCCTTTTTCTTAAATCATAAACCTGGATCTTCTACTAAACTAAATATATAATGAGAAAGTTGTTTACAAGTTTGTTGCTGATTTGAAGTAGTGACTTTGTGAGTGTTTTTTTGGTCCTTTGTATGAGGCCTTTCAAGTACTGCCTGACAGGCAAACAGCAAGCATATTCTTAAGAAGCAGATGCTCAGGTGTGCTCTGGTCAGGTAGAAGCAGCCTGTGAAATTAATTGGTAGCATGTAGTTATTTATGCCACATTCATTGTAAGATGTATTAACTTCTCTTCTTTTTATTGCTGATGTAATCTCTTGAGAAAAAAGGTCTGCTGGCATTATTAGTCTCCTGGCTAAATCAAGGGCCACATTAAAATCAAGTGTTTCCCCAGCACTAGACTCTTTTTAACTAAGTAGGTCATGGGAGAGGTTTACTCCCCTTTTATAGTGAGTTCAAGTGAGACAAAGGATTTGTGTGGCCAAGGACTAAGTGGAAAAGGCCAAGCTAGTCTTTCTATTATTGTGCCCCTCTGTAAACCAAAACCCCAAATGGTATATAAAATATTTCCCTTCTTGAATTCCAGTAAATCACAAAGTTATTTCCTCAGTTTTCCTTTACCTCAGCATAGGGTATTTTTACTTTTAAAGTAGAAAATGTTATTTATATACTTCTGTGCTTTCCTTCCCTTTCCTTTAATGCTTTTCCAGGGATTACAGAATAAGCAAACTCTACAAAAGTAGTTTGAGAGGGTTTAAAGTACATTAAACTTTCCCTCATTTATGAAGGGGAGATGATAGAAGTGAAGTGTTGATGTTTTTGGAGTTTACTCTTTCAGGGTTGATAATGAGATTTAAAATAAGGGTAAGTAAATGCTCCTTAATTAGGCACCTGTTATGTTCTGTTGTGATCAGTGCTTTAAGGGACAAAAATGCCAAGTGGCAGTGACATTTTGTACAATTTTGCAAAGAACATTTGAGCTCACCCCTTGCCTAAGAAATACAATGAGACTGGCTTTAGTTTGCTTATAGATATTTTAAAATCAGTTTGGGAAAAGTTATTCCATGAGGTAAAGATCCTGTTTGAAGTGGAAGCTGTTCATCTGAAGAAACATCTGTCACAAGACAAGAAAAGAATGATTTCTTTGTGACTGGGAAATCAATGAGACATCTGTTTTAATGTACAGGCCAGAAATAATGCAGTGAGTTCAAAAGGGAATCATTAAGAAGGCTGCTTTTTGTCTCTCCAGAGTCTGTAGGTTGGGATTCAGCACAGTATTTTGCATTAGCAGGACTTCTTGAGTTTGTGTCCTTAACTAAGTGGTTGAGGTAGACCTTTTGAGGACTCTGATGTTTAGGGTTATATGAGCTACTGGGGATTTGTGTTTATTGACCTCATAAAAGAACTTCATTTGGGTCTTGATTTTTGTCCCTGTTTCCCAGACACAGATTGCTCAAACTGCTGATCCTGCCCTGTTCTTGGTTGGGAGCAGGAGCTGGAGGCTGCTCAGTCTCTGGGATGCTTGGCAGGAGGTTGAAGCACTGACTCACTGTGGGCTTGCTCTGCCTGGAAACACCATGCCTGGGCTGCAGGCTCCCCATTTGGAGGGGCAGTGGGACATGTGCAGACATCACTGCATGTGCTATGGTTGTGTCTATTTGTCCTGCTTGCTTCCTTTCTCTCCTCTGGGAGCCCTTGCAAAATTTGTTGGGTCCCTGTCGCCTGTCTTTCAAGTGCATATGCCATGAATTCAGGTTTTCCATTGCAGGCGCTTCTTTGCAGTCTCTTTAGCTTTCCTTAATAGCAATGGTGTGAGAAGCAGTCAAAAAAGGGTTGCAACCACTACATATCTGCTTAGGCTGGAAGGACCCTCCCTAAAAAACCCAGATGCCCTGAATGAGACCTAATCCCTTACTTGTAAGGTTTTTTGAGGACGAGAAGAAACAAAACACTGGGTACTCAATTACCCCAAGGCACATTGAATTGCCTTATTTTATAGTTCCTTGGTGTGTGCACACTTTATAAGATATGAGACCAAGAGCAACCCCCAGGCATTAGGTAATGGTCTTGCTAGAGCCCCACTGGTATCTGTAGTGTGGAGTCTCCTTATGCCAAAATGGGGCTTGCAGATGTCTGTTTCCAAAGGAGGAGAGAATAGCAAGAGGATATGCAGCTCTGGCAATGTTTGAAATCTGAGACCAATGGTCACCCTGGAAACAGCATGTTGAAAGTCTGAAAAACCTCCTGGCAGTGCGTGGGTGGAGTAAAAAAAGTCTTTGGGTTTGTGTGTGCAATTCCAACAAGTTGTGCTTAGCAGGAGGGAAAACAGCTACTGAGGGGACACACGCATATGTTCTCTGGGGAGCCATCTTATCACCCCTTCACATGGAAAGCTGCTAAAAATGATGATGTTTAGGACATACTTTCCCTTGGGAAGTGTCAGTGAAATGAATGCGTTTTTGTTTCTGTCAGCACAGCACCATGGTAAAAGTCTGTGGAGAGATGCACAGAACAATAAGACAAAATAGTCAAAGGTGGGAGAGCTGTGCCCTACCAAAGGCAGCAAAAAAGCCATGCTGTTCCCACTGGAGAAGATGCTTGCATTGCAAATTCCAGCCTGGCTGGTGACAGAACCGGGTCCCAAGCCTCCTCGTTCCCTGATGTCATGTGTGGAGGAATGAGGCAATCTGACCTTCATGGGTTGGCAGTGGATGCAGACCCATGGGAGTCTCCCCGTGCGCAGGAGCGGCACAGCCGTTCCTCATGCACACACAGCTCAGCAGCCTGGCTTCTGCTCCCCACGGGACAGCTGGTGGTGACGCTGCCCTGGTGTGCTCTTTGGGCTTCAGTGAGATGTACTCAGTGGTTCCCTGAGCTAGCAATGGGTGAATTGACATCTGACAGCTCATGAAAGACTTGCTTTCTATGGATTGGTCAAATTAAGTCACTTAACAATATGAATTTTGACATCCACAATGCTGTCTGACAGTGATTCTCCATTTTAAGCATATGATGCTTTGAAATAAAGCCTTCCTTAATTACTTTGACATTACCACCTGGAAACTTCTTTTGATGCTTTTTATATCCTGTATCATTTGGTATATTGAAGTCTGTGCTGATATCCTCCTTCTCACTCACTAAGTGAAGAGTCCTAGTCTTTCAAAGAAATTTTTTTACAGAAGTTGCTTCATGATTTTTACATCCTGATTTTTGTCATCCTTATTTGGCTTTTTGTGTGCTTTTTATAGCTATGGTATGTCCATTTTGTGATGGTGGGATGAAAACCATATTCAGCAGGCAGGTGCACATAAGCTAATGCTATTGTTTTGATGTCTACTCCTTAACTGAAAAATTCTGGCACTTGATTTGCTTTTGTGATGGCTATGGGGCAGTCAGGTAAATGGAATTACCTAGTGTGATCCTAAAATCTTGTCTCTAAGGGGCAATAGCAAGATCTAAGTTAGGATTTGTTTAGTGCATACACATTTATTTACACTGAACTTCATTTTCCATTCTGCCTCTGGTGAGACACTTCCTGGACATTCAAAATTACCAGGTCCATTTAATCTCCTCTGTTCCATATTTGTCGAATCCTTCCAGGAGTTGCATCAGCATAGTGATGCGACTTCCTTCTACAAAAGCTGCATAGAGTCTTCCCAGCACACTGGGTTTATTCCTGTGCCTCCCTAATTATATAATTTGGAATAATTTTCACCAATTTACATGTGGTTCTGTGCAAAGGAAGTTCCCTGCCATTAAAATGTAGTGACTTCTCAGGACTGGTAACAGGAAGCTCTATGGGAATCACACTATTCAAAGGAAGCTGCTGAATTTCTTTGTGTGTAAAGTCAATCATATTTTCCCACTTTTTAGTCTTCCTTCACCATTGCTATTAGATGGGGTGTGGGTGGACCTTACTGTGATTTTCCTATTTTTGTTGTATTGACAAGCAGCCTTGCTGGAGAAAGCACTGAAGATTGCAGTCCTGCATGTGTTACTTGTGAATACGTCCCATGAAGTTTTTCTTTTTCTTCTCTTTAGGCTTTAACAGAAGCAAAGATTGGAAATGAGGCTGAAATATTAGCTGAAAAATGCGAGACTTGAATGGGGATTTAAGTCTTGCAGAATGAGCTTGCAATTTCTGATGTTCACTGGGTTGTTTCCTGCAGGGACTTACTAAAGAAACAGAAAAAACATACCCCTCTACAAAATTAAAACCAGTTACTGTTTCTTGTTTCACTGTTTGCATACCCTGTGATGATTAAAAAGTAGCATCTTGCCTTGATTTGCCATTTTTTGGGAGAAAAGGGCTTTGTTCCCCAAAAAACCCACAGAATTTTCCCTGACTTGTGGACTCCCTTAAAACATAATCTTTATTTGGCTTTGCTTTTTCCATGGACCTGAATAAAATATAGACTACACCAAGAAGAGTTTATTTGGTACCTCAGAGACTTCTTTGACATGTGTGAAAATGACCTCTGTGCCAAGGATGCACAAGCCTATGTGGAGATGAAATAAACAGGGGAAAAAAAGTAATGAGTGCTTTAAACCAGTGAGGAAAAAATGATGTGCACAGGAACACTAGCACTGTTTGATATATCAGCTTGTGCTCTGAACATTACAGAATAGGTGCAGTGCAATTAATTTTCCTGCCATTTGTTCTTTATTTCTTGGTGAATCTGTCAGCCTTGAAAGGCAGAATAAATCTGATATTACATTAACAAGGCATGGAAAACACTCCCTTTCACACTTTATGGAAATATACATATCAAGAGTTTCTTTTATTTATGCCTACAACTAATTCCGCTGAATTCCAAGTTCCCTATGTGAGTAAATAGATGTGTATATATATATGCACATTTGCAAAATCAAAACTTAAGGGCTAACTTTGTTCCGTGGAACCTAATATTTTTGTTTGTGTTGTGTCTTTTTGTTTAACAAATCATAATCTATTATTTATATTCTGTGAGGGATTGTATTTGCATCCCCCACAGTACATTTTATTGACTGTGGTGATTGTTTTAAGGAAAGTGTGCGTTCTCTTATTTTCCTACAGAATATAGCTTAGCTGGAGCATCTGGTTTCAAGTGAAGTATTTTCCTACCTACTTTTCCATCTGAGCTGACCAAGGTGTAATAAAGTTAAAAGCTGGGCTCAATCATAAAATGGGTCAAAGCCTTGAAGAGGACAAAAGTTGTGACTTTTGACCGTGGAGTCCTTTATTTAGGCCTTACTTGGCAAAATGTATTTGAAAACCTTCAATCTGAGGTAAATCTGAAGTAGGTTTGGGTGACTTTGATTAGATGTCTGTAACTGTCTCTAAGCCAGTGGATTTTGATCCCTGCTCAAATAAAGGTGATTTATCTACAACTAGTTCAAACATGGTACTTATCCATGCACTGTGTTTTGCTTGACCAAAAAAAAAACCCATGGGAAAAAGTAAAGATAAACTGTAGTTTGACTTTTCTCAGGGTTTCTTGGCAGAGGCCTCAGAAAGGAGTTCTACAGAAATGTTCTCACCTGCCTCCCTAATTTACTGGGTTATTAGGATGTGTGAGCTCTGTGAAGAGTACGAGTTCTTCATATTTGCTGATGGAGAGTTTCACTAGGATTGCAGTGGCATCCTTCTTTATATGACAAACTTAGAACTCTTTATTCAATAGGAAAGTTTTGCAGAACCAAGCAGCAGTAAAACTAGTGGAATTCTGCTGAAATTTTTTTGCATTCAAATTTAGAAAAAAGGTAGAAAAAAAACCCCTCTCTAACTGTAAAAACAAGCAAAGACATGAAAACAATTTACAGTAAGATTCACTTTCTGGATTAATGTTTCTAGGCTTTTAGAATCATTAAACATCCTTTACAGTAAGGAAAAGCCACTTTTCTGATATAATCTGTGCAAGGGTTTGCAGCCTCTTGGTTTTGAAACCTGAAAGTTTTGGCTGAACACCTACAGAAACAGAATCACAGAATGCTGGTGTTGGAAGGGCCCTTTAAAGATCATCCAGCCCAACCTCCTTGCTGTGGGACACAACACCTTTTACTCCATCAGGATGTTCAAGCATGCTGCTTGAACACTTCCAATGGTGGGACATCCACAACTTCTCTGAGCTATCAGTTCCAGGGTCTCAACACCCTCACAATAAAGAATCTCTTCCTTACATTGAATGTAAATCTACCTTCTTCTAGTTTAAAACCATTACTCTTTGTCCTGTTGTTAAGGAGCCTCTCCATCTTTCTTGAAAGGCTGCAATAGCTGGTTCCTCTCTACTCATATCCAAACTTTCCTGCTGTTTACGATCTTTCCTTCTGTGGGAGGAGCTGTTTTCCCTGCTCCACACTTTGCTGTCAGAAGCGCCATGTATGCCATGGGGTGTGGTGCCATGTGCTCCACAAACACCACAAAAGGGACAAGGTGCATTACCCTCCATGAGTTGTCATCTCTGTTGGATGCCAGATGTCCATTTTGTGTGGACATAACATGGCAGCACTTTCCAAGTTCCCAAATGGACCCTGGTATAGGGGTTCATTTTCAACCCGTGTGCTTATTTGTAGAGCGGAGTCTCCTAAGGAGCTTTATAGTGACTGCTTCTGGTCTTTGTTGGATAGAAAAGCATTTGCAACAAATGAAGTTTTACTCTTGGAAAACATACATTTTGCCATCTTTAGTCTATCCTATTCTTGCACTGCACACTGCTCTGACTCTATAGGGAAGAGGTCTTTCTGTTGGTGGAAAAAATATTAATAAATGAATGATCTATAAATAAACAAATGGAGACTGCCTAAAGAGGAGTGAAGTTGTTTAAATTAGTAGATCACCAGAGTAACAGAATTGTTTCTGGGAATAGCCCCCTATTACAAAACACTTAACTTTTTCCACATTTCAACTTCTCGGTACAATTGTCCTTTAACACAAATTTGAGTCCAGAATGCGTGAACTCATGTGGCTTCATCTAAAGTGCTGTGGGATTCAATTGCTTCAGGATTTTTCATTTTTCAAATTATTTCTTACCATGTGGGCACTATAGAATGCATTTCAAATTTATTTATTCAAACTGAAATAAAAAAGTGGAAAATTCCTCCCAGCAGAGACTAGCACTGGGGCTTCACAGAGAAAGTCTTGATCATGTTGAATTCATGTCTTGTGGATTTTGAAAAAAAAATAATTCATGTGGCTGACCTAGTATATATGTAATTCTGGCCGAAGTTAGCCACTTTGAAAGATTAGTGATTATGTAGTAGAGCCTGCAGGTCTTAAGAAAAATTCTTGGCATGAAATGCAGAAAAACAGCTTTAGAGATTACATGTCTCCCTTATGTGCCACATAAGAAAAATCAATTCTGTACCTATCAATTTGGCCTGAGGTAGGTCTCACTTTGGCAGCTTACCCCATCTAATTTGCCAGCTTTATATAATGCTGGGTTTAGTTATTTTCTCAGTGGTGAGGATGCTTATTTATTAGGCAGAATAGAAAAGTACTGGGCTAGAAGAGATTTTCTATCTCCATTGCCTCTTGTAATCAATTATTAACAACTTTGGGCTTATAGTCAGGGTACTGTTTCTCTGTTTTAAAAAAATACTTCTAATTTACAGCTAAGATGTATTAGTGATTATTTATACCTTTTGCTGTTATGCTGATCTTTTCTGGCAGTGTAAGTAATTTTTATCAGTATCTGCGCTTGGTGTTCCCTTCTCTTTGTTACAGATAGCATAATATCTGCTTTCAACCTCCTTTTTGTAGGGTGTATAAGTCAAATTGGTTTAGCTTAATCCATTTTAGGCATTCCCACCTGTTCTAGTTTGTGTTTTCATGCATGACTGGGTCTGTATGATATTACAGAGGTGGTTTCATTGAAGTGTTTTATAATGAAATCTGTATTCCTGCTGAATAGAAAAATAATTTTGTCTCCATATATATCAGGACCACATTTTTATTTTACAGTGACATCATAGGTGTGGTTCTTGCTCTTCCTGTTACTGAATGACTCATTGTTTTTTCTGCTCCTCATCAAACTAGTGAAATCCCAGACTATGACAAAAAAATCTTGGAGATTTCTCGCTCCCTGACCTTATGCTTGGCACTGCTGAATGCTGAGTTCCAGAGCTCCATGCCTCAAGGTCATCTGGTTCTTCTCAATGTCCAGACAGAGGAAAACTAAGAAATTCCTTCCCCTTGTGCCCCAGCCCCAGGAAAGTGCCATCACCTTCAGGGGTGGGTACCCAGCGGACCTGCCCTCTCTGCCAGTGGCAGCTTCCTGCAGCATGCCAGGACACACCTTACCTACTGAAATATGTATGTTGCAGGTGGTGCACAGGTCAGTTTGTAGGTAACCCACTCTGTGACACTCTGTTCTCTTGATTCTGATTGTGATTTTTAAGTCAGGGGCATGAGCAAAAACATATAGTTTCTTGAAGAACTCCAAGGAAACCTCCCCCCTCAGACCAATTGTTTTACTGTCAGCACATCCCTCTCTGTTGTTACTTTGTTACCATCTTACAATTGTTGAATTCAATTCCCATTTTCTACATCATAGTCTTTTCCCATATGACACTGTAGAAAGAACTTTAATGAAGTCCAGATATCGGAAAACTGGTTCATTTATCTTGTCTGAAAACCTATTATTCTGAAAAGTTCAACTCTTGGTAAACCCATCCTACTCTATACCCGCAGTCTTCCTCTTTTTTTGTGCCTTTAATGTCTCTGTTGACTCCAAAGTGTAATTTAAAACTGTGGGTAAAGATCTGCAGCTCACTGGCATTTAATTATAAAAATTAATATTTCTCTTTTCTTATAGACAAAGTTTTCTCTCTGGTATTTGCCAAAATGGTAGACTTAGTATGCCTTGTTTTGAATTAGATGGCAAATAGAACAAAATGGCAAATAACCACAGAATCTCAAAGCATAATAATCCTGCTCCAGTGCAGAAACCACAAATAGACAAGTGAATTCTGGTCTTAGGAGGGGACTTAGAGAGGCTCACAACACTGAGTATGCCTATAATACATATGGCATACATATTATATTGAGTATAATAATACATATGCAGACATATTAATTTGAGGCCTGACAACTCTTTAATTCTGTGCAAACCTTATATGATAAACAAAATAAAGAGTGAATTGGAAGACATTGTTTGTGGAGCCTGGAGATGACATCCTTCAGCAGACTTCCTGCTGATATCAATGAAGTTGAGTGTGACACAGCTCAGAAAGCACTCATCAACCCTGAGGGACTGTTATCTGTGTAGCCAGGAGATCTGTGTGTCCTCTTGTACATTCCTTTAATATTCCCACTCCCTTTGAACCCATTAGCCTTTTTCAACCAAACTTGGAAAGGCAATAGTAATCAGAAAGCTTTTACAGCTCTTAAACAGATAGAGGAGAGAGAAATGTTAACTTTAACACTTAGAGAGAGACTAAAGTATAAGCACTGGTTGCATAGGCAAGATGTCTTAAATCCCCAGCCCTGGCAAGAGGTTCAAGAGGACCTTGAATCCAAACAAGGAGGAACCAAAAGCGAGTTCATGTATCATTAGTCTAGTTTAAAACTGCTGACAGGGCCTGACTTTTGCTTTTAGCTTTGGGCATTCCCTGTCCTGTACAGAAACCTCCTGTCAAATGACCATGTTTGAGAAAGACCCTATTCAGAGTCATGGGATCACAGGCTTTGCACAGTAAGTGTCTCAAGTTTTTCTGACGTGGCTGAGAACAACAGCTCTGATGGTAGCTGAGCTAAGATTAAAAACAAAAAGATCCTCTTATGGCTTCCATATCTGTCTTTGGCATGGTCCAGACAATTCCACTGGTTAATTTAATTCTCCTGTTTTTCCATGTGCAGCTATGCTAGAACACCTGTCTCGGTGATAAAATCAGGAATATCTTTGTCTTTATCAGCTGCCTGGATTTCCTCCATGCTTGAGCGGTCATATTGACAACAGATGATGGGGTCAAATTTTCTGATTTTTTACTGCTTCAGGATTAGAATATGTGAGGCATTTAGGGGGAAAAAAACACTTTTCTTCATTGAAATATAGAGATAGCATTTTTCTTTTGTTATTCTTCCTGAAGATGGATAGATTTCCCACCTTCGTTGTCTCTGTAAATGGCACTTATTATTGAGTATTTATTATCTTTTTCTACCTAACGTATGTCAGGAGTGTGGGTCAAACAGGCCAGCTATCAATAAGTTTCTTATCTTCCTTCTCATAAATTTTTCTTCATTTGTTTTTTGCTTACATTCTTCCTTTTTGTAGTCAAAAACTTGGTAATAACTGTGATTTGTGCCTGAGAGAGCTCTGCCTTTACTTTTGAATGAGTCTGTAGAACTGTGGTTGTGGATTGTAGGATGAAAGTAAAGGAGTTAAAGGATTGGGTTAATCAAGGGGATGCTTGGAGAATGGGTTCAGAGAAATGGCCTGAGGAAATGGGATTGAATTCATTAGTTTCAAGTTCAGTACAGTAGTATTTGCTGTTATAAATCTGGGGTAGTACAGTTAAGCAAGAGCCAGACTAACAGGAAAAAAACAACAGCAGCTCTTGCTGAAAAGTATCTAAGGATTTTTTTGTGTCATGATTTGAATAGAAAGTTGTGATTGCCATGTTCTTTCAAAAAAAGGATGTACTCTGATTTGTAAACTGGATTTTGCCTGCAAGATGTGTGAAGAAAGTTCTTGCTCTGTTTCAAAATGGGTAGGATGCAGCTGGAGTACAGTGTCGGACTTGGGCCATTTCAACTAAACAAAAATTACAGGGGCGCAGAAAAATAGAAGGAAAAAATTTAAAATGGCTGAACTAAGAGAAATACTATAATATAGGACCAAAAAAAAAAAAAACCAGTTCAAATACTTGGGTAACTTAGCTTAAGGAAATGGAGACTGAGGGGAGTTGGGATTGCAGTTTCCAAGTTTTAATTGACTAGTGCAAAAGAAAAAGAAGTATGTCTTTCTCCAGATCTCTAGTGAATAAGGTTGATCTTCAAAGGTTTTAAAACTGCAGCAAAAAGGTGCAGGGCAAATACTAGAGAAAACTCCTTGCAGAAAGGACAGGGGAGTACTAGAGGTATTTGGCTAGGGAGCTCTAGGCTAAAGTCTGGAGCAAGAAAGCTCAGACAAACATGAGTAAGGAATGGCAGTGAGAGGGTCTTGGGGACAGAAAGTGAATCTGATTATCTCCTGATGTCCCTTTTGGGACAGTTTTCTCAGTCATTGTGGTTTTCCTGTCTTATCAATCATGACTACATCTTAATATAGCCGCAATATAGTACATCTTAATATACTGTAACTGATGTTTCTATTGCTGGAGTTAAGTGGGTATCTTAAGCAGACAGCTAGTTTAGTTAAATATGGCTCCAGGTCTGGCTTGAAAGTTGTTGGAGTTCATAGAAAGCGTAAAGTCTTGAAAAGCATGTTATGAGCTGGGTGCAAAATGCATTTTGATGCTGAAGCATGTTAACAGTTGTGTGGCAAAGTCTGACTGATCCACACACGACATACAGTTGTAGTTTAGTTACAGATCAGGATGTTGTTCTTGCCTATTTGATCATCTGAAGAAAGACCCAGGGAATACCATTCCTGCTTCCCCAGAGACTGCAAGAAGTATTTGAAGGCTCACAAAACTTTGATTGCTGATTGATGCGTTAAACAAGAGACTTGACTGAAGAAATCTCTAATGTTTGCCTTTTAGTGAGGTACTTCTGACTAGCTCAACATTTAGTATCAACAGTCAGGAAAAAAAGTTGTTCCTTCTCCAGATATAAGGGTATTGCAAAAACCAGCATAATCTTTCTTTGACTTTAACATACAAAGGAATTTTCTCTTTCTGTTCTGTCTCAATTAGATGTGTATTTAGAGAAAGAGTGCTGTCTGAATCTTCTTTATTTTAAGTAATCAGGCATAATTGCTCATATAGCTGCTGTCTGATGAGCATGTGGCTCATCAGACATAATAATCAACATTTATTAACAGAATCAATAAATGATGTAGAGCAGCTACATGTCTGTGGTGAGAATTGTCATTGTCCTGTGTGCAAACAAAAGTTTCTGGGCTTGAGTCAGCTCTAACTTGTCCTGGCACAGGCAAAACTGATTCAGGTCACAAAATGAAGTTGAAAAGTGAATAGACAGAACAGTACTGCATGCTTCTGAATATGAGTAACTTTTCAGAGCTCACATGTCATTTCACAGTGTACAGTTTTTGGGAGCGAGAGAGTGTTAGTGGATGGCTTGTTTATATGGGTTTTAGAGGAAAAGCATTTGCTTACAGCAGCCTCACTATAGACTCTGGAGGAACCTTGGCTGTAGCAATCAGCCAGACCCAACAGTGAGTGGCCAGATCATGGTAGACCAATTTCACAAAGCTGGCTAGTAGAAGAATGATCCTTTCCATCTTTCTGTTTACCACCCATGCACTAATGCACATTTCTCTTTTAGCTCCATAAAATTTTTTTCATTCCTGAGTGATTTCAGTGCTGAGGGCCATTGCAGGCACTGGCAGCACTTCTGTGAGTTATTTGCTTCCTGTTGTTCTGTCTTCTTTGCATCTTATGGCAGATTCATTCAGTAAATCCTTTGATCCCTCTTCACCTTCATTTATAGCGCATGTCTACCAAGACTTTCTAAGGCTCTTTTCTCTGTGGTAAAAAAGACCACAACCCCTTCTTTACTGGTGTTAGCAGTTCTATTTTCATAGGGTTGAAACAGTTTTCACATGGAGCAGGCACATCTGGAGGAACATGACAGGAAATAACTATTGCCATCAGGTGGAACTGCAGTGGTGACTTGGGCTGTTGGGCTCCACAGTGGGAGAAAGGTCCAGAATGCTTACCATAGCACCTCACAGTAGAAGGACTTGGCTGGGTTTATGTGGGCACACTGTCTCTTTTCTCTGTCTCCTTGGGCTGGAAAAGCGTCAAACACACTGTTGGTTAGCTGAGTTACGTCCCAGCTGGAGGTGCTTGCGAGGTAGGTTAGTCTCATTGCGATGGGCCTAAAACCTGGATGCTAGTGGGAAAGGATTAGTGATGTTCTGAGCTGGGGGTTAGGGAAGCAGGCAGAAGCAGAGTGGCTTCTAGACAAAAGTCTATGAACTAACTGCTAACTTAAGAGCAAAACCAAAGTCTCAAGTTAAAGGCTCTAAAGAGACATTCAAGCAAGCTGGTAAGGGTGGTTTTAGTAGTACTTATGGCTTTAACAAACCTATTAAGTTTAGTACAAAGCAGAAGCCAAAATGCTTTAAAACCAGATGTTTGTGATTAGAGAAGGGAGTCCTTGGGCTAAAGGGATGGATGAGTTTGTATATTCTACTAGGTTTTAGTAAGATGGAAAGTAAATTTGGAGCCTTAGTGAACCATGAGGGGTCACAGGACAGGTGGCTCCTGGGGGGTTTATTATTCCTTCAGAACAGGCATATATTGGTTTTGAGATGTGATGCAAAGAGAAGCCTAAAGCTGAATTAGTTGACTTAGACATATGTATGTAGGGCTGGGACACACAGAGAAGACAAATGTGTCTGGCAAATATGTGTGAAGGGTGCTTATTTGTTTGTAAAATAGGTGGGTTGATTGTTATTGCAGCACTGTTTTAGGGAAAAAAACTACATTGCTTTCACATTATTCTTTTCAAATCTGCTACTGCCCCCTTGCTCTTCACTCTGACCTTCTTGCTTGTGAGAAGCACTGAATGACCTTCTTAGCACAGCAAGCACGTGCTCCAAGGCCACGAGGCTCCTTGTGACTTAGCAATGATCTGCTTGTCCTGCCATGTGTTTAGCTCTTCCACAGTCCAAAAAAAAGAATTAAGCACCCATCTTAGCTCTCCCCAAAAGGCGGCCTCCATTTTCTGCATTTCCTCACCCTTCAAGCATCCTTTGCCAGTCACCAGTCTTCTTTGGTCTAGGAAATAACACTCTTATCCTGTGGTTGGAGATGCATTTTCATGCTAATTTTGTTCTTCAGTGGGGTGCAAAGTTGTCATTTTTGTATAGTAATACTTCTGTTAAAAGGAGAGGAAAAGTTGCTATCAATCACCTGGAAGGTGGACTGGGATTGCTTATTTAAAATCTGCTGTTGGGATCCTCAGATGTCTGTCTGTTCTTACTCTCTGACAAACTCATGAAAATGTTGGAAATCCTTTTTTCCTAATAGGGATGGAACTGTCAGTATGTAAGGAATCATGAGTGATTTTCCAGGGTCACAGTGGGATCAGCTGAGTCATAAATGTTCTTGAAAATCTCATCCTGTTCAAAGAATGCATTGCAAAATGTGGCTAACAAGTGTAATGGCACTTCCCATGGGATGGACCTCTTGTGGATGAAGATTCATTTAAGCTGTGTTATTTGTTAGTTCCTATTAACGAACAAACCCACCTTTTTTTATGAAATACTGCACATGCTTCTTCTCATAATCCTAATTCTATAGGTAGGGTTTCCTTGGAAATGTTCTCATGCAAGCACTTGGACAGAGAAAGAAGGCTGGGAGGCCTACACTGACTTGCTTCCTTGACAAATTTGCACTTGATTCATATCCCTAAGCCTCCATCATCATCAACCCTTGATCCTCTGTCTCTGCAGGGAGAGGCAGGCTCTACATTCAGTGATTAGTTTGGAGATGAATGTGTTGGGTAGTTTTGATTACTAATTTGCTATTTTAAGTCTGCATTGTGCTTTGATGGCTCTTATGGGATTTTTTTTTCTTACAGTAAGGGATGAAGATCTAAGGGGTGTCTATTTGGTTTTTCTCATCCCATAACAATACAAAATGTCACCTTGGGCTAAGTAGATACACATGTCACCAGCCACATGGCAGTGTACTAACTAAAAACAGTACCCTTCATACAAATACTTGAATATTTAAGTGGACTTAAGGGAAGAGAAGCAATAAATGAAATACTTTTGGAATATGAAACTAGTTTGTTATTGCTTCATACTCAGTTTAAAAGCAAAAACATCTTAAGATGTCTCCTCTTAATTTTTTAATGCTTATTTCTAAGCTCAGCACAATTGAGATACTTCCATTTTCAGGCCTGTGTACATGTAACAGGTTTATAGCAAAGGGCAATTATATTTAATGTTAAGACCAAATATTTTTCTGTTTAATCCAGCCTGTGTACATGTAACAGGTTTATAGCAAAGGGCAACTATATTTAATGTTAAGACCAAATATTTTTCTGTTTAATCCAATCGATTTTTTTTTTGTTAGACATCTTAATCTAACTATGGTGTCTCATTCTGAATTCAATGAATGTAACCATTTCCTCCTCCTGCTGTAAAGTGTTATTGGTTTCTGCTTGTCTCTGCTCTCATCTAGACCAATTAGCCTCCAGAGAAAGAAACTATTCATTGTTCTCCATTTAAGGTACTATCATGCTATTAAACTCAATATATTTTATTTTCTGTTAAACTCAATATGTTTTAGCTTGTTCCTTATTAAAACGATCTGTATTAAAAGTGGTTATTTGTTTTAACACTGTGTGTTTACATGGAAAACACTTTAAAGTAAGGTCCTATCTCTCACGAGTTGGAAAGTACTGTATATGCAATACTTGTGCACTAAAAAACATGTCTGGTGTAAAAACTCAGTCTGTGGTTTGCCTTAATAGAATCAAGATAATTTGAAATCTTGAAGTTGTGTGAACTTGCATGCTTGCTGAGGATATGTGCCAAGGGCACCACTTGGGGGACATATGTTAGCTGTAAGGGTGTCAGTACCCTGTATTCCCCAAATGGGGGTCTGGTGCTGCAGTTGCCTCGTGCCTGAGGTCCATCTTACAACTCTGAGTAGCCTAGTTGAAGCTAGCACACTCCTTAGGTTGTCAGTGCTAGCAGGATGACTCTCCCATGGTCCCAATCCTTTCAACACTTCTGCATGAGTTTAATTTGGGGTTATTGATGAGTTTACAATGAAGTGCGTATGTAAGACCTGGCAGGATCTGGTGCTCCTCATTTGTTGCTACAAGGAGAGATTTCTTAATACACCTATTGTATTTTAATTTAAGAATATTTTTGTGTCAGTAATCAGGACATTTTCTGTGTCTAGGACAGTACATGTTAGCAGAAACCAACATGCCTACAAGAGCTGGCATTTCTTTTCCTATAACCAGCAGATATTTTAAGGATCTTCATTGTACTGAGATTTCTAGCCAAGGTGGTGAACCAGGATGAACATAAGGGACAGAGCAACTACAAATCCCATGATCTGTATTTACTATCCCACTGTAATGTGATCATTCCTGAAAACAGCTCTTGGACCATCTCTGTGTTGTGTGGCATGTTTCCTTTTTTTACCTAATACTTGCTATCTTCTAGCTTAAGTACAGCAATATCCTGGTGTATTTTGGATTCTGACAAAGTTTAAATTTAGAGGCATTCATGCTTCAGCCTCTTTAGAATGAATGGGAGAGCCTAAGTTGTTGTTTCTGTGTGTCACTTTTTGACAGATGTAGCTACATGCTGTTTCCCAAATCTTTACCTTGCAAAGCCATCACCTCTACCAGATGAAGGCCTGTCCCTTTACATGGCACACACTGTGGAAACATTGAGAAACCCATGGCTGAGAAATCTCTTGAATCCATGTTTTGTTTTAAAAGCAGCCCTGGGAGTTTTACAGATGGCAATGCCAGGCAGAACTCTCCCCCATTGTGTTTCTTTTATAGTCACTGCAACAAAGTCTGAGTAATTGAGCCTCTTGTCCTGGGTTGTGTCCTGCACTGCTAGAATGAGTGGCAATGACACGATGATTGTGGTACAAGATTAAATAGAGTGTGTGATGAGCATCATGATTTGTAAAAAAAAACAAAAAACAACAAAACCCCAAACCAAGCCCCACAACATGGCTGGTTTAGGCAGAGGCTGCTGATGTCTTGTGTTAGGAGATCTGCATAGCAGTCCTATTGGTTGGGGCTCTTTTGGGTCTGAAAAGGGCGTTGATTGTGTGGGCTTTTCCTCTTTATTTCTGATTCCTTTAAATTCTCTTTTTCCTGTGTGGACCTGTGCAGATCCCACCATCAAGTCCTGAAGCTCATTCCCTGGTGATGAACCTTTCTAGGGAAGCCAGTGCCTGACATGGTTTGGTTCCTACTGTCACCTGCTTTGTACCCTTGGAGCAATGGGAGGGATGGGAACACTGAGCTTCTGTGCTGGCTGCCTGAGAATCTGACTCTTGATTTCTAGGTTACCCAGTGTGTGTCTAGAATCCCTTCTGATAAAAGATAATCTTGAAGTTTTGTCATCTAGAATGTCTTTAAAATGTGTCACAGCTCAGCTTAATTTCATTACTGATGTTTGTTCTGGGTAGATTGTTTGTTGCAGTGCAACTCACGCTGCTGCCCTGTTAAATTCTGGGGGGAAAAAAAAGTACGAATTCTTTCCAGCAGAAAATGATTTGCTCTAATGCATAGTATTTACAGGAAAAAGCAACATTTTAAGTTGAAAGTTGGAGTTAAAAATTAGAAAATTGCATGTTTCAAAGAATCTTTTCAGGGGGGCCAGTTTCTAGGAATATCTTTTAAAAGAAAGAGGACATTTACAGTAAAATCAGAAAAAATGAAGTCTTCTTGACCATACCAGGGTGAAATGTGGTGTCTAGTAGGAAGAGATTTGTCTGAAACCTCCACTATGAACAAAAAGGCAAAATAAGATCTGTGGAATACGTGTTTATAGAGCTAACTTAGAGAAGAGTGGTGCTGATCATGCAGGGGACAAGTTACTATGGCTGAGCTGGAGAATTAGCTGGAGTTCCCATGTTCTGCTGAACTCTGCATTTTTATTGTTTAAGATTGTTATGTGTAGTTTGTGATTTCACTGTAGTTTTAATTCTTTGCTTATTGTGTGTGCATCCCTTTCCTCTGCCAGACTTAGCAGAGCAATAGCATGAAAGGAAGCAAGTTTTCTCTACAGGGTACAGACCAAACTGTTATGAAGACTTGGTTAATTTTTGTTTATTCTTTGGCAATGAAGAAGGAGAGCTTGTTTTGTGTCCTGTTTTTCTCAGATGCCACAAAGTTCAGCAACTTTAGGTATTGCATGAAATGCATACCCCAAGAAATGTTTGTTTTATTTCAGTGATGTTCCTCTATATTCCAGAGAAAACATTCAGCTCTTTTCCAAATTGCCTTAAAAATAATCCCCTCCAACTCTCCCTCTCCCCAAAACAAAAGAAGTTTTCCTTCTCAGAAGAGCATCTGTTATTTAGCAACGTCTAAATTTCCATAAATAATCCCAGATTTCCCCTGCACAAAGATATAAACAATTGTTCAGCACTCAAACCTCCCCCTGTCTCAGATTCCCTGAATAAGGAGAGTTGGAGAGGAGGCGCCAGTGGGGGGGTTTGCAGGGGGACCCATGTCAGGACAGAGGTGGGGCAGGGCAGAGGTGGCTGTTGGGCCCTCCTGGGATGCACAAACTCTTTGGCTGGGTTGAAGTCTTCCACCAGAGGGGAGTTTTCATGTTACTTGGTGTTTTGAGCAGCCAGCTGGCCTTGTGGGCTGTAGATCTTCCTGGCTTGGCTGTGGGTTGGAGAGGGTAATGCTGGGATAGGGAAGGGAAGATGCCACCCTACCCCTGACATGAGAGACTGACGTTTCTGGTGGGGCCCCACCAACAAGCTGCTCAAGACTGGATTCTTCCCACAAGTCCTAGCTCTGGGTTTCTTTAAATAATGTTTCTGCAGAAGAGAGTTAATATCTTATGAAAATCCTTCCTTTTATTCATAGCTAAGAGTTTCTTTTTGGCTAGGGGTTTTTAAGCACTCTATCACAAGTAATGAAAGAGAATAGTAACTGAGCAATGAAAGATAATGGCAAAAAGAGATATGAGTAGTTCTAGAGACATCAACTGCTTCACAAATTCATGAAATTAAAGAAATTTGGCTTTTGGATCCCTGATGTAATGATACTTATTCTTAATGCATTAATATATAACCTGAGAAGCAACTCCCCTTAAAAGAATTTGTTTGTTCTCCTGGCCAGAATGTATTTTTGTTTTTTTCTTCTGAGCTGAAGTTGCTGACAAATTAAACCATGCTTTTTCTTGCTTTAATTTTCACCTCAAAATTATTATTAATTTTTTAAATTGCAAAAAGCCAGGATGCTTAAATTTCTTCAGTCATACAGTAAACAAGGACACCAGTTTTTCCATTATTGTGTTGGGATGGATATTTAATCGATCTTACATGTATACAAGAAAATCTGTTTATTGGGCTAGGGTGCCGTTTTAAAGTGAAGATCATTTTTCCTTGCATTGACCTTGTCCTATGATTATTTCTCTTCCATTCTGTCACAGGTCCAGACATCTTTTCTATGCTTTGAAAATCTTGCAAAAATTAATTTCATTATTAATCTCAGTATTACTCCTTGACTCTTTTGTGGATCCCTCACCTGCTGACAGCTCTGGTGGGTCTTCTGATGGGTCCGCTGGTCTTCCAGCTTGCTTCCATTGACACCAGTTTTCTCTCAAGTGTGAGCTATTGGGCAGTGGATACAGCCTGAACAAATATGCCTGTCCAGTACTTGCAGTTGGTTTGCCTGAAAAACAGCAGAAAATAATCTTGAAGTTTAGAGCTGGATGGAAGGACTTGTGGAGGCTGCATTTATATGTATGAGAATCTTGCTGTCAGATTGGCCCTATAAGGAAATGAGTGCAGAGAATGACATTCACTTTTCATCCTAACAGGACAGCACAAAGACATCCCACTGCCAGCTGCTGAAGCTGATTTGATTTGAATTCAACAAAACCTTAGAAATGTTTTCTTTTTGCTGCTTTGATGTTTTTATGTCCTCTTTGAAAACCTCGTATACTGAAAAGATGGTAGCATCTTTTTCTTTACGGTTTCATAACAATGATTTGATGCGATATGTGAAAAGAAAGCAAGAGTACCTTAGAGTAGTTTAGCTTGTTTGAACACTGTCTGTTTCTAAAACTTACATATCTATGCACAAATTCAATTGAAATTATAAATCCATGTAAACTTAAGTTATCCAAGCTCAGGAAGGAAGTTTTGACTTTCTATGCTAGCCTTTGTTCTTGCCAATGTCACTGACTGCTCTGGTACCTGAAATAGGACCTCTAGTCTCCTCTTGGCCAGGCCAGCTTTTTATATCTTGGGTCCTGCTGTTTAGATAAATATTTCTCTTTAATCTGAAGAGTTTGTTTTTCTAGAGGAAGAGTTTTCTGGGAAGGGATCCAGGAGTCACCAGTGCTCAGCTGCACGAAGAGCTCTTGCAGTGTGTGGGATCAACAGCAGTTGGTGAGGAGCTCTTTGATGCTGTAAGTTAGAACAGAGGGAAGAGATTAGGAAGCCTTCCCTTAACCTGGGCCTTCAGGCACAACACTTGTCATTCTGCACCATCACAGAGGGTGGTGGGATGTGGTCCAGTGGCTTTCCTTCCTCTCCTGTAAAAACTGATCAAGAAGCAGTTTGCTAAAGAAAGCATTGTTTCTCTGAAAAAAACCCTCAAACCATATTAGAATACTGTTTTAAAGTTTACACATTGTAGGTTGTGTCAGGGCTGTTCACACATGCCCTGACACCCCAAAATGAATCTAATCCTAAAGCTGAGAACATTTCTATCTTCAGCAGCATCTCTGTCTTCAGTCTGTTTGGAGTTCTGTATTACATCAGTTCCTGAGGTTTTGGTGTGCCTTATCAATGTATGAAATGAAATTCAAGGTTTTTGCTTGAAGATGTGAATAACCTGAAATCTAATTACCAGAGGGACTGCCCTTCTTCCCTCTGCAGTGCTGCTGGCATGGGAACTGCCAGAGATGACCCATCGAGTTCCCTTTCCACAGAGGGGAAGTCTTCTGGTTGTTTTTCATCTCCCCCACTGAGTTTTATAACCTTCCCAGTGAGCTTCAAAGTCTCATCCCTTCTCTGCCCCACAGAGGGACATGGCTGGCTGCTGGATTCACTGGGCTTCAGATCAGGAATTGCACACAGAATCTTTATGAGCGTCCTACTGTTCCATGGTGGTGAAAGTCATGAAGTTTTGTGGTGTTGAATGGAGAAAGCATCAAATGTTTCATGTACACTGTCTACAGCAGTAGAGGCATAGAGGTGGCTAATGTGTGCCTATGGATGTAGCTGTGCATGTGTATCAGTGCTGAAGTCTTTCTCTGAACATCCTGCTAGGGGAGGGATGCATCAGAACTCAAAATATAAAAGTTTTGGAAGATTCTAGGTCAAAAAAGTTTCTCTTGTATGGGGAAAGAGAAAAGATGCGTGGAAGATTAAAACCACTGTTCTTCTCAAACACACCCTCTTCTTGCAGGGCACATATGCTATTCATTTATGCTGATGGGGGAAAATATTTGTCCATTTTACTTTGTAAACAAATTCTCAGATTGTGAGATTGAGGTCCTTTTTGTAGCTGTGACTTCCCAACTGCAAACTCAAATTGTAATAAACTCTCTGGAAAAACCTTTTCTGAAAAGCCTCCTGCCTTTATTTTCTTTTCCTGTGGCTTCTCCAAAGTGAAGCCACACATACTTGGTTTGCTTGGCTACAACTCAGGTCAGCTTTTGACTTTTTTTGTGCCATTTACATGAATTCTACACCTGTGAGTTTCATTTAGCTTAAGAGAACTGAGGAGGGATGAAGGGGTATCTTCTAACTGAGTCTGGACAGCCTGTGGCCAGTGGGGCCAAGTTCTGGTGCAAGGGGAAGGAGGGACACCAGGAGACTAAGAAAATGGGGGTTTTATGAGAGTGTCAAACTTGGATACTGGGAAATATTTTACATATTTTTTATCTACCTGGTACTGTCTTCTAGAATTTGCTCTTTTAGAAATCTGGTCTTTGGTCTCATGATTTCTGCAAGAGACCTTGACTATCTTTTATGCTGCCTTTCCAAGATTCTCAGATAAAGGATTCATGGAAAAGGACTGGATTTCAGAGGTTTACACAGACTCCTTAAGCACCATGTGCTGACTGAAAACTTGAAAACTGACTTTTTCTAACAGGTAGGGTTTTCTCTGCTCTGCCAACCAGCTGCAGTTGGTGAGCAATTACAGAGCCTAACCCCTGTGCTGTCTCCTGCAGTGGAGACAAAAATATGTAAGACATCTGTGTCAATAAAATGACCTGACAGGAATTATTCCACTGCTGTCTGCGACTGCAGTGGCACTAACAAAAATCACAGATGGATTGGGACATTTGTGGGAATGTGTCTACCTGAGCTGGATCCACTTCAGCCCTGTTCTCTGTGAATGCAAATACTGTAGGACCTTCACTAAATGGTGGAGCAAATATTTAGAAATGGAGTTGTTTTAAGCTCTCTGAGGTGCTGCTAAATCTCATGTTGAAAAAGTTTGCTGTTTACCAGAATCCTGAGTGACTCCCAGGAGCTCTCTCACCTCTTCTGCAATGAAGAACTTTGCAGGCACAGATGCCCACTGAATTTCTGCCAAGAACAACTTTCCTACCTCCAGTACGTGCACGGCAGGGAGGAGAGGGCACCTGGAGCGCTGGTGCTCCTGCTGCTGGCTGAGGTACTGGCAGGGTTGTGCGCATGTATCCCTGGCTTAGTGTGTGTGAGAGCAACAAAGGTGAATAGCTGAGGCCCTTGCACCTGGCCCTGTTTGCCTGGTAGGCAAAAATCAGTTTTGAGGGGGATTGAAGCCTCCTTTCTTCATAGCAGTACCCCTCCTGCTGCATAACCCACTTGCTACACATAAAGGTTGGGCTTGCCATTTCAGGCTTTTTCTAGCAGAAAAAAGGAGTGTGTAGTGTGTCTGTATAATCACTCAGGTTCTCAGAGCCAGCAATGCTGCAGGTGTTGGCTCCTCAGGGTGGGTTTGTTGGGGCCTGGGAGTCCATATTATGGAACATGGTTGGAGCATCTTGTTAAAGCTGTGACCATGTCACAGGGAGACTCCACATGGTTCCACTCATGCCCTTTGGTGAGGATGGTTGCATGAGTTGCATCTCATGCTCTGTAAAGCTGAAAGGGTCAGTTTATTTTACCTTATACTTGCATGTAGCTCATGTTCCAGGAGGAGTTTCTGCTTCTCTCCTGCCGCACTGGAGTTGTTACAGAAAGCTGGTGCCTTGCCTGTTTTATTCCCATGGTCCCAAAGGCTCAGTGGTCTGCAGTAAGGGAATTGCCAGTGCTGGCTGGGAGTGAAAGGGAGAGCCAAGGGCATGAGCTGTCCTGGGCCAGCACTTTTGGCCACTCCAAGTCTGCGTGGTGATTACCAAGAGCAAAACTCTATTAGTAGTGAAGCAGCATGTTTCAGGCTTTCTCAGAGCTCAGAAGAACCTTTAGTGTATTCAATGGCCATGCTTATGCAAGTATTTAAGTTTGTTTCACTTTTTGTGCAAAAACACTTGCCTGTGCTGAATTATTCTAGTGCCATTTCTGAATGTTAGGGGTGCTTTCATTCTGGCAAACACCCAAATTAGTAATTATAAGGCTTTTTCAAAATGATGTGCAAGAAAATAAAGAACAATAGGCAATTTGCTCTCTTTTGTGAGGAAGGGATGGGAGAGCAGCTGAATATGTCATCCTGCTTCTCCACAAGATCTAGTTCAGAGCTGAGACATGTTGCTACAACCCACTTCTTCCATGAGAAAGGAAAACAACTGACTGCAGAAATTTCTGTTTCTGTACATGTGGTGAAGCACAGCCACTCTTCATGACCATAGCATCTGACCAGGCCAGTGTAGGGATTCCTCCCCATGCCAGTCAGGGCAGTGTGCCCCCTTGGCATACACTCAGTGCCACTTTGATTTCATGTGACTGCACATCAGTTGCACAATGTGGGAGTGAGCAGGCTGCTCCAGGGGATGCTAACACATAGGTTACAGTGATGCCTTGTGAAGGCTGATCTGGTACAGAGGCTAGACAGAGTTAAAGAATAAAGTAGGCATTTATTACAAGGCCTCAATGGATACACCATGGGCAGTACAAGAGCCCAGCCAGGGCTACACCCAAGATGAACCCAAAATGGTCACAAAAAATGGATGACTGGTCTCTCACTTTTTAAAGTTCTGGTCCATTAGCATATTGCAGTTAATTGTCCAATTATAGCTTTAGGTTATGAAGTTCCATCCTTCTTCTTTTTCTCTCTTGATTCTGCCATCGTTTGTGCTCTTGGGCCTGAAATTTCAATCAGTTGTTCTTGGTCCCCAGCTAGAGAAGGGATTGTTTTGTCTATCCACTCTTGAAGAGAGCTTACTATCCCCTAATATGAAGGTCAGAACTACACACTAAAGCAGTACGGAATCTGAAAAATATAAAAGCTAAATCCAGAGGCATCAACAGCCTCCTACAACACTGACCTCCTATCTCCCTCTTCCAGCTAAGCCAGTGCTTGATCCTGCATGCAGGAACCCCTTGGTCAGTCTAATACCTGCTTGCTGTGTCCCCAGGTTTTATTATAACATCAGAACTCGATGGCCTGTGGCACTGGAAACAGTTCACAACTGGTTTTTACCTTGTGTTGTTTGCACCTGTGCAAACTGGATCTAAAAGGCTGACAGGCACGTGAGAGGAACCCTGAAAATGCTGTCAGTTCCCCCCTGCGTACCTGTGAATGCACAGTGTGAATAATCCTGTTAGGGAACTGGGGCTGATTTGGACTTGATTCTTACCCGAAATTCTGTGAATTATTATACCACAAGAGAAGAAATTATACCTTGATTTGGCTAGATTTAGCCACTAGATGTGGCGATGACCTTTCAAGCTCCAGTCAGTTTATCCTGATCTTTCCTCCCTCCCTTTGGAAGTAAATGTGTTGATTCTGGATTTTGATAAAGCTCCTTCAAACCTGGGGCATTTTTTGGCTTCATCTCTCCCTCCACTGGCAATAATGCACTCCCTTCCCCCGTGCTCTCTGTGCTGCTCGAATTCTTCATCTGCAGCAGGGCGAGCAGCCAACTCCTTTTCTGAGCATCTCTTGTTTGGGGCTCCATCCAGATGCTCCGGGAGAGAGAGCTGATCAAACAGACAGTTCTGTGATTCAGCCTGTTCTCAGGGATCTCTGAAATGGTCCTGTAGTCTCTGGAAAATGCTGCAGCTGCCCATTAGGCTGCTTCAGTGCCTCACCAAAGTCATCCCTCACATCCAGGATACTACAAAGGATGAGAAGAGATAAACACATTTAGTTGGCAGTGTGAGTGGTAGAAAGGATTTAATTTTCTCTCTGACAAGGCGGTTTTTTAATAATATCTGTGTTATTATTTACCCTTCCTGCTTTTCTTCTTTTATAACTACAGCAAGCTGATGTCTTTACTCAACAGTTCCTTAGCTGATGATGTAGGTGACAGCAATAGTAATTATGAACTCTACAAGAGAAGTTGTGTTTACAATGGAAAACTTTTACAGCTGGTTTTTTAGTAAATGTTGTATTTACCACAAAACATCACCATCTATCGTTGACTTGTGACGCTCATGGGCTCTTTCAGAGAAGTGGTTGGCCAGGCTGGAGATAGTGTTGCGACAGATGAGAACTCTAAGGGCATGCTGTTGTTCTCAACAGCTCCTTTGTTTTTCCATATGAAGCAGCTTAAAAACTTCTAAAAATCAGTATGAGGAGCTAAAAAAGCCCCAAACCAACCATCAGTAATTAACAGGTATTGCTCGCATCCAAAAGATTTCCAGCTATTGACCACCTGTGAACTTTCTGTGAAGCCTGACCTTCCAGCAAACCTACGTTTTCTTCTTCCTTCCAAGTAGAGTTTCCTGTTCAGCCAAGCAGTCATCTTCCCTGCTTTCTTGACTTAGGACACAATGGGCTTGCCTACTCCTGTGTTTTTAAAAGATGGTTCTTTTAAACTGAGCAGCAGTCATGTACCCCTAAACCCTCAAAGCGGATTCCCAGAGCATGCTGCTAAATAGCTCCTTGAGTAGCTTTGAGTTGGCTCTCTGAAACATTTTTCTTCACTTAGAAAAAAGGAGTTAGGAAAATAATGTTGAATTTTTCATAAAAAATGAAAAATAAATTCAAGACCCAACTGTGATTATTTTGTTTCCCTTCCAGCTTTCTCTTATAAAACATATTTACTATTTGTAAACTGCTTGAGTAAAGGGCAAGTCATGTAATTTCTAGAGAAGGATGACCTCAGCTTATGAAAGACTCTAAAGTGAAGCCAGATGAAAAATTAGAATCTGGGGAATTTTCTTTTATATTTCTCTCCAACTTGCCATTGTTTGGGGAATGGTCCTGTTTTTGCCTGTGTGTTTTTGGAACCAAAGCCATGGCAGAAATAGCAAACCTGCCAGAGAAACCTTAGCTAAGCATTTAGGCAATTACATGAGACTTTAGAAAGTTGTAGACAGATTTTGAGCCTTATGTCCAATTTTTGCTTCCTCTGTGTTTTTTAAAAATACTACCACAGCCCCTATTAAAATTGCCCAGGTGACAAATGGCTGTTTGCCAGTTATGCTTCCTACTGCTGGCACTTCTGCTCTTTTTGCATTTTGTTAAATGTGGGGAAATGGCTGCTGCTTCTTCATGTGGGGAACTTTGCTGATACATTGGCAAGCTTTGCATGCATGTGAGACGGATGTTTCTGAATGCAGCCTAAGAGATACACACCATGGCAGGTCTCTTGACTTTAAACTGGTCTCCAGGTAGCTTTGAAGAATTGAGGGACTACACTGGTGTCCTTCTCATTGCTGGAAGTGCTGTGTCATTAGAGAGTTCCCAGTATTAACACAGTTCCATTCTTTCATGTCCCTTCAGGTTGAAGTGGCAAATTTTGAGATGATAAAGGAGTTAGGAATTCTAAAATAATTTCCTTTACATTGTCTATGGTTGTCAACATTCTGTCAAGCTGCAAAATACGTGCAAGTGCTACTGACTTTTAGTCCAAGACTCTCTTGTACCAACACATGCCTTCATAACCCCCAGATCATTTGTGGCCCTTCTTTCACAGTAGCATTTCTGCAGACCTCTTCTGTCAGGCTCAAAGGGCAGCAGGACTGTTTGTTCTTCAGCTTTAAGTTGTTGCACTCAAATTACACTCACCCCGCATCCTTTACATTGCATGGCTATAAAGTAGCAGTTTGTTTTTAAACTACTGGTGTTAATTTGAGATTTTGGCTGCACTGGCTAGTTCTTCCTTTGACTTTTGCTTTCACAGATATCACAGGAAAAAAAAATTCTGAGAGAACTTCCCTTTAGCTAGTAAATTGTTTTATTTGGTAGCTGAAATCACATACCTTTTGATGGGTGATGATGAAGCAGCATTATAAATGACTGGTGAGACCTGAAACTTCTTTCTCTGCTTTTCTGCACCTGTTGGGAAAAAGTAAATGAGACAGCCAGGCCCTGGTCACCCAGCCCTGAGCTCGGCATAGAGGGGAACTGGCACAGCCCAGTTCATATCTGTGCAGCTGATGTCTTCTCCCATGGTTATTGTGGTCACTCCTGGCTCACTGCAATTTCCAGAACCAAGCTGGAAAATTGCCCCTGTGAGGGTTTGCTGGGTGGGTCCTGTTATCACATCCACACTGAAGAAGGGGGTTGCAAGGGTGGTGGATGACCTTCTGGGATCAGGTATCAAATACCTGAGTTGGATGAAAGGTTGGATTCTGGATCCTGAGGCAGGTTGTTCAGCCATCAGTACAAGACATTTGTGGTTTTGAAAGATTTTTTAAAAAATGTGCTCTGAATTTTGTAGCTCTTAGTTAACTTCATTAGGGTACTATTACATGAGTAAAATACAGAACTCACAATGAGCAGAATCTAATTTAAAACATTAGAAGATTTTGAATAAGCATCATATGAAGGAGACGAGTGAGGACAAATTTACAGTTACTGTGTTCCCATGCTCGTTTCAGTCCCATTCATCCTGCCATTGCCTCCTTAGACAATATTTCAGCACAAAAAAAAAGCCTCTAGAGTTTGACTAAACTTGCTTGGACCCACCCTGAGACGTGAGTATGGTAGTGCAAAGGTAGCAGGCGTGCTACTGCATGTCTGCAGAGAGATGAGGCTTGGTTTGTGCAAAAGGAAGCAAATAGCAACTTGCTGCTGAATGCAAGCCAGAGCAGCTGTGCACTGCAGCAGCCATCTAGCCAGTTTAACTGGTTATGTACAGTGGGGCCACATGGCAGTATTCAGCATGAAATCCCATGTAGGGCTTCAGAGATTGTGTTCCTGCTGCTCAGTGGTGGCTCTGAATGGTCTTTTCCTCTGGGCATGGTGTCTGTCAGTAAGGAAAGAGGGTGCTCACCACTCGGGGCACTGATCCTGGCGTCATTCATGCGTTCACAGTCAGGCTTGAGGGGGAAAAATGGAAATAAACCTCATACATTCTATATTAAATCTGATCTGCTAAATCTGATGTTCTGAGATATTTGTCTAGTAGGGGGTAAAAATGAGTGGTCACCTCTGGGCTCTTTAAAATCAACAAGCACTTTTGAAAGGAGGTGAGGGGGTGTCTGGAGGAAGAGTGGGTGGTGTGATAAGGATCCCCCTCCCACCACGTGTGGCAATAGCAGCTCTGCCTCCCTTTGGAGGAAATGGTATTGTACACTTTACAGCTCTGCGCTTTGGCTTCCACTGCTGTCACGTGCATTGTGGGAGGTTGCAAGGAGCAGAAAGTTTGTCAGGCATTTGTACAGCCTCTCTGAGAGCTGCAGAGCAGGGCAGTGTGAGGAGCTGCTCTGGGCTGCTGAAGGCTGGGAGCAGAGAGCTGGCATGCATGGTTTGCAAGTGGGCGGTGTGGCAACTGAGGTGTCCTCTCACTGTAACTTCTACTCAACATCTCACCTGGCAGAAATCACTCTGAAGGATCTTACAGTGGGAAGGCAAGATTGCTGCAGACACCTGATAGATGTTAGCCAATGGGTGCTCCTTACAGGGAGAGACTTTTGAAAGCTGCTTCTCCCACCAGTTTTGCTCCACTGGCCACTGAGGGATCAAAAGGAGAAACAGGAGCACAAGGCAGAAATAGAGACAGCTTTTCATATGGGCAATGATTTTAAGCATGAAAAACCAATTGAGAACCCTTCCTTGAGGTGCCAGGGAAAGCTTTCCTTGTGATCTTCTCCCTGATCACTTCTACCTAAAAACTTCTGCCCTGTATTAAACAATGCATGTTTAACCAAGTCTTGCTAATTTAAGAGCTGAAACTAGGGCAGAGTTTTCCAAAAAAAGTGGGGAATCCCTTTCTAATGTGATTATTGCTTGTGAGCTGTGTCAGGGTGAGGGGAGGCAGAAGGGTATGAGCAGCAGCAATGTGGTCTTTAGCAGGTGTTGGGGAGAGCAGAATCCAATGAGAATCATAGAAACACTTGAAAGGTTTTTAGCTCCATACAAGATTTTCAGGAGCTGTTGATAGGAAACAGTAGTGATCCAACTGACAGTTAAAGAGATGAAAGGAAGCCCTTTGGATTAAATAAGATTTAGGAAATAAAAGGATTAGTAGTAGACAAAAGCTAGATTTAGGGGTTTATTTAATGAGTGCAGTGTGGCATGATGGAATGTGGGGCATCAGAAAGGAGATGAAAGACAAAATAAAAAGACGAATGCAGGAGGTAGTATGGAGGCAAGGAATCAGCACAACATCTCCAAAAACCCTTCACAAATCTTCTTGTAATTGAAAATGGTACCGAAAAAAGTAGTTTTCATTAGCAGTCCTGGCTTCTTTACATAGTAACAAGAAGTGTTACAATGACAGGAAATCTGTGATGGGGCTGTCAGCTGAAATCCCTGCCAGAGGAGAGAAGAGCGCGCATTGTCAATCTACTTGGCTGATGAGAAAATCAGATTTAAGTAAAATTATCACTCTGTTGAATTCATAATTTGTTGTGCTTCCAAGTTGGGGCTGCTGAAGGAGAAGACTTTTTGAAAAGATCTCCATTTGGAGCTCTCTAGTGAAGCTGATGGCAGTCTCAGAAATGAGGGGTGTGAACATGTTGGTGGGGCGAGCAGCACAGAACTCCTGCATGCAGCATTTTTCACAGGAACATTTCCCTTTAAAACATTTACTTTAAAAGCAAGACCAAGAGTTTTCCAGACCTCAAGTTCTCCACTTAATCATCTAAAGGTTCTCATTTTTATAACTAGGGAGGTAAAGAAAATAAAAAAAATGTGTGTAAGAATTTGACTAGAACAGATCAGTTGTTCATTTAGCAACTCCTCCAAAGTCTGCTGAAGACAGTAGAGTGGCTACCAGTGGGTTTGGCTCTGACAATAAGATAATGTAGTCAGGTAAGTGTGGATGCTCCTGGTTTATGAAAGTGCTATTTGGAGAAAATACTACATCCCCTGTTCCAAAGATGCTGTTACTATTTATCTTCTGGATAGTAATGGATATCTCTAATGTAGGTACGCATATCTCTAATGAGAGGCTATTACAGGAAGAACAACACAACTTTTTTTCCTCCCTTCAAGTCTCCAAGTGAGATTGGGTCCTTTTCTTATCTAGGTGCAAAGGAAAATGTATTTTGTGGCCTAATTTTACCAATAGGAAGACTTTTACAAACATAGGTAGTTACAACTGGTCTAGGAAAGTTTAAAGTTCTTGGTGGATGTTCGCATTAAAATAATCCAGACATCTGCTGTCAATGTTTCTGAAAGACATTAGGATAAAAATGTTTCCTCAGACAATATTCTCTTTTCACTTGTTCTACAACCACGGAGGAATGCTAGTAGGATTTACAAATGGCTAATAGGAAACAAACAAACAAATTAAAAGCTAGGAAATTACTTTATTTAAGTTTCTTGGGAACATTTTATATAATATTTTGTGGTTTGGACCCTACGTTGTCCCTGAGTGATTTTGTTGCTGAACCTGAATAAGAAATAAAAATAAAATAATAGATTAATTTTTCTTTTTGCTTTGTGTTTTTTATATTACTCTCTGTAAAGAGATGTGTGCTCCAGTTCATTGGCTTTGGATGCAAAAGGAAGCTTGACTGAAAATTTACAGTGTGCCTAAGAGACATTTTATTTGCTCCATAAAGTGACCTTCAATATACCAAATAAATAAGGAAATTTTAATGATTTTTTTCATCCAATTAGCCCTCTTATTTATTTTATAACAGTTGCTTTCCAGTTGAGTGAAAGCAGTTAAAAGTTGTTCTCCTTAATGAGCTGGTCACCACATTATTAATACAAAAGTAATACAGTCTCCATTCAGATATGATTTTTGAAGGTACTTGGACATCTGCTTGGATTTTCCAAAACACCCAGCTGGATGAAGTGTCTAATAACTCATAATGTCAGAGGGCATAAGTCAGCATCTGTAAGTGCTTAGGTACCCTTGAAACTGAGGTTTGCTTTAAATAACTTGCCTGCAGCAGTGGACTCCTTGTCGGTGTCTTCCCACTTCCAAGCAAATTCAATCAAATCCAAGGGGTAAAACTGACAGCCTTTGGACTACCCTGCAGCACAAGTCCTTTCTGGTCTCTGAGTACTACAGCCTTGATTGTGCCATGTCCTTGCTTTTGAGGGTCTGAATTTGCAGCCTGAACAAATGTCCTGTAACAGTAGGCTTTGTTCATGTGTACTTCAGGACGATAGTGGGTTTGCTGGTTTGGTTGACTTGCTTTCCCCCCTCATTTCTAAAAATCATAATTTGTATCAGCCAAACCTGTTTCAGAGTGTCCAGGTGACAACTAGGAAACACTTGTGGAATTCCTTTACGCCTAGCCCTTTCTTTCCCTGAGTGGATGGTTAACTAAACTGAAGCAGTTTTTCATGAGTACAGTAATTGCCAGGAAATTCTGGGGCAGATAATTTAAAATCTCCCTTGTCAGAGTTTCACATCCTTCTTCCAGGACATGAGGACAAGCACTGCAAATATCTGCAAGTATAATAGAGATCACTGGAGCTTAACAATGGCTGATTTTCCAGTGGATATGTTGGTTGCCATTGGGGTTTCTGTTTGTTTTTAAATCTGAAATCAGTTATCTGTCATGGGAAATGTTTTCTTGGACAAGGAACACTTGGAAAATGTGTTTTAAAAATGAGAAAATGAAGGTATTAATAATGGAGAGTTTGAGGCATCATATTTAACAATGCCACTATACTGCCTTTAGGTAATACATGGATGATTGCTTTAGCCATTTTTTCAGAACATCCTGGAACACTAATTTTTACACAACTACATATTTATGGTAATGTATTACAAACTTTGAAAAGGTTCCAACACTACTTTCTTTAAAATTACACTTAATTCGATTGTGCTTCTGCACTGCTGTCTTCTCTCATTTTTGTCTCTCTTTCAATTAGAGTGGAAGAAATGCTGAAATAGTGTTGAGATGGACTTGAAATTCCTCTGCCAGAACATACCAGAGGTTTCAGGAGAACAGGAACTCCTTTTGTCCTCAGCCACAACAGAATACTTATCTGTTGTCCAAATGTACCCCTGGGGACGCCTTCACATGTAAGCAATTTTTCCTTACTAGAAACAGGGCTTACCTGGCAATTGCTGCATTCTGTGTCCTCCCACCAGCTCCCCTTACCCAACCACTGTGGCAAATACAAGTTTGAGGGGCTTGTGCCCCTATCAGACACTATCCAGTATCTTTCAACCCCAAAATGAAATTGGCAGAGCCAGCAACAGGCCATCCTAATCACACATTACAAATGCCACAAAATAAAATGGCTAAGGAAAATGTCTGTGAATTTTTTTAATGGTTTATTCATTTTCCAAGTACACTTTATCTCCATGTGATACATGTGGTTTAACCTTAGAAAATTTTTCATGCCACTTTGGGCAACTATAAAGTATAAACTATATGACTTCAGACTCAAAGACCTTAAAGGTCTTTTCCCACCCAAACAATTCTATGAGTCTCTGATTCTAGTCCTGTATGGTTTTTTCATAGACATTATAGATGAAAAAGATAATTTTCTTTTTTTTTTTCCCCCAATGTGTCATGCTGTGGTAAGCAGCAGCAAGGTGGAATACCAAAATCCCTGCTCAGATGGCCTGGTACTCTGTGTAAAGCTATCTGATGAAGTTTGTTGAACTCATACCCCCTCTTACATGAAGTCATTGTGCAGATTGTCTCATGCTTCTGGTTGGCTTTGATGTGAGCTGCAATATTTCTGTGATCTCAGCCCAGGGACAAGCTGGTGGCCCTGGAGTCAGCAGTGGTTAAACACGAGTATAAACAAAGTGGAGATTTGCTATGTGCCAGACAAAGTCACTTTCAAGTGTGCCCACAAACTCATAGAAAATTGGTATCTTTGGTTTATTGCAGATATGTAATGGTACCAAGAGAAACAGGATTCCAGGCTAAATAATATGCAATGGTTACCAGCTCATGTACCTTGACTCTGTGACTCTAGTCTGTGAAAGTTAAGATGATAACTCTGTAAATACTGGTGGAAAGCTTTGAATGTATTGTCAGTTTCCTTTCTTACAGATTAAAGGGCTTCTGCACTACTTGTTTTAGCCTTTCACTTTCATTGTTTTTTCTTGAGTAAGTCACTGAAGTCAGCTTTATGAGATATTAGATCATGTATGAAATGCATGCATATAACTCGATAGACACATTTCTCCTTTTTTTTGTTTTCCTTTGTCCTTGTGGCTATTTATTTTGAAGGAAGCCATGTATAAACTGTCAGCAGTTCTTAAATAACTGAAGCCTTCAACTGCTGTGCATTGGGGAGCAGATGGTTTGCCTGCAACTACTGAAGGATGGTATCCTCTGTTTCATATTTTCAAGCCAAAAGAAAGGGAAAATGCACGCTTACAAAAAAGATGGTCTCATGGAAGGGATTGCTAGAACATTCCTTAGTACAGTCATCAGTAAATTATACCAAATTGGCACATCAGAGGGAGCATGAGAAGATTCTGGGTGCAGAGGAAGGGGGAAGGATTTTTTAAAGGCAGGGAGATGTATAAACGGCATCAGTAGTCAACTTGAACAGTCAGCCCTACTCCTGGGCCTAGATTTAGGCTGAACATGAAGGTGTACCTATGGAGAAAGCCTTGGTTTACTTCTGTGTGTCTCTGTGTGCTTTGGGGAGCTGAGTAGCACATTCTAGAATGGCTTTGATGTTTAGCAATTGGTTTATTTTTAATTATTTTGGTTAAGCTTCACAAACTCATGAAGCTTCCATTTGAATCTTACCATAATGCAGATGTTGAAGAATAAACTTGAGAGGTAGGCACAAGCTGAAACCTGCTAAGGCTGCTTCCCTGTGTATCCACCATAGGAAAAAAAAAAGCTTTTTGGGAGCAATTCCTCCAAATGATAATGAAAAGCTATGAAGCTGACAGTACAACCCCTAAAAATCAGGATAGTTTTGAAAGGCTAGAGTGTTCACTGTAACAGGTAATGGGAACATTACATCTGGTCTTCTTCAGGATGAGTCACACACTTTTCCTCTTTTCTAATTCTGCAGAGACTTGGCACCTCTGTGTGATGAAATCCATACACTGGCTGTGGTAAAAGGGCTGAGCTAAACACAGAGCAGATGAAGAGATACAGGTCAGTATGTGCATCTAAAACTGTTTGCCAAGATGACATGGATCCAGAGGAATGTTTGAATATCATCCAGAAATTATCATTCCTAAATATGCATCCACTGAGATGACCCAGGAGATTACACACCTGGTTTTTACTTAACCAGTTACAGAAAAGATACCAACTCGAGGGTCCTGAGATGCTGGAAAATAGTCAGACAGGTCAATGCTGTTGCTAAGATCATGACATTTGGGGTATAATGGGCAGTAGTTTAAATTTTTTTAAAACCCCACCCAAAACTAGAAGGACTGTGCAATAAAAAAGGGGACAGAAAATATACAAAATTACTTCAGCTTTGCCAGTTTGATAAACGGGGCAATGTTTGGGTTTTTTTCCCACTTGTTTGCTTTTGGTTTTATCTTACATAAGCAACAGACAATATTTTGAAGTGATTTTTTCTATTAATAACATTCCCAGCAGCCAACAGGTCCTTTATCTGGAATATGATGCTTATGGATAGAAACTCTTTCTCTGGTTACTGAGATTAAATGCAAGACTGTGTCCTCCAAAATGAGTGACTTGAAACTGAGAGGGAATAAAACTGTGTACTATGCAAAATTATGTCTATGCAGAACCCTGGGAATATTCCACTTCCTAGGACCTGTTACGAAAAAAGAAAAATTGAGGTTTAGTCTAAATTTTGCCTTTTTAGGGTTGTCATTATGTCTAACTGTTGCTCTTTTACTCTCCTAACTTGTTATTCCTCTGCTAGCTGTTTATTTCTAACAGATGCTTGTAGCCAGTTAACATATGGCCTCCATCATTGCTCAGCTAAACTGCACACACAACAGCTACTCCTTTCCATTTTTTTATCCAGCCGAGCCCCCTTTTCAGCTACTTAACATTTTCTTTGGTTTCTCATGGCTTATAATTTGTCTACATTTCTGCAGTGCTGACTGAAGCATTCTGGGAGTGGCAATTTGGTTTTCTAAAAAGAATTTAAAAAAATAGAAACCAATCTTTTTTAATTCAAGCGAAAGATTTATTTTTTTTCCGGCGATGCAGTTTGTGGGGCCTTATTGTTCTGGAAGGCTCCATCAGAAAATGAGAGGCCATGTTCTATGGAGCTGCTGCTTCCATGAGGAATTTCAAATAGAAAATAGCTCAACAAAACAAAACCAGCACATTACTCTGCAGATGGAATAGCCAGTGACAAAACTATCTCTGTATCTGGTGGAAATCAACCAGTCAATCTCTCTCTGCTTTGTTGATTTTACCATCTCTTCCATAATCCTTGTTAAATGATTTTTCCATTAATTAATTGATAGCTGCAGATATACGTGGGTTTCACTGCACAGTTTGGATGCGCTTTGTTTTGCGTAGGGAGCCTCTAATTTTTTTAGGGATGACAGTAGCTGGCAGCTTCTTGTGAAAGGCCTTTGCTGAAGGGCAGTGCTGCTCCAGTGGTGCTGTGTGTGCCAGGGCAGACAGACAGTTTCCAGACTGAGTCTGCACGCAGCCGTGCAAGGCAAGCCCTGCTCTCGTGCCTGGAGAGCTCCTTGGAAAGCACAAGGAGGACGTGGCACACTGAGGCCACAGGAAGAGCAGCCATCCTGTCCCAGTGACACTGGGGCACTGAGAGGAGTCATCTCCTTGCAAGGTGAGGGATGGCAGCTGCCCTTTTGAGGCAGCAACAACAGCAGAACGAGCTGCTTTCCTAATAACCAGCTGATGTCCTCCCTGTGGCACTGAGGGCAGCCAGCTTGGTGGCCTTGGTGGTGTGCGGGGTGCAGCAGGCAGTGGGCCTACAGTTCTTTGTGTGACCTTAGAAATATAGCAAGAGGCATGGCTGGGTGAGTCTCACCAAGGATTCTGTGAGACGTCAGTGGGAATGGTGCAGCTGAGCTGAAACCACACAGGATCCACTTCAGTGTCTTTCTTTCGTTCACACGTGAAATGAGTGACATGGAGATTTGAGGAAGAACAGACCATAGATAAAAGGAACAATCAATCTTACAGCGTCTTTAAAAAAAGGTATTGAATAAATTCTCCATGCAGAGGAAAAATACCTACGTAAGACACTTTCCAAGAACAAATGAGGGATGATTTCTTCCATCACCGACATCAGTTACACATATGTGGATAAACATCACAGTGAGCAGCAGCCTTTCTGCAATCCACTGGAGAAAGTAAACTTGTGGGTGACACTTCCAAGCATTCAGTTATGCAGTTATTCCTAAATGAAGGAACTGTGATCACTCAAATGTAGGAATTTTTCAGCCTCCCTGTATAACAGACTTTTCCAAAGGTTTGAAGGTTGCTTTTGAGCAGGTCCTGTTACCTGTATTTATTTCCTCTGATGGGAAGAGCAAGGCAGGCACCCAAGAAGCACTAGCATTAAGTTGGGAAATGCACAGGAGAATATGAGAAGCAAAGCCACAGTTTTCTCCAGCATTTTTCTGCCTCCCTTCATTGCATGTCTGGTAGAAGTAAACAAGATCAGATACATTTATATTGAAAGCAGTTCTGGCAAATTTGGAATCTCTCAACTGCAGATGGAGAGATGATGCTTCATGATGCTTCACATTTCTGGTCTACTGCATATTCAGGGCTCTCTCTGCCTTCAGTCTCAGTGCTGCTTTGGCTCTCAGATCATTAGCTTCATTTTGTTCAGCCTTCAGCAATGTGGCTCCCAGATGTGTTTTCCGGTATTTCGTTTATAACTGTGAGGAATCTACAGCATCCAGTTGCCCCTGTGCCTGCCTTTCTTTTTTTTCTTGGCATTGAAATTCTCTGAACAAGACATTCCTATTAACATCAATAGTCAAAAAATGAAATAAAACTAAAAAACCCTGTAAGGTTTTCATTCTTACCAGGAAGTTCTTTAAGGTAGAACTTTGACACACACACACACACACACACACACACACACACACACTTTTGTAGAAATATTTGCTGGTGAAGTTATTTGCTCACCACTATGCTATAAGAGTTTTCAGCTGACATCTTACATCCATATGAAGTGTGCCTTTTCAGTCTCCAGCTTTGTGAGTATCAGTATCAGTGTTGTAGCTGTGATAGTTTTGGAATGTAAATGGTTTATTTTACTACACCAGCTTATAAAGATGAGAGAAAAAATGAGCTGGGGAAAGGCTTGTATGCCTGAAAACTTGTCTGCTTTCTCCAGCTATACGGACTTGAAAGATATTATCTGCCTTGCAAATCTTGCCTTCCATTGTAAGCATGTGGTTGGATAATTATTTTCAACTATTGCTTGGATAAATAGTTTCTAAAGAATTTGGGCTACACAAAGTAGCCCTTGCTAAATTGTCTAAAGATGGTTTCCTAAATGAAGTGATTTTCTTCTCAGACACACAGAAATGCTTTTTTGCTAAAGGTATTTCTAGATAATTTTAAAGCACAGGGAATCGTTTGATTTGTTCTTATGAATTTTCAAATGTATAGCAAAAAAGTGCAGGCACTTGTTTTTGTCCACGTTCTTTAAAAAAGGTGTCACTATGCTTGGCTTCAAAGTGCCTGATAAATGTAGATCAGAAATGCAATGAATTTGAAATATTAAATTATGCATCTCAGAGCACTAGGGAAAATGAAAAATGGAGGCTGACTAAAAGATCAGAAAAACACATAGCTGAAGCAGAACTGTGGGAGTTTGAGTTACTTTCCTTTATAAATTGATTTTTTTTTCCCACAGGATCTTCCTATACCTCCTGTTGCCATGAGAAAATAGCTTCAGCTTACTTTGCTTTTGCAGGCTTTGCATTTGCAATCTCACCAGCTGGATCCTGAAGGAAGATTGTGAACTTTGCAGAAAGCAGTTAGTCTGATCTTGCCTGTGCATAGTTTTAATTGCAGTATCTAACAATTGGTTTGTACTTGAAAGAGTAGGGTGTACCATCTCTTCCAAAAGTATTGCTGATAATGATAACTGCACATTTTTCATATCACAGGATTTGAATCCTGATTATCCCTCAACATCTCCATCTTTTGGGACAGTGGGCTCCTCATTTTAAACCAATGATCTCTGCAGAAGCACTGGATATTTAGCTACTTTATTGCACTGACTGCAGAGTCCAGGACAGAATGAAGAAAGGTCCCACCCAGTCTTTTCTATCTGAGCCATATTCTACATTTTATATACTTCAATCTAATCCCAGACTACCTGTCATCTTTCTAATGTTACGGATTCCAGGCTTTACAAACTTACTTGACAGGAGAAGCTCTGCCTCTTGGCTAAACCTGCCTCTATCCTGCACCATCCTTGCTGATGTGGTTAGTCCTCAACATTTCCTTCACTCTTGGCTGTCAATGGACAAAAAGCTTTCTCCAAGCACCCTACCATGTCTTACACTCTCCTTTTGACTGAAATGGTTGTCAAATGCTGTCATATACAAGACCAGGTTATATTTAATTTTTTCCTTTTCAAAAGGACAGTTTTTTTCTGTTTTACTTTTGGCTTTCCCATGGTGTTCCTAGTTTTCTTGACCTCTGAGTCAAGAAATTACATCCTTGCTTGTATCAGACATAGTGTGGCCAACAGGAATACGGAAGGGATCGTCACCCTGTACTGGGCACTAGTGAGGCTGCACCTCACATCCTGTGTTCAGTTTTGGGCCCTTCACTACACAAAATATATTGATGTGCTAGAGTGTGTCCAGAGAAGAGCAACAGAGCTGGTGAAGGGTCTGGAGCACATGTGCTGCGAGGAGAGGCTGAGGGAGTTGAGGGTGTTTAGCCTGGAGAAGAGGAGGCTCAGGGGTGAACTTATGGCTCTCTACAACTGCCTGAAAGGAGGGTGACCCAAGTGAGGGTCAGTCTCTTCTCCCAGGTAGCAAGTGACAGAACCAGAGGAAATGGTTTCAAATTGTTCCAGGAGAGGTGTAGATTGAATATTGGGAAAAATTTCTCCATGCAAATGGTGGTCAGGGATAGAAATAGGCTGCCCAGGGAAATTATGGAGTCTCCATGTCTGGAAGCGTTCAAAAGGCATATGGATATGGCACTTGGAGACAAGGTTTAATGGTGAACATAGCTGGGTTCCTTAGAGGTCTTTTCCAGCCTTAATGATTCTGTGATGGCTTGTCTGCTCTAGCCGGGACCAAGCCGTAAATAAGCAAATCACCTGTTGGTGCTGGCTTGTCCCTTCCCCACCTTTTTACAGATATTGCAACATATTTATTAAGCATTTCAAGCTTATGACTAGCTGATGACTCCTGCTTAGAAAATTAATTAATCCTATCCTTTGTTTTGTATCCTGTTTCTGACATAGGAATTTTCTGCCTTTCTCTTCATACATTAGTTTTGTATGGCTCCCTGAAGAGACATTTCAGATTTATTCTCCAACGCTTGCCAGGGCAGGACCCCTTCAGAAGGACAACCTTTTAGCCCCACCAATATGACCATTGATATGATGTGTTGTCTTCAAAAAGGCTGGAAATTCAGCCCTTGAACCCTTGCAGACTTACCTAGTGGTCAGTGGAAAAATACATACAAAAACTTGATTAAAAAAAAAGCCGACAAAAATTTAGTCTAAAATTAAGAAACAATGCTGCATGAGGTATTGTGTTACTCTAGGAAATACTGAACCCCAATTCTGAAGCGTTTAATGGTTTCAAAATCTGGGACATGCCAAGGCAGAGCCTCACAATATTAAGTTGTTATTCTGTCATTGAGTGATGTTAACCAGACCGACTTAATCTACTTTGAGGCAGCTCAACAGCCATGCTGGAACTAAGCATTTTCATTCTCATTTTGTTTATGTTTTGTGCGTGTGAAATGACTGAACTATGGTGGGAAAAGAAAAGAAAAGAGGGATTTGTGTTGGTTTTCTTTGACCAGCTTCTAGTTAAGCTTCCAAGTGTTGTTAATATCTAATGTACTCTCCAAGGCCTTCTGTGTATTATAATCTCTAATCATCTGTGCTACAGTTTTCACAGAAGTGCTAAAACCATTTTACCACCACTTCCCTGGCAAGACTGTTCAGAGACTCTTTCAAAGAATGAAACTTTTCATGAACTACAAATCCAAGACATTTGTGAGGCCTTTAAATTCTTGGCATTTAAATAACTGTGTTAAGTCCAAAAGTAATTTTCGGATCTTCAGTGTATAAAATCAGTCCTTTAGCTCCTCGTAAATATCAGAACAGAAAGAGGACTGTGAAAATTCAATTGTCTGTATCATAATTAGTACAAGAAAGTACATTGATATTAGGGTTTATTAAACAGGTTTACAAAGGAGTAAAGGTCTCCATACTTTTTTTCTTCCAGAATTGCAGGCAAAATTGAAAATGGGTGTCTTTCTCATGAAAAATTTGAATGTTTGTGGATATTGTTTTTTAATAAAGATATCCAGTCTAAAATGAAAAAGACTTTAGTTCAGGACCGATGGAATACCACGTAGAACAAATTTTTTTTTACCTATTTTCTATACAAAAAATTTGAAGTTCACAATTTGCAAAGGAGAAAATCAGAGGAAAGGAAGGTATGAACCTTTGCCAAAGTGAAATGGTGTAAAATGGAAATTTTACAGATTTTTTTTCCTTTTTCTTCATGAGGAAGGCCACTACAATTAGACCTTATAGAAGAAATACAAATCTATCTGTTGGGGGGTTTTGTATGTTGTTTTACTTGATTTGTTTTATTTTATTTCTATCTTTTTAGAACTGGCCTAAATTATCAGGTTAGATCTTGATCTGGAGCTTTTGGTGTTTTTCAACGGACTCCCTTTCCCCACCCTTCTTTTAAATATGAAAAATAGAGGTGGAATCCATTTCTGCTTTCCCTTGACAGTAAGAGAAGTCTTGACTAGCATAACCACCCAGTGAAAATGAGTGTACATGAGACCAGGGCTAAGGCCTACCTGTTTCTATTAGGCAGGGATATTGCATGGGAAGAATGCATGCAAGCAAAGTCCAGCACAGGGCTGTCACTCCAGCTATGGGTGGTGCAAAAATACCTTTACTTTAGTGAATTTAGAAAAATATCAACAAAACCTTTGCTTTTGAAATCCCGTGAATATCTCTAAATCTGGGTCATTGTGTAAATGTCAAAGAAATCTCATTCTTGACATTTGATTGATGCCAAATAAGAAGACTGTGCCCCTTCTGTACCAAGGTTTTTGTGAGAATCAGACAGATTGATCTCAATCATACTCACACAAGCAGTGAAGTTAATGCTAAAATAACAGTAAGTCCCCACGGGAAGAGGGAAGTTGCTGAATGCTTATGAATTAGTTTGGGGGACTGAACTTGGCAGGTGTGAATAGTTTGACAGTTAATGGATTTGGGAATTCATTCTGAGATGGTTTCTAAATCTTGTGCAGTATTCACATGCTGTGGCAATAAATCATGACATATATATTTGGCACCTGTTGCATGCACACACAATATATTTCCCCCCCTAACACGGCAGGTAAGGGGAGCACTTGTGTGGTTATGCTTTGCACTTTACTGAGGAGAGGAGAGAAGCTCAGGGAATTTGCTCTTGCTCAGAAGCCTGTGACAGTTCCCACATCCCAATTTGGTGGTGTAGTCACACGTGGTGCAGTGTACTCCTCTGTAGATATTTTCCATGCATTTCACATACAGCAGGATTTAGTCTGAGAATTGTGAGGCTACATCCATCAAACCAGGTGCAGGCAAAAAATACTCCTTTCTCAGTGATCTTGCCTTGCATTACTACAACATTCAGACTCTCACACTGCCATATAGATGTCAGCAAACAGCTTGAAGTGCATCAATTTGGAGACCCACACACCTGCTCACTCGACAACTGCCTCAGAGATCCAGTCAGTCTTGGCAGTTTGTCTTTGCTCTTCTTCCACAGATGAGAGGTGTGAGAGACCTGACAATAAAGAATGAAGCAGCCTTTTTCCTTGGCAGTGAAATGTGAGCAGTTGTGTTAATTTATAGGTACTCTAATCCCTTGCTGTTAATTTTGTTTTGGAAGAAAATTATGAAAGATCCTGTGTTTCCTAGAGGCGTTAAGCCAGATTGCCAGTGAAGAAAGTTATCCAAAGCAGACAATGATAATAATAATAATTTAGATACTCAAATCAATTTTTATATGTTTTGGGCTTTGTAGGCTTCTGTCTGAGAAATTTTCTGAAATCAAAGAAGATTTCAGAAGAGCAATAGCAGTTTAAATTGTGAAGTGGTATCATGACAGCTCTTACCCCTATCAAAACCACATCAGGTTATTAATCATTCTTTCAAACTAGAGTTGAGTACTTCAGACAAGTGGTATTAACCTCCAAAGGGTGAATGATGACAGGTGTTTTCTCAGTTTCCATTCCTCATCTCCACTGCAGCCCTCTCTCCTCTAAAACACCATATTAGAGAGGTCAGCTGTAAACATGTCACAAGCATATCATAACACCACATTACATCATTACATGCAACATTCCAGAGCATGAGCACCTCAATGAGCTTCCTCAGTGTACCATACAAGGATCTCATGAGACCCACTAGTGGCTTTACCTTGCTACTGTCCTTTGCTTCCATGGATTTTTTTTCAGCAACCTGAAATAGTAGATCACTTTTGTGAAATACATGCCTGAAATATTTTGGCTTTTAACTAGCCCCAAATCTTTGTCTGGCTGCAGCATTTTTTAGTTTTCTACTGGGGCAGAAGCACCTGTTGGATCAAGGTGTTGAACCTGGAATGAGTGTAACCCACCAACAGGGAGAGCTTAGCACATCTGCTTGCAGAGGCCTTTCTAACTACTGTGTGTGTCCACAAAACTGAAGACTTTTGAGCTCCTAAGTTATGTTTTTGTATCTGTCTAAAGCAGAGGCCATGCAATTGCTCACAAGGAGTTGTGAGCATGCTCTGAGCTAACTGGAAGCCATCTAACAAACCAGCGTGGCACCAACCCTAAACTAACATGCCCTGCTCTCAGCTGAGCTTTATTAGCTTGGGCTGGTGCCCTGCTAACCACAGCTGTGGGCTTCTTGTCAGCTTGGGACTACAAGCAGAACTAGCTCAAGTATCTCTACAGGTATTGTGTAGTGTTTTAGTGCCTATAAACAGTGCCAGCATCAGAAATTTTAATGTTTCTACTTTCTGTCCTCAAAACAAGCCACAAGGTGAGTTGCCTGTTTTCCCATTTACAGTCCTTCCATTAGCAAGCCCAGAGTGTTTTTCAGTCTCTGTAATCTTTGTGATGCTCTAAGAAAGTCATCCTTTATGCTATTAAGTATTCTTTTCCTTTGCAATTCTTTTGTAACTGAAGAGAAGGGTTTTTCTAGCTCATTAACAAGAAAAGCAAACAAACAACAGAGCTATAGGAGATTAAGAAGGAATAGATGAGGACAGACTTGGAAACTCATGTAGAAGAAACAGATGTTTCTTGGAAATGTCTTCAAGTTATTTAATCTAGGTTTCTGATCTGGAGGCTGGCTTTCTTTTAAGAATATAGTTTTGGGAGTTTTCCCTGTGAAAACATATTACTGGAAAATGGCTATTTATTAAAACCAAGCTCTGCATTTAATGAAAGATAAAGCGCCTTGGGCACAATGGTCCTTCCATGGCTTCTGGTTGAACCCATTCTGCATGAAGCTGAGTAGAAAACTTTAAGAGTGTTGAGCCCTGGCCTACTGTGAAGGGGTTATCACAGCTTTTTGACCATGTACTCCTTGTTTATCATCTTATTGTTGTTTGGTTTTGTAATTACAGGGTCTGTGGGTGATAGATTCATGGCATTTGAGAGTATGGTGTTATGCTGCCTTCTGAAGAGTTAAGAGGGTTCCCTTCTCCCCTTTTACACTTTCCACTTTTTATTTTCACACTCAGATATCTGCTACAATTGAAATGGGTAAATTTCAAACTTAAAACTGATAAATACGAGTTTGACAAACTGGGATGTTTTTCCCAGAAAAATCTGAGATGAGAGCTCAACAGTTCTTTCTGCTCAGAATTGCTCAAGTGTTTGATTAAGCTTCCTATCTTAGAACAAGGTGGAGGTATTGAAAGAATAAGTTGCGCTTTTTTTTTTTCTGATTTTAGCTCGAAGTAGATATAAGAAGAGCATATGAAAATGGAAATTGGTTAGCAAAAATGTTTCCACAACAGAAACTCTATTTTCATTTCATTTTTCTTTTTTTTGTTTGTTTTTTTTTTTCCCTCAGATATTTGACTAATATGCTTTCAAGGTGTGCAAATTTTTCATTTTGCATAAACTACTATCAGTTTTACAGACACCTTTGCAATTGCAAAAAGCACTCTCCAAAATGCATTGACCTTATTTCTAAGGGGATGTTCAGAGAATTTTTCTAGCTCACAAAAAAAGCAGACTTAAGCTTATGTTTTCCATTTCTCTGTAAAGTCATGGAATCCCATGGGTTTTCTTGGGGCAGAATCCAGTCCTGAATCTGGAGGTACAGTATGAGCTGTGTGGTACTTGGGTTTCATTGCACACCAGATCACTGGGAGAGGGCAACTGAGAATTTTGAATGCTGTCCAATACCTCCATGTTGGTGCCTTCCATGCTGTTTTAGAGGAAATATTCCTATGACATATTGGAGGGTAGTGGAAAAAACCTACCTTCTCCTAGCTGTAGAGTTGCAGCTATTTCCCACAATGAGACAAGTTTGCCAGTGAGCAAATGCACACTATTTATTACTGGGAGTGCCATTTTATTTGGCTTGCTGTCTTTGTGTTGTAGCTGGTTTTGTGTTGGGTGCCAGTGTCTCATGCTACTGGAATAGGATGGCATTTGGAAGGTCATGTTTTCTGCTTGTAAAGATCGTATAATGATTTTGCAATGAGTATCTCTGACATTTCTAATACCTGTTTTTGGATCCTTAATAGAAAATTATGAATGTTTTTTATTTCATCCTTCAGGGGAAGAGAGATGGGGACTCTCATGCCAGTGGGGGAAAAGCTTACCAAGAGATGAGAAAATGGTTCCATTATCTATGAAACAATGAAAATGTGTCTTGTAACAATGCAAGGTTTTCCAGAAAAATCAACAGTCACAAAATAATATGTTTACACTTTCCTGCTTCGTCTGGAAAGATATCTTGCATTTTGAATAACTTTCGTTAAAACGGATGGAAAAGTGATAATTTTTTTATTTTAAATCTAGAGGTAGTTTTCAAAATCCTTTATTTTCTAGCTGATTTTACATTACTCAGACATGGGAAATATTTCCATGAGGTGGATAGAGAGAAGGAAAGCAGGCAGCTCCTCATTTTGATTTCTGTGATTTTTGTTGTTGTTCTTGTTGTTGTAGTGGGTCACATGAGCAGGCCATCCATTTGTTTCCATTGAAAGAATTCACCAAACTTTTGACATTAATTGAATTTACAATACCCTCTGCTCTACTGTAGTTGCCTCTGCAGCAATGGAAGATGATACAACAAATAATTTATTATTTCAAATGAGTCATGGAATCATAGGCTTGTGTTGGAAGGGACCTTAAAGATCATCTAGTTCCCACTCCCAACTGAATGAAGGAAGGAAGCAAATAAGCAGCTAGAATTGGCATTATTTCTTCATTATTTATTATTTTCTACTGATCCAGAAAACCATAAGGGGAACATGACCTGGGTATTAAACAGAGAACAGAATCAGCAATGTGTACCAGAGATGAACTGATAACCAAGTTCTTCACAGTCTGCTCAGATGTGATTCCTTCTACACCATTTTCCTCCTTTTTCTAGTTTGAGCATGCTCCCTGGTCAAGACAGAGTTTGGGGAAAAAAAAAAAGAATGAAATCCAAGATCCCAAGATTGGTTTAGAAATCCATAAGCCCTAAGGGAAACATTCATTAAAGCATGCTGCCAGCAGCCCTGTCCCTCCTCACAGTGCTGAGGCAGTTGCAGGGCTGGGATCGTGGCCCTTGGCTTTGTCTTGTAATCCTTGCAATCCCATCATGTGTCATTGCTCTCATCATCTGAGTGAAGAGAATTAGAAGTGACTGGGTGAGAAAAGTTCCATCTCTGTGGAAAAACTGCAGCACTCAAAATTTGGTTTTCTTTGTTCCCCATTGGAACAAAAGACACACTTAAAACTGCTCCTAGAGGAAAACCCTGAATTAGCCTAATCTGGGTTTGAAAACCCTTAATGAGTTTAAACCAGGTCTTGAATCTGGGTTTTCTTCACTAAAGAAGGTCCTGATACTCTGTTGGTTTGGGTAGCAGAGGGTGGTCTTGTTCCATCTTAAAGAATAATGATTTCTGGATTTTGTCACTGTGAATATGCTCCTGTATACAGAAAGAATTTTTAAATGTTTTTTATCAAGAGATATTTGACCTCTCTCAAGTAATTGCTTGAGACAATTAATAAAGAACAAAATGCATGCCAAATTTGCTCAATAGTTTCTTTGTGCTGGAAGTAACTGTCAAATGTCTAATAATTGACCAAATCTATATGAAACACTATGTAGCAAGGTCGGGGTAATGGATGGACGTGAACTCAGGAGGTATTTTTTTCCATCTAACTTCCCCTTTGATCACAGGTGTGTTCTGTCATTCCACTCCAGTAACCGAACAGATTAGCTCCTAAAATGAAAAATGGCTTGAAATTTGATATGTGACACAGTATCCAGGCCAAAATGAAAGGAGGAGGGAGAGAAGGAGTTATAAATTATGCTGTCTTCATATTGTGACAGTGGCAGCATAATTTTCTACAAAGGGGATAATATTTCTGCATTATTCAGTTGGCCAACGAGGTGCACAGTTCTTTCCAGAAGCATGAAAAATTCCTATAAAGAATGTGTCAAGTTATAGTTTGCCAAATAGAGCAGCAGAAAGAAAAATATCTGCTATCTTGATATCTGCAATATTGCAGCATCTGGGACACCTCTGTAGGCAAAGAATACAAATTTGTAAATATTGAATGTGGTAAATGGGTTGGCCAAATGACTTCGAGAAGATGTGTTGTCCTGAAATAGCTGTTATAGTGTTGTAACTGATCGTAGGTTTGTGTTTTATCACATGCACGGAAATAAATATTATGGTATTCTTATCAAACGTGCAGGAGCAATGGGTATGGAGAATACTGACTGCAGTTCATAATGTGAATTCTGCTACTCTCAACTGGTTGGTTGGTTGGATTGGTTGTTGTTGTGTTCTTTTTTTTTCTTTCCCTGAAGTAGAGATGCCTATGGTGAGCCTAGTTCTTTTGCTTTCAGAGAAGAAGGGCTCTGAAATTTATGCTCGCTGATGTTGCTCTTTTAATTGTGAATGTATGCAATGGTTTATATTAAGCAAGCAAGCATTGGCAATGGTTTATATTAAAGCAAGCAAGCATTGCTGGAAATCTAAAGGAAACTTCTTAAAGCCTAAGATTTGTTTCAAGAGCTGAAATATCCTGGTTGAGATTGTTGTCAAATTAATTTTGAAAACATTTCTAGATGTCATTGGTAATGCTTTTCCGAGTGGAATTGCTAGGTAGAGTGATTTTGAGATAATGGATAAATGAAAGAAGATCCAGCGTATGAAAAGATGACAAGACTTTCCTATTTGGCTGTATTTTCTGGGTTTGCACTGGGGGGCTAGATTATAGCATGCACTGTAAATGTCAAGGCAAACACAGGGATCAGTGTGATTTACTTAGCTGCAAACTGTCAAACTCTCCCACCTTTATATACAGTACAGGCTTTGCGTATTCAGAGAAACCAGTGAGCTGCAATTCACTGTTTGCAGAAAGCAAAGGTAAATCAACTTTTCAGCAAGACTAGTATATAAATCAGTGAACAGTATATTCCTTTGAGATTTTCAAAACTGCACAGGAAAGGCACTCTAAATCCAGATTAACGGGGATTCTGATTTATGGTTGAATCAAACAGCCAAAGTCTATTTTCAGCGATCTGAAATATTAGATTTATGCAACTTATCTAGGTGACAATCTTATGGCTTTCCACTGGCACTGTTTATTCATTTTTCTGCAGATATATAGGAGCTCAAAGTATGCATTCCTCTGTATATGCATATGTATGTTCTACATTTGTAGAGGGTTACTGACATTTGACTGAAATATGCAATAGCCTACCTGCTACTGTGGAGATGATGTGTGGGTGCTCTTCTCCTTCCCTTCATCGTTTGGCTGTGTTTTGTATCTGCTGTTTACTGCGGGCCCTGCTTGAACGCTGAACCTGGAACCCTTACAAAGAAGCAGGTGACCTGGGTCTTTCAACTGGACTAATGAAACAGCACCATTGTAGTCAGCAAACTTTGTTTTGCCTCACTGGTGTGGCTTTCAGCAGCAGGTGTACCATTATTGCTACATGGCCTGCTGCTGCTGTCCTGACTAGTTCATCATCCTGTGCTTCCTGCTGATCAGTTAGTGGAGAGCTGCATTGGAGCTGCATCAGGACTGGAAACAATGTAAACTGAGTGGAGGCAAATTAAAAATGAAAAATACTTTGTGAACATCCCTCAGGAATGAAAATGTACGGGTCGTGAATGGCTGGCTGGAGTCAGAGATGTGGATGGGATTGTAGAGTTTCAGCTGGAGTAAAAATATTTTTACATCAATAATATGAATCTGAGGGAGATTTTAAAGAGGAGACAAACAAGTTACTCTGCCCTTAGCTGGACAGCAGTAGTGAACTCCTTTACTTTTTAGGGATTGAAGCACTGAAAACATAACTTTGGAATGCCACATGCTACATTCTCCTAAGCACTATGTTAAATTCATGATTTCTTCAGCACTCAGCTTCTCTGAGCTGCAGAAGCAGGGGTTGATGTGACTTTCTATCACCCTGGAGCTGAGCAGGCATCTCTCCTTGCCCTTGGCTGGGAGCTCTGTGCAGTGCAAGTGCACTGCAGCACGCTGGGCCAAGGCATCTCCTCTGCAGATAATTGATGCAGCCCTGGCCTTACTGTTGATGCTGTTCAGGACAGGATCAAGAGGTGATGCTTATCATGCATTGCCTGACAGGAACTGCCTGTACACAAACAAAAGCATCTCTGTTAAAGAAAAAAAATTAAAAATATGAGAGTCAAAAGCAAATATTTGCTCGTGGTACACAAAGTTATCAATAACTATATACAAATACTGAGGACAAAGGACAGTATAATGGTTTGTCCTTGATACTGGAAATTCAGCTGTTTGGATTGTGCATTAATGGACCAACAATCTAAGGAAATATTAGAAGCAGTGTATCTCCAATCTTCAGATAGATACCTTTTGCCAAGATTGCAAAGGTAAGGTTAGCCATAAATTTCATTGCAAGCAGATTGTAGCATATTATATATGAGAAGGTTATTAACTTTTAAATGAAAAGGCTTTTTTCCTTTCACAGAAGACAAATCAAAAGACTGCAAAACTTTTGTAAGCAGAAGAAAAATGTGTTTTTTATACATGCTTCTATCCAGGCTTGTACCTAGTTTGTCTTTTAATTAACTCCAGAACATTTTTGTTACTATTTAGCAAAAATACATGTTTATGTTTGATCTGAAACTGGTGTGTGGCTCTGCTTTATTAGCTAGAAATTCCGATTTGGGACCTTAATATCTGTTTAAGGAGACTTGGGCTGCAGATTGAATTCCCCTGCCTAAACCCACAGTCTTCATCTCTCAGGGCTGTTTTAATTTTTTTGGTGGTAACCTCTGTACCTGGCATGTTTGTTCCTTTCTTGATCTTCAAAAACCTAAATATATCTCATCTCTCTGTTCTTTTTCAATTTCTCATTTCCCCAGGTTTTGATTTATTTTTAGCTGCCGAGATTTTGCTTTTCCTCAGGAAGGGAAGAGGGAAGCTTTCCTAGCCTGCTTTTTTAATAGATATAATCACTATATTTTTTCCTGAGAAGAAGGGCACAAGATGGTAAATCCAATTTACTAAGGGTTATCACCACAAAGCCTACAGTAAAGGCTGACTTCTTTCATCAGGGCCAGACCTTGCTCTCTAGGTTGTTAGTAGGAAGAAAGAGCTGCTGCTCCTGGATGAGGCAACTGGAAACAACAGGCTGATTTTTTTGTTGGTATTTTCAATTTCAGTGTTCTCCAGCTTAGAGCTGCCTACCTCTAGATGAGGTGTTCACAAGGCAGCTGTAGCGTGTAAGGTTCTTTGTTATCACGTCTCAGTTTGAAAGGGATGATTTCTGTCCTGCTGATGTGATGCTGGACACAAGGTTTAATCCCTTTTAATTTTCTTATATATATTTTTCTTTCTTATAAAATGTTTCCTTGCATTCACTTAGACTGTGCATTAAATTCTGGGCTGTGGAGCTGGAGTAAAGACCCAGAAGCATTTGACTCTTCCTCTTCTTTTCCTACCATCCTTTTGTTTCCTTGCCCTGTTAGAAATTGTCCCTCATTCCTGGCAGAAGGCAGGTGGGAAGAAAGTGGTGGGAAAAGCCTGAACTAGGCAGAGGCAAAAAAAAATAGAAGCCCCTTTTCAGGAATGAATGACATTTGAGAGACTATAAATAGCTTGTGTTTTGAAAATCTCTTCTACCAAAATCTGCTCAGTTGTCACCTGCACGATTTATTAGAAATACCATTCCTCATGCTCAAATTAATCTTTGAAATTTCTTTCCTGTGTAATTTTTCTACCTCTGCCATGTTCTCTATGACTTGCCACCCTAATAATTTTTTTGTTTGTTTGTTTTTAAAGTTTGTTTTATTTATTTGGATCTTGCAGAGGGATGGCCTATCTTTGTTGTGAAGCCAAAATGTAAATATCTGTCTATTAATTTGATTTCTTGGCTTGGAGTGCTGGATCAAGGTAGAAGAGGATGCAGTTTATATGCCACATTTACTTTGAACCATCTAAAGAGGTTTTAAAGTATAGGTCACAGATATAAACCGGACATATATGGAGGAATGTGACTACAAAGGGTAATAATTAAGCTCTTGATTTTCTTCTTGATCTACAACTATATCTAGTAGTAACCTAGATTCTAAAATTGCACTTTCCTGCTGCCTTGTTCTAATATGTGTAAAATCTTACACCATTTATGAAAAATTCTTGTTTTATGTATAAATAAATTGGGCATTGAAGTGGCTGCAATGCAAGTGCCTTATCAGTGCCATACATGGATGAGCACCAGGACTGTATGCATGTGTCAGAATTACTGTTTGCTCTGACACATTGTGGGAGAAATAAGCATGATTAGGCCAACCTGTGCTTTTCAACCTGTTGAGTTGAAAGGTATCTAACAGGATTAGAAAGCTTATTGAAGAGCTTGGCTTTGAAAATCCGGGCCAGCCTCTACCAAGCAAGTGTGCCTAGATTATTTACAGTGCTGGGTGTTTAACTTCATCTCATAGAACAAGGAGGGAAGCAGTCTGAATAAATGTGAAGCAGAATAAATGTGATGCTCCCTTACTACTGTGACCTGGAAATTAATTTATGGCTATGGTAAAATCTTTCATAGTCCCCGGCTGCTGAATGCCAAAATCTTCAAAGGACAGTCTAGTAGGATCATATGATTTTTTAATTAAGGAGCTTTATTATATGATATCCAGTTAAATATCTAGCAGGATTTCCAGTAAGATTAGGTATCAAATTTCCATTGGAATACACTAGAATAAGAGGGGTCTGGATTAGTTTTGGAAGAATTTATTCTTCAGTTATTTCATTCTGTGGTATTAATAAGTGGAGAGCTTGGTAACCTCATGGTGCTGGACTCTGTGCAAATGCAAGAGAAAGGAGTCTTTCTCTGCTCTTGCAGTAGTCAGAAGAGGAAGAAGATGGGTGAAGGAGGGCACAAAATAGGAAGCAGACTTCCCAGATGTTGTCTGATGCTCCAGAAGAGTCTGGTTCACTTCATCACCATGACATTGGCTACTGACAAGTCTAGTCTCTGCAGGCCCTCTGCAACTCAGTCCAGCTGTGAGGAAACCTTTTGTAAACCTTTTGAGGTGTAAACTTTTTGTAATTGTTTGTCATGGGTATTTAAGAAAAACTCAGGTTGTTAATTGGTTTTTCCTCTTCAGTGCTTATCAATTCAGTCAGGCTGATTAAAAAAGCCATTTTCCTTGGTCTGCACCAGCTGAGCAGACACTGGTGAATCCCATCCACCATGCTTGTTTTCCTGCTCTCCGTGACTAGCACCATGGGAGAAGCTGCCTGCTGTGGGAGCTGTAATCACAGCAAGCCTTGAGCACCCTCTCCAAACACTGAGGAGCTGGATTTGGGGCATTGTCTGGGGCACGACATGCTCATGCCACACAAATGACTCCAGCTGTTGGATGCTGGCTTCCAATTTCAAAGCCTCCAGCCCTCCTGCGGAAGGGCAGGCACTCTCGAGCTTTGGGAGAGACAAACTCTACCATTCCCCAGGAGCTCCGGAGGTCAGGCTTTCATCCTGGAGCCTTGATGGATCAAGCTGCCTCCCCCACCTTTCTCTTCTGTCCCTCTTTTCCTGGGGACTGTAGGAGACCATAAAATGCTTTGATAATTAAGCAGGGAAAATTTCCACAACCCATAAAAGATAAAAGGAAACACTAAGCCCAATTTAGCTCTCAAATACCTTTCAAATAACTTGTATTTGATGCATGGTAAAGGTGTTTGGTCAGTGCTCTTGAACAAACAAATCTCAGAGGCTGGTTTATAATGTTATATGTCCAGGCTTGCTGTAGCCATTCTGAGAGCGTTTCTTGGTTCAGATTTTCATCATAAACTGCAATGTGGGAACCAGCAGAGGTAAAATAAAGAGCTGACCTGAAACTTTGTCCAAGCCAAAGACTGGAGATTAATTGTTCTTTTGAAATTTGAAATAAATTTTGCTTGTTTATATAATCTTTCTCAGTCAAGAGTGCAAGAAATTTGGTAAAGACTGGCACTTGCAGCAGACAGAGAAAGAAATTCGCAAGTCTGGAAAAATTCGGAGAATAGCCTGAATAGTGTTTGGAAATGACAGATGGTGTTTGGTAGTAGCTATGTCAGACGAGTTTGGTTAAAATTACAAGAAAGCATCACAAAAGTCAGTAGCATCTGCTGGGCATTTAAAAGCTTTGAATGCAGGACAAATTAATAGAAACTGAGCATGGAGTTCTTCAAATTTAAATCATCATGTTTCAAATACCTCTGCCGTGGGTGGAAATGGCTGTCCTGAGAGCTTGTTTTATAGCTGGCCTGTAGCTGAATTACAAACTGCTCTGAATTTTTCAGGCCCATCATGTGTTATGGGTAAGGTAAAGTGTTTGGCCTGTTCAGCTTTATGCTAACCCATGCTTGAGTGGTAGTCATACACCTACAGAGCAAGGAGGTACCACCAGCACCTGGCTCAATGTACAAAGGGGCCCAGAAGAAGCCACAGAAGCCCTTGAGAGGTAGAAGCAGTCTCAGATATTTGGCCACCTCCTTTCATACTCTGAGTGGTGGAAAAAACAGCAGCATGTTTAGAACTTCCTTTTTTCAGCTCCAGCAGACAGTTGTTGCAGTCAGGAGGAAATTTGCTTTGCAATGGAATACCACTGATGGGCTGGAATATTTGTGGGCACAGAAGACTTCAACTACTTTTTTTTTTCTTTTTTAAAGATCAAGGTTCCATATGAAGAAGCAATTACCTGCCTTGGGTTGGGTAGTGTGGAGCTATGGTAAGAAGATGAGAGCATAACAATGATGAGGAACAGAAGTCTAAAATGGGGGATCCAGATAGAAAGATTAAGGAAAAAGGGGATATGGGGCCAGGAATTCTGGCTATTGAGATGTGGGAATTTTTCTTCTCCTTACTCTTAATGAGAGACTTCCCACAGCAGCCCATGTGATAACTTGTTTCTGTGCTGTCTAGTTAGAGCAAAGCCAAATTAAGGTGCCAATGTTAAACTCTTCAGGTTTATGTTGTTTGAAATCTGTTATTGTTGGACTCTTTTTATGGTGCTTCCAATAATAACTTGCTTCAGATTTCCTCACTGCGAAGCTGGCAGCAGGCGTTCTCAGTGGAGACCAAAGTTGTTTGCAAGGTAGATGTTCACTCCCTTAGCTTTAGGCTGACTAATCTGCCTAAAATAATCATCTGTGCTATAACATCCTGGCCTGATAATTCAAAGGCAAGATACAATTCCCTCTGCCTTTAAAATTAATTTTGTTATTTTAGGAAGGTTTATAGCAGTGTCAGGATCAGCTCTTGCAAGTTTACTGAGTTAACATTGTGTAAATTCCAGAAAGAATGCATTTAAAGGAAAGCCTAATTAACTCAGCTTTTAGTTAGACTATAATGACTGGACAAGATTAATATGTGAGTCAGGCTTTATTTCCTGGAGCACCCATTTATTTCTGTCTTTTAAGAGGCAGGTACTGTATTTCTATGAACCAGCAGCTGCCAGCTACATCTCTAGCTGTGCTTCAGTAAACTGCCAGACATTTTTAGCAGTGAATTTCAAGTGAGATGAAGCTCTGGGAAGGCTTTGTACTAGGGAACTTTGAGTGTGTGAGACTGTTAATGTTTCATTTTAAAATAAAAAATTATCAGAGATAAATATTGTCCTCCAGTTGCATGTTGAATGACTGCAATCCAGGGGTTACAGTCAGAAGTCTAATGCTCCAAATAATCATCAAAGCCAGGCTGCTGAGTTGGGTGATGCTTCTTACATGTATGCTCAAGCACGGCCATTTAGCCAGAGAGACTCTTGTTTTAAAGACTATTAAGTGAATTTGGGGGAAAAATACATTGCAGATGTCTTTTTTTTTAATTAAAAAACCCATGAGCTTTTTGCTGCAGTATGTTGAAGGACTGGAGGTTAAGACCTTTTACATCCTCTAATATAAGTTATTGCTTCATCTTAAAATGAACTTCATATGCTTCCAATGATCCTAGGTCATTTCCTTTAGACAGAAATCAGCATGGTGTCTAATATTCTAAGTGAGGATAATTAAAAGTAGGGCCAGGCATAACACAGTGAAAATTCCATCCTAGTTAATTTTAAGGAGCAAGATGGTAAAGAATTTAATTGAATACAGTGTATTTCAAAAGGTTTGGAAATGAGTGTTGGATAAAAAGGAAATTGCAGTAAAATTGCATAAATTTTCTTTAAAGTTTTGTTAATCCCTTACAGGTATAGTAGCTTAAATATACCTGTGCCTCTGTACTTTTTCCTTTTGAGATCTCCAACTAATTGAAGTTTTATTGTCACTCTCTGATATATGTACCTTCCTCCTTGCATTGAAGATGCCAAGATTTCCATGGGTTGGTATGATATTAAAATCAGGCACTCTTCTCTTATGTAGTTGGAAAATGTCAAAGTATTTTAATGCTAATTCAGTAGAAATGTTCATCCTGGACTGAGGCTTGGGACCTGATGGATCCTTACAGAAGACAGAGCTTCAGCCCAGGAGGGGTAATTGTGGTTTCTCCTGCTACTGGGGGGAAGTGAGATTGTCCAAGGATTTGATTCAAAATGTCTAAAATAAGCCCTGCTGTTGATCTCTCCTTCTGGAGAAGGATGTCTCTATTAGGCTTAGAAGCCAAATTTTCATTTGCCCCCCCACCTCTGCCCCCAGTCCCGATCTCTTGGAGCAACGTAGAAAGCAGAAATGGAGCCTCCCAACAAATTAGCAGTAACTTAGCAAAGGCAGGTATAATGATCCGTAAATAGGTTATTCAATATTATGAATTTTCATCAGGTATCAAAAAATGTGTTTACTTTGCTCATTGGTTAGAAACATTATATATCTGCTTCACTGTTATGCGGACAAAAAATACACGGCTCAGATGTCACTTTGCACTTTTCATCTGAGTGTTTTCATCTGCTGAAAGCATAAACAGAGAGAGTCATTCAACAGAATTTCAGTATCACTCAGCTTTGATTAAAATCTTAGCTTACATTCTTTTTTTAAACAGTCCTTTTTATCTATGGAAAATCTCATGGAACTTAACAAATGATGCACAACAGTACCGTATTACAAGGTACGTTAAAATGTCACTATTTCTCTAATTACCAGGAAAACAGGCATCTTTCCTTAATTCAATAATAGAATAACAAAAGTGAAGATATTTAACACAATATTTAAATTGGGGAAGGGGGTTGAAAAAAAGATTATGTTAATTAAACTTTCTCACAATACAAGTGTATTTAAAAGATCATTAATATCTCTGCTGGAACAAAATAATCATTAATATCTGTGCTGGAAGAAAATTTTCATTTAATAAACTCTTGAATTAGAGGTTTACCAGAGTAAAAATGTTGAGTAGTTGGACATTGGAGCACACAGAATTGGCTGCTGCTGCGGCTCTGAACTTGGCTCGGCTCTGCTCCATGGTTTGAGAGAGATTCCATGTTTATGACATTCTTGAGACGTGGTAACATTACAAGCTGTGCTCTGCACAAGAGAAACATTAGGATATCCTTCTTGTGCCTGGGAATAAAACATGTTTGATTTGTCATGGAAAGCAAAGTAAAGATGTGTCTGATAATGGAGATGAATTGACAAAGGGTATTCCGGTAAGGATAAACACAGGTCTGAAGCTGGGCTGCTGTTGCTCCAAGAACACTCTAAAACTGAGATTACTGCATTGCAGAAGCATCATACTGCAACTGTGTACAAAGAAAACATCATTATCAGTTCAAATAAATTCTTTGGGTGAAGGAATAACTTTAGTCATTTTTCAAGTAATGTTATCTCTCAGGTTTTCCCATCTCATCTAGGAAAATGGCCTGAAGTGTTGAGATATGTAGCCTGGGAGCTGCATATCTCAGACCACAGATCTGAAAGATTGACAGCTGTGCTGTCCATACAGTCAGAGCAGAGGAGCTGCTCTGTGAGCTGAATTTGCAGGTCCCACTTTGTCCCTGTTTGTCCTCTGTTATAAGACAGCATATTTTGGACAAGGAAGAGCAGCAAACACTTTGGGGCTTGGTCCACTGACATGCAAGTGCTTTGAAAATGCTACATGTTTTATAGAGTCATGAGACACTTCAGAAAAAGACAATAAAAAGTCACTGAAAGCTTAGTCTCTATGAAGAGCAAACAGATTCAAGACTTGGAATTTCAGAGAACAAATTTAAGTTATGCTTGGAATTGGGTTTTGAAAACCTAAGGATATTAGGGAGCCATCAGAGCTGGGTTTTGGTGGGTTTTTGTTTTTTTTTTTGGGTTTTTTTTTGCTGCTTCTCGTAGTTTGCAACATCTCAGCGTTGGTGGTGAACAGCAGGAAATTATAGAGGAGATAATGGCAGTATAGTAACATACTCATAACAAACCCACAAACTACTAAAAGTGATACATTTCCTTTTATGAAATGTTCCTTGAGACTCACATCAGCAAGACAGATTCTGTGTGGGTTTCTTTGTTTTCTTTTGAATGCACAGAAATCATAAATGCTGCAAACAGGTTAGGCAGCCTGAAACAGTTGGAATGTCTCTCACAAGAAGCTCTGGCCAGTCCACAGTCACAGGAGCAAATGCCCAATTATCAGCTTAATTAAAATATGAACAGATCTTTATTTCATGTCTTGTTTTGTTGGTTGAACTGGTGAGACCTTGGAGTATAAGACCCAAGTCCTTGTTTTGCTTTAGCCAAAATCTTGACCCGTATCAGGATCACCCAGTGGAAGGAAATTTGACCTTATATGAGTCTGGGAACTAAACCTATTTTATTAAAGCTGTGTTGTGAAAATTATTGGCAGTGTATTGTTTCTTTTCACTTGCTTTTATGCATGATAAAGCCCTTCCATGTTGGGACTTCACCCAGATTTTCACATAGCTTGCTCATTGATGCCAGTGCAGACCAAGAAACTATGATTAGCATCCTTCACCAGCTGTTTTCACCTGGTTTCATGTCCCTGCACTGTGGTTTACTATTGATGTTAAGGCATCTTTTTTCCTGAAAGAAAACTTACACAAAAAGTATAGTCAGCAGCAAATGATTAATCCCTCTTATGCAGGCAGAACTTCCAAGTTTGTAATAACAAGTGGGGGTTCACAACCCAAAAAACTGAGCGGTCGGCTTGGCTGAAATGTTCTCTCCAACATTTTGAATTTACTCTTTCTGATTGCATAGAAGTGTTTATTGTGTTTATTGTGATTTTTTGATTTCAAAAATATCATCTTCATGAATTTCTCTTCATGTAGTGTCATACAACATCTACTGTAAAATTGTAATTGCTACTTATTTTTGTTAACTGTTGCTGTATTCCTCTCAATTCTCTTGAAAGTCTTTACAGCTCTGTTTGATGGAGATTTGTAAAAGTACAAAATGCCACACTTTTTGTTTCCTGCATAATTTTCCTTTTTGTTTATGTACCAGTAATCTCAGCCATTCTGGTACTTCTGTGACCAATTAGTTGGTCGTTGACAGAGATCACACAAATAGCAAACCAGATTTTAACCTTTCATAATATTTTGGAAAAAAATGGATGGAGATGTTGATTCAGACCTGTAAGTGTTGGGAATGTACATGTGATTATGGGATAACTGGGGTTCTCACTATGTCTGTGCTGAAAGTATTCCAAGTGACTGCAGGCTTTGAATATATTCAGTTTCATCCCCAAAGAATGAGCCTTGAATTCTGAGTTCTGAGCTGAAAACAGAATGGAAAGCTTATGAGAAACTCAGTATGCAAACTAGAAATTCTTCATTGCTCATTTTTCTCTGCTGGAGGGTGGGGAAGAGGAAGAAGAAACAAAAGCCTGCAAAATGGTATTGCAAACACTTGAGAAGACAATTGAAATCCTGGTTTCAATAAAATCCTTCAAAAGAATCACTTGGGCTACAGGGAATCTCTTCCCATATTTTGTTAGGAAACTGGAAACATAATGTAGCCTTTAATTGGTCCTGGTAACATTCCCCCAAAGAAGCCTGGATAATGCTACACAATTTGTGTAGATTTCAGGTATTTGGCTGCAGGAGTTATCTTTGAAAATAGCTGAACAATGCTGAATTGGCAGCCTCACTTGGCAAAATGTCCTTTATTAACAAAACAACCCTGAAGGTAGCCTGGTGGAAGTTTTTGCAGATCAGTAAAACTAATGAGAGAAACTGTCTGCAGTTAACCTGAAGGTCACATGATAATTAAATTGGCCTGAAATCCAGCCTCCTGTTTGAAGCCAGGTCAGCTCTGAGATTAGTTGAGGCTACTCTCAGGAATAAAGTCTAGAAAACTCCAAGGAGTTGAGATTGTTATAACCCTACATGCTATAGTGGAGTTTATTTTGCATGGTAGTATTTTTACTTGTTGAGCACACCCATCACCTATGAGTGCACATAATAGAATTGCAGAGTGTGATGCACTAACAACTTGAAATAGTCCAGATATCCAGTGTCTGAGGTGAAAAGAAGAGGGAGGGAGCAGACTGTAGCTTTTGGGTCTTGAAGGCCAAAAGCCTTCAAGGCCAAAGTTGCAGTCTTGGAGCCATCCACCAGTGTGGGCCATTCTCTTGAGTGACAGCACTCCTTTAAATCAGTATTGTTATAGGTAAAAGTTAAGTTATGTTAAATTAGGGTATAGTTCAATTATATTGTATTAATTATGTTATATTATTGCATTATGTTAAGAGTGGGGGGGGGGGTTATTAAAATGTTCTAGAAGGGTCCAGGGTTTGGTGGTCTGGCGGGGCAAGGCGAGGTCAAAGAGGGATTGGATGGAAGATCTGACCAATCGTTTGAAGCCCTGCAGAAATGATTGGTCCAGAATGAAAGGCGTTAAAGACCAATGAGAAACCTGGAAATGGACCAATCCTGGACTCAAAGGGGGCTATAAATGGGGGGAGCTGGGTTGGGTCAGGGTTCTTCTTTTTGGATACTTGTTTTGTGGGGAGAACCGAGTGCACTTGGGGTTAGTGCACTGTTCTGGTTTTGGCTTGCTGTGTGGGTGCCTGGGCTTATCCTGGGTACTCCGTTCCTTGCAGCTGCTTTAATAAACGAGAACCTCTTTCTCCAGAGAAAGTTTGGCCTTGTTCATATTCGTAACAGTATTACTTACTTTCCTCTGGTTAGGCCTGTATTATGTGCAATGGAGGGCACTGGTGAGTGCAGAACATCTGAGCCACCAGCTGCTGCAGCCACAGGAGGGGTGCTGCAGGTCAGGGGCAGCATGAGAGGAGAGGGGCCAGTCCCAAGGGCTGCAGCATCTCCTCACCACACTCCTGGTTCCCTTTCCTTGTGGACTGAGCACATCTTTGTACCGTTCCTTTCCTTGGAGCTCTTCGCTGTTTTGCCAAAGACAAGGAATGTTAAAAGTGATTAGTCAGGGACGAATAACGAGCTCTTTGAATTATTCTTGGTGATGTGTTTGGTTTCTTCTTTAATCAAAGCTGAATTCTTATGCTGTCAATTGCTGCAAAGCCCAGATCCTGTAATCACAACACCTTGGTTTTTGCTTGAAAATAGAAGTGTCTTTCTTGAGAAACAAGATAACGTATGCTCAGGGTGGCTTAATCTATCCCTGCTCTGTTCAGGACTAAAATTTAGTGCTTTCAGATCTAAATGCCAACATGAATGCTTTGTCTCTTTTGCTAAACCACCATTTTCTTCCAACTTTTTCTTTAAAATCTATTAAGCAAAGTTACTTCTAACTGTCCAGTTTACTGTTTATGCAGTTTGGGGTGTATGTGATCAGTGGAGCTGAGCAAATGCAAAGATAACAGCTGACTTTTAGGGCTGATATTTAAACAGGGCAATGAATAATCTGAAAAGTAAGATACATTTCTTAGATGTTCTGCTTCTGGTGTAATTTGAATTTCTGTCGTCTCTTATTGCCAGCCTGAACTGACTCATTTGAGATTTGCCTGACATTTTTCTGGCAGATATGCATCTGAAAATTTTTCAGGGTTTTGATTTTTGTCTTGGCATTTTGCTGCTAGTCAGAATTGAATTTTTACAGAGGAGGAATTTTGCTCCATGAAAAGGTAGGGTACCACTTGGTTTACTAAGTGAGAGCAGTTACTACTCTTGGGTTTATACCTACAGCATCTGTAGGGAATGTACTCCACCCTGTATGGTTTCGAGAATGACCTCAAAAGCAGTAAACTCCATATCTAACTGCTGCTGCTTTACACGTGCTCTACAGAAAAGCTGAGGACAGCCCAGCTGGTGTGCTCAGCCATGTGTTGAACTGCCAAAGAGGCTATTAACAACATATTGGCTCTCTAGATGTCCTCCAGTATGTGTTCCTGTCACAGTTCCAGAAAAAAACCTTCTGAGCAAGCATTTTGGTTTGCTCCCAAATTAGTTGCCTGTGTAGCAAGTGTGCCTGTGGCCAGGTATAGCCCTTGCAGAATACCCAGAACTGCCCCCCACAAACAGGTGTCCAGATAGTTACTGAAAAAGTTTGAGGGAATTCTTTAATACATGGAATAAGTGCCTTAGCTTTTTCCCAGTAACAGACCCAGCTATGGCTTTCATTCAGCATTTTCTGGCAGGTGCTGGAGTACACAATAAATTGTTACTCAATAGAGCAGAATTTGGCATATGAATTTAGGTGAGCGATTTTATAGCATTATCCAGAATAAATTCCCTACTGCATGACATACTCCCTTAGGAATGTTTCCAAAAAGGAGGCTTCAAATTTTCCCTTAGCAAAATTTATCTATGGTGGGGTCTGTTCATTTTCAGAGATTTTATTCTTCACAAGCAACTTCAAACCTCTATGAAAAGTTCAGTTGTTTACATAATAATACTCTGGAAGAGACCAACTTGTACTATCAGATCAATTTGCATTTAGATTGTGCCTTTCGAATGGCTCTGAAAGATACTGCAAATACAAATTAGGTTTCACACTAGGACTGTAGAAAGCACTATTGCTGTCTTTTGGGACTGGCAGAATTATAGATGCTGTGACCTGCTAGCCCTTAATTCCAAGTCAAGATGCCCTGCACCTCAACCAGCAGAAATTCTGCCCAACAACAAGTCATTGTTGTTGCTGATTAAAATGAATTGGGTTTGTTTTTTACAGTATGTTGCTCTGGTGGCGTTTTGTTGAAAAGTTGGTATCATTTGTGGTGTCAGTAAACACAAATCTGCTGTAACTGACTGTGAGCTTTTGCTGTGTTCATAAGTTAGCCTGAAGAGATGATGGTTAAATGATAATTTATGGCTTGCATTTTCCACATTGGTATTCACTTCACCACTAAACCAGTGTCAAAGCACTGCCTGTAGTATTGCTTCAACCTTTTTTGTAGCAATTCTTTTTAAATTTAGTGTGTGCAAAGCAATACATTCCAATAAGAAACCACTAGTACTGCTGCCTAGTTTTGGAACCTCCATTTGTTAAGCTGTAAAAAGGTGATGCAGAATAAGTGATCTGATAATTAACAGAGCAGCTCTTTTTGGTGGGGGGGGGGGGGCGTTTGATTGTTTTTAAATCATACTCCTACCTTATCTGAAAATGGAATTATGTAGTGCTTCGAGAATTAACATTTACACAATTCATAAGAGCACCTCTAACTTTAAATTTTGGACTAGGACAGTCTTGGTTTTGTCCCAGTGCCTGCTATTTGTGGCCTAAGCAATGACATGTTGTCAAGCAAATGTGAGAATTGGAAAGACAGTGGATAAAAAATATGTTTGGAAGTGCATGGTTTCCTTCTGCCTTGTTCTCAGTCTTTCTCATCCCTCTGTTTCAGTACCTTCTTCTTGAGGCTCTTTTCTTGTTGTGTTTAAGTATCTTTTATGGAATTCTCTGCATATCGGTCTGATTGTTTTGGGGACCCTTTTGCTTTTAGTCCCCATAATACTACATGTAAAAGAGACACACAATTTTGTCATCTGTTGTGTTAAAAAGGACTTCAGCAGCTTGTGCTAACTTTGTTGCTTGGCTGTTACTCTGCTGCTTTAACATTTCTCTGTTCACATTCTCCATCCTCATCAGAAATTGCAGATTTTTGGATCTGCCACTTTCTGTCTCTTTTCCAGGCCTAATTTTTTCCCTTGTGGAGAAATTATTCTGCACTTCCTTGTATTCTTCTGGGTTTTTTTGTACCTTTTCTATTTTAATATATCTCCTTTCAGTGACAAGCTCTGTCCTCATCAATCAAGCCACAGACCCATCACAAGTTTATACCACTATAAAGACACTGATGGAGATGTCTTATATTTCTAATTTCTCTATTATTTTCCTGTAAGTTTGGTAGCCTCTAATAAGTTAATATTCTTAAAAATATACTATCATTAAATATTCCAAGGTTTTTTCTTCGATCCTTCTTCAATGATAATTAGCCCATTATTCTGCTTGTGTAGTTAAAGTTAATATTACTGATATATTTTACTTTTCATTTATGGTGTGTACAACTGTCTAACATCTTATTGATCATTCATTCAGAAATCTTTTGGGAATTTTCTGCAGTGAGTGTTAATTTATAGGATGCTGAGAAATTTTGTATTATGAATAACCTGTACTAATTCATTGGCCTCTGCTATAAATCTGTTTTGGATAGGTTGAGAAGTAGAGATCACAGAGCAAATCCTTCTGCTTGAGTGTGGCTGTTTATTTCAGATTTCCTTTTTTTTTTTTTTTTGTTTAAAAGGTTACTAATTAGATTCTCTCCAGATTTAATATATTTTTCCTTTTCCATGACAAACTCAGCTTCTTTACATTTCTCTCAAAATGTTAAAGACTATTTGTGAATAAAAATATAATAAATTAAATGAATAATTTCATTCACATATTTATTTTTGTCTTCAAAGAACTGCAATGCATCTAGGAATGCATCTAGACAGCTCTCTATAAAAACAATTTCTTCTCTGGTGTGAGGTATTATGGATATATGTAGTATCAAAGCTCCAACTAATCTGCCTGACATAGAAACCTAACTAATGGTCTGTAGTATCCTGTATTTCCTTGCTCCTGAGACCTGTTTATAAGTTTTGTCATCTGTGCAGCCTTCCTTTTCTTCTGGGCTGGGAGCCCTTTGAAGCCATTGTAGTGATAAATCACATACTTAGGATTTTGTGTATTAGTTTCTCTAGGGCTGCTGGGTGAATGGCATCTGGTCTTAGAGATTTGCTACTGTTTTATTGACCTGCCCTAATCCCCTGCCACTGCCACTTCACTTAGAGATTTCAGACTTGCTCCACACATAAAACCTGTCTGAGCTTTTCCCTTATAAACACCAACTCAGATAATTCAATTAGCTTTTCTGATACAGCCTTGAACTTTTCTTTTACACCTCTGTTATTTATTAGTCACACAAACTCTGGCTGTGTTTGCGAGACTTTTGTGATTAATTGGGATGCCTGTAGCAAGTTGTACTTCAAAATGTTTTTGTGTTTCATTATGTTTTTGCTTTTAATATATAAACTTTTGTACTATTTTTGGCTTTTTTCACTTGGACATGACCTCCACTTCTGAGTAGTATCTTTCTACTTTTAAGAGCCTCCTCTAGTCTGACATTTAACAACACTAGATTACTATGGTGTTGTTCAAAATGTTTTTGAAGAGGTGGTACATGTTTGTACTGAAACTCTAGTAAAATAAGTTTTAGATAGTCTGCTGGCTGACTTCAGAGGAATTATCCTTTTAGCAACTTACCTCATTTTCCTTTTACTCTCCCACTTCTATACAGTTTCTTAAGTGATAGTGGAGTAGGTTTTCCCTCTTCCCTCCCTTATTCCTACAAGGATCTTGAGTTTGAATATGTTATGATGACTAGCAATCATGGAGGTCCTTTACAACAAATTTTGAGCTGTCTCCTGAGGATTGTTTGGAACTAGGTAAAAAACTGCTCCTCATTCCGAAAGGTCTCTGACTGGTTGCTCCATGAGGCAGTCATTTATGCCACATGAAAAATAAATCAATTAGCTTTTTGCCTCACAACCCACTGTGTCAGTTTTCTGGTTTGCATGGAAGTAAACAGAGTTTCCCATGATTATTAGAATATCCTGGGCAACTTTTAATACAGGCGTATCTTGTGGCTGAGGCCTTCTCCTTTTCATCTGCCTATTGACTGATTCCAGATTTACTACAGTTCATTCTTCCATCAGTAGGACTTCATTGATCACATCTGGGTGATTTGTGTTTTGACCTCACTGGTTTTTCTTTCTTCTGTCAAAATTCGGAGGTGATTTGGAAGTGATTTTAGTCCAGATCTGGTTGTCTAATTTCATACATGAAATTTAAGAGTGTTTATTTACTTAGACTGCTCTTCATGGTTTCCTCCTTGGACGTCTTTGCCTTTATTCTGTGCGTTCTTGTGGTGTGTTTTGGCAAAAGGATGCAAGAGAGGTCCTGAACTATTGTGGGAATTGCATACCTTAGGGGAGACCTAGTTAACCAGCTGAGGATCTCAGCTAGCATGAAAAGTGAAGGAAAGAGGCATTGGTTAGAAGAAAAGGGGAAAAGTTTGGCAGTTCTCCTCCCACATTTTTTAGTCATCCAATGAGGAAGAGGTGAATTCCCAGGACTCTGAGAGCAGAAGAGGTCTGCGAAAGTTACAAGAAAAGAAGAGACTGGGAATGGTCTGTCTTGAAAAGAATTTCTTACTTAGTGGTTTGATGTGGTTTTAATCCCATACCCTAAAAGGATAAGGGGCTCGAGGGACTGGTTTGTCTACATGTTTAGGGAGTGAGAAAATCTGGTTGCCTCAGTGGGGGATTGCAGCCATCAGAGGCCACAGCAACCCGAGAAAACCACTAATAACAACCTATTCTTAAAAACACGTTCATTTGTTTGCTTTTTCTTCTAGGATCAAATGGGGCAATTGTTTCTGACTCAATAAAACATCATAGATTTTTTTGTTTGATTGTGTATTTCATCCTTGTGAAGTATTTATTCACTGAAATTAGATGATCCAACTGTCAGGTCCTGGTGGGCTACTGAATTCTTCTTGACAACTTGACTTTCTGGCTTCTTGACCTGACTGATGATAGGAAACCAAAGAGATTTAGAGAAGCCAGAGCTCCTGTTTCCAGGGGTGAGACCCTTCAGTGTTTTAATGAGGAATTTGCTCCCATATACCTGCTTCTTCCTGGCCTGTTGTGGGTGATCATAAGCTTCCCAAGGCACACTCCTTAACCTACCTCTGGCAGCTCCAGAAAACTTGGGCAGCTTCACAAACCTGGCATGGGGATTCCCCTTAACTGCAGAGCTTCAATTTTTCATTTTCCTGTTCCATTGTTGAGCCAAGATTCCAGCAGTATTTTTTAATGTCCCATTGAAGAGAAATTTTGATGTCTGTCACCCCTCATAGGCAGTACCACTGAGAATTCAAGAGTGAAACATACTGGCTGGTGTATTTGAGGTTTGGGAGGCTCCTGGGGTGTATGGAGAATTGTTGGAACAGAAGTCAGTGTAGTGTGGGCCTACAAACCCCATGTGTGTGTGGCTGCTGCTGCTGCTAATGATCCTTGTGACAGGCCATTGATACAGCTGGAACTGGGAAAGGGTGAAGGCTAATAAAGTGCTAATACTGCTTGTTTCCTACTTTTCTTCTGCACTGATAAACTGGAGATAAAGATCTGCTGGCTGCAGGGGAATATGTTATACCTCGCTAAAAAGTAAAAGGGAGAGACTGAGAGCGGGTTTTTTTTCTATTATTTTTTAATCTACATGAGAAAGTAAAGCCATCTGCCTGGAGCAGCCTCCCTGCTGCCTCAGCACGTACACAAGCTGCAGAATCAGAGCATTCACAATGAGAATGCTTTATTCTGTGATCCCACAGGGCTATTCCATGGTTACAAAGCAAATTAATTGGGTTTGAAAAATTGTTATAAGCTGGATTTGTAAAGGCATGGGGGTTTCATTAACTTGCCAGAGCAGCTTATAGTGCCCTTAGAAGTCAGTGCTAATATCTGTTCACCACTGTGGATGCAGGAATAATCTTTCCTCTATTGACTACCTCTTAGCTAAAGGTGCTGATATAGGAAAAAACATGAATACAAAGAAAAAAAAAAGCTTCCTTGAGCATGAAAAAATTATTTCTATTTTATGTGTGTATTCTCTTTTTCCTTTTCTTTGGTAGTGAGGTAAATGAGATATGGGATTGCATATGGAAAACCACCTGTCCTAAACAGGCACAATCAGTTTGGAGAAATGTTTTGGTCAGTAAATGCACAACAATTTGCCTGTTTGAAATAACCCCTAAATTTAGGAGAAGAAAGTTAGGGGAAGAAACTGATATTTGTTCTTTTAGGCAGTCTACAGCATTTCTTTGACAACACTTTGTAGTTGCTCTAACTTCAGTTAAATCAGATGCTTTCTCCATCTGTTGTGAATGTGGGCCTTCCATACATGAAGAAAAAGAATTGAGAAGCGATGTATGTGAGTGTATGTATACATACATATATATTTGATGGAAAAAACCCCAGAGATCCCTGCCAACTTCTGTAGTTTTAGAAGCAGGCAGAATTCTTGAGACCATGCTTCAGCTGAGATTTCTAACTGAGCTGAATTGAACACATCTTGATTTTGTGTTTTATCTCCAAAATCTGTCACTGATGGGAAGTGTGAAAGGACTGAGAAAAAAGGTGTTTTCAAAAAGTACATTTAATGCAGGCAGGTCTTCCTTTTTTTTTTTTTTTTGTCCTTTGATTTTTCCTTTTTATCTTTCTCTAATTGTGCAGGTCCATAATTTCCAGTGATAATGATAAGGTCGGTGAAGGGGTCACACTGTGGGTAGAATAACACCTCCTACTATTTTGGAATTTGAGTTATTTCTGTGAAAAATATTAATATATTAAAATCAAGAGGTGTGTGATGGTTTGCACTGTCTTGTACCTATTTTCCCTTTGATGTTAGCTGAGCTTTGAGAGGTGTAAGAGAAAATTGAAATTAATGTGTATTTTAATGGTGCAGTTTGTTCTCATGGGGATATTTTGGGTTAAGGCGAGTCAAATGCTTTCAGTACTTTTAAAATAAAGCACATGCATTTTGAGCAGTGGAGAGTTCATTTTGAAGAGCTTAAAACTGATGGACAGACAGGAACAACTGCAGGTGTTAAAGATAGTTTTAATATTATAACCATAAGACCAATGATGTACTATTTAAAAAAAAGCCATTTATCAAAATACACTTTTAAAGGAATGCTTGAATGTTTTTGGTGAGGATAGGCCTCTAATCTCCCTTCATAAAGGACCATAGTTTCTGTTTCAGCACAATGCATAAAGTAAGTTTTTTATTTTCATGACATAATATAATCTGATATAATCTGATATGATCTTTTCTCTCAAGTTCTCTTTGGGATAAATTTGTCTTTTAATATGAGCTCTTCAACTCACAAAACTATGGAGTGACATTATTTCTGTAGGCCATGAAAAGCCAGGCCCCTAGAGTCAGTAGTTACAAGCACTGGTAGACCCCAAGGTTCACTCATCTAAACTGGAGATCTTCTAGTGGTCAGCAATGTGTGTATATATATATATATATATATATATATATATATAAATAATTTTTAAAAAGCTTATTAGGACATTTAATATAGGTGAGCAGTAATCAGAAATTATTTTTAAAATGTGTTCTATCCCTTCTTGTCCCTGTTTTTTCCCCTTTAAAATGTTTTTGCTGTTTTAAGTTAATAATGAAAAATGTAAATGAATTATTCCTAGACAGATATGTAAAATATGAAAACCAAGACATTTTTATTCTGCTATGAATTAAAAGTACACTTTCCTTCTGTGATCTTTGTTATTTCACTCATGAAATCAACTATTGGTATGAATGACTGCTATTAAAAATCTGAGTTTAATTTTCTGGGTACACTCCATTTTTCTGTTGTTTCACCCAAAGTGTGTGCTGCAAATGAGCTGAAGAAATATTGAACTGCCACTCAGGAGAAAAAATGGGATTAATATTTGAATTTGTTATTGACAATGTTAAGTTACTTCAAGTGATGAGTGATAGTGTGTGGGATAATATTGATTTCTTTCCCTGGTAACACTCCCTTCCCACCCTCCATTTGTTTTCTGGTTGAGAAGAGGACTGAGGAGTGTCAGAGGGGAAATCAAGCTGCCTGGGTCTGAGACACTGCCACAATGCCAGGAAGAGTGGCAGTGCCAGTCTGGACCTAAAGCCCACTTGTCCAGTGGTGTCTCTGGCAGTGATGATGAGCAGGGACGTTAGGATGAGCAGGCACTGGGCAAATATCAGTAATATTACTTGCTTTCTCCCTTTTGAAGCCTTTCCACATCTCTTGTAGCCTTTTGTGCCTTCAGTGCTGTTTCTCTCTCTCCAAAAGGACTGTGTGCAATTTGAAGGGTGTGAACCAAGGGTTGATACAAGAGCATTGAGAGATTTTGCTTTGTTCTCTCTTCCTTTTTTGATTGTTCCTGACATTTTCACTTCGCTTTTATGGAACCACTGATCATAGCACTGAGGTCTTGCTCCAGAATGCTATTTCAGAAACTAATGCTGTCTATGCAGATCCAGATCTGTCTTTCCCCATTATGCATCAGTTCATAGTTATACACAATGAGTTTCAGCTGCTGTGTTATTGCTCAGCCATTCCGTCTTGTCGGACTCTTTTGTAGTTCTCCACAGTCTGCTCACGTTCCTGTTCCTCTGCATAACTTAGTGTCATCAACAGTCTTTCTTTACCTCAGGCTTCTTCCCTTTTCTAACATCTGTGTATATTAAATAGCTCATTTCTCAGCACCAGTGACAGTAAAACTGAACTGGTGACCTCCCTCTGTTTTGAGAAGCGACCACTTATATTGCATTTCCCATCTTTTAACTGATTTATTCTCACAAGCACTCTCCTTATCCTGCAGTCACTTTGCTTCCCCTGTCATCCCAAGCTAAAAAACTGTGGAAATCTTGGGCTGTAGCTTCCTTTCTGTGCACCTACATATTACTTCCAGAGTGTCCATCTGTCACCAGAGTCACAGATGCCCAGGCAAATCACCACTGCATACTCTTTCCCCAGGCTTTCCTGCCCAGGTTTCCGCTGAAATCCACCACCTTTCTTCTTGTAAGACAGGGTCCCCCATGGTCCCATCCAAGGTCATGCACTCTGTTGTTTATTTGCCTGATGATTGAATCTTCCACTGCTACAACCTGCTTCTTCCTATCTGGTCTTTGATCTTCCCCTTACTTTAACTTCCTTTGAATAAATCTGTCCTTGGACTTATGAATGTAGCTTCCAGGAATTTTCTGTTTGGTGAAGCTTTGTTTTGAATAGGGAGAGGAAGGCCTCTTCTGTCACTTCCTCTGGAGACCCTTCCCAAGAGCCAGGTGTTGCTCCTGGGCACGCATCAAGCTCTCCCTGTGAGGGCTGGCAGCTTGCAAACTGAGATACGCTGTTCTGCAGGCACGTGCTGGTGAGAGGGTTAAGACCTGTGTAGAATATTTTTATAAAACCGCAAGATGAAAGGATAAACTAATCTCCAGGCTTGGGTATGTCATGCTTCCACGTGGTTCTTTTGGACTCACTTTCATTGTCTAGAAGGAGAAGCTTCCCATACTTTGTACAGGAGATGGTTACAGGTTGTGGTACTCCATTTGTACCATGGTCTGTCAGATTTCAGCCTTGCCTTAGCAGTGCTTCCAGGCTATATATGCCAATGTGTGAGGACTGTGAAATATCCTGTCATTTCAGAAGGAACCTATTGGCTTCCAGGTATAAAAAGAATGAACTAGAGGATTGGATCTTTGCTCAGAAGGAGTTGAGAACTCCAGCTAGAGAACTGGATCTTTGCTTTTCTTCTCTATTTGCACTAAATTTTTGAAGAGAGCCTGATGGCGTTCTTCATTGGGTCTGGCAGAAATACATGGTGCGAACAACTCTTGATGAGAATCAGACAACATGTATAGGCCTTTTTAGAGCAGTGAAAAACAATTGAATTATTAAAATAGTACCTAGAAAAGTTTATTTTTTTTTTTCTAGAGAAAACCCATTGCTTCTATGTTTGTGTGTCAGGCTGCTGCATATAACTGAGCAAACATATGAAAGCCTTGTCAATGCCAGTGAATAATTGGTATCTCTACCTGGTCTGATATGCAGCAGTGGTGATTTACAGCTTAGTTTAGGTCCCTGGTGACATCTTCCTATGAAAAGAATACTACAAGTCAAGTAAGAAAATTTAAGAAATGTGATGATATGATGATTAAATTATTTAGTAGGTGAGTGTTCAATCTGCAGCAAAATATCTTTGAAATGTTAAGTCTGTGAGTGCTCCTGGATGCCCTTTGGGGGAGCTGGGGAAGAAGGAGGGCGGTCAGGCAGTTTGAAACAAAGCACTCATGCATACTTTGTTGTCAGCAAAGATGCTGGGAGAGTTAAATATCTGAGATGGAGTTCAACCATTGTTGGTAACAGGAAGCAACTGTACCTCTTATGAAGGCTGAAATAAAATCTAAACCATACCCAGATGCAGCTCTGAGCCCTGAGAGGATGGTCTCCAAGAACTTTTCCCTAGTGTGCTGATGAGTGGCTGTGATTTTCAAAGCCCTTCATGGCTTGGGGAGCGACTGTCATTAGCTGCCTGCTCTTTTTGGAGCACACTGTAAGCTTTTGGAGACCTAGGGTCCTGCTGTATTTCTAATTTAGAGTTTTCTGTGGTTTTCTTTTTTTTTCCTCCTTGTTTCTTTTTCTTTTATTGCTTTCTGTTGTTGCTTTTGGGGCTGGCTTTGAAAGAAAAACTCTGTGTTCAGGGTCTGGTTGAAGACCCGAACCTACTCAGCTGTGCTGTAGAAGCACGGAAGAAGCACGGAAAGGCTTGAGATGTTTCCCTTCTAAGAAAAGAGGAAAAACAAAGCAAAGCAAAACAAAGACCAAAGGGAAGAAGCTGCTGGCTGGGTGCCACCCTGAATGGCTTCATTGTTCTCCAGCTCTCTGGACCTAATTAAGTGACTCCATTTCTACAGGCGATGGCGAAGTCTAATGGCAGCAAGCAGAAGATCACTAACACATGGAGCAGGCCTGTGATGTGGCTTTCTAGAATGAGAGATTGCAGTTGCTGGAGGAGGACAGAAAGGATGAGGAGTACAGGGAGCAGAGGCAAGGAGGTCCCTCTGCAGAGACAAAAGTGGAAGGCACAGGGAGGAGTTTTGTTTTTTCTCAGGAATGCTGGGAAGAATTGGGGAGAGTTTAATTTCAAAGTCCAATAATGCAGCCATGGCATTTGTTTCCAATTCAACAGGAATGAGCGTATGGTTTGAACAATTCTTTCGAGGTTCCTGGCAGGGGGAATATAACTCATCTCAGCTGGCTGTTTTAGGAGATCAAATGACACAAAGATTTTCACTCAAAGCCTAGGGTATCCTTCTGGCAGCCAGAGACCAGGCACATCTTCACAGATTCACCATTAGCTCTAATGGGGACCAAGAGCTGCGTGCTGTGTAGAAAACTGCTTGCTTACAAAACAATCTTATTACTGCCAGATGTTGGCTCCCTGCCCACTTTTACATAATTCAGGCTTTTCTTTGCTCAAGATGTTACAATTTAAAGGTGCTTTAGAAGTTTTCTTTTAAAAGGCTTGATAACACCATTTTCCTTGTTCTTTTTTCCCCTTGCTCAGAGTAGCTCTTCTGCCAGCACACGCTACAATCTGGTGTATGTGGTACACATTAAAATGTACAACCAGGAATAGCAAAAATCCTTCTTAGATCTACCTCTGAGTTGATTCAAACAAGAATAAAAATATCCGTAAGGCCATGCTGTCTGCATCCTGATGACTCACACATACCAAATACAGTGCATTTTTCTAAATGACCAAGTACTGATAGAGTCTAAAGCCAAGAAAGTGATGTACCCCTCTAAACAAACTTCTCCATGCGGACACTGGGACTTTGACTTCATCCTTCATCTGCAAATCAAATTACTGTCAAAGAAGTGTCATAATAAGGCCTGTGACATAATCTCTATTGAATCTGCAGTGGGTTACCCAAATTACCAATGAGCAAAAATTATGTTTACAAGATTATCCTAGTAGGTTGCCAGCAGAATTGGAAACGGGGAGCTTCAGTTCTGCCTCTGAGCTTTTTGCTTTACTTGCTTCAAAGACAGATGTTGCCTGGCTTGCCCAATTTCAGTCTGACCACCTAAAATGTGTGGATGTGTAGATCTAGGTGAGGCTGATTATCAAGGCTCCCTTTATTGCCAGTGAAGAGAGGAAAACTTTGAAAGCCAATTCATTTCAAAGGGAGGCAGGCCAAGTGGGAAAACCTTCTCCAGAGGTTGCTGTACAGTGTGATGCTTGACACAGTTGCTTGTGCTGATCTAATGACTTCAACTGTCCATTTACCTGGGGAACAGACCACAGTCCATAATTTCTTTTATTAAACAGTATTCTTGTATTTCCTATTCTATAGCCAGGAAATTCAACAGTGCTAGGAGAATTGGAGCGACTTAAAGGAAATCACAGAAAAGCAACGCTGTGCTTGTGAGATTCTCCTCTAGTTCTATACCAACACCAGGATAATACAAGTTTGGAAAGGGTGACTGTAACCCCTTTATTTAACTCTATTTTTTGAGAAACAGTGTTGTAAATTGCAGAATGCAGAAATGCAGTCATGTGAGCTGATGAAATAGTCTCCCATCAGCCTACCATTCATATTTACAGTTTTGAATGAACCATTCTCACCAGGAAATCAGTTCCAGTGTGCTTTTACCATGCAAGTTCACAATTTTCTAGTGACATCTAAACCACTTAAAGTCCCTCCCCCAACCTAAAAATATCCTTTCTCATGCTTAGATTAAACACCTTTGTTATAGAGAGAATAAAGAAATTATTGCAGCAGTTGTAGGGAAATATAATCAATGATAATTTATTGCCATTCAGATTGTGAGAGCTATTTTAAATTTTATCTCTTAGTGTGTTTTGTTTTCCTTTGATTTTACTCAATGCAGAGGACTTATTTCACAAAACACTGCCTCGAAAACATCATAATAATTAGAACAATATGAGTGATATGAGTGTCTTGAAAAAAGTAGAATAAACCTTTCTCCCTTTTATTTGACTAGTAGTTGAGATGGATAGAAAAATCTTCTGTTGGAGTCTCACCTGTAACATAAGAGTTTAAAGTGTTTCTCCTGCTTCTGAGTCTGAATTCCTTGCCCAGTATTAATTACATGCTGTGCTGAGACTTGTATGATCAGATGTTGCCCATTTTTTGCTCGCTGGGGTAAAGAATCACTGTTTTATGCTTCCTGGAGGAGCTAGCTGGTAACAAGGTTCAGTTGAAATTAGTAATTTTTATCTTAGATACATCAGTATTTGGAAATCCATTTCGGTTTGACTTAATGAAAAGATATTGCTTTATGATTTCATGTATTACAAAGTGGATCGGAAAATTCGGTTGTATAAATAAGCAATAATTTGTTTTGAAATACAGGTATTTCAATACAGATTAAACAATGTGTTTTGAGATTATCTTTTGATATTTTTTCCCATTATAAAAGGAATATTTTTCTGAGATGCCATGACATAGTGTAAAAATAACATAAAAAATCCTCCCAAACCAAAACTCCCTTAGAATCAGAAAATTTTCTGAAGTAAAATAGTAATGATATTTCTCTTTTAAAAGTGTTCTCACTGGCATAAATGCATTTTTCAAAATGTCTAACAAAAGCAAACACTTGGAAAACCTTTGATTGCAGTTGGCAAGAACTTTTCAGGGACAGACACTGCTTAGAAAGAGAAGAAGAAACACAGATGTCAACCAATTACTTCTTCTACTAAAGAAGTATTGAATGAAATATTTGTTGAGGTTTTTTTCTTTCCATAAACCTTGTTGGTTTTCAACAGAGAGGTAAAGACATGTTGCAGCAGGCACAGGTTTGGCTGTTGCACTGAAAACATGAAAACAGCAGGATGAAGTCTGCCAGTCTCTTTTTTCCCTCTGGGCTCCCTGTTCCCCAAATCCAGCTGCACAGATTGTTTGTGGGGTGTGCATGTGCCCACATGCACATGGAGGGAATGGCGGCTCCATCACGCTATCTGGAGTGTGCAGCTCCCACCATGTAGTGCTGACAGAAGAATCTCAGCCAGGCTGGTAAATCCATTTGTACATATATAACTGAGGAAAGGGAAACAGAATATCATTGGAGATGGCCTGGGGAATATCTAGCTTGGAGCTTTAAGCATGTCACTTTTAGCCCATGATATTAAGATTCAGTCCGTGCATTGCTACAGGAGAGCACATGCACAATGTTCTCACATAAATGATGGGCACTGGTTATTCTCTGATGGAGAAGCTCTGCAGAAAAAGACCCCAGCCATTATTTTATTAATATTTTGTTCGTTTTTTTTCCCCATTCACTTTCAAGACTGTTTAATAGGTCATGACATTGCTTTCTGAGAGTAGTCCATTGAATAAAGAGAGAAGGGAATGTAATTCTGTATTTTAATATTGAGCATCCATTTGATCCTTTAGTTTTCATGCACTGCCAATCCTAAACTGGATGTAAATAATGGTTAGCAAGTTCTAGTGTACTTGCAAGACTGTGCTAAAACTGTTGGGTTAATTTGGTGAAATGATCTTTAGAAAGGCACTGCCATCATACAGGAAAACAATCAGTTAAAATTGCATAAGCTTGCTTTATTTTATCCTTACAATAAAACAGTGCACAGAAACATAAGCCTCTAATCAAAGAATCATTTTAGGTAGCATTTCTGAAAAATCCTTTAAGACTTCCAAATCATTAGTTTTCCAAGATGATCTCTGCTTTCCTGGTACTGGAGCCTAGGGTGAGTGTCTTGTGAGTTGGGCAAAAGCGGAGTAATTTTTCAACATCCCATAATAAATACTGACTTGATCTCATCCCAAATCACAACTGAAATGAAAAAGAAACAATTACACAATTTGTTGAGGAGAAAGTCTTAACTAGGTTTCAAATCCTGAAATCTACTAATTAGAGGGGTTACCTGAAGAGGAGAAGACATAAATGATGTCACTGTGAGCAATGTTTAGTGTACTTTTGCCCAGTGATACAGGGCTAAAACTTTTCAAGCTCTGTCAGCAGCATCTTTTTACAAGAAATATGTGGAATTTTTTCCTTTGGGGCCCCTGAGTAGCCAACTGCCTGTGTGACATGTAAGTAGTGAGATGGATTGGAAAGCAGAGTGTGTAATTACACTGGGCTTGGCTGGGCCAACTCCTTTCAAACTGGGAAACTGTGGCTGGGCACTGGATCACTGGATAACACTGGTGCTCTGAGCACTCTTCATAAATATCTGTTTCTTTACTCTTTGTAGGTTAACAAAGGAGTAAACGCCCCTCAGCTGACAGGTAAAATGAGCACTGGTGAATTTTAGTGCTAATCCTCCCATGCCTTATCTTTTTCTATGGTTGTTCAAGACGGCAATGTCTTTTTACAGTTTTCTCCTCAAACAGAAAGATCTCCTGTGAACCTTGGAAGAAATTATGTGGGCCCTGGTGCAGGAGAAAAGAGGTATCATAGCTTCAGGGATTACAAATGGGAGACTGGTAATGGAATTGGTCTGCCCCAAAGCAAATGTTTACCTTTTGGGCACCTACAGCAGACAGCAGTTATCCAGGCACTAGTCACCCACAGAAACAATCTCTTTCTAGAGCACAGACCACGTTTTTCTGGATGGCCCTCTCAGTCTGAGATGACTCACAAGCCAGCTGCCCACATGAGGACTGACAAATCCCACCCTTTCCACCGCTGACTCCAACACATATTCCAGACACACACATAGAAGTCATGCACGCTGACTCTCTCTCAGAAACGTGCAAACTCTCCCTTGCAGAGATCCTTGCAGAGAGGAACTGGGGACAATGTAACTTTTTGGTTTGTCCTCCAGCCATTTGGTGTTGGATGTCCCTCTCACTCTTCCACACTCTAACACCCTGGGGAGAAAACATATCAGTCAATGAAGGCAGTTAAATGTGAGAGGGAGGGAAGGTTGTTTGACAGAGACCAGCATGCTTTCCCCACCCAAATATGCCTTAGCTGCTGGTGCTGTTCAGAGCTGATCCACTTCTGCAAATCTGAGGCACCCTCTCATGGCTGTTTGTCCCATTCAAATGATGATCCAGGATAATCAGGCTTTCTGAAGGATTTGTCTCCCTTGTTGGAAAGCATAAGTATAAAGCCAGAAACTATCAGCACCTATGTGGGGGGTCCCAAAATACTAAGGAATCATGCTGGTTCAGATTGTGTTACCCTGAATCTGGTAACTGCAGTGGGAACATATTCAGTTTCTTGGGGTAAGATTGAACTATTTTTTTTTATTGAAAGAGTGATGCAGTTGCTCATTCCTTCTGTTTTCATAGTAAGCAGTAAATTTTGAGTGAACAGATATATGTGTGTGAGAGATGTTGTTCTTGTTCAACAATTAAGAGGAGGCAGCAGGCAGATATACAGACAACTCCTTCAATTTGCTGTCTTCACTATCAGAACCAGGCTCTGATGCTGGCAATTGATGTAACAAACAGACTGGAGCTGAGACAGAAGTGAACAACAACAAAAAAATCACAGCTCCAGGCTCTTTGAATAACACCTAGACTAGTGACTTGTGCTCTCTTACTCTCAGTAGGACTTCGATTTAAAGAGTTATTACACTGAACTGAAATTATGTGAAAAAGAGAAGTTTTCAAATTTAAGATCTGCAGGAACTTTCTTAATCATATGGCAAGGTGTTCTCCCTCAGAGAAGAAGTAAGTAATAGGTTGCATCAAGGCCAATAGTTCTAGTCTGACCTTTCCCTCACTTTCCCAGGATAATTTCAGTTGTCTGTGACTTTTTGGGTTATGTGCCCAGACCTTATCCAGACAAGGAGTCAGGATTCAGCAAGTGTTTGCCCTGGGATCTGAGAGTGTGAAGTACTCTTGGATCCCACAGTCTAGACATAGCTCCAGGGAAGATTTCCTTTCCACTTGTTTTTGGGTTGGTTTGTTTGATTTTTTTGTTTGCTCCCCTTCTTCTTTTTTTTTTTTTTTTTGGTATGTTTTAAACTCAGAGTTGAATTACTGCAAGTTATGTGAGCACTGCTGCTTGATTTAAGTGGCCAGTTGGGACAATGTGATGTCTCGATCTCACAGCGATTGATGAAGGAGAATACACTTAGAACCCACCCTCATTTCACACTAATTGTAAGCAAGGATAATTTTGCCCTTAGATTCAGGCCAAACTGTGAGGTCTGGGGGTGTTTCTCTCATAGCTGTGTCATGCAGGAGTTTGAATGTATTCAGGGATCCATTCTTTTTGAAACCAACACCTTTTCATTCAGCTTATTGCCCCAGTATTATAATAGGAGCTCCTATGATTTGTTAATGTGCAAGTTACTAAAACACTGGCAGCTCTTTTTCCCAGTGCATGTTTAGTGTGGGCAGATAAAGCCAAGCCATGGCAAGCAGCAAATCTGAGGAGGATTCTTCATTACCATTTTATTACCTTACTACTATCTGAAGAATAATATAGAACATGCTGCTTTTGCATGATGAAGAGAAAACGGTGTAAGAACCTGACAGCTGTAGTTTAGAAATAGCCCTTTAAAAACAAAACGAGCAATCTGACAACATGATTTTTGGCAGGTTCTATACACAGCCCTCTGATCAGCTTCATGCATTGTGAGTTATGCATCATACATGGTAAAAATATCTAGATGTGCTTTCCTCGTTTGTGTTCCCAGACAGCTGGAGGCTGGATAATAGTATGGTTTTAAATACAATAGTAACTCCCAGCAGTGCCAACATTAATTTTTCTTCCTCATAGCACAGGGCTTTGAGTGCCTAAATGTTTAAAAACATTTATCTTTTGGATGGAATAAAAAATGATCCCTTTTAAGTAGCACTGACTGTTGTGTTCTCCAAGCAGAATAAACAGCCAAGTTCTTCTGGCACAGGAGACTGAAAGTAAATTTGATCTTTGGTGTAATATTATTAACAAGTAAAAGCTTATTTTGCTGTTTATTTATAACAGATAGTGGCATCTTAATACACAGATGGCAAAGTGTGACTAAATAATTAAAACCTCCCATTGATACAGATGCATAGATAGAGCTGATGACAGAGCTCTTAGATCTAGGGTAGGGTTTCTCCTTAAAATCTCATCTTCCACCTTTTACTTATTCTTCTTTTAAAATCTTTTACATATTTACACTGTGTGAGCAAGGGCAAATGTCTCTGTTATATGTGCAGTGGCTGAGGAGAATCAGCCAGTATCATTACAAAATGCTTTCCAAAGCATCTCACAGCTACATCAAAGCATATTTAGCAGTCTAAAAAATCAATAGCTTTAAAAAAACACATTGGAAAACCTACATCTTCCTCAAGGATTTTTATTCTATCAGAAAGGCAGTAAGGTTATATTATAACCTCTTAGGCTTTTACTAATACCAGGAAAACTGACATGGATATCAATGCTGTGTTCTTTGAGGAGAAAAAGATGACTTGAGCATAACTATTTTTCACTTAGATTTCAAATCCTAGATAAAAGCAAAAGCTTTCAGAACTGTAGGGTGTCTTTGCAACATAAGGTGTTTCTTATCATTAGGATTGGTCTATGCAAGGCAACTTTTCACAGTTTTCTCAGTTTGAAATATGTAAAGCATAAGTCAGCATCGGGGAAATAATAACTAAGTATTATTAATTTTATGACAAAATTTTGGGCTTGGATAACAGGATTTTTCTTGTCTGCTACTGCAGAGAAGAGCCAGAAGTGGGGAAAGCAACTGGAGGACTGCTTTGCACAAGGGTCTTCTTCCCCAGTCACTTGACCCATGCCCAGCTGGAGGATTGAAGGGATCATGGACCGAAACAGCAAAAGAAAGAGGGATCTTCACAATGGTAACCATTATGGAACAGTTTGTGCTTCCTCAGACCTCAGTCTGGGGTACTGCAGCAGCCCATGGCCAGGTGGATGTAAGGTTTTCTTCCATATGTCCTGTCCTGGCTTCCCTCCTGTCCTTGGGCATGGATAGGAGCTGCTTTGTCTCAGCTCTTTCCCAGCCGGGTTAGCTGGGGGACTAGTACATTTCTCTACCCAAACAGAGAAACCATGGTTTGGCCAGAAGACCTTCCAGAAGTGTCCAAAGACACTTGCCTCTTCCAGCCTGGCTTTGTAGGGAGCAGCAATGTGGAGTTAGGGTGGATACTGGGGGAAGTGCTCTGATGGTGAAGGCTCAGTGCTAATATTACTATGATCACTTCCCAAATCCATGGTTTTGCCACTGCTATGCAGGCTCCTTTGCAGGAAATTTGTCTTTGTGTTTATTGAGAGGCACTTTGGGTTTTTATGGTATGAAGGGATTTACTCCTCTGGCTTCTCAGCCTTTGGATCTACCAGTCAGTCTTGCACTTGGAAGCACGTGCTCTCTTGATGAGTGAGAAGAATATTCTTTGACCTAGAGAGACCTTCAATCCTTATGCCCACAGCTTTTATTACATCTTCAGCAGCTGGTACAAGAGTCTGAGCTGCAGCATCATGAGGTGCAAGTGACAGGCTTTGTGAGTGGGCATTAGAAATGCTGTGTTTGTTATTTATAAGTTAATGGCACTGTTTTCATAAATAATGTATGGATGACTGGTTGCTTAGCAGAAACATGGCCCAGAAGCCAGACCTATAAATAAGACAAAGTTACAAAGAGTAGTTCTATTTCTGTGGATAAAGCAATGTGTTTTTCAGTGAACTCAGTTGCAAAGTACATCTGCATGGAGTATTTTTCCATATTTTGTTGGAGATTAAAACTCCCTGGTGGTCTGTTTTTTTTCAATATAGAACAAACACACGCATTGTGTGGTCCACACGTAAGCCCAAAATTACCTGAATATAAATCAAAACCTCCTTTTTTTTTTTTTTTTGGCTTTTGCATGCAAGCAGTATTCTCCTGTCAGTTACCTGAGTCAACATTTTTCAGTTTAATAGTTTAATATTGTACGTTAGAATTTTATATCATGTAATGTAGTCTTTGTTTCCAAGAAGCCTAAGTCAAAAGTCTTAGTAAAGCGAAGGAATAGACAAGAAGAAGCTCAATGGAAACAAATTATTTCACTATTTCATTCTTTCTGCTTTCATTTATAATTTCTGCAGGTAGGTTCAGTGGCAGATTTCTAAAATCTCCTTTAAAAGCTGTTCTGTTCATGCCCTGTAATGCTTTTCAGAAGCGCTTCAGTATGAGAGAACCAACGAACATACAAATATTTTCGCTTTCTGTCTTTCAGGTAGTGTCTTAGAAGCAGCTTTCATACCAACGGGTTTTTTAGAAAATATCTAAGACATGAATCTGAACCACTTTAGACAACTCTAAGCTGCTCATAGACAAACACTACAATATGTCTTTGTGGTATAAACTTTGATAACTGCCTCTCAATATAGCCAGTAAGGTGACGTGAGGCTAGTGATTGACTGTGGCCTTCTTGAATTTTGATATACTGGTATTTCTGTTAGTAGATGGATTTATTCAAATAGCATTATCAATAGATTGGGCATGAGTGATAAAGATGTGTTATTATGGTCAGGATTCAGAAACTTGCAACCATTGCTTAGACAAGTCATCCAAAATTTGAATAGGACTTTTGCTGTTTTTTTTTTTTTTTAAGCTGCAGGTTTAAACCTAGATATTATTTATAACACAAGTTTTTTCCTTGATGAAAGAAAATGTAGGCAATTGTTAGTTCTAGGTGTCTATACACAGAGAAAAATTTGTATATGAGAAAAAGAGAAAAGAGATTTGTATATGAGAAAAGAGTTAAAAGGTCAACCATTAGGCTTTATTTATAATTAGAGATAAGATTTCACACATACATTGCAAGGAAATAAGACATACTTGGAGTCTGTGTGTAAGACATTCCTCTCTCTCTCTCTCTCTCTTCCTCCCTGGCTCCATTGGCAAATTTGAAAACAATTCAACGTGGTTGACTTTCAATTCCATATGTTTGTATGACTGGCTAAGGAGATCCTGCTGTGATCCTCTCTGAGGAAAGAGGCCTGTTGGACCACTTAAGAAAAAAGAAGCCATGGGAGGATGGGATACACAGGGAAGCATTTACACTTCAACCAACATGTGGGAGCCCTGGTCAGAGCAAGGAGGCTCATAGTTTCTTCCCACTGTGACCAAAGTCCTTTAAAGTGTCCAAACACAAGGAAAAGGAGAGCTTCAATTCCTTGTATCAAGGAAATGATCCCAAATATACATATTATTTTTGTTGGAAGTGGTTGTTCTGTAAGAGAGTACAATAAGTGGTTTTTTTACAGACTATCAGTCCTTTTGAGGTAAGAATCTCTCATCAAAACTGAAACCCCAAACCCCTGAGGACCATATCTCCATCTGGCACCTGTTATTTTTGCAGTTAAATTCTTCAGTTCTTTCTGTCTTTTTTTTCTTAGGGCCCCAAGTAGATAAGTTGGACTTGCCAATGGTGCCTATTTACTACTACACCTATTTACATATTCATTTTTTTAAAGTATCACACCTTCATTTGTCTGAAGTTTTTGACTTTCAGTTTTTTGACTAAGTGGAAGTAGCTCATCAGACTTTTATTGCTCCTTTGCTGCCATTTTTGAGCTGTGGCAGAGGATGGCTGAGGTGAGTTCACAGCAACAGCCTCCTCTGATGGGAAGGTTTTGGAGAGACAACAGGGAGAATAAGCAAATACCAGTTTAAATCTTGCCAGCCATTAACTGGTGGCCAGAGGGGCTGAAAGACCCTAAAGGCATTTGGAACCACATTGTAAGTAAAATAATGACTTTACAATGAAAATAGAGAATATTCCAGTACTTGCACATTTCTGGAAGAATTTCCTTCAGATGCAGAAGAAAAACAGTTCCACCTACCCTGAACTTCCTGATGAAACCTCTGCTTCTTAGGCTCCTGTGAACTTTTATCACAAGGAGTCATAGCAAACTCAGCATAAAAACATTTAAATATTCCCCCTGTCATGGCTCTGAGACACCATATTCAAGGGGAAAAATACACCTGGCCTTTTCTCCTAGACTACTAAGGCCTTGCTTCTTCTCTCTAGACCTCTGAGTGTGTCTTTAGAGTGAATACCTGTTAATGGATATGGAGCATTAGCATAACTTTTAATAAGGTATCAGATCATCGCAGTGCTAGAAAATCTTCCTTGGAGACCCCTGTCTGGGACAATGTATCTCTGGATTCTTCCAAGTGAATCCTCTGAGGGAAAAAAGGCAAAGCCTTTTGTTTTATTCTTTATGAAGAAAGCCCTTGGAAGATTCAATTTATCATTTTAGGACTAGTTCTGGCTTGTGAACACCTCTTACCATTTTTTTCCCCTGAATTCATATGAGCTAAGCCTAAGCCCATTCAATTCTAAAGGTAGAATCTTTATTTTATAGTTTTTACTGAGAACATTAAAGTAGATGTGATGTATCTGACTGAATTAATAATTTTCAGATTTACAGAAGTCTGTTTTGAAAGACCAGAGAAGAAGCATGAGCAAACTACTACAGTTGTTAAATTGTAAGTTAACCAGTTGCAACCACCAGAAGAAACTTATGTTTCCAGGGTCTCATCCATGTTGGTTCAGATGCAGAACCATCTTTCACAGAATGTGAAAGAACCAGGATTGTGAGGCTGAATCATTATTGTGACAAAAGGGTCATTACTTTCATTAATTGAATTGAATTATCAATTTCCTCACTGATATTCAGGACATTTTAGTAGCTTGGCCATTTCTTCCCTGCTCACACCTCAATATTAAAGTGATGAAACCAGAGGTTGAGCTTAAAGCACTGCAAATAGAAGTCTGAGGGTAAAATTTGCAGGCAGGGAACAAAAGGATATGACAGAAAAGGGTGTAAAAGAGAAGTCTCAGATGCTTTGATGTGATCCTTCCTTATGCTCAAACACCTCTGGGATTTTGTGAGGGGTTGGTTGATTGGCTTCTTTTTTGTTAAAAGATTCAGTAAATAATATTTCTCCATACAGTTTTATTCATGAGCAGCTCCTCATTTGGTATCTGATTTTCAAATTATGTTGGGCAGATTTCCTAAACTCACATGCTGCATTGTACTTCCTGGTAGAAGGGGAGTAACTCATACAGTTTCCAAGTGGGAATGCTCATATCGGTAACTGAGATTACTCCTTGAAATGCCCTTTTTCAAAAAATACTGCTGCTCCAGACTTGTCCTTTGGACTATTTCCCAAAGAGTTAACAGTGTATGTCCAGAAAGGTAAATGAAACACTTTTTTGGAAGGGTGTTTTCAGAAAAGATTTACAATAGTCCCTCTCTGCTCCCTGCAGTGGTCTAACATTTCACCTTGACAGTGTTGTTTTGGGAAGAAAATAAAACCAAGGCTCTTTGTAAGGTGTAGGTTTCCCTTGCAGATTAACCTGGTGCTTACCCATGGGCACAGGACTCAGTTCTGGTACTTCTCAGATTACTTAAGCCAAAACTCACAGTAAATGACCCAGAATTTTTTCTCTGTGGTGTGACTACCCTGAACTGAGGATTACTCTGGACACAGCATTGTTGAGACTCTGAAGTGTCCCCTGCACAACAATCCCAAAATATCAGCCCTCCATAAATATTTCAGGATAGAGAGTCACATGAGGGCATAATCTGTTTTGATATAAGAAATTAAAACCTATCCTTTACAACAGCCACAAGCTCTGTGAAATACAGGAAGATTCTTGATGTGGGTTAAGGCTACTATTTTGGGCAGAAATCTCAAAATATTGAAGTTATGTCTGTAAAGAAGACAAAAGATGAAAAAGTAAAGACTCTTGTATCTGAAGCATTGATATTTGTGCAGTTGGATGGGTTATACTGAAGGGATTGAAGAGAAGCATTGGGCTTAGCTGCTTGCTTTTACTATTTTGCATGAAAACAGTAAAGTAAAAAGATAATGGGAAACTCTGCTAACTGTGCATTTACAAAAAGTTTACAGTTAGTATTGTGTCTCCCATTCCTTGATTCTGCAAAATACTTTTTTCCAAATTTCTTTATACCTTAATACCTTAAAATAAGAAGTACTAGTCAATTCTATTATCTGACAAATAGCACAGATTCCTATTGTTATTAAAGTTACCCAGCTGGAATAACAATGCCCCACTGCTTGCCAAATCAACACCATCACAGCTCAGAGAGATAAAATTGTAACTGAATACTCTCACATGCACAATGAAACTGTCCTGAAATGCTCCCTGCTCACAGCAAGTTGGGTAAAAGTTACTTCAGTCTTAGTAGTCGATGTTAAATTTTCTGCTTCTGTCGTTGTTTTCTCAGTCCTTACTTCTTTCCCTTGGAGGTTTGTCTAATGCATTTCTCTCTTTGGGTACATCATAAAAATTTACAAAATTCCTTAATAAAGAATTGCTTTCATGCTACCAAGTGATTTGACTTGATATTAGGGCAACCATTCCTCAAACACCAGCCCATGGCATTTTGATTTATGCATCCCATAGGCTGTAATCAACCTGTTGCACATGGTAGCACTGGAATGCTGCCCCTTTTTAGAAGAAATAACTTCACCCATTGAAAGCCATTAGGTCTATGGCAGATCAGAGGCAGAAACAGGGAGGACAAAGCTTACTGGAAAGGTACCGACAGAAAAGGTCTCCACTTTTTCTTTCCCTTGAAAATGCTTTTGAAAGCCCATAAAATTGTGTGGTGCATGCCAAATGACCTGTGAAATAACCATCCACAGCTGTGGCTGTAAGAAAAATTACGTACCACTGCTGGCACTCATATTGATCTGATAAAACCTTTTTAATGTGAAATCATCAGGCCTTTGAAAAGATGAACCCATGCATCAGGAAAGAGCACGAAACAAATTTTGGAGGAGCAAAGGACCACTGCCACCAACAGCAGCAGCTATTGAACATAAGGAATATAGGATAGATTTCTGGGCATGCATCTGAAATTGCAGATGATCTGCTTTGGAGATTAGTCTGGCACATCAACAGAAAGTCACATGCACAATACAGAAACTCCCTTGCTGGAAGAAAGTGTGTATAGCCAATCTAATCCAACTTATTTTGTGGAGGGGACTGAATTATCATTTAAATTGTGAGTTAGTAGATCCTAATGTGTGTTTAGGTCTCATTTATACCCCTTTTTATAGCAGAAGCTCAAGATGTAAATGGAAGGCTTATGGCAAGGCTGAATTGTGGGGGCTGTTTACTTGCTGAACTGTATTGTACCTCTTTTTGCTTGCTCATTGTGCCAGAACTGTGAGAGGGAGACAGTATCCCTTGAGAGGAGAGATAACATTTTTGATTTTTTTTTCTCCTTTTTTCTTTCTCTCTGTTTTCCATTGTCTTTTTGATCTCCTTTGTGCAGCTTTCCCAGTCAGCAGTAACAGGTACCAGGCTCCATGGCTGTTACTTTGATGAAATCAATGCCATCATCTGACACCAATCAGCTACATCAATGATAAAGGTGAGTGTTTGACACCTTGTTGTCTGAGGTTCATGTTTCCAGCCTGAGGGCATGAGCAGAAAAATGGAGGAATTTTAGTTGATCTGCTGGCCTCAGCTTATTATTTGTTTGCTTCAAGAAAGTTACCTTTGTGGAAAACTTTTTTTTTAACTCTTCTAAAGCACGGACTGCTAGATTCTGCATTACATTAAACATGCCTAGCATGTCACACACAAGCACAGCACATGGTTCTACTTATTAACCTTATTAATAGAGGAAAGTGAAATACAAACCCTGTGTACAACACCCACGCAGATGGCCACCCTCAGACGAATCCCCTGCCAGGCTGTTACCAAGCACCTCTCAACTGTTTGTCCCAGCAATGCATGACTGGGACTTTTTGATTTCCAGGCTTAAAACTAGAAATTAGTAGATAATGTTTTCCTATATGTGTTATTTATCTGGGAGCTGCCTTTGTTCAGATGTCTTTTGTTTTTGCCAGGGCATTTACCAGCTGGCAGAATCTCTACTTGCTTGCTGTTTGAAAGATGGTAATACATGGTTTATAAACTCCCCAAACTGAATAAAGCTCATAATGGTAGGCTTCCTGTGTAGTGAGACACAAGAGAATGGCAGAGATGCACAGACATCAACCTTTCTTCCTGTTGCCTGCCTGTGACTTGCAGAATCCCAGCTAAGAACTGGGATTCAAACCAGAATTTGGAGGTCAATAGACTAGAAAGATTAGCAGGTCCGGTTTTGCCTTTCAGATCATGGGATGATAACTTTGAGGAGTTTGTCTAGGAAACAGAGCATCTTCCCTTTATTTGGATTTCAGGAAAGGAGTAGCTATGGACCAGAGAGGACTCTCTTCTCTCTGTAACAGTGTAGAAAGTGATAAAGAAAGTAGCCCCATGCATCTGCCTGTCTCAAACATGTCTCCTCTCTCACCTACTGTCTCCCAAAAAGCATGGCTCTAGGGATTCTATCCCCTGTCATCCTTGCTCTAGAGGGCAGATCTTGGAGGCCAGCCCCAGGAGCACATTGCCCTTTCTGATGTTCTTGCTCCTTGAGAATGACTTCTCTGGGGACAAAATAAAGCAGCGTAGCAGGTGTTCTTTCATTGCAGTATCCATGGTAAGCCCTGAAGTATTTTGAAGCACACATACAGAAGGCCTTAGTGATTGCTACAGCACAGTCACGCAGAGGTCGAAATGCTTTCTCCATGCTTTGAGTTTGATGACAGTAGAGTTTTGGATAGACACCAATAATTTCCAGTCCTTGCAGGCCATCTACCAAAGTAAGTTTACATATCAGCTCAGCTGGATTCAGTTGCCTGTGAAGCAGAAATCCTGTGTAGCCCTCATTACATCACTGGAGTGAAGTGATTGTAAGCAAAATCAGAGTACTATTTTTTTAATCTGTTTTTCTTTTGACTGAGCCTTACATTAATTTAAAGGCAAGTTATCTTGCTGGAAAGAAATTGTTGGATGCTCTCTTCTGGTACTTTTTTCTTGTTCTTTTTTCCCTCACCTCCTAAATTGGTATAATTTCTAAGTGTCTAGTCCTGGGAAATGGTGAAATACAGGAATATAGGAATACAGACTGTCCTAAACACATGTGAGTAAATAATGACCAGACAATTCTCACATCCGAAGAATACTCTGAACTAGGTTGGTTTGCACCTTACATAGCCCACAGCTCACGGTTTCAGGTATCAACATGAAGATGTTTCACCTCTGCTGCTGACCTTCCCAGTGTTGGCCATGATGGAGCTCTTTGGAAATCACCAAGTCCAACTCAGACTAAGCCACTCTCCCTTGCAGAGAAATCTCCATTAGCAGCTTTGGAAGTATCTGTATGCATGTGATATGCAGTGTAGCATCCCTGTTGCTGTCACTCTGCTGTATCACCTTGCCTGGTGCTGTGTGGATGTTAAAAGCACTGAAGATTCCAGATCTGGTCAGGATGGGTTTTGAAACCACTTTTGTTTGATATAAAGGGAAGTTACTGCTGCCATCCTAGTTTCTCCATGGTCATGGGTCAAACTGCTGACAGTTTGTGTTCTCCCTCCCAAACCAACTTGCTTCATAAGGTCTGTAAAAAAACAGTAAGTGAAGGACACTTAACACAAATCATCCTATTTCTCATCAGATGTATATAAGCTCTGCCTGGGCTCATTTTATTCTGAGAGTTGTCATTTTATAATATTGCTAAATAAGATACAGACTGGGAGCCTGGCATGTGCTTCTCCCCCACTCCACACTGTGTTGAGGGCAGGGCAGGACTTAGCAGGACCAAGCCAAGTGGACACTCCCTTTGGAGAGGAGTCCTTGTCCAGGTACTGCTTGTACCTTCACCTACTGGCAGCTGAAAGCAAAATCACAGTTCCTTCTGACAGGAAAGTTCTTTGAGAAGCACTAAGAGTTGTATAGAAAATCCAACTGCTCCTTGCCATCAAGCAGCACATCCAATTTCATTGAAAATTTGCTGGATTATTGCCAGAAAGACTGGCCAAATTGTCAGATTCCTGGTTCATGGGAAATTCTGACATTTGGTTTTGTTCTGATTTGGAACAAACCCAGTTATTTTGAAATTACCCACAAAAGAGAAGTTTATAGGGAAAAAAATAGGAATAGGAAACAATGACGCATGGTATTTCCAAAATAAAATACTCTCCCCAGGATATGCTTCTTTCCAGCCTTGCTGCTGCTTCTGACAGAGCAGCACGATGAGCCAAGGCTGGGGATGGGAGCCTATACTTTGGGACTGCTGACTCCAGGCAGGTCTCCCAGCACTACCAGACTGCCTGTTTGGAAGCAGCAAGCCCACAATCCCTGTGTCCCAAGTAGACCACCAGGTTCACTGGCAGGAAGCCAGGCAGTTTTCCAGTGGAAAACTACGTGTGGTTGGATGTTGGTTAATTGAAATGTTTTATGTTTTAACATGAAATTTGCTGCCTCTCACAAATCAGTGTTTTCCAGTGCAATGATGTGCCGTCAGAAATCTCATGATCAGCTCTAATTGCCACTTTGATGGCCAAAATCTTTGTTGACCAGAGTATCATAACTATCTGGCAATCACTAAATACCTTTTCATAAACACAAACAAAAAAGCATATTCCATTTTGTGCTCAACAACTGTGAAATTTGCAAGATTGTTTCTGGGCAGGGGTATTATTAAGAAAATTCCTGCCTTCAGGGCAGCAATGCTGGGGACACACATGTCCCTGTTTCAACCTTATCACCACAGCATCAACTTAAAACCACTTGAGAAGCATCGTGTTCCTACTTCTGAGGAGAAGACAATGGCCTCATTGCCCAATGAGGCATGTTGTCCAAGTCTAATTAGAAACAGGAACTCACTCACTAGAGCACTATTTATTCTTATTCTTACAGCGCAAGATTTCAAAAGTCTTTTTCATTGTTTTTATTATTATAATAGAGAAGGCTGTTTATTGATTTTTCTACTACATGAGTGTTTGTATACACTGACTTCCCGCTTCTAATGAAACAGAGCCTCCTAAAACAATAATAAAAAATAATAATAACCTCACTCGAGAGTGAAATAACTGTGGCCAGAACCATAGTGCAGTGAAAATTTTCCCATCTTCTGAATGTGCTGCCAGGGACTTTCTGTGGTCTCACAGGCCCCATGGTCTCCATGGCAGGGAGAGGATTTCTCTCCCCAGAGACCTGAGTGTCAGGGCCCTTGCTGGGACTACTCCTGGGTGGATTCTCCCCTCCGAGAGCCAAATTTCTCCCTTGCTCTAAGATCAGCTCCATTTTTGGGTCGCTGTGGGTAGGTGTGGCAGGGGTAGCCTGGTGTCACTTGTGGCTGGGTCCCCATGCTTGGACTCCTGTAGCTCTGGGGATCTGCAGAAGGAACACCAAATGGGAAGGAGTACAGAGAGAATCACATGGGTGCAAAACCAGATTTTGTTTCCAGGAACATACATTTTTTCCTTCTGATTTTTATCAGGTGTCCAGAAATGTGAATTCCCAGAAATTTGGAAACAACTGATACTTTTACTTTCACCCAGAGTTTGCTTCTCCAGTTTCCTTGCTTTCTTCCTTGATTTCCAGTTGAAAAACTGACCTCACCCTCAAATCTGAAACAATCCATTCCCGGATCTGTGCTTATTAACTGAAACCTGTGTCTCAGTAAAACATATCAATCTTTTATCCAAGAATCCTATCTAAATCCATTCTAAAGAGCCGCAAATGATCAGGGCTGAAGACCACTTGCTAGATACAGGTCAGCACTGGAAACAGCTTACAAGCATATCATTTTCCATGGAGCTCATCAAGACAAGAACAAAAGAAGCAAAATTCTTCTTAGAGCTCCCAGCAGCAGCCTCAGCATTTTTGGCAAGGATATGTACAGACCACAGTAGCACAATGTAGCAGTGTGTGAGGGCAGATTTGTTACTGGAATTTGACAAATCACAGCAATGAAAGTGGTCAGGTCATTCTGCTTTGTAGTCATTCTGCTTCAAGTACACCACAAGTCTCTCACACATCTATAAAATAGTTCAGAGTTGAGGAAGATGTTGCTCCCTGTGATCAACTTTTGTGTGTGCAGGGAGCAAAGTGGCCATGCAGCTCCATCACTCAAATGTCTCCTCTGAATACCTGTTTGCCCTATAGGGAGGCATTTGGTTTGTGCTTCTCTGTGACAGAGGATATTCTTTGCTTACTTTATCTGTTTCTGCGAGGACTAGGCCCAAACTAAATCTTACCAAAGCTGACTCTTGCTATTTTGTCTTAAAGTATCTTTCCAGGAGCAACTTCATTATCTAGGCATGGGTATGTACAGCTTGTGGGACCATAAAAAAACCTCTCGGTGTAAAGGCAAAGAGCTTTCCCCTTCTGGGCATGGATGGAGTCAAGAGACTGAATGAACCATCCACATCTTGCTGCATTGTCTTCCATGATCTGTCAGGCTCTACATCAGAAAAGTCTTCTCACATTGTTTCTTCTCAATTGAGTCTTCTCACATTTTTCTCACATTGTTTCTTCTAGGGAGTGTGGGGAAGCATAGAGAGGTATTTGTTGGTTAACCCATTGCAGAGGTTTTCCCATGGGTGGTAACCAGTGCCTAGCCTGTTTGAAGGGACAGTGTTACTGACTGGTTGCATTCTAGTCTGAAAACAATATATTTTGTTATATTTGTTTTTGATGTTTAGTTAAGATGAAGTGCTGCTGGTGAGAGACTTTACAGACTACAGTGAAGATTCTTTTTACTTTATTCTTTGCTTGCCTTGTGAGCAACCTCTCAGCTGTGCAATGGGTGTTGGCACAGACATGTGAGCATCTTTCTTCACTTGACTGAGACAGTTGTAGGTGAGGCCATGTGGGGAGGGACAATTGATAAAGAGAAATGTGCAACATAGGACAGTTCTTTTGTTACACTGCTAGCTGCCATGCAGCACAGGAGCCTTTCTCACACTTTGGGATATGATACTTGACAGGAGTTTGTTGGTCAGCCTCTTCTCCTTCCTGGGACAGGAGAGCTGCCCTTTGTTCCTGCACCATGCCACAACTCCTCCCTGAGAGACAAAGCTGGGCTTCCATGCTGTGTTGCACTTGATTCCAACCTTGTCTTGAGCTCTAAGAGCTGATAAGGACACTGATGTTTAACGGGCTGGTGGGCCCTCAGCAGCAGCTCTGATAGGGAGGTAAACCCCTCTTGTAAACACTATAAATCCAGGTTTAGGATTTGCAAGTCAAATCCCTGCCTGGCTAATGTGTGAAAAGGTGTTTTTCTAGTCCAAAATGGTGATTATCACATCCACAAAAGCTCTGCTAAACTCCCACTGAGTGGGAACCAGGTACCTAAGGACCCCTGCAGATCTGGCCTTTACTGTGATGATTCAGTGGCAAAAAAAAGAAAATTCCTATGGAATAAGGTGCAAAGCAATGGTGGTCAACCTGTGTTTAACATCAAATGTTACTGCAAAACCTGATGAACTAGAAATAAACCTTAAGAAAGGTTGGTTTGATTTCATTTATGATTACTTGAGATTGTTTAGGATTATAGCTGCTATTTAAATTTTTGTAGGTAAAACTCCTTGCAGAAGTAACACTGGCTGGAATGTATATACATATGCTGAAAATTATGGAGTTGGTGTATTTATGCAATGGCTCACAGTCCTCCCAATATCCAGAGACTAAAAGGAGGATATATGCTACATCAGCAGTGTGCAGTCAGTTGCATTGTCCATTACTGTTTCATAAATCCAAGCTAAGATGCACAGAAGAGAACACAAAAAATCACACGTATTTTAATTAATTTTAGGTTGGTGTGGTGGTTTGACTGTGGCTAGATGCTAAGTGCCCTCCCAAGCTGCTCTAGCACTGCCCACCTCAGCTGGGCAGGGAGGGAAATATAGCTAAAAGCTCATGGGTTGAGATAATAACAGGGAGAAATCACTCAGCAAATACTGTCACAGGCAAAAGAGGTTCAAATTGGGGAAATTAATTCAATTTATTACTTAAATAATATTATTTAATTATAAATAATTTAAATTAATAATTTAAAATGAATTTATATTTTTATTTATGAATTTAAAATTTATTTTATTTATGATTTTTAAAAATTACTAATTTAAAATAATTTAAATTATTAAATCTAAAATAATAATTTATTATTTAAATTAATTTAATTTATTCGATATGAGATCAGGATAGGAAAATGAGAAGTAAAAAATAAACCTTAAAACACCTTCACCACACCTCCCTCTTCTTCTCAGGCTCAACTTCACCCCCAATTGTCTATCCCTCCTCCCCAGGTGGCACATGGGAGGTTGGGAATGGGAGCTGCAGCCAGTTCATCACACGTTGTCTCTGCCACTCTTTCCTCCTTAGGGGAAAGTCTGTCTTCTGTATCTTCTCTTAAATGGACTCTAACAGCAATGGGATTTATGTGGATACACCTAAAATCAGCTCTCAGTCATCAAAACAAGTATTATTGCTTGTGTGCCATGTGTCAAGGGAGATGAAGGTCATGTGTTGGCTTTAAACTAAAGGCTTCTCAGATGGGATCAATAAATGGTGTGGGATGTCAGATTTGTTTAGTTTTCTCCAATAAAACAATCCTTTTTTCCTTTTAATCTAGAAAAGCCATCCATAATGAGATGGGGGACTGTGCTATACATCCTGGGAAACAAAACAGCCTTTTTAGGAGGAACTCACTGACAAGGGCTGAAAGTCTTGGGCGCACTCTATGGAAACAGTCAGGCTAATTCACTGCTCAGAAGTTAATTAGTATAAATGATAGAGGATCCAGCCTCTTTCCTTTCCCTTATATTTCCAAATATCTCCTGGAGCCAAATTGAGACAGTGCACAATGAGTGTTTAAACACACTTGTCCCTCTCCCCCCCTTGCTAGCAGCAGTGTCTGGAATACAGGTTGTAAATCAGGTCCTACAGTGATTGATCCATGTGCTAGCAAGCGAAGCATAAAAATAGCAGCACGGTTGAAAGGACATTAAAAAAAGGGAAACAGACCATTATTATTTCTGGGCTCAAGGGAAAGAGCAGTTGAATCTGTCATGCTGGCCAAGTCTGAGTAGCCCTGGTCTGTCTGAAAAACACAGACAACTGCTTTGCTCCCTCCTCCGCAGCTGTGTGCACCCTGTAAACAAGGAGCCAGCCCCATTTTTCTAGCCTGTGAACCTGGGTCCCTGAGGTTTGAGTCCTTTCAGGAACTTCTCTTAAACCTTTGTGTGCTCTAAACCAACTCTATTTCTCTGGCTGTGAAATAACATGCTGGCAGGGCAAATTGCATCTTTGCTCTCTCTGATGCTGTCATAAAAGTTACTGACATGCCCACCATATATTTGAAGCATATTTTCCCCCTTATCTTTGGCTGGGGAGAACATTTCTAGAGCTTTCCATAGTACTGCTAGACACAGAAAATCCGTAGTTTAACTATTCTGACAGCTTAATTGGGAGCCAGGAGGTTCCATCCTGTTAATGTTTAAACAAGAATTGCTGCTGAAGCAGGAAAGATAGGGTAGCAATATTTTCATCAAAATAAATAGCTGAAAATAAAGATAGGAAGGAAAAACTTGCTGCTTATATTTTTGCATTTATGCACCCCTATTTTATTAACAAGGAGCTGTGTAGAGCTGGAGCAACAAGAGAGGCTTGTCAGTCTCAAAGTGTCTTTTAGACATTGACTGTGCACTTAAGTACTCTTCTGATATGGATAAGCAAAAGTAATAATGGAATAATTTGGTAATCCTTACCGTATGTACTGAGTTGCTGTTTCTTTCCAAGAAGGCAATTTACCATTTCCATACTTCTGCTGCCTATGCCTGGAAAACCCTGGTAAAATTCTTTGCCTCTGTAACATGCACAGGTGCATACACATATAGGGTCTATTTTATGTGTATGTAAAGTACTGAGGGATTTGTTATTTCAGGATTTTGGCATTGCTCAGGTGGCTCAGGTGCTATTGAGCTAACCTTTAAATGGATGAAAAATGCTTTTGTTTCTGAGTATGACGGAATCCTTACTTAATTGCAGACATTGGCATCATCTTATCTGCCTCTTCCTTTACGCTGCTTCAGAAACTGAAAAGGATCCTGATGATTATTCAAGGAATCAAGTAGAAATTTCAAGTCCTGTGATTTGATGATTTGTTATGATTTCTACTTTCCCCAAATGTCTGTGGTACCTCTTATCCCTTTTCTAACTGCAGTAAGATTGACTTAACCTCTGTCCCTCACATCAAATGCATTTTTGTGCTGTGTGTTTTATGTTCTCACTACCAATACTTTCTTTCCAGACTTTCTGATCACTTTTTATTCTTGGAAAATGTATATTAGCATTTAACAAGACCTAATAATGGTTTGTGCTGTGTTCTCAGTTTCTTGGCAAAATCCTGCCTTGAATGGCTTGAAAGTTTCTGCTGAAATTATGATGCTTATGCCCAGCTGTATCTCTGTGAATATTAAGGTAATGCAATTTTCAATGTACTATTCTGGAGTTATATTCTCATGACTATGCTCTTCTCTGAGAAGAGCATGTGGTTTGGATACAGGATGACATTTTGGGTGTGTTCTCTTTAACCAGAGTGTCTTGTGGTAGGAGTTCCCTATCAGGCAGGGAAGAAACATTTTCTTGGCTAAGTCTGTTTTGCCCTGCATGTGCTTTAATTAAGACTGTCTCCATATTAATTAAAATAATCCTCAGCAAGGCAAAAATTAGGGCAATTATCAAACACATAAAAATGTTAGTGCACAAGTCTTTGTACCTACATATCAGCATGTACCTACACCCAAGCAATGTCTTCAGCACCATACTACTCAATGCACAGCAAAAATCTACTGTATTCTTATAGGGCATGTTTTTTTGCTGAAAACATGGGGCTTTTCTGACACTTTTAACTTCAAACAAATCTTAATGTGGTGTGAATGCTTAGCTTGATTTAGGAGCAGCTTGCTTCAGTTTATTTTAAATCCATTGAGCCTTGGGGCTGAGATACTTGGTGACATTACAGCCATTCAATAAATTGTCTTTCAGCAGCTGAGTCTGCAGTGAGACTGAGTCAAGCTGAAAGAGGATTAGTCCTGCCCTTGCTCTGGAGCACGCCAGATTACACCAGCTTGTCTCTTGAAGGGGCTGTGTCTAAAAGCACAGCAGTATGCCTTTGCTCTGCTCCAGGTTTGGAGATAACTATTCCCTGCATTCCTATAGCCTGCTCCTCTGTTGTCCATTCCCTCACCTTGCAGTCTGTGTAACTCATTCTCTCATTGCTCTTAAATGGGTCTGTAAAATTATGTGATCTGGAGATGGCTTCCCCCTCAACACACACTTTTAATCATCTCAGATGTTCAGCAGCTTGAGTCTGCATGTTCTACTTATCCTTTGCTGTAAACCTCTTGGACACTGTTATATTCAGCCATTCATGGATTATCCAGTTTAGACCTCAATCTCAATAGATGCAGCTTCATTAGGATGTAAAGCCCATGTAGTTAAATTTACTTTCTTATCACGTCCATGCAACAAATATCTCAGTCTCAAGACTTACCTTATCTAGGGATTATTTTGATGGCTGAAGCAATAACCTGAATAGACTCTGAAATGTTAGCTAAAACTTCTGGTTATGATTTTTTCTTCATTAATTCATTAGTTTTCCTTTCCATTCTGACACAGGTCCATCAGTCACATGGAGTTTTTGTCAAAGGCAAATAGATGATGTGAGTTAAAGACTTAAAAAATATTTAAGACATCATGAGATGCCTTTAAGACATCATAAAAACTGATGACCAGATTTATGGGTAACAAAAAAGTGAGGGGTCTGAAGAAGCTGAGGTAAAAAATTACAAGCCTGACAATATTTATGTGAAAGCTTCAGATTGGTCAACTAACCAAAGACAGCCCAACCACAGTAGAAAGCAGAGACAGGAGGAATATTTGAAGAAATGAAAACAGACCAGTGCCTTTATCATGTTAATAAAGGGCATCTGCCTTACAGGCCATTCGGAAACATGGGAGGTATGTGCAAGTATGAGAGGTTTCTTCTTCTCCCTGTGCGCATTAGTTGAGATCATGTAGAAGGGAAAATCTTAACTCATTTCCATTACCCCTTATCCTAGGAGTGATTCCCCAAGATCTGTGTATTCATGGCCTGAGATTTCACTGATTTTTTTGCTGGTGGCGATACCTGCATCTGAGGTGCTCAACAGCTCTGCTCCCCATGCTGTTGCCCATTGCAGAGAGGAAGAGGAAGAGAAAAGGGATCTGAGAACTCTAGAATTCACTTTTCTTATAAGTCAACCCTAAAAGGTCGAACTGAAATTAAAGACCTGCTGTGTAAGGGTCTGATTTCCCAAAACAAATTAAATTACTTAGTTGCCTATCTAAGGTAATGCAAATAGCCCTCTTTGTTTTGCCAAACAGAAATCAGAATTTACCGACAGCCTTCTAAGGAAGTTCCTGCTAAAGCATGGAGAGAAAGGACAAGTGAGGTTTGGTCACCTTGCAGCTGGAGATTGGAAGGTGGAAGGTAGAAAACCAGCACACAGCCATTGAAGTGGACATGTGGTTTGCATCGTTTTGTTTTGATAAAAGGTATTTTGTATGAGAAAGGCTCCTTTCCCTTCTATTGCTAGCCAAGGTTCCCAAGGGCATTTGAAAGCTTTGGAGACATCTTGGGCTGGTTGAAGCAGTCTCTCTTTACTGCTAGGCAGGTAGTGGATCAGGAGTCTGGTGCAGGATTTCCCCATCAGCAAGGCAGGTGGAGGCCAGGAGAGACAAGGTCCCATGGGAACTCAGATGTTCCTGATCTGTCAGGAGCTTCTAGCTGGGTTACCAGGCTGTCAACTAAGCTGCTAAGAGACATCATTACTCCCAGCAGCTGATATATTCTTTCTACAAACTATCTATAGATTATTACATCCTGTTTAAATGGAAGATTTAATTGATGCAAACCCTGAAAAGTGGAAATCACTGCTGTCCATCTCTTTCCTTGCACCCTGTTGCAGGGCTTGTCCCAAGGCAGCTGTACTGGCTGCTCTACCCCATGTAGATGGCTCTGAAGCACTGCCAGTTTTCCCAGGAGCTCCAAAAGCAGACATGAAAGTAGTTTCTATATGAGGTGGTTTGTGGGACAAAACACAGGCACTTTTGTATGTAGTTTTATTTTCTTGCCATCCAGGCCTGCACTGGCCTCTTCCCCTGGCATACAGACCATCAGAGCACAGCAAAATGCACACCCTCATCAAGCTGTGAAGATTTAATTACCCCAAGCCCCAGTTTGTGAGAGAGCAAGTCACATTGGCAGTTGAATTAAACAACTATACCTGTGGTTTTCCTTAAGCTCAACCAGTGAAAAGACTCACTTAAACTCTCTCTCAACATCATGGTTTCCACCACTTCTCTGTCAGCCTTACTGTAAATCACTGGGATGGCAGATTTAAGGCAAATCTACTTTCTGAGCTGCTGGGACAGCAAGAGTTAAGCAACTGAGCTGGAAATCCCATGAGATCAGGCTTTTCTAGTGGCAAGATTTCTCATGCTTCCTGCTTTTTGATGTGCTGGAAGTACTTTATGCTCGGCCTTTCTTGTGGTATCTTGGCACAACTTCTGTAAATACTTGAAGGGACATCATCAACATAACAATCATGCTTCTGTCTAAAATGTTTTTATTATTCCAAGTCACAACTAAAAGAGAAAGAGATTGTGGTCTCTTTCATTCAGGCACTTAAGCATTGACCAGCTTTTCTACGTGTCAGTCAGATCATGCTCTAGAAGATTTAAAGTTTAAATTCAGGACTGTATTTTCTTTGCTGACAGTGCTGGTAGAGAGAAAGTTTTGACACCTTGTTTCCACCCTCACCTCACCACTATTTGCTACCCTGTTGGTTGGTTATAGTCTGTAAGTGGTTGTCCAGTAAACCTGATCACTTTCTCCTTTTTTTTTTTCGTGTGTGTGTGTGTGTAAGAGAGAGTTGTTTTAATAAGAACAATTTCATCATCCTCTCTTTACAATGATGGCTCACTGTAAAGCTTTATCACTTCACAGTGATGGCTCACTGGCTTTTCAGTTGCTGGCTCCAACAACTACTTTTTGGGCTGAACTGGGAGAATGGCAGCCTGGGGAAGGATGAAACACTCAAAGGTGGGGGAGATCGGGAACCTGCAGACAGAACTGCTTGGTACTGCTGACTGACACTTTGACCATCTTTGGGCTTTGTACTGAAAACCCAAATTCCACTGCATATATGCACATCACAGCTCCTCTCAAGTCACAAGCCTAAAGGCTGAAATGAAGTATCTGCTTTCTGCTCTGAAATGATCTTGTTGTGTTGCACAGCGCACCTGGTATGAGCTGTGTGGTCTTCAGGCAGTAATATTTCTTATTACCTTCGTTGTATTTTCAGTAACCACTGAAATTATGTCAACTACAGGGCACCAAACACTTACAGAAGCCCTTGAAAGTTTCCAATGAGAATATGCACTGAGCAATTGGGTGTTCAGAGCTGAACTGACACTTAGACAAATTCCAAGGCTGTTTGGAGCCAGTGTTTTAGTTGGGCATTATCTTCAGTCTAAAATGAGTCTTGGAGTATGTCTTTTGTCATGGTTATAAGCAGACAAGGAGGTCTGTACCAGCATACACCTGCTGCTGATAGAAACACTGACACTGGGATGATATTTCTAGAGTCACTGTCACAATTGTGGGTTATGCTGATGAGGAAAACTTGCACACAGGCTGCTTTTAATTTATGAAATGTATCCCCAGAATGTGTAAAATGTGCAAACAACTGTCCTCAAATTTCACATGCCATATCCTCTTTTCACTTGTCCCTCCCATCCCTTTGGTTTCCTCAGCTCACAGTGCATGCCCTCTCTTGCAGGTGAAATGCAGACCCTCCATGTGCCATAGGCTGCTGGGAATGACAGGACACATTCTTCCAGAGCTGCCTGATGGCTGCTCCAGAAGGTACACTACAGGAGTGGATAAGGACCCATTAGAAGCCAGGAAGTCTCTAATGTATTGTCTTTTCAAGCAAACAGCTTTAGCTTTTTAGTTCTCCACTTACATTAATCATGCCTGTCATGAGCCACTTGGAGAGCTGCAGCCACCTCAGGGTGGCCTGCAAAGCTTCCTGCTTCACTCAGAGCTCTGCCTCTTGAAGTTTCCCGTCCCACTGTTTGTATGAAGCCTACAGGAGACAAACCAAACAAGATATTTACTTCTTTCACTCAGTAACCAGAGCCTCCCCCATAAGGTGAACCACCAGTGAGGTGGAGGCAATAAGCATCATCTTACTGATGCTGACTCTAGCTCTTCTTCCCCCATTGTTACTGAAGTTTTCTTAAACATCTGGTTTTCCATGTATCCTAGTATTTGAAAAGAGTTTTAGGAGACTTAGAATATTTCATGATATATATTTTTTAAGCGGTTAGCAATTTGCAAGCAATGTGATCAATATTAACAAAAATCAGTCAAGAGGAATGAGCTTCTCTCTGCACAAACATGTTCTCCCTTCTCAAGTCCTGTCAGTTTGGGACTTTAAATGCACTTGGTTTGAATTTTTTTTCTTTATTTAAGGAAAACATGAAGAAGCATAATTTTTCAAAACATGACATCATGTTGAACAACAGACAGGACCAGAGAAACTCTATCTACTTGAATACAAGGTAATTTGAGTCTACTTAGAGAAATTATGTCAGTCTAATACTTCTGTGTTGCAAATTTGAAATACTCTGGCTTGGAGGGATATTTGAATCTTAATGCAAAGTGAATGCAGTTGCAGTTTAGCCTCAAATCTCGTACCCTTTTTTTTTTTTTTTTTTTTTTTTTTTTTTTTTTTTGCATTGGCTTGGAGGAAAGGAATCTGGAAACTGGAGTTGTATTCACAATTTTATGACTAGGATCTCTTTCTGCCTTAAATCTCATTTTATCTTCGT